>NC_140491.1:112083073-112683073 GCF_964271855.1 Acomys minous | reverse complement strand
CCACTCCATCTGTGCCCTTCCCAAAGCTTCCAGGTGGGCTGAAAAGAACAGCTTTCCCCCTTAGAGGAAGAACGGGCACTCTTCAGTCTAGGGTGCACAGAGTGCTGCATTCCACTGGTAGAAACCTCCAAACTAGCGCCCCAGGACACTGCTTGACAGTAGCAGTTAGGATTCAGCAGTTCCATTCTCAGATACATATTAAGTATACACACACACACACATACACACACAGAGTGAACCAGAGGACATGTACAAAAATGTTCTAAACAGCACTATTTATACTAGCCCAAACTGGAAAACAGCCCAAGTTTATGTTGTATTCATGCAATGCAATATTATGCAGAAATGAAAATGATAAGGCTATATAGCTAATTTCAACAGCATGAGCCAACCTAATTCATAAATGTTGAATAGAGAAGCCAAATTCCTATGACTACACTATATGTGATTCCCTACCTACAAGTCTAAAACAACAAATTAGTCACGACAGTGGTTATCTTTCAGGAGGATAATGTTGGAAAAATGACAAACAGGAATACTGGTGTTGGTAATGTTCTATTCTCACATGTAGGTGTAAGTTACACAGATGTATTAATTTTCTGTGAATTCGATGAGCTCCAAGCACTTAAGATGTATTTACTTTCAGCTCTCTAGCAGAAGTCAGGTAAAAGACAGAAGCATGCGGCATCACCCGCAGTGAACAGGTACCTGCAGTTTTTTCCAACTTGAATGTATCTGGAAGCACTGCCTCTCACTAGCCATAAGCAAAAGTGTATGATGGGAGATTCCAACATACCAAGTGCGGCACAGTACACATGTCTTGCTTCTACATGGGAGATTACAATGTACCAAGTGCTGTACTGCACACGTGCCCTGCTTCTCTTCTTAGTTGCTTGAGGGAGTAAATGCCTGAGTTCTACAGCAGACAAATGAAAGATTCTTTGGGAAAATTGGAGATTCCTTATAAGCTGGGAAATGCAACTAGCAGTTACTTTTCTGTGATGCTTTATAATTCAGGCAGTGTTGCCGGGGAGAACTCACAGCTGCAAATACAGACTAAAGCCCACACTGAAGGAAGGGGCCAACTCAGACACCACAGATCCTCAGAATAAAGAAACAGTGGTAAATGAAGTCTTCTGTACAGGACCCATGACAGTTAGGAACAAGACAGCTTATGAAAGAACAAAAAGAAACAAACCTGGCTTCCCAAATTCACTCAAAATCAGTTAAATTAACTTTTCAGATACTAAACAGCATACTTCAACGAAGGAAGGATTAAACTTTTAAACAATCATACATATGAGACCCTTTCTACGTAGCACCCATGAAGCCCTGGGTGTTATCACCAGCACCTCATAAAACTGGGTATGGTGTCGCTGGGTATGGTGTCCTAGTGCTTGGGAGGTGGAGGCAGGAGGATCACAAGTTCGAAGTCATCCTTATTTGTATAGTAGCTTGAGGCAAGCCTGAAATACATGACGGCATATCTTTACAAAAATCACACCTGTGATTTAGAATGAGAGAATTACAGAAATAAAACATCATGAAATGTACTGTTAACTGTTTAGAGAGTCAATGAAGGCTGGGAATGCCAGGTCTAGGGCTGAGTTTGGGGGTTGACAAGTGGCAGCATGCAGAATGGATTGGAAGAGAGAAGTCTGAATGACAGAAAGCAAGGTAAGAGGCAATGGGAAAGGAGTAAGTACGTCATAGATCGGGGACTTGTTGAGGGCAAGGTTACCCTCAACTAGACATAATCTCCCTGGTATCTGTGGAGTTTCTATTATATTGAAAGAAATTTCATCAAAAGAAGATTGACTACCCCTGTGATCAAACACAAGTTAAAGTGATTACAGTGCTGCCTGGAGACAGTGTAATGTGGACGTAGCTCAAGAACTTAATAGCATGTAAGAGGCATAAGAAACCGTCTTGTCTACTAAGATATGTGTTGCGGTACCTGACCTCCACCTGAGGCACAGGATGTAGAGTGTCACAGGAAACGCTGCCCCTACTGTACCAAGACAAACTCGGCAACATTAAGTACACATTTTCAGTTCAGCTGAAGAGATCTGAGGATGCAAAAACTTTCATGGACCAAAACTCAGAGCGCATCCTTAGCTGCCCCACCCTGGAAGAACAGCTGGAGTAGGAGGAAGTTGCTGCAGATCCAGTAAGAAGAAAATAGCCATGATTTTAGCATATTTTTAAAGATAAAATACAGGCTAGTGCAGTGACTCAGAAACCCCAAGAGCCCCTGACAGAGGCAGACAGTTTGCTTCCCTCAGATCTTTTCAACGAACCTTTACTGGGTGAAGAAATGTATCTATTTCCATGAAGCACAGGCCACAGTTTGAAGGAAGTCTGGGGAAGAAAGAGAATCTCTCAAAGACGGGCTGCCTCCACTGCCATCACAGGGAGGTCTCTAGCGAAGACTCCTAGCAATGGAGGGTATGGAGTCTGAACCCACTATCTTCTGTGATGGCTAGGCTCCCAATGGTAAGACTGGGACACCAACCCAGCAACAAAATCTATGACCCACAACCTGCTCTACCTGCAAGATGCACTCTGGCAATGTTGGTTCAGAGCTTGTGGAAGTGGCCAGCCAATGACTGATTTAACTTGAGGCCCAAGACACAAGATGGGGCTATGCCCAACACTGCCCAGAAGGCCAGAATCCAGAAGCTGGCTCAGAGCCCTAAGGTAGAAGCAAACATGACTGAAGCCCCCCAAAATGTCACTCCTAATAGTATTCTGCTATACTCATAGGATTGGTACCTAGCCCAGTCATAATCAGAGAGGCTTCCTCCAGCAGAGGATGGAAGCAGATACCGAGACCCATAGGCAAACATTAAGCAGAGCTGGGGAACCCCTTGGAAGAGGAGGAGGAAGAACTGAAGGAACCAGAGGGGTCAAGGACACCAGGAAGACACAGTCCACAGAATGAACTAAGCAGAGTCACAGGGGCTCACAGAGCCTGCATGGGTCTGCATCAGGCCCGCTGCACATGTGCTGTGCTTCTTTAGCTTGGAGTCTTTGTTGGATTCCTAACAAAGGGACTGTGGTGTCTTTGACTCTTTTGCCTGCTCACAGAACCCTTTTCCTCCTACCCGGTTGTCTCATCCAGCCTTGGTATGAAGAGATATGCCTCATCTTATTGCATCTTTTTATGCCAAGTTGGTGTCCCTGGGAGGCCTGCTCTTTTCTGAAGGGAAATGAAGGAGCAGTGGATCTAAGGGTGAGGAGAGGAAGGACTGTAAGGAGGAGACGTAGGGGAGGCTGTAGTTGGGATGTATCGTATCAAGGAATTATAAAATAACATAAAATAAAAATGTAAAGTGTGTAATGTGTACCGAATCAAACCGGTGTGATTATCATCAGTGAAGAAAACTGTCATTGGAACAAGACCTCCAAGACAGTAGGAATGTTACAAAAAGCAAATGGGGAATCTAAAATCCCCATGGTATCTCCAATAGAAGAGCAAACAGAGAAGGTAAGCAAAAATGTGAGAAAGACAACAAAAATCAGAAAAGCTAAAGAAAGATATCCATTAAGCTACCCATGTTTCCAGTCTGAAGAGGATATAGGCCTGTTGTTAAAACCTCATACCTTCCCTTCTTTCTCAGGTCCCAGAGACAAACCAAGGTACAATTCCATGAATGTTCACGGCAGGAAACAAGAGTTTATGAGGTTTACTTACAGAGCAGTGGGGGAGGCATTAAGGGCACAAGCAATGTAGAACTTAAAGCAGCTACATTGAAAGGTCTGCACCCAGAAGGAATGGCTTCCCCATGGCTGTATAGAAAGACTCCCTTCCCTCACCCGACCCCATCCCTCCAGCCTATATGCTCTCTTACCTCCCAGAGACCTAGGGACCACATTCAATTAGAGCAGAAGTGCATATGGCTAGTTGGGAAGACAGATCAGCTGAGTGTCCCATAACAACCTCTATCCAAGAAGGAAGGAAGCCTAGCTGTGATGATCTTTGAAACTCAAAACTAGCTGGGACACATGACAATGATGGCATTTTGGCTCAGAGGCTAATCCTTCATGACAAACACCTCTTCCTCTGGCTCTTAACGCTTTGCAGCCCTTCCTTCTGAAAGATGTGGTCCTGAGCTTTAGGGGGTATGATGCTTTGAATAATAAAGGCCTCCTTAGGCCCATATATATGACTACTTAGTCATCAGGGAGTGACACTAGTTGAGAAGGATTAGAAAGTATGGCCTTGGGCTGGAGAGTTGGCTCAGTGGTTAAGAGCACCATCTGTTTTTCCAAAGGACCCGGGTTCAATTCCTAGCACCCACGTGGCAGCTCACAACTGTCTGTAACTCCAAGATCTGACACCCTCACACCAAGGCACACAAATTTTTAAAAATTAAATAAAAATATTTTTAAAAAGGAAGTGTGGCCTTACTGGAAGAAGTATGTCACCAGGGGTGGGCTTTGAGATTTAAAAATTCCAAGCTAGGCCCAGTGCTGCTCTCTTCTTCTGGTCACAGATCCAGATGTAGCACTCTCAGCTCCTCCTCCAGCACCATGTCTGCCTGTGCTGCCATGCTTTCCACCACGGTGGTAGATAACAGACTAAACCTTGAAAGTGTAAGTAAGCCCCAGGGCAATGCTTTCCCTTAGAAGAGCTGCCTTGGCCATGGGTCATGGTGTCTCTTCCCAGCAGTAGAACAGTGACTAAGACAGAGGGCACATAGAGGACTGACTATGCTTTTCCCAACTTCAGCCAGCGAGGTACGGAACCTTCAAACCCTTTCCAGCATTCCCGTCCCTGGAACATGACTATTGACAAGACTTAGGGGTATTTCTCCTAATACAAAACACAAATGTGAAAAAGGCTACTAGAAAACAAAAAAGCAGCCAAACTCAATGCAGGCTGCAGTTGCATTATAAAAGCCAATGTGGGGAACACTTCCGCTGGCACGTCACTCACCCCAGCAGCAGCAGTTGCTTTTCCACTGGAGCCTGTGACCTCCCTTGTTACACATTTTTGTCTACATTTCCAGGACCAAGTGTGCCTTCCGCGCCATGGAGTAGGCCTCAAGGCTAGTCAGAAAGCACCTTCTCTCCAGGGCCATTTGTGCTGCTATTGCACCAGCTGGCACTTGTGTCATGAAGCATTCACGATCCACAGCTGAGTAGATTTTAGGGGCCTAAGCCTCCCCAGTGTCTTTAGCGGCAACTTTTGGCACTATAGAAGCTGGCACCCAGGGAGGAGGTCAGCCTTACCTTTATTTTCCCAAGTCCTACAACCAGAGTGTGCAGCAATAAAATCTTACCACGCAGCTGGGGAAAGGCAACAAACAGCCAGGGGCAATAGCCTTTATCTTTGGCAGTAGGGAGAGTCTAGCTAGGGTTTCCTTAACCCAACTTCAGGGAGGTAACACCACCCCTACCCTTGCTCCCCGCCTCCAGCTCTAGGATTCTCAAAGCACAAATGAATGGCTTCCGGGGTGCATCTGTCCCTCACCCCCTACAAGATACTCTTGTTTACTTCTTAACTTTTACAGGCCCAGGTTATTGCACTTTCCCTAATCATCTTAATGCGTAAGCATCTGTGCATTACCCAACCATAAAGCTCCCAAGAATTTCACAGCTGCACCTGGGCCTGTGACCCTTTGTGAATCTACGTCCCACGCTTGCTCTTTCAGCGCAAGCGGATTTCTAACCTGCAAAAGACTCAGAGGTTATGATGGTGTCTGTACAATGAAACCTTTTCCTAGAGGATAGCCAGGATATTGGTCCCTTGGGAATGACTGTCCCACAACGAGCATCAGGGTTACAGAGATAACCTTGTGTGGCACCCACAATGCCCCTGCCATCTTTTTCTAGCAAGCTCTAGGTGATTGCAGAAGCGCAAGACTAAAATGATGCTCAAGTCCATCACAGAGGTTGGTATAATGTGGCATGAAAAGACTCCATCTGTTTGTATCAACTGTCTCCTCAACCAGTCAATATTGAGTACAAAGCCTGGACAAGAAATGCTAACTTAGCTTTCCACATTTCTCAGTTCCCCTAAGCCATCCCACTTCTGTATCCTGGAGCTCTTCTATGAAGCCTCCTGGTATTTCTTCATCCCTGATAAACTCTGTAGAGCCAGCTCAAACCATTCCACTTTATCCATGGTCACCAGGAAATCCGGCTCCATCTTTCACTGCCCACCTGGTGGATCCTTGGGTTCACTGCCGCTGTAGTAGCCACAGCTGTGGCCTGTCCATTCAGCACACCGGGATACTGGGGAGGTCCTGGCTGGGCAAACCATCTCCACCTTTTTGCTGCTGGGAAACGTACCTTGCTTAGTCTGATGGGGTAGTTACCCAGCCCATGGACAGGCTTTATCCTCCACACTTATATTATTTTATCTTGAATGTTTTCTGTGAACTGCTCCTCCGCCTTCCAGAAGTTCCTCAGCACAGAACTTGTATTCCTGTCTGTTCTTGTCCTGAGGAACTTCAGCTCAACAGTAATATCACAGCATTTGTCATTGAGTAACCCAGCAGGATGTCTTCCTCTGCTCTACCTTTCTCTTGTCTCCCCACAGTTCTCTCTCATTTTACAGACGCTGTGTATATTCTGGTCCAAGTCACTTACATTGGTCAATGTGCTTCCTCCTTCCTACTCCTGATGGGATATCCACGAGGACCTCAGCTGTTGATGACCAAGCATCTCTAATGGCTCCTATGAGCCTTCAGGGACCGATCCCCCTTGTCCCGCCTCAGGCTGTGCAGCTTGCATCTCACGGGTGGACGTGAGGCTGTATCGTTCATTTCTCAGCTTCAGCAGCACCCAGTCTGAGCCCATCTGCCCCCAGCTCCCACTGCCTCCCAATCCAGGCCATGAGGGATCATTCCATTGCTTGCTTAAAGCTTTCCCCTAGTTCCAGTGGTGAATGTTGTGATTACCATGGCCCCTCTCTCTGGACCATGGTTGAAAACCCCCGTCTTAACAATCCATTCCTCCAATGGGGAACCTGTGAGTTTGTGAGGCTTACTTACATGGTGATGGGTGAGGGATCACAGGTAAGGGCATCAGAGACCTTAAAGCAGCCTCATTGGATGGACTGCACCCAGAGGGAATGGTGGCTTCCCATGGGAGAGTAGAAGGGGCCCCAACTTACCGCTCCCTAGACTAAATATAAGCTATGCACTCTTGCCTCTCCTGAGCCCACATACAGTTAGGACACCATGGCATATAAATGCTTAGGCGGTGTGGCTGGATGCTCAGTGGAGGATCACATGACCCGCCCTACAATCTCAAAGCTGTGTAAATCATGGCAAGAGGAGGATACAGCAACACAAATATCAGAGAAAAAGAACTTGGTATAAGGAGAATGTTTATATGGAGAATCTGTTGCTTTCTTCATGTCAATTATTTCAAAACCATTGTTTACAGCAGAATGGAAATTTCCTACAGTTTCAGAAAATACAAGAGGAATAAGTGCTTGCTAACTTGCTTCACAAGGCCAGATTGTCCTCATACGTGGGACCAGAGAAGGACCTTTGAGAAGAGAGAATTACAGCCTATTGTGCATCCCTACAATAGCTACAATGAAAGAATGACTGCTAAACTCCAGCAAGGGCAGGCCCGCAGAGGTGTCACACCGTGTGGCCCGAGGGGAGCGGTATGACTGCTTTGGAGAAGTGTTTGAATGCTTTGTAGAAACAGCTCGACACATATTTACTTTACAACTCGTCAATTCCACATCTAGGTACTTAATCCGAAAGTCATTGAAATATGCTCGCCAACGCCTGATGATACACAGCAACCTTACTCACAGCTGAACACTGCAATCCGCAGAGGTGGCCATCAGCAGTGGCAGAAGAAGCAAACAAATCATGGCATGCAATCGAAGGCTAAGAAACAAAACAAAACAAAACAAAACAAAAACCTTCCCCCATCAATGCAGGAGAGTGCAGCGGGAACACAGAAAGGTCCAGAACATGCTGGGGTACAGAAAATGGCACCTTTACAAAGACAAAACAAAATGCTACCCTCCCCGCCAAAAAAGACCCCAAACCCATAAATCACCCTAACAATAGAAAACGTTAAAAAAGGATGGCCGTACTTATTCTGAGCATATGACTATGACAAAAATGGCTCAGCAGAAAACATTTTAAAAACCACATGCTCAGTGAAAGAAGGCAGGCACAATCAAAACAGTGGTCCTGCAGGGGTTAGGGATGGCAGGAGGGGGCACAGGGAGGCTTATCAGGGGGTGGAAAGGCTTTCTATTCTCACAAGTTTAGGGATTATATAGGGGTAAAAAATCCCTTCATCTATCCATCAAGATAGATCACCTTTCGCTTTAATATCTGCACATTTCAATGCATACAAGTCCTACCACAATCAATATGGCTGGAAACCAACACTCAAGTGACAATGTATTTTGAAGATTTCAACTGACTATTCCTAGTTAGGCTCCAACTTTCAAACAGGAAACGTTCTGCAGCTTGTTATAGCTTAGTGTTGTACCAGAAACGCTAAAATAGGGCTGCGGAGACGGCTCAGTGGGCAAGAGCACTTGTTGCATAAGCAGGATTCAAGTTTGGATCCTCAGAAACCATGAAAAAGCCAAGCGGGTTAGTGTGAATACTGTCACCCCAGCACAGGGACAGGGGCTGGGAGCAGACTAGGGCTTTCTAGTGAGCCCCTCTACCTCTGGGTTTAAAGAAAGACCATGTCTGGGGGTGGGGTGGGGTGAAGGGTGGGATTGGAGGGGTGGGGGTGGGAGATGGGGGGTGGGGGATGGGGGATGGGGTGGGGGATGGGTGAGGTGGGGGCACTAAAGCAGAGGGTGATAGAACAGGATCCCCAGTTTCTCCTCTGGCCTCTGAACAGGCACTTAGACACAAGCACTCTCTCACACACATGGACAAACACCGCACCTACACAGCACACACAAAAGCTGAGGCAACTTCCTATGGCATTTTTAAATCTTGTTTCTCTTTGTTTTCCTTGAGTGAGTTTGCAAACTATATTCTCCTATCAGCCCAAACGCTAGACTTTGCGAACGTTTACCTTTTCTTTTCTCTGTGCTTTGGTTGGCCTTTAGTTACGAGACTGCGTTAAAGCCTCAGCAAGCGTAAGTTCTGGACCTAAGAGTCTGTCGGGGTCAGTGTTCATCTTGCCAGTGAGCCTTATTATTACTTCCTTCCTCCTGAGGACACAGGGAACAAAAACTCAATTCATGTGTATTTGCCAAATACTCTTTGTGAAAAAAATATAAATCTTGGCAGTATTATAATCTCACCAGTCCCACATCTCTAATTAATTTGTCATTAAGTGTAATTAAGAAAGTGCGGTAATTTAGTTTAAGAATCTGCATAAGTTCCAAAGGGCAATTAAAAGCTTTCTGTAATTGATTGGGAGATAAAAGAAAAATGGAACCCAAAGGAGCCTTTCCGCTCTGCTTCTAGCATTTCTGAAGGTGCTTTGCCGATCTTAGGTAATTCTAACATAAAAATGTATTATGTCGGGCAGAAAGACTTTCATCTTTGATAAAAAAATTTTGTTATTATATTTCACTGTAAATCAAACACACTCATAAAGGAATTCTCTTTTTTTTTAATTTTTATTTTTAACTCTACATCCTGATTGTAGCCCCCTCTCTCGTTGCGGCCCAATCCCACCCTCCCTCCTCTCCCTCCCTCCCCTGGTCCTCAGGAAGGAGAGCCTCCTCCACTAACATCTGACCTCAGCCTATCACGTCTCATCTGGACTGCTTGTATCCTCTTTCTCTCTGGCTTGGTAAGGCTACCCAACAAGGGGGAAGTGATCAATATGTGGGGTCCAGAGTCCATGTCAGAAGTAGTCCCTGCTCCCCGTATTGTGGGACCTGCAAGGAGACTGTGCTGCTTATCTATTAGATCTGAGCAGAGGGTCTAGGTCCACATCAGACATGGTCCTTGTTTGGTGCATCAGTCTCTGTATTGTGGTACTGTTATCCTATATTGTGTGGCTAATATCCTCTTATGACTGAGTATATAACCAACGTGTCTTTCTGGGTCTGGGTCACCTCACTCAGGATGATCATTTCTAGTTCCATCCATTTGCCTGCAAATGTCAATATCTCCTTGTTTTTAATAGCTAAGTAGTATTCCATTGTGTAAGTGTACCACAGATTCTTTATCCATTCTTCAGTTGAAGCATATCTAGGTTGTTTCCAGATTCTGGTTATTATGAATAAGGCTGCAATGAACATGGTTAAGCAATTCAGCCTCAGTCACATTACCAGAACACAGACAGCATAAAGTCGAGTTCTTTGCCAGAACAGCTTAATGGCCTGCAGCCTAGTCAATGGTGTCCTTGTTCCCCTCCGAACACACGTGAGCTGGGTGTCCACTCTCCACATCTCCTTAGGCATCCCAGCCTTCCACACTCACACCATAATGGCCATTAAGCTCTGCTTACAGCATTGTAGGTCCTCTCTAGTCAGTAACTCCACATTTTTCACATCCCCCTAGAAAACCCGTTCTGAAGGCCCAAGAACCATACCATAAAGCGTATGAGAAGGACAGCTCCACTTCCTCGTGCCAATTTTCGCATTAGCTACTTTTCTCACTGCTGTGACCAAAAAGCCTGGCAAAGGCAACTTAAGGATGGAGAAACTGATTCTGGCTCACAGTTTGCAAACAGAAGGCACAGCAGCAGGAACTCAAAGTAGAGGTCACATTACCTCTGTAGTAGGGAACATGGAGGGAGATGCAAACTGGCGCTCAGCTATCTTTCTCCTTCTTATTGCATTCGCGACCTTGACCCAGGACACTGTGCTACCCGTAGGAAGAGTGAGCCTTCCTTTCACAGTTAAAACCTCTCCGGAAAGGCTCTCACAGATGTGCCCAGAAGGGTGTTTTCTTGGCGATTATAAATCTAGTCAAGTTAACAATGAAGAGTTAGCATCACTAGAAAAAAAAAATTAGATAAGAGGTCACATGTTTTCATGGACACACATAATATACAGACAGCTATGATAAGAACCAAAACATCAGCGGCTTTCGGCTGTGAGTTTGTGGATAGCTTAAATATTCTTCCCAGAGGCTGGAGAGATGGCTCAGCAGTTAAACTCACTGTCTGGTCTCCCAAAGGGCATGGGTTAAATTCCCAGCACCTACATGGTGGCTTCCGACCATCTGTAACTACAGTTCCAGATGCTCCAGTGTGGTCCTCTGGCCTCTTTTGGCACCAGGCACGTATACAGTGTACTCGGCGACTAGGGAGGGGGCTACAATCCGGAAGTAAAGTGAACAAATTGAAAAAAAAATTTTTAAGGAAAATAAATAAATAAATGAAATTCAGGTGGAAAAAAGAAAGAAAGAAAGAAAATATTAAAAATAATTAGTGAAGAAAAGTGTCATAGAATCTTGCACCAACGCTCCAGAAAGTCGCTGAGGCTAGGTAATGTGTGAGAAAGGGTTAAAATCCCTGTCAGAGGGCCCTGAAAGGCCATTTTGTGAAGCTGTGTAGATGCAGCCTAGTTACAAGGGGGACCGTAGAGCGCTGGAGATGAAGTGGCCATGGGGCATCCCTAGTGGAAGTTTTGGTTTCTTGGTAAAACTCAGTTGTCTTACGTAAATATGATTTTGTTCCAATCCCAAGTGTGGGACCTAGTTTGGGCTTTAGCTTGTACACACCTGTTAACTGTCTCATGAGGGGTGTGGCTTTTGCCAGTTGGTAGTGACCTTCCTCACGCAGGGCTGAGAGGGGTGTGGTCTAGCGCTCTGAGGTTATGAATGAGAGCACGTGCAGCGTTTGGCATGCGGCGTTTGGCGTGCGGCACGCGGCGTGTGGTGTTGGCGTGCAGCACGTAGCAGCTTGAAGAGACCAGAGACGGACAGCGTTGCAGTTTGGAGCAGACAGATGGAGAGAAACACTTCAAGGTACAGCGGCTTGCAGGAGACTGCTGGCTGCATCTGCTGTTGACAGAGACGGGTATAGTCCAGAAGAACCCAATTGACCCTAAACAGCCGGGAGAAGTAAAGGGGCCCCTCTCCTCACTAACCTCTCTCTTACAGGGGTTGGGAGGTTGTGAGGGAGCTTTAGGCCTAAACACCCCAAATAAAGTTGAGTTTAAAAGAAAGAGCACTACAGACACCTGCCAAGGAAAACTGGGACTGGGAAAGAGGCGATGTTTGCTCCAAGTAGCAGGGATGGCACTGCTCAAACCCTTCGGAGCCCATATGATTCCATCACAAGCTCCAGATGCCAGACAGGAAGCTGCCCTGTCTCGTTTTGCTTTGCTGGGAACTTTCCCCACTATGTCCCCACTACTCAGTTTTAGAATGTGAGTATTTACTTTGTGTCGCTGTATGTTGGAAGTGTGGAACTTGCTTGTTGTTGTTGTTTTTTTTACAGAGGTTCAAAGCTAAGAGCTGAGTTGTATTTTTTTATGGACTTTTGAATAGTGTTGGGACTGCTAAGGACAAGGGGGACTTTTAGAAATAGATTAAATGCATTTTTCATGATGAAACAAAGACTTGGGGAGCAAAATGGAATGATATGATTTAACATTTGACAAGAGGTAGAGTTAATGATGATCAAAAACTAGATGTGGAATCACTGTGTGAACGTACCTCTGGGTGCATCTGAGCGCATCTCCAAAGACGTTCACTGAGAAGGGAGGACCATTTCTGTGAGCTTTGGTGGCACCATCTTAGCAGCTAGAAGCCTGTGCTGAATAAAGAGGAGGAAGCAGGGTGCGCACTGAGTGCATTCTGTCTTACTCTGCAGAAGCAATGTGACAAGCCATCCTAAGTTCCTGCTGCCATGTACTCCTCAGCACAGCAGACCGAACGTGAAAATCAAGCTCTTCCTACTTTCAGGTGTTTTCTGGTCTGGCATTTCACCTTAGCAACGAGAAAAGTAATGGTACCCACATCATGCTCTACTGCCATTTTGTAACCTGGGTTTTGTTTTGTTTTTTCTTTTTTGGTTTGTTTGTTTCTTTATAATATTTTATTGATGCTTCTCACATCGTTAAATCTCTCTCAACAACTCAATTTGATGGCTTCATTGTGTTCTTACACATGAGTGAGCCAGGATGGCTGGTTGTTTGTGTTGTTCCTAAGTGTCCACCGTTATAAACAGCGTTGAGAGGAACAGGGAATAAAAAGTGCTCTCCTGGTCGGTTGCCCGTGGCTATCATTTTTATCCTTCTACTTTGGAAGATGGAGAATTATCTGCGTGGAGTTAGAACAATTTCTTCCTTGTTTCTGCCTTGCTCAGCTCTATTCTGCAGCAACTCGCTTTTCTCCTACCATCTCTCTAATTCCTCGTCATTAATAATCCTATTTATAGGACTACATTTTGATTCCTGAGTCAAATATATTAGCTGTTTAAGAAATGGTATCATGAAGACAGAAGTGGTTAAATATAATTTTTAAAAGCAGCCCAAAAAGGGTTTCTTTCCTAACTCCATGTTCACCAAAGTCAATCTTGCTCCTGTATATTGATGACTCAATTGACTATTGATATGGCATCTATACAAACTGTCAAAAACATTGATTCCAAGCAAATAGAGAGATTGCTAGTCCATTGGGGGCCACCTATGGCAAGGTCATGGAGACAAGAGAGCATCTGTCCTCAGCAAAGCCAGCATTTGGCAGAGGAGTCATCGCTAGTGAGACATGACAGGGGTACAATCCCTTTCTACTTGAGAACTGCTCATCTCTCCTGCTGCCCTGTGGCTTGCCTTGATTGATTCCTTTGTGGGTAAATCATAGATCGATCAGGAAAAGACAAAGCAAGAGCAGAAAAAAGTATGACTTCTGACTGAGAAAAAGAATGCAAGCTTGAGGGAAGACGTTTCTCAAGATATTTGTGATCAAAAGAAAGCATTCGGAATGTTTATGTTTAAATAATCTGGCAGCAATGGACCATGGCATACCCCATTGTACCAAAGGCTACAGTGTAGGAAAAAAATAAAAGCAAATGCGGTTTCGGGTCTCCATCCTTGTTGGTAACCTGGTAGGAAACCAGAAACTATTTCTATATTAAGGCTATCGCCATAAAAAGATTACAAACAATAGTTTTTAATTCAAATTTATCTCTCCCAAGTGAGTGATCTCTCTAGACTCATTTTTACAGACACTTCTCTACAGCTGTTGAGTTATCAGCCCTCATATCCTCAGCATCAGCTCCACAGATGCAGATACATTATATATTCTGATGACATATTCACTGTGCTTTCTGTTTAATTTTTATCAGCTCTTTCCTATACAACAAAACTAATTTTGTCAATATAACTTGTCCCAATAAAGCCCTAATATATGAGTCCAGTAGATGATAAGAAACAGCATTTTTTCCAGACAGTTTGGATATGAGTTCCAGACTGTCTTTAGTGCCTTTTGTAACCTTGGTGGATTGATTTTCCATTTGTTCAGTTTCTTCATTTGCCACATCTATCTTCCAGGATTAAATAATGTAATGTGCAAAGCAGTTCACAAGGTATCAAGGGGCCACTGACATTTATTTTAAATGGCTACACTGAATTTATCAAGTAATTAACCAATACTTAATTAGATATACTACAATGTTCGAGTAAATAGTAGCAGTATATGATACATACAACCAGGAGCTTATCTTCATGAAGTTTGCCATCTAGTTGGCCAATTTTGGGCATCTAACATGCAAATAGCTATAATATAGCATGCAATTACAACACAGTGCATAAGACAAGAGTTTTAGATCCCCCTTCATCTAGCTAGCTCATGTACATACATGTTGTGTTTGGTTTTTGTAGTGCTGGGGACAAACACAGGTCTTCACCTATGTTTTTTAATTCACCAAGTTCCTTCATTTGACTTAATACATGGAATGAGTTCTGTACATCCAGGTGCAGTAGGCAGGCCTTTCAAGAGAGGTGAAACATCATACCCCCAAAGATGGTGTAAGCAAAGGCTCAGGCTCTGACGTCAAGTAGTTCCAGTAAGTTCTGACTCTATCATTCCAACTATGTATTCTAGGACAAATTACTGAAATGGTCAGTGCTGCAGCTTTCCCATCAGTGATGAGATGAGTCCCTCCCAGAGAGATGCTTGGACTGGTGAGTAAGGTTCATGAGTACACAGGTCCTGACCCAAGGACCATGCAGAGCAAGCAGCTTCAGCTAGTGGGGGGTGCTATAAAGGAGGAACGACAATGAACAGAGTACACGCATGCTCAAAGATGCCAGAGCATCCGTGAGAGGTTAGAAGGCAACTTGTAGGAGTCAATTCTCTCCTTCCCTGTCGGGGCCTCTGGACTGAACTCAGCTCATCAGTCTTGCTTGGTAAATGCCTTTACTCACCTCGACTTCTCACCAGCCCAGGGTCAACTTTTTCCCCCATTGGTTATATTGTTGATATGATTTTTTTTTAAATCAGGCAGAAGCTCAATAAACACCATTTGGTATTTGTAATGATCACACTGTATTTGCTATTCTTTATCAAACTTTTAAATAAAATAGCAAGGATTTTTTTCCCAAGCTATTTAGATTATTAAATTTAAGAGAATTTTCAGAGCCAAAATATATTCATGAATCATTTTAATTCTCTTTAGGGCACACAATTTTTAAAACCTTCTATACCACAGTGTTAATTTTAAATCAATTTCTTTTCTTAAGCTCTATTTCTATTAATAACTTTATTCCGTTATCCTTAGATATCATCCTTATGTAATTTTGTCCCTTTCATTTACAAAATAATATTTATCATCCTCATAATAAAAAGCATACAATTTAATATAAAACACAGAAGACAGAAACAGTGATGTTATTAATATACCTATAAGATAAATGTGATTAAGTCAGATGCATTTATATCTCTGATGGATAATCCAGCAGCAGATATGCTAAATAATAAAACCTCATTTTGATTATCTATTAAATTATTGAAAATCCAAATGGTAAATGTTAGCATGTCATAAAGCTTGGCTATTCATTATATTCCCTCTAATTCTGCTTTTTTCTTACATTTAACCAAAATATTATGAGTCCCATAATACTGAATAAGCAAGTGCCATAAAGAAGTATGTTTAGAGAATAATTTTATCAACTTCGGTTGGTTGCTGGTTTTAAAGTTTGGATAGTATGACCATTTCCTTCCGAGCGGATACAGCACACATCTGGACTTAGAGTAGGAACTGTCCAATGTTAAGTTCAAAAGAGAAACTTGAACAGATGGAAGAGTTTAGTCAAGAGTGACAAGTCAATGGGCCAAGGTTAAGACCACCGTGGTAAAGGAAAAAGAAAAAAGAAATTAAACTTATCGTCGTAGACAGGGCTTGACCTATAGACCCTGTCCACTAGAAGGTCACACATGACAAAGTCAGCAAAGTGCACCCAAGGGCACATCATGAGTAGGAGGCACTGAGACATCTAGGACAGCAAAAGTTGGCCCAGGGCTGTGTGGTGCATACTCCAGCTAAAACTGTGGGTGTCATTGCTGTAACAGAAATTTTCTTTTTTTTTTTAATGTCCTTTTTAAAAATTATAACTTATTCAGATTTCATCCTGATTGTTATCCTCTTACTTGTATCTTCCCATCTCCACCCTCTTCTTCCCTGTTCGCCACCCCCCCCAAACCTCTGACAGAAGGGGACCTCCTTCCCCAACATATGACACAGCCTATCAGGTCTCATCCTGGTAGCCTGCTTCCCCTTTCTCTGTATGCCTGCCAGGCCTCCCCACCAAGGGGAAGTGATCAAATGAGGGCACCAGGGTTCATGTCAGAGGCAGTCCTTGCTCTCGCTCTCCTCACAACCATGGAGAATAAGCTGTCCATTGGCTAGATCTGAACAGGGGGTCTGTGTTTACTGCATGCATTGTCCTTGATTGGTGCATCAGTTTGCACAGGGCCCGCTGCGTCCAGATCTGCTGGCCTCGATGGTCTCCCTGTGGGGCTCCTGAGATCTGCCCTTTTGTCTGGGAGTTAACTTTAACTTCACTGTTAGTGTTGGCTCTCAGGCATTCCCTGGTCCCTGACTTGCATGGGACCCGGGAGGGTGGGGGGTGGGGGTTGGGGGTTGGTGAGGCTACTTGGAAATTTTATCCTTTAAATTCAAGCAGCATACATGTCTAGGGACTGAGTCTAGGACGCTTATTACTTTTGCACAACTTTCTCTGGGGGAAGGCCCCTTCAGGCAACAGTTATGTCCCTGAGCTCGGTGCTGACAATTGTTTCTAAAGTCCTGCCTCTGAGGTCCCCTTGATAATTCATTAGACACAGGAGGAGAAGCATTACTCACTGAATTTCTGTTTTCAGGTATATCAACTGCTTAGTCCACCTTTGCCGAGCACATGCTGTGTATCTAGTATGGGTGGGCAGGCAGAGAAGACAAACCACATGAGGCTTATGCTCTAGAGCAAGTTTTATAGAGAAAAATAAATGCAAAAGACAAAATAGTCTGTCAAATGAGACCTATAACTATAAAAATTAATGTGATACATTCTTATACACATGCTAAAATTTACTACTATTAACCATATCATTCAGTAAACAAATAGTTTTCACATACATTAAATATATACATATACATTAAATGTGCCAGCCCCCAAGTTACTGCTGACAAACTGCGTGTTCCCATGGCTGGCTTACAGTTTGGTTGTGACAAATGGACTTTCACTAAGAACCTCAGATAGATCCTAGATTGGTGTGACTGTGAAAGGCACCATTGGAATATATGATAGTGTGTTGTGTCTTAAAAGGATAGGAAAGATAGATGAGACATGAACACATATACAGTGGTATTTCCAGGTAGTGGCATATGGACCCAGGCTACATTCATGCAAAGAGTTGCCTGCGCTGTAGGATTTGACCTTAAGGTGAGCAACTTGTGCGGCTAGCAAGTCAATGTAGCTATGTCTAGAAATGTCTGTCTGTAAGTTTGGTGTTCATTTTGGTGTTCTCAAGGTGTGTAGTTGACTGATGAGCTATTCTAGAGACCATGGTATAACTGAGATTTTTTTTATTATCTTAAAGTTGACTTCTATTTCATTTTATTTTGGTCACACAAGTGAGCACTGAGTCAATGTGAGAGATGTGGGTGAAGGCATTAGAGAGGAGACCTATTGGGAGGTGAGGACCACTGCAGGCTATTTGGGGGTTGTAGCCAACACCATTTAAAGCGAGAACGGTTTAAAGACAATATATACTGAAGTTGGTTTGGGGGAATATTTGCAGTTTCCCTTTAGGTTAATTTACTGCCTACTCTCTCAATAGATTGAAACCGCTGAAGGTAACTGGTATCTTTCATAGCCTACGTTCCTCAATATCTAGAACAGTATGTAACAAACAACGCATTTCAGACATGCTTTTCACAGGAGGAACTAAAAGAATCAATGACTAGAGATGAGTGTTACCCGAGAGAGAAATTAAAGCTATAAAAGCGAGAGGAAAACACTGGCTCAGGAAAATGTGGGTGACTATTAGACAGATGAGTCAGGGTCTGTGAGGGACACAAGAAAGTGTGTCAAGTAAGAGGAGTTATAGGCGTTCCCCCATATGGGGAACCAAGACGATCTGACAAGAGATTATTTCTCGCCTAGGCACTTAAGAACTCTACTTTATGGTGTAGGTGGGTGTACACTATATGCATTTGTCCTCAGGACAACTCAAGAGTTTGGAATATAAAGATCTCAGAATCACATTCCTAAATTAGTCATCATGCAGGCTGATCTCTACATCTTGCCAGAAGGGTCACTACCTCAAGACATTTTCCTGTGAAGGACGCCATCTTTCATCTGAGAATTTCCTTGGTGAAAATGGCAGGTTGGAGACAATTATTTGCTGTATTGTTTGATTTTTGTTTTGCCTTGCTTCACCCTGAAGAGAAAATGGTGGTATTTATTCTTAACCCCTATAGGTTATAACCAGGTCAATGATCCAGGAGTCTTAAGGAGACTTGGGTGAGGTAGGCTGCTTGGCCCCTCCATGCCACTCTCCACACTCTTTACATACAAAGTATAAAGGAAAAGCAGCATGTTCCCCCACTCTATGAGCTTGCAGATGGCCCATTGCATGTTTACAGGAACTCTACACTTAGGCAGAGCGCATCTCCAAGAACAGAGGAGCCTCAGGGCTAAGTTCACTCACACCAGCGCACACCCTTGATCTTGCCAAGCTCTGTTGCTGCTTCCAAACTAAAGCAATTAAAAAGAAACTTCTGAGGGACCAGTTGATCTCAATTGTCAAATGGATGAGATCAATAATCACTTCTGGGACTGTCTGTGAAGGTGCTGGTGGGTCTCTAGGTTAGAGTAACTGAGAGAGGAAGACCAGTCTTCTTGGGTGGCACCATTACCTAAGCTGGGATTCTGGACTAGATAAAAATGAGAAAGTGAGTTTAATATTTATCACTTTCTGCTTTTTGGCTGTGGACGATATCTCAGATTCCTACTACTGTGACTTCCCTGCCATGTTTGACTCTAACCAGACTGTTTCTGTAGCCCTAATAAACTCTTTTTTCCCTTGTATTAGTCTGGGTTCTCTAGACCAACAGAACTCATAGAATGAATCTCTGCCCCCCTCTCTCTAATGATTTATTAGAATTATGTACAGGCTATGGTCCAGCTAATCCAACAATAGTTGACTTTGAATGGAAAGTCCAAGAATCCAGTAGTTGCTCAGTCCACAAGGGTGGATGTCTCAGCTGGTCCTCAGTATACACTGGAATCCTGGAGAAGTAGGGTCTGATGTCAGTGAGGGAATGTGCTTGTTAGCAAGGCAAGGGGAAACAGACAAAGAGCAAAAGCTTCACTTTTCTCTGCCCTTATGTAGGCTTCCAGCAGAAGGTGTGGCCCAAATGAAAGATGTGAGTCTTCCTGCCACAAGGTCCAGATTAAAAGTCCATCTAACTACTTCAAATTAAGCAAAAACTCCTCCTAGTTGTGCCTTCCATCACGGATTTTATTTCATTCCAGATGTAGTCAAGATGACAACCAAGAACAGCTGTCACAAGTTCACCTCTTGTCAGCTTGACATAATTTTATCTCCTTATGTTGTGATTAATTTCCAAATGAAAACAATAACCAGGTCATAATAATGCCTAAACATAATATTACCCCTAATACAACCACAAACACATTATATATTTAACCAGGTTATTTATTTATTTATTTATTTATTATGTATACAGTGCTCTATCTGCATGTACACTTGCATACCAGAAGAGGGCACCAGATCTCATTACAGATAGTTATGAGGCACCATGTGGTTGCTAGGAATTGAACTCAGAGCCTTTGGGAGAATAGCCAGTGCTCTTAACCTCTGAGGCATCTCTCCAGCTCCCCACCAGGTCATAATTATACCCAGCATGATAAAACTATCCTTCCTACAACTGCACATGCATTATCAATTTAGAATAGGCAGCAATGGTCCTTCAGGGACATTCTTTTAGTACCTCAAACTTATATAAGATAATGATTGATATTCTCTTCATTGATAATTACATCACATAATAAAGAAATTGAGGAAATAAAACACAAATATCTGTAAAAATCAGAACAAAATATGACAGAAACACTGATGTCAATTATAATCCTCATTTCTGCAACTGGTCACATAGCCTTAGCTGGTATTTATAAGTACCTTCCTCTAGTGCCCATTCTGTATCCCTCCACCCTTGGCAAGCACCGCAGTAGGTCTTAGCTCTTTTCCAGGAGGAGTGACCCATATCTTCATTCCTGATGGGTCTGTGCCTCTTGTCATCCCGCCTGGATTAGGCTGTTGTAGTTTCCCATTACTTTTAATTTTAGGGCATGGTAGCACCAAGAAAAGTCCTAAGGGATTCCCTGTACTCCAAACATAATCTTTCTTATCTTCACTGTAGAGAAACAATCTAATTTCCCTATGGTAATCTGCATCAATCACCTCTCCTAAAATACTGTTATTCTTTCTTAGCCAGTTGGTTTAAGGGCATTAGAAACCCAAAGTGGTAGGGGGTGTGGTGGGGTGAGGGAAGTCCGAACTTTCAGTTTAATAGAATGTATGTTGTGGCTCCTGGCAGGAGCAATCTCTCCTCTGGAACCCAAACTTGTAGGCCAGCAGAATTTAAGGTCACAGGAACAGGAAACAAATTTTTTCTTAGAGGGTCACTAGGGGTGATAATTAGTAGAACTATTCCCTTTTCCACTCATTGATCCTGGCTTTGGGAGAAATCCTATCATGTATTGGGCCACTGATTCAAACCATATGCAACCTCCTGGAGAACCCTGCCTAGCCTTTCAGCCTTCTGCTACATAGTTGGCACTGTAATTGTGTCTTCTAAAGGCCATTGCATCTTTCTACCAGCCCAGCTGCTCCAGGATGGTGGGGAACATGGTAAGACCAGTGGATTCTACGATCATGGGTCCACTGTCACACTTCTCTGGCTGTGAAATGAATTCCTTAGTCAGTAGTCCAGCAGAAGAGGAGAGAAGAGAAAGTCTTGGTGGATCTGCAGTAGGGAGAATTGAGCAGGTTAACAGCTGGTTAAGGGAAACCAACCATTGGTGAACAACTAGCTATTGGAACTAGCTGTTGAGGAGAGGTTGAAGAACGGAGGAAAAAAAAGTACTAGACACAGGCATATGTGGTACAAACTTGTTGGGAACTGTTAGGCTTGGGCCCCTTGGGGCCATGCCCTGGCCAGTATGCAATTGTTTTTCTGTCCTGGCAGCTTCCTGTTGTGAACATTGTGCCTCACTCAGCTGACCACAAGTTCCTGTTTTGCACCCTGGTTACCTTGGTTACATGGTTCCTCTTGTCCTGGGGACTTTCCATCTACATAGTCTTGTATTTTTCCACCTGTCTCTGTACTGTATAAAAGGCCTTGGCCCCTTCTCATGAAACAGCATTCTCTTAGAATGGATGACCTGCTGTCTGGAGTGATTCTTCAACCTGCAGTTCCTCGCTTGCAGTGTGGACGCTGTACAAACTGAAAGGTCTTAAAGCCCAGGAGACCTTTACTCTTCTGTCTCTTTGTGTTGCTTTCTTACTGTTACTCCTTGGGCCAACCCCAGTACTTTATTTAAATTGAAGTTCAATTTTTTCACTAAAGCTTGCATCATTATCTTTCTCATCTTTTACAATCAATAGGGCATTTAATTATCAACAGAGTAAGCGAACAGTCTAACAAAGAAATACACAGTTCTGTATAACCTACAATAAGGCATACAGCAAAAATCAATCAATTTCCAAGCAATGGTCAGTATGACCTGATTATTATTTCTTAAACAACACTCAGGAAAATTTAATCATAAATTTCCCCGGGTTGAAGCCATTGTGTTTCCATGATTGTCATAGCAACATAGCTTGAGCTAAATGTTCTCAAATAAAGGAAAAAACTTGAATTACTTCCAGTCCCAAACCAACAGGTGTGCTGCCCAAGCCTAAGCTAACTGCCAAGGGCTTCTCTATTGTAAAATATCTGTAAAGCATGATGTTCCAAGCCAACTTTCTATTGCTCTCAAAACAGATTCTAAAGAAACTTTTCTACAGCTAATAGTATCTAACAAGGTACTGTTATATCAAGGTCCTAACTTTCTTTCAAGCAGTTTCTACTGGGTGCTCACAGTCAGAGCCAAGAACTCTACCATTGTCTCAAGTCTTTGGCCAGATGCCTTCTTTCAAAATTCTCTGTGGGAAAAAGTTTTTCCATATAAATTCCATTACGACTGAGAAATAAAGAGAGAAAGACAGTTTTAGAAAAAAAATCAGATTTCAAAGTAGTTTTAAGGTAAAATTACATCTAACCATTCATAATATTTAAAGGCAGTGGTGATCAGCTGTAGATCTTTGGAACTCAATAAAAAACTCTACAACTTATCTTCATGTCTGTGACATGGTGGCAATACTGGGTGGAATACCATGACCGTGGCAGAAGCATTATGTGCAGAAAAGGCAACTCCATAATTAGAATACATCTCTACTATAGTAAGTAAAAGTGTTGTCCTTTCCATGGAAGAAGTGGCCCAATATAGTCAACCTGCCAACAGGTTGCTGGCTGGTCACCTCAAGGAATAGTACCCTATCTGAGAGGCTCAGTGTTGATCTCTGCAGTTGGCAGATCTGGCCCTCAGCAGCAGCAGCTGTAGCCAGATCAGCCTTGCTGAGCTGAAGTCTATGCCATTCAGCTCAAGAATAATTCCCACCTCTGCCACCATGGCAACGTTGTTCATGGGACCATTGAACAAAAACAGGATTGGCTCGGGAAAGAGGCTGACTGTCTACAGAGTGGGCTGTTCTATCTACTTGATTATTAACTCCTCCTTAGATGAGATCACCTTTGATGAGCATTTACATGAGGCACAAGTATCTTCCCATCCTTCATCTCTTTGGAGAGATCTATCCGTGTACTTCTTCCCTAGATGCCTTTCATACCAATTTTCCAACCATGCTCTTTCCACATCCCTGACCATCCAGCCAATGCATTGGCTACAACCCACCAATCACTGAACAATCACACATCTGGCCATGTCTCCTTCCAAACAAAATGTCTGACCATGTGTACTGCCCTGAAGTTCTGTCCTTTGTGAAGCTTTCCCTTCACCGGTGTCTTTCATGGTTGTCCCCGAAGGCATTTATAATGTTCTAGGTGTCCACTTCTGGGTGGTGCCTGCGTAATGTGCAGAACCATCAGTGAAACAGTCCCTAGGCTTCTCTTCCTCAGTCAACGGACCATAGGAAACACTCGCGAGGCTATAGGTGCATGGTTGGCAGCAGATGGCATTGTATAGGAGTGGAAACTGCACATAGTCATTTGGGTAACTTCTTCATGAAACTTGCTTGTGTCTTCAGAACTTGCTCAGGCCTGATGATGTATATACCACTTCCACTTGATAGTAGATTGCTGCTGTGCACGGACTACTCTATCACGTGGTGGGTCAGATAACACCCAGCTCATGATGGGCAGCTCAGGTTGAAAGGGAAAATTTTTAATTAACATTAAAGCAACCAGAACAGCAGAGCTCTCTAACTCATAAGTGCAGGTCGACAGGTATGCTAGCCCAAGGTCCCAGATGATAAGTCACAAAGAATGCGGAGATAAGAGACAAAGGCCTACTGAGTGTTCCAGGGACCAGCTGGCCATAAAAGATAGGGAGGATACACAAAGACAAATTCCTGAGAGAAGCAGGTACCGGACATGGTCAAGTGAGTAATGAGCCAAGACCCCTCATCCAATTTTATGGTGTTTGCTTAATCCTCTTTGAGGCCCGCACACAATGTTCCAGGTTTGAGTTTAACCAGATGTATTGTCAGCTCAGATAAAACATCTACCCTCGGGTTTCAAGAAAAACAGGAACCAAGGACTGTTCCCATGTGATTAAGTCTGAGCTTACCCCAGATCTGCCTACGCAATTTGCTGATGTTCAAATGTTTGAAACAACCAATTGTGTGTGGCCGCGCTGAAACTTCCCACTCCCCCCCGACCCTTGCCCATATAAACCCCAAACCCTTGGGCTTCTGGGTCGACCCCTCTGTCTCCTGCTTGAGATATGTGTTGACCCGGAGCTCCGCCAATAAACTGCCTCATGTGTTTACAGCAAGACGGTCGTTTGTGTGTCTTTGGGTGCGCGCCATCCCGAGGCTTGAGTGAGGGTCTCCCTTCGGGGGTCTTTCATTTTGGGGGCTCGCTCGGGATTTGTGCGACCACTCAAGACCCCCAACGACCCCTTGGAGGTAGGTCTGTGTGAGTTTTGTGTGTCTGAGTGCGGTGCTGCTGATTTCGTGTCTTGGTTTCAGTTTCTGGCAGCTGCCGCTGTGGGCCGTAAGGACCCAGTGGCTGCGGAGGCAGATGTGCTGGGGCCGCAGGCTGCAACCCTGGGGGACGCCCTAAGGGTAAAGGGGAGTCAGGACAGCCTGACTGCCTCTTTTCAGGATAAAGGAGATGGAGTGCTCCTTCTTGAGGGGAAGGTGCGGAAGCCTATCTCATTGGAATTTGCGTTCGGTTGGTTGTACAAGTCCAGACTCGGATGAGTGTGCTTGGATGTGATAGTGTCTTGTGTATTCGTATTGTTTTTGTGCTTCTTGTTTTTGAAATGGGACAGACTGTGACAACCCCTTTATCTTTGACTTTGGACCATTGGACGGACGTTAGGGCAAGAGGACATAATCTATCTGTAAAAATTAAGAAAGGACCCTGGCAGACCTTTTGCACCTCAGAATGGCCGACTTTCCATGAGGGCTGGTCACCTGAGGGGACTTTTGATTTACCTGCTATTAGAGCTGTCAGAGCAATTAATTTTCAGGAAAGATCAGGGTCACATCCAGACCAACAGCCTTACATCACTGTGTGGGAAGATTTGGCCCGTTACCCACCCCCGTGGGTCAAGCCCTTCATCCCACCTCGCCCACCAAGCTCCTGAGTCTTGGCGGTGCAAGAAGGCACCGCGGAAGAGAAATCGAAACCATGGCAGAGTGGAGGAAGCGAGCCCAGCGCACCACCGGAGCCCATCCCTAAAATATATCCTGACATAGCAGAACCCCATGAATGGCCCATGCCCCTGCTCCCACCATATCCCCGAGTTCCCCAGCCTGCAGCCCCAACCTCAGCCCCGCCCGCGGCTTCCGGGGCAATGGGTGATGGACCCTCGGCGGGCACTGGGAGCCGCCTTGGAGCAACCCCTGAGGGGCCTGATTCCACCGTGGCTCTGCCCCTTAGTGCTGTCAGGCCGGCCCCAACAGGAAGAAATGCGTTACAACTCCTACAGTATTGGCCTTTTTCTTCCTCTGATCTCTATAATTAAAAAAACTAACCACCCACCTTTTTCAGAGAACCCTACGGGACTTCCAGGTCTGATAGAGTCCCTGATGTTCTCCCACCAACCCACGTGGGATGACTGTCAGCAGCTTCTGCAGGTTTTATTCACCACCAAGGAGAGAGAAAGAATTCTCCTCGAGGCTCGAAAGAATATCCGAGATGACGCTGGACACCCCGTCCAGACCCTGGCCGAAATAGATGAAGGATTCCCCCTGACCTGTCCTCAGTGGGACTACAACACGGCAGAAGGTAGGGAACGGCTGTCCATTTACCGCCGGGCTCTGGTGGCAGGTCTCAGAGGGGCCGTGAGGAGGCCCACCAATTTGGCGAAGGTAAGAGAAGTCATACAGGGAGCAACCGAGCCCCCCTCGGTGTTTCTAGAGAGGCTCATGGAGGTTTACTGGAGATATACCCCTTTTGACCCTACATCAGAGGAACAGCAAGCCTCTGTAATCATGGCTTTCATTGGACAGTCAGCACCTGATATTAGAAAGAAACTACAGCGCATTAGCGCATTGAGAGATTGCAAGATTATACCATCAGGGATGTGGTAAAGGAGGCTGAGAAAGTTTAGCATAAAAAGGAGACAGAGGAAGTGAAACAGGAAAGAAAAAAAAGAAGGAGAGAGCTGAGGATGAGGAAAGAGGAAAGAAAGAGAGAGCTGAATGAGGGGGAAAAAAAGGCAGGAAAAGAATCTGACGAGACTACTGGCCACAGTGGTAAGAGAAGGAAGGCATCAGGGAACAGGCAGGCCTAGGCAGACAGGGAACCTGGGCGACAACAGAAGGCAGGGGCCAAGGAGACCCAGAGAAGATTGAACACTGCCACCTGATCTCAAAGATGCCTTCTTCTGTCTGAGATTGCACCCTAACAGCCAATCCCTGCTTGCCTTTGAGTGGCAAGACCCTGAAAACAGAAGAACTGGACAGCTTACATGGACGAGATTGCCCCAGGGGTTTAAAAACTCCCCCACCCTATTTGATGAAGCCCTGCATCGGGACCTTGCCCCTTTCCATGCTCATAATCCCCAGGTGACTCTTCTACAGTATGTAGATGACCTCCTATTGGCTGCAGAGACCCGTGAAGAATGCGAGCTTGGGACTCAGAAAATCCTGGCTGAGTTAGGTGAGTTGGGGTATCGGGCTTCTGCCAAAAAGGCACAACTGTGCCGGACTGAAGTGACATATCTGGGATACAACACCTTGAAAGATAAACAACGGTCGCTCACAAAAGCCAGGAAATGGACAGTGAATCAGATCCCGACCCCAACCACCCCTCGCCAGGTAAGAGAATTCCTGGGGACTGCGGGATTCTGCAGGCTTTGGATTCCCAGGTTCGCCACTCTGGTGGCCCCATTATACCCTCTAACAAGAGAAAGGGGGGAGTTCACTTGGACTAAGGAACACCAATTGGCTTTTGAGACCCTTAAAAAGGCACTGCCACAAGCCCCTGCCCTAGCACTGCCTGATCTGAACAAGCCTTTTACTCTGTACATCGACAAGCGGAAGGGGATTGCCAGGGGGGTCCTCACCCAAACTCTAGGACCCTGGAAGCGCCCAGTGGCCTATCTGTCAAAAAAACTGGATCCTGTGGCCAGTGGGTGGCCCTCTTGTTTGCGGGCGATAGCAGCAACTACTGTATTGGTAAAAGATGCCGATAAGTTAACCATGGGCCAAAATGTGATGGTGGTGGCCTCCCACGCCCTCGAGAGCATTATCAGACAACCACCAGACTGTTGGATGACCAACGCCGGATGACCCACTACCAGAGCTTGTTGCTGACAGAGCGAGTGACCTTCGCTCTGCCCGCCATCCTTAACCCTGCCAACTTGCTACCCGAAGCTGGCGAGACCCCAGTTCATCATTGTAAAGAGATACTGGCTGAAGAAACAGGGACTCGATCAGACCTCACTGACCAGCCGTGGCCTGGGGTAAAAACTTGGTTCACCGACGGAAGTAGCTTTGTGGTAGCAGGTAAGCGGAGGGCTGGGGCAGCGGTAGTGGACGGGAAGTCTGTCATCTGGGCCAGCAGTTTACCAGAAGGGACGTCGGCGCAAAAAGCTGAACTTATTGCTTTGACCCAAGCACTAAGACTGGCAGAGGGAAAGGCTATCAATATCTACACTGATAGCCGGTATGCTTTCGCAACAGCTCATGTCCACGGAGCGATTTATAAACAATGTGGGCTGCTGACTTCAGCTGGCAAACACATTAACAATAAAGAAGAAATTCTTAGTTTATTAGAGGCTGTTCATTTGCCCCGCAAGGTGGCGATCATCCATTGCCAAGGACATCAAAAAGGGACCGGTCCCATAGAAAGGGGGAACCAAATGGCTGACCAGATGGCCAAAGAGGCGGCACAAGGACCGATGATTCTAATAGCTAAGGTTATGCGCCAACAGGCTGAGGGGATTCCCGAGAGAAGAATCCTCACAGAGGAAGAGGGGCTAGAATACCTGGCTAGTATACACCGCCTTACCCACCTAGGGCCCAAGAAGATGACAGAACTGGTCAATAAGTCTCCCTATCACATCCCCAGACTACAAAAGACAGCAGAGGATCTGGTAAAAAACTGCAAGGCTTGCGCTCTCACTAATGCCGGTTCCAGCAGACACTGTGCAGAAAAGCGCTTGCGGGGAGATCGACCTGGAACTTATTGGGAGGTTGATTTCACTGAAGTCAAACCGGCCCGATATGGTAATAAATACCTTCTAGTTTTCATAGACACCTTCTCAGGGTGGGTCGAGGCATTTCCCACGAAAAAGGAAATGGCAAATGTAGTGGCCAAGAAGATACTTGAAGAAATCCTTCCCCGGTTTGGGATACCTAAGGTAATTGGGTCAGACAACGGGCCTGCCTTCGTCGCCCAGGTAAGTCAGGGACTGGCCAGACAATTGGGGATAAATTGGAAATTACATTGTGCTTATAGACCCCAGAGCTCAGGACAGGTAGAAAGGACGAATAGAACTATAAAGGAGACCTTAACAAAATTGACCTTAGAGACCGGCGGGGGTGATTGGACAGCCCTTCTCTCCCTTGCCTTGTTCCGGGTACGGAACACGCCTGGACCATTGGGACTGACACCCTTTGAGATACTGTTTGGTGCACCACCACCTCTGTTTGAAATCCTAGAGAGTGTGGCACGTCCTGATGACAGTTTTGTGCCTTCCACCCATCTTTTAGCCCGTTTAAAGGCTCTTGAGACGATCAGGCGAGAGATTTGGGAACAGCTGAAGGACGCTTACACCGTTGGAGACCCTACAGTTCCTCATCAGTTCCAGATTGGAGACGCTGTCTTGGTACGGAGACACCGAGCTGGGAATCTCAAGCTGCGGTGGAAAGGACCCTACCTGGTACTGTTGACTACTCCAACTGCCGTTAAGGTAGAGGGAATCCCCACCTGGGTCCATGCTTCTCATGTGAAAAGGGCTCCTCCAGAGACTAGCCAAGATGAATGGATCCTGGAAAAGACTAATAATCCTCTTAAGCTGTGTCTGCATCGCGGACGCGACCCTGAGTCAGGACAACAACCCTCATGCCCCGATGCAACAGACTTGGGAGGTGATCAATGAAGAGGGGAACACTGTCTGGTCGATCACTGCAATGCAACCCCCATGGACTTGGTGGCCGGATCTAACGCCAGATATTTGTAAGTTGGTGGCTGGATCGCTCACCTGGGATCTCCTTGACCACACAGACCTCTCTAAACCACCGGCTGAAAAACAGTGCGTCCTGGGTGAGATAGGGAGCACATTCGGGTGCTCAGGACAGTTCTACCGGGCCAACCTCCGGTCCTCAGAATTTTATGTTTGCCCTGGTCAGGGCCACAGTTGGAAGCCTCGACACAAGTGTGGGGGGACCTCTGATTTCTATTGTGCTGCATGGGGTTGTGAAACTACTGGTAAGGCTCATTGGAACCCTACTTCCACCTGGGATCTGATCACGGTAAAAAGAAACAGTAGCTATGACAGGCCAGACCAGGGAGAAAGAGATAGTTATAAATACCCTGAGAATAGGTGCGCCCACAGCAATAGCCCAAATGGGCCTTGTAAAAACAGATACTGCAACCCCATAGCCGTGAGATTCGCTAACATGGGAAAACGAGACCATCAGAGCTGGCTTAGAGGAAACAACTGGGGACTGCGCTTAGATGCTGCGGGGAAAGACCCTGGGTTGATTTTTAGAATTAAGTTGACCCTAACAAGTCCTTCCCCAGTGCCTGTAGGACCTAACAAAGTCCTTCCAGAACAAGGCCCACCTGCCAGACCCCTTGTCCTAGCACCTCTCCCACCTATGCCAGTGACCATCAGCCCCTTTAATCTCATTACTCCCCAAGGTTCCTTGCCTATGACCCCTTCCGATTCCTCAACGAGTCAAAGGCTATTTAATTTGGTCATTGGGGCCTTCCATGGTTTAAACGACACAAGTCCAGACACTATTGGATCTTGCTGGCTGTGTTTAGCAACAACACCTCCATACTACGAGGGGATTGCTATGAATGGTGCTTTTAATAATACAACCTCCCATCATTCCTGCACCTGGGGAGCGGAGAAGAAACTAACCTTGACAGAAGTATCAGGATCGGGACTCTGTTTGGGTACCCCACCTGCCTCCCATAAACATTTGTGTAACCAGACAGTTATTAGTCCTAAGACGGCTACCACCTATTACTTGGTACCAGGACCCAACCGGTGGTGGGCCTGCAGTACCGGACTCACCCCTTGTGTGTCTACGAGTGTGTTTAAACCAACTATAGATTTCTATGTATTAATACAATTGATCCCTAGAATTTACTATCATGCTGCTGGTAATTTTGAAGATGAATTCGAGCTTAGACCTAAAAGATACAAGAGAGAGCCTGTATCCCTTACTTTAGCTATCTTACTGGGAGCAGGCATCACTGCTGGAATAGGGACAGGAGCTGCTGCATTAGCCACCGGACAACAGGGCCTCAATGCTCTCAGGACTGCCATTGATGAAGGTCTAAAGATATTAGAAAAATCCATCTCCAATTTAGAAAAATCTTTGACATCCTTGACGGAAGTAGTGCTCCAAAATAGGAGGGGATTAGATTTACTGTTTTTGAAAGACAGTGGGCTGTGTGCTGCCCTCAAAGAAGAGTGTTACTTTCATGCTGATCACACCGGAGTGGTCAGAGACTCAATGCAGAGGCTTAGAGAAAGACTAGATAAGAGACAGAGGGACAGGGAAGCTCAACGAGGTTGGTTTGAGTCCTGGCTCACCCGGTCCCCCTGGTTGACTACCCTATTCTCTGCCTTAGCTGGGCCAGTGTTGGTGATCTGCATGATTTTAATTTTTGGCCTGTGTGTGGTAAATAGGTTACTTTCTCTTATTAGAAATAGTATTAGTGCTGTTCAACTGATGGTACTAAGACAACAATACCGATCAATAAGAGACCCCGACAGGGCAGAGTATGAATCTTTTAGTCTAGAATAAAATAATACTCAAAAATTAGAATAGATATTCTAAGATTAGAATTATCAAGTAGAAGAAGAGGGGAATGAAAGGGAAAATTTTTAATTAACATTAAAGCAACCAGAACAGCAGAGCTCTCTAACTCATAAGTGCAGGTCGACAGGTATGCTAGCCCAAGGTCCCAGATGATAAGTCACAAAGAATGCGGAGATAAGAGACAAAGGCCTACTGAGTGTTCCAGGGACCGGCTGGCCATAAAAGATAGGGAGGATACACAAGGACAAATTCCTGAGAGAAGCAGGTACCGGACATGATCAAGTGAGTAATGAGCCAAGACCCCTCATCCAATTTTATGGTGTTTGCTTAATCCTCTTTGAGGCCCGCACACAATGTTCCAGGTTTGAGTTTAACCAGATGTATTGTCAGCTCAGATAAAACATCTATCCTCGGGTTTCAAGAAAAACAGGAACCAAGGACTGTTCCCGTATGATTAAGTCTGAGCTTACCCCAGATCTGCCTACGCAATTTGCTGATGTCCAAATGTTTGAAACAACCAATTGTGTGTGGCCGCGCTGAAACTTCCCACTCCCCCCGACCCTTGCCCATATAAACCCCAAACCCCTGGGCTTCTGGGTCGACCCCTCTGTCTCCTGCTTGAGATATGTGTCGACCCGGAGCTCCGCCAATAAACTGCCTCATGTGTTTACAGCAAGACAGTCGTTTGTGTGTCTTTGGGTGTGCGCCATCCCGAGGCTTGAGTGAGGGTCTCCCTTCAGGGGTCTTTCAAGGTCACATGTTAACATTGTGGCCCACTAGTGAAGTGGAAGTTTCTGGTTCCTTTGAAGACTCAGTTGTGTCACGTGTTTTGCTGAAAGCTGTCTTGTGAGAAGTCACTTGATGTTTTTTTCTGGAAGATGTCTTGTGGGCGGCCATGTGATGTTTTGCTGGGAGCAGACACGTGAGAGGGTGCATCCTGCTATCCCACCATGGATAGTGGGATGAGACTTTTGGCATTTCTGCGCTGCACAACACTTCACTGGTCTTTGCTGGACTTCACTTCACAGAGAAAAATGTTCCAGAGAACTTCTCATGATACTCCTGCCAATTCCTGCCAATTCGGTGGAGCCTTATGGTTTCTGCTGGATCATGGCACCTCTATGGATTCATGTGGCTGTTTGGTGTTTATTATTGGACTGGACTGCTGGCATCCTGACAACTCAGAGAGGGACTGGCCCAAGGAACTACATCTAAAGAGGTCCACAATCCCTTTTTCCTAGTAACGTTCTTTCTTCCCTTCCTCTGGTTGGTCGGTTAGAAGTGAGGTTTAAGTGTTTAAGAACCTTAAATAAGGTATGTTGTGAAAAAAAATCTAAGGCTACACATTGGCCTTTGTTAGGGTATTTTATCTTAGTGACAGGAAAGGGAACTAAGGACAAAAATTGTTCCTGAAACTATTGTTAGGATAAACTTGACAGTGTGGGTTTTTTTTTTTTTTATATCTTTGGAACTGGTTTAAGGGTGAGATATGGAAAGTCTTGGAATTTTGAGTTAAAAAAAATCTTCACAAATGCTGTAAATAAGGCTTAATAGGCCATTTTAGTGGCCATTCTGGTGGGTAATTGGGAGACCAGGAATGCTAAGAAAATGTGATTGTGGGGAGCTAAGAAAATGTGACAGTGGGGAGCTGAAGGTTGAAAGGGAGGAAAAGGACTAACAGGTAAGGGAGAGGAGACAGTTGTATGGTATTTTAGCCAAGAATCTGGATTCATTCTGTCATGTCCTGAGAACCTGAGTAAAGTTAAATATAAAGACAATGGCCAGGCGTGGTGGTGCCTGCCTGTAATCCCAGCATGTGGGGAGGCAGGCAAGCAGATCTCTGTGAGATCAAGGCCAGCCTGGTCTACAGAGGGAGTCTGGAACAGCCAGGGATACACATAGAAACCCAGGGGAAATACAGGGCTTGATTCTAAGAAAGGAACTATAATTCTTATAGAGACGCCACTGAAGAGAAGATATCTGGATGCCCTGGAACAAGAAAGATGCCCTGAGGGAAAAGCCCCGCCCATACAAGATTTTATTTTATGACAATCCAAATGCATTTGAAGGAAGACAGCCGAAAATAAAGGGGTTTTTCGTTGTAGGTATACAAAAAACGATTACACATGGCATTCAAAGGGGGCAGGAAACAGTCTGAGCTGGCTCAAGAACTTGGTATCATCGTCAACGTGGTACTGGTTTTGTGGGCGCAGAGATGAAGATGGAGTCCTACACTACAAGTGCAGAGAGCTGCTGACACTAGGCAGTGGCTCACACGTTATTTAAAGGAAGAGGTACGGTTTTTCTGAATAAACACCGTTTGAACTGGGAAAGTGAAATACTCTCTGTGCGCATTCTGGCTGGAATCTGGTCCAGGCAGCACTAAGCGAAATCCCGGCTTCTACAAGAATCCAGACCGCAACCTCTCTGCTAGGGAGGCGTGGCTCGCAGTGAGACTGAATACAGGCTGAGGATAAAACTGTTCCCTTTCGTTGCTCCTGAAACGGCTGAAACCTCCAATGAAAGGGCTGGTTTGTTTTGACTTCGCCGCCACTTTTTAAAGGAAGACAGTCCGAAAACCACGCCAGGGATGTACACATTGCAGAGAGATTGCACACCACACTGGGGAACAAGGTCAGCAAAGATTCCCTCGGGGAAGGGAGACGACAAATCTCAGCCCCTATGCGTGTACGCCCTCACTCTCTCCCACGCACCCTTGCTCAACTCTTCCCCACAACCCACTCTGTGCTGGAAATAGATCGATAGACTGCTTGTCAGACTTATGCAAGGCTCAGCTCTCCTCTCTCAGAGTGGGAGTTTACCCAAGAGGTCAAGAGTTGAGGATTCCCAGGGCCTCACAGTACACGGGGTGATGATGGTATACAGAGTTGAGATAAGGCGAAAACAAAGCAGACCTGTGACGTTTCCACTTCCCTGGAGCCTGACAAATGTGTGCCAACCCCTCCCTGCTCCTGCAGTTTTGTTTTGTTTTGTTTTGTTTTGTTCCTGGAGTTGGAACTATACTGGGGCTGTGCAGAGTTTTGGAAAGAAACCTGATCCCCCACATACTAGTGTTGGGGGCTGTCTGACTGGCAACCCAGGTTTACAGTGACCACGTTTCCTGTCTCTGACTCTCTGAGCCTCATCCCTGTCTTCCTGTTGGTGGGCAGCAAGATGGTCTCTTCTGTGAACTCTTCTTTCCTGTGAACTCTAGCATGGCTTCTTGTTTCTCAGCTGCGGCAGCCCATGTGCTCTGTTTACAGAATAGTTGTTAATGCAGTAAAATACTCATGACATAAAGACGGCTGATTTTAAGCACGCAATTCAGTGTCGTTAAGTGTATCATCCTGCTGTGCAACTGTCACCACCATCCATCTCTAGGGAATTTTCACCTCTCCTGATTAAAATTCTGTGGGTGTTCAGCAATAACCTCCCCCCTTTCTGCATCTCATCCTCCAGAGACATCTCCCCCCCCACCCCCCTACCCCCCCACCCCCCAACCCCCCCCACCCCCACCCCCCCCACCCCCCCATCCCAGTTCTCTCTGCACTTGACTCATCCCACTTCTTCATGTAAAAGGAATCACACAGGAACTGCCTTTTTGGATCTATTGTGATTTCACATGACACAGTATTTTCAAGGCTTTCCCATGGTGTAGTGTAAACCAGAACTTCCTCTTTTATAATTGCTGAGTAATATTCTTATATTTTATATACCATACTTTGATCGTCTGTTTATCCACCGACACTTGTGCGGATTGTTTTCACGTGTTTGGTTTTTCTTTGTTTGTTTTTGCTTTTTTTTGTTTTTTTGTTTTGGCTATTATAAATGCCACAACAAACAGTGGTCTGAGTCTAATTCCCTGATTTCAATTCTTGTGGTTCTAGTATATATACTGATTCTGTTTTCTTTTATTTGAATTTGGAGGCTGAGTCTCACTGTATAACTCAGGCTGTCCTCAAACCCATTATTTAATCCAGGCTGCCCTTGAATTTACGGTCCTCCTAACAGCTTCAAAGTGCTATGATTGCTAGACTGAGCCACCACGCCCAGCTTGCGCACTAGTTTTGAAGGGCTCCCATACTGTCTCCTACAACATTTTACAGTCCTAATAGCAATGCAACTTCTTCATATTCTTTCTAGATCTTGTTATTTTTTTGACTCTGTATGTTGGTTTTTTTGTTTACGTCATAATCTAGGTGGAGGTGAAATATCACCCGAGGAGTGGAAAGGTCACCATAGGTCAGCCCAGAGACTCTAGTTTAAATGGACAGACTCTAGTTTAACTGCCAGGGATAACCTTCTCAAACTTCTGCAGGTGATATGAATATGCATCCATGGCTGATAACCTCTGTATTAGCTACTTCTCTATTGCTATGGTAACAATACTATGACCAAGTCAACTTGTATTTTAAAAAAATATTAACTGAATATTTGTCCCATCAGGTTAAAGTCCATGGTGATGGAGTAAAGGCATGGCAGCGCAAATAGATGAGGACTCACATCTTGAACCTCAAAGAGGCGGAGAGGGCGCACTGGGAATGGTGTGGGCTTTTGAAACCTCAATGCCTTCCCTAAGTGACACACCTTCACCACTAAGGCCACGCCCACTTACTTTTCCCACACAGTCCACCCATTGGGGACTCAGCATCCACATACATGAGCCTAGGTCATTCTCATTCCAACTCCCACAGTCTTTCAGAGCCTTGTGGCGTCTTCTTCTTGGCTTCTGTCCCATGTTGCTGCTTCCCTGGCCCCACATGCAGAGACAGAAACCTAAAAAGGGACTTCCCAGCTGTACACAGTAATCACTGAAAAGACCAGACTGCTCCAGACCTTTTCTTCGGTCTGCTCTATCCCACTGGGACTGAAAAGCGATTTTCCATGCTTTCCAATAGAGGCTGACAACACAGAGCATGAAGCCTCCTTGGGCCTAGATTGTGGGGATGGATTAATTTTCTGGGGGGGGGCACTATAAAACTTTAGTCAACAAAAATTTAGTGTGGCTATTCTGGTGGGTGGAAATCTAAAGTCAAATCATAGTAGGCCTTCTTCCATAAGCTTGAGAGAGATTCTGCTCCAGGACAGACTTGTGCCAGTTGGAAACCCCTGACATTCTGTGATTTGGACCTGAATCATCCCAACCTTGTACTTGAATGCCACCTGACCCTAATGTTGTCTTTGAGACTTCTTTCCTTTTTCTCATAAATACAATGGTCATTGAATTTAGGATTCAAATCCAGGGTAATCTCATTTGCAAATCTCTCATGTTATTCTGTCACAATCCTTTTTATAGACAAGGTAATGATCATAGGTGCTGGTGCTTAGGATTTGGACATCTCTTTTGGGGGTGTTCAACCCCCCTAGGCAGTTTTCTATGGTAAGTCAAGGGTTCAGATTAGACTACGTAGAGGAATTTTAATTCAGAACATGTCTGCTCTGGCAAGAGATCATATCCAAAAACCTTCTCGGTCTGGTGATTTGGCTGGAATACAGACACACCTTTAACTAAGCAAACAGAGGCAAGTTGATCTCTGAGTTCAAGACCAGCCTGACATAGAGCAAGTTTCAGGTAAAGAAAAGCTTAGGGTGGTGGTACACAGCTTTAATCCCAGCAAGGAGGAGAAAGAGGTATGCAGGATCTCTGAGTTCTAGTCAGTTCTGTTCAGGCAGCTCTGTGAGAGTGAAGTGAGAGGCAGTGCACTGGAGTTGAGTATGTGGCCGTTCAGTTCATAGGTTTGAGAGAGAGTTTTACCAGGAGAGTTTTACAGAGACACAGTGAAGAGAGAACAAGCTAGATACAGGTGATGACAGAATGAGCCAGAGAACGAGGAAGAGCCAGAAGACTAGAACAGCTTAGTAGAGTTAGTTTGAGGCCAAGCAGAGCTATTCAGTGAGTAACTGAGAGAAGCCAGTTTGAATCAGTCAGCTTGGAGAGGAGTTTGAGCCAGAAGAGCTGAGTTGAACCAGCCAGCCAGAGTCCACAAAGAACTAGAAAGGATGAGCTTCTTCAGCAGTCAGTCTCAGAGGCTGAAGGCATGCTAGGCCTGGATTAGATTGTACAGAGGCTGGAAGCTTCCAGGACGAGGCCTGGGTTAGCAGACAGGGGAAGTAAGCCTCAGAGATGAATAGTTCTTCATAAATGGAACAACATCGCACATTTCCTCCTGTGTGTGGCATCTCAGTTTGATTTGCATAGCAGTAAATGATGATGTTTCCAAAGAAACAAAGGGAGTTGTTCAGTAAGTACAGAGTTACCGTAATACACTGTAAATCAGTTCCAGAGAAACGTTGAAAACATACTTTATACAATAAGCAACAAGGTACTGTACTCTTAAGAACTGGTAGACTCTCTTTGCTGCGTGACAGTCTTGACAGAAACAACCTGAGAAAAACCTTACTTTGGCTCACAGCTTCAGAGGGTTCAGTTCAGGGTTTTTGGCCACATGCAGTGACATTACATCATAGCAGCAGGACTGTATGCCCATGGGAAATTCTTTACTTCAGGACAGACAAGGAGAAGAGAAATAGCAGAATAAAGAAAGTAGGTAAGGAGAGATAAAGCTTCAAGTACACCTCAGAGACCTTCTTCCTCCCCTCAGCTACAGCCCTCCCCTCCACCTTTGATCCTTCCAGTAAGGCTATCTTAGGTACTCATCAAGAGATTAACGTGTTTATTAGATCAGAGTCCTCAGGAACTAATTATCCTCAGAAATGTCCTCACAGGCATACCCAGAAGTTAGCTTTACTAATCCCATGGGCATTTATTAATCTGAGGAGTAGACAAGTTGGACAGCACAGAGGGCTGTCTTATGGTAAATGTTCTTACCACCAGAAGGTGGAGGAGGCACCAGTAGCCTTTCTGAGGTGAGGGATGATAGACACTTTGTAACCCTAACTATGGTGGGGCCAGCAGAAATACACACACGTGTTCAGAATTACCAAACTGTTTGCATGATGCTGCAAAGCATCTCACACACCACTTATGCTTTAATAAAATGAGGAGGAGGAGGGAAAGGAGGAGAAGGAGGAGGAGGAGGGGGAGGAGGAGAAGGAGGGGAAAGAGCAGGAGGAGGGGAAGGAGCAAGAGGAGGAGGCAGGATGGAGAAAAGGTCATTGTGTAAAGTGTTCACATAATCTCTGCCATGTGAGTCCGTCATACGAGATTGTCTGACTTTTCAGTCCATCTACACAGGGCTCTGGAGCCAAGGCCAGGATAGCCAGAGACTGCCCTGGGAGGAATAAGGTGTTACTGAGAGCCTACCTCAAGACATCAAAGAAAGACCCACATCAAGTTTATACTCTGATTTCTTTTGAATCCAAGAGGATGTGACAGAGCTCATTGTGTTGAGGTTGCTGCTCCCTGGAAACATCTAGAACAATAGTAGGGCCTCCCCTGCTGGCATTGGCTTCCCTGGTAAAGTCCTGAGTTAATCAAACTTCCTACATCTTTACTCAAGCTCATCCACCTAGGCCAACAGTCCTCAACCTTCCCAACGCTGTGACCTTTAATACAGTTCCTCATGTTGTGGTGCCCCCCAAACATCAAATTATTTCATTGCTACTTCATAACTATAATTTTTCTACTGTTAGGAATTGTAATGTAAATATCTGATAGGCAGGACATCTGATATGGGACCCCCAAGGAGTTTGTCACCCACAGGTTGAGAGCTCTTGTTTTAGGCCATGGTGCTGGAGAGGGGCACAGTTAGCTTCTCTGGCGGATTCCTTACCCACCTGAACTCTCTCTCTCTTGTCCTATTGGGCAGTGAGAGCCATCCCCCATGACTAGTCTGCCCTCTCCTCATCCAATCTGGGACAGCCTGGAGGTGTTGTTGCATTTCATCTCCTAACTCTTCCACTGTGTGCCAGGAGCAGGGCAGCTCCACTTTTCCAACTGTGGAGCATCTGGGCTGTTGGGCGTAAATTCGAGCGGAATTATTTTTGCTTCAGCAGCACTTGATAAGGTGTCTAAAATGGGAGTGCGTTGTTTCTCGACTCGAGAGAGAAGTGCGCACATGGACCTCGCTCTCATTTTCTTTTAATATTTGGGATGATTTTATTATAACCCGTGATTACTTTATGAGTGAACACATCTGAGGAGCCAAGTGCAGCTTCCCAGTAGGCTCTGTTATTCGTAAAACCATCAGAATATACACAACCAGGGACTTTAAGACGTGAGAGAGGCAATTAATCAACTCTTCTTGCAAATTTCCCCATCTTCTGGGAGAATTAAATTAGTTTTCACCTTCAGAAGCATCAACACAGTTTTACTGTATAAATCTAATATGTGTTTAATGCCAGCCTGGACTCATCTTACCCAAGATAGTGACTACACAGTCCTACATTTTTTTCTGGTTTGAAGTTTTGTTTTAGCATATTTATTGATGATCCAATTTAACCAACTTATGACTCTGAGTCCTAATATTTTGTGAATTTACAATTTTTATATGAGGCTTCCAAGCTGCCCATTTTTTTTATGTTTTAATTTTCCATTTAGGATGCCTAGTTAATTAGATGGAAAAGCTCCAAGTTCAGGGACAGGGTCATATTAATTTTGCCTTCGTGGGCGTAGGGGAATACCTGGCTAGTGATAAGTGTCCCATAGATGTTTGTAGAAATTTATACATGTCAGATGTGCGTCCATCTTCTGAACATCAAGGAGGCCCAATGGTCCTTGCCAACACTTCACTTTATAAATTTATAATAGTTCTAATATGTGTTCTGTTATAAACCTTTACTAACCTACCAATCTCAATAGGAAGTTTTAATTATCTATACATAAAAACATGATTATAAACGTTGTCAGTATTCCAACAGCCAATGGATGCATGCAAAGCTACTGTGCCTCATTAAGAAGGAAACAGATGCAAATCAGAGTCACAAGACAATCTTGTCTGTCAGATTGTTAAAAATGTGAAAGTCTGATAAGAATTTGGCATTTTGAGCTGATGAACCCCAGTGTCATGGACAGAAATTGGGGTTGGTATATGAATCTCAGAAGGAAAATGGTCATTATACTTAACAGAGCCATCTCACCCCAGGGGAATGTAACCTGCAAAACAGCAGGAGAGACCTGTAAATACATGTAAGCAAATTGATTTTAATAAGAAATAATAAAAAACAATAGTATTTTCAGCAACTTTTAGTAATTTTCATGCCTATCACTAGAAGACTAAACAAACTAATGCAACAGAATGTAATACAACCTTTAAAAAGGACAAACTAAGCTGGGTGCGGTGGGGCATGCTTTTAATCCTAGCACTTGGGAGGCAGAGGCAGGTGGATCACTGCAAGTTCAAGGCCAGCCTGGTCTACAAAATAAGACTAGGACAGCCAAAGCTACACAGTGAAACCCTGTCTCAAACAAACAAACAAACGAACAAAGAAACAAACAAAAAAGGACAAACTAATGTACTTGGCCTGGAAGGATGGCCAGTGCATATTCAGTGAGAAAATGTGTAGTGGAAACACACACACACACACACACACACACACACACACACACACACACACGGAGACAATGTATATCAACCTTGATTTTCATTAGAATAACGAGAGAGAGAGAGAGAGAGAGAGAGAGAGAGAGAGAGAGAGAGAGAGATAGAGAGAGAGGGAGGGAGGGAGGGAGACAGAGACAGAGACAGAGACAGACAGAGAGAGAGACAGAGAGAGAGAGAGAGAGACAGAGAGAGACAGAGAGAGACAGAGAGAGAGACAGACAGACAGACAGACAGAGACAGAGACAGAGAGAGAGAGACAGAGAGAGAAAGAGAGAGAGAGAGAGAGAGAGAGAGAGAGAGAGAGTATGTGTGTATAGAAATGCTTCTACAGTCAAGGGTCAAATTGTTAATAGAACTTGCTGTGTAAGTAGAGTAGATCTTCAATTTTTGCTTTATATTTTAGTAACATTTTATTGATACTTTGTGAATTTCACAACATATACCTCACTTTTGCTCATCTCTCCTTGCCTTCCTATCCACTCCCTGCCCTTGCAACTTCCCCTCCAAAGAAAGAAGGAAACAAACAAACAAACAAAAAAGTGCCCAACTAACCAAGCAAGCAAAACATCTCACGGTGGAAGCTGTAGGGTGTCTGCACATCTTTCCTTAAAAATGTTCATTGTAATGAGTCATTGGTCTGGTTCTAGGCCCCTGGATTCTGCTACCATCAATATTGGAGCCTCAATGCAACACCTCTAGGATATCTTGTTGTTGCTCTGTGTCATGGAGATCCTGCAGCTTTGGATCTGCAGGAGCAGCCCTTTCACGACCTCCAGCTAGTCATAGGTGGGGTAGATGCTGGGGTGGGACAACTCAAAGCCCTGGATCTGGGCCTTGGTGATAGCTGAGCTGGTCAGCCGGCTGGCTCTCCTGCCCCAATGCTACCAGGGTGAGCTCCCCAGCATTGCCTTATCCAATGCCACAGCAGGCAAGAGGCAGGGCCAGTTCTCCTGATTTCATTACCTGGAGGCCAGCTCCCCTACCTGCCACAGGTGTTAAGGGACAAGGGGAGGAGGAAGAGCATTTCTCCAGCATCCAAGACACCTCACAGCAGACAAGTGGCGGGCCATCTCTCCTGGGTTCACGCCACCGGGGCCTGCTCACTCATGCCCCTGCCACCAGAGCCGGCTCCATTGTGCTACCCAGGCAGTGAGAGGTGGGGCCAGCTCTGAGCAGCCCTTCAATATAGTCCCAGGCAGGGGCCCAGACCAGGGATGTCCGTATGGTTGCATGGTCAGTCGTTACTGGTAATGAGCCACAGACATTGACACAGACCCCTGGTACAGCATGGCCAGCATGCCCTCAGGGGCATCACGGACACTTCACCCTGGCCTTAAGTGGCAGGGCAGGCTACTGACATCAGGCTATTCCTCCCCGCCCTTGTTTCTGTCTCCAGTTCTGCCTCTCTTCATAGTGTTGAAATCATCCGGCTACCATGTATCTCCCATTTCTCCATCACTTACTTGTACATTGTAGTGGCTCCCTCCCGCTGCAGGTGGGCCTCCCCCAGGAGGGACCTCTGGGAGTCTTCTGTCCCTTCTGTCCCGCTAGGGCAGGTACTTATATCTTATTGTGCTGTCTGTACTTTTTTACTTTTCGGTGTTTGAAATGCATAGTATGATAGAATTTAAGATGTCCCTGACTTATCACAGCTAGTGACAAATCTCTCTTCTGTAGAGACTCTACCGCTGAATGTTCTACACCTTCTCAAAATAGCACTGCCATCTGGGGACCAAGGATTCAAACATATAAACCCGAGGAGAGCACTTAATATTCAAACCACAACAGACAACAAACTACACGTTAGTTTAACTAGAAATAGGAATAAAGGCAGTGGCAAACCTGGGGGCTTTAGCAGGATTTATGTTGGTAATGTAGACAGGTGGTCAAGAAAGGCCTTTGGAGAAAGGATATTTATTTGTTATGAGCTCTAAATGCTAAACAAGCAGCTAGCCCTGACCTGAGGATGTAGGCAGAAAAAAAAAAAGTCAATACTTCAAATATATGGTCAAATTCCTGTTTTAAAAAGCTAATCTTCAATATAACTGCTTGAGAGATAAGGAGTAGCTGAGATTCAATAAGGCCACAAGTTTGGGATTGTGATGTGGTAGGATTATTGTCCATATAAAGAAGTAACCCTGGGGTGCGTGCTCTGTCACTCCTGCATAGAAGGACCCATCCAGTAGATGGCCATCTGCAAAGCCGGAAGATGGAGCATCGCCACAAACTGAATCAGTCCATCATGCTTGGACGTCTCCAACTCCACGAATGATGTGAAAACGTGAGTTTTTTTTAATGTAACTTGTGGCATTTGTTATGGTAGCTTAAGCAGAGCAAAGCACCGGTTCTAAGCTTTATTTAAATTAAAGCTGGCTGTGAGTCTCAGCGGCTGCTTCAATCCGCTGCTGGGTGGAGCCTCTCAGAGGACTGCTATGCTAGGCTTGCGGGCATCTGCAAGCATAGCAGAATATCGTTAGTAGTGTCAGGGGTTGTCTCTCTCCCATGGCGTGCGTCTCAGCTTGGGCCGGGCCAGGCATTGGCTGGACATTGCTTTATCTCTGCATGTCTTGTAGGCAGGGTAAATTTTGGGTCAAAGTTTTTGTGGGTGGCTTGGTGTTCCCTTCCCTCCACTAGGAGTCCTGTCTAGTTAGAGGGTGCCACTTTCAATCTCCATGACCCCTGCTACTAAGAATCTCAGCAAGAATCACCCCCATATCCTCCCAGAAGCCTACCCTGACTTGGGTCTCCAGCTTGGTGTAGAGAGTCTTGTGGAAAGGTGAGGGTGGGGCCGTAGAAAGACATCAAGGGGACAGGAGCTCCACAAGAAGACCAACAGAGCTAACTAACCAGGGCCCAGAGTGGCTTGTGGAAACTGAAGCACCAACCAAGGACCATGCATGAACTAGACCTAGGCCCCCTACACAGATGTGGCTGCTAGGCAGCTCAGGCTTCATGTGGGTCTCCTAGTAAAGAGAATGGAGGTTGTCTCTGACATGGACTGTGTTTTCACATAGAGGTAGGAAGATGGGACCAGGAGAAGAAGAAAGGGACTAATAATGGGATGTAAAGTGAATAAGTAAATTAATTAATTAATTAATTAGAAATAAGTTAAAGCTGGTAGGACCTCCTGACAGATTGACTATACAGAATAAGGGAAAAATAATCAAATTCTCAGTCTTTTTGTTGGAGTGTCTGGGCCAGCATAGATTCATGACAGGAAGCCTGGGGAGATATGGACAATAGTTTAAGGAGGAACGCATGACCAGAAGTTTCACTGCTCATCTTTGAAGTATAAAATGATCTACCCGTTGGATGTTGTGCTGTGTTAAAACTGGACTTACAGCTGGGGCTTGGGGATGAGGATGCTAAATTAGAAGAAATCAGTATTTCACTTGGCTTTAAAGCTGTGGGAATTGCATGAGATTGCCTAGCAAGATGTGTTGACTAGGAGCCCAGTGGAATATTCCAGAGCTCTTGAGGAGTGGTCTGAGAAGGGGGCCAGTGAAATCAGTAGAAATGTGTGAGGTAGGGAGATAATCAGACCCCAGGCATGGTCCAGCTCCTGATAGATACTCAGAGGTAAGAGACATGAAAAGAGACAGAATTAAATTAGGCAGAAGGCATCAGGACCAGAGATCAGTTTCAAAAAGCCTCAGCGGAGAGAGTAGGGATGGAAATGGAAGATGTCCTGTGTGGAATTTTACTCCACCGGGGAGTAGAGAAATGAAGTTGTCAATTTAAAAAATTCAGGAGCAAGAGACAGTTCTTGAAAGTCCTTTTATTTTTGGGGGGATTTAAAACTTAGACAAATGCGAGCCTAGTAGTACACCTAGATGCCCATATCTGTGAGTGGCTTTGTGAATAAACTGTCTTGTTATGCTTGCAATGCTGCTGTATTATTTTGAAGCAAATCCTAGATATCATTATTCCATCAACAAATACTTGCGAGCACATCACTATAAGAACCCTTGTCAGAACTGTAATTCAGTACTGTTATGGCAGCCAAAGTCAGCAGATAAGGGTACCCTCACTTCAAACAGAGAGCATGCATGGTTCTCCCTGTTTCCCAAAACGTGTGTACTTGTGTCTGAATGAATTTCCAAAACAATACCTACATGTGGCAATTCCTTTTGGTTCATTATTTGACTGTGTGTGTGTGTGTGTGTGTGTGTGTGTGTGTGTGTGTGTGTGTGTTAATCTGGAGACTTCATCTTTATCTTCTCCCTTGTTGCAATTTGTGGTTTTTGTCTTATCAGTTCCTGTTGTCTTGACACTGGTCTTTGCATATTTGGGGTTTCTGTAACAGAGTATTTGAGACTGGGAAAATTTTTTTTTAAATGGACTTTTTTCTTTTTTTGCACATCTCTGGAAGCTGAAAGAGTATGAGATTAAGGCAGCTGCAAGTAGGTCTTTAATTCCAAGATATGTGCTGGATCTTGCAGAGAGGATAAACATTGCAGAAGAGCCTGAGAGAGACAGCCTAGACCTAACTCCCTTTACACGGCTGCTCCCGCCCATTCATGAAGTGGTACCCATAGAGCTGGGATTTTCCCTTAGACCCCACTGCCCTACAATTCGGGGTTAGGCACTAGGTTCCAAATATGTAATTCTGGGCTTGTTTCTGATTACTCTTCTGTGTATTTCAAACAATTCTCTTTCTGTTTTTTTTTTTAAATCTCCTTTATATTCGTGGCTTTATCTAAAATTTTATCAGGTCTGAATTCAAATTTTGGATGAGATTATTTCATAGGTGGTGGTATGCTTCTTTCATCAAGAGAGTATAATGCCTATTTTAGTCTCATTGTGATGTTAGCAGCTGTTGTTGCTCAGTGCCTGGAGATATATATATATATATATATATATATATATATATATATATATATATATATATATGTTAATATATAATAACTTATATTATATTATATCCTCCCTTCTTTGACTTCTTGAATTATTTCCCTCATCATTTTATTTGGTTTATCATCATTACAGGAAAGGCAGAATAATGTTGGATTGTGTCTCTCTGTTCTCAAACAATAAGTTGCTTAGTATCTATCCTCCAATAAACAATAAGGTTTTTTAAATAATGAGCTCATGGAATTAAATATATTTAATATGTTTCAGTACATTGAAGTTTCAGCCATATTGCATTCAAATTGTTCCAATATGTGCATGGTGGGGACAATGACCATTTGTTCCCAGAATCCTCTTGACATGCCCTGGCAGCATTCTTCTTTGCTGTCTGGTATAACAAGGTATTTTGATCTTGCCTTGTATAATTTCTATCCCTCATTTGAGAAAGGATCATTGTAGAAGCATATTATTTCCACGGGGCGAAGGTGAGGCAGAGGAAATTGTTGGTCTTATGTCGAGACAAAACCAGTTTATTGTTATGATGGTGTGACAGGAAAAGAAACATGTTATAACACAGGACCATAGGGATAACTAGGCAGTAAAACTTTGTTTCTATTATTCTGTGTTAAATTTGCATATTTACAGCTTACAAATTCACACTTGGTCTTCTATAAATAACCTTTACAATCAAGAAATCATAAGTCATACATTAAACTTTTAAGACTGCCCATTATTGCCAGGAATTACTTTTTTAAAAACAGGAGAAACAGTTATATTTAATATTAACTTAGTTTAGTATAGCTTAATTTTTCTTCAATTTAAAAACTTGATATAGTATTAATTTATTCCTTATATATTTGAAAAAATGAAAAGTATTGATTTCTGTTTGATTTTCCTTTTGCTGGCTTGAATCCTTACCACTGGGAGGGTATCATTTAAAGTTATAAGGCTCTCAACCAATGAATGTCCTTGATGTATTAATAGCCAGTGTCACTCATCTTTATGGTATCAGAACAAAATATCAGAGGCTGCCAATAATGGCAAAGTATATTTGCTCACAGTTTGGGAGGTTCAAAGCATTTAAACCCTGGTGGTGAGAACCTCACAGCGTGAGCGCACGATAAGTGATACTCCTGTCTCTATCCAGAAGCAGAGAGAACCTAGGTGTGGGCAAGCTTTTACAGAACCTTCTCAAAACTACCAAGGACTCCCGTAAGAACTGTCTCCAGATGACATGCCTGTAACGACTCAATGGCGCTCACATCCCAAAGCTCCCCCCCCCCCCCCCCCCCCCCGCCACTCTCTGTGCACCAAGAGCTCAATTGTAATGGCTCCTAGGGGAACCCTTAACTCACATACAAACCAAAGCACATCCATCCCAGTTTGTGTGACTTGCCTGAGGAGTTATTCCCTTTTTCATTCCTTCTTAAACTACTCCAACTTTCATTTATCTATTGCAAATATCTGTAATATCATCTCTTCTATTTTCTTCCATTTGAGTACATCAGTAATGCTGTAGAGGAAACGATCAAATGTCAAAGTGTGTAGTCTCGCTCCATCACCAGAGGTCTGTTAATAGGAGTAAAATGAGATGATCACCCCCCTTCTCTCCCCATTAGAAGCTTTGCTCCCTGTATTTTTGGCCCAAATGCATAAGAAAGCAAAAGAAAATTTTGAAGAGCTAGGACAGCTTCAGGTCATCTTGGAGCTTGAAATACATCCTTTAATGCCATCTCAGCAGCGGACCATGGAGATGCCCTGAGGGCAGGCCTCTGGGACCAGAACTGGATCAGGAGGAAAGAAAGACAGAAAGTACAAGAGTGCTGAGAGCAAATCTTGAAGTTTTGAACTCGTGCTTAAGAATACCCAGTAAAGATTTGGAGATGAAATTCCTCTCCTCCATTTGCCTTTATTCTGAGGATATGCAAGGCTTTCCCATCCCAAGCCTAAACGGATCTATTAACATTACAAATAGATCACGGTCACCAACATTAGAGCTAAAAGGATATATGTGGGATCTTAGCTAACATAATTTTGATGGAAGTTTCCTATTCTGACTTTTTTTCAGTAATTAACATTATAACTGAGTACATTGGAGTTGCATATAATTATAAATTTTAAACATATTCATGGATTGTCTATGCCAATTTGACTTTTCCAAGTGAAAATTAATATTTAATAAACCAATTTGCTAAATGATCCACCCTAGGATTCCTTTAAAGCGGGAACTTATTTAGTGTTTTGTTTCCAGACCATTAATTACTTGATAGGGTTGGTTAAGCAGCCTAATGCACAAAAGTTGGAGGCTGGTAGACAGAGATGGATGGAAAATGAATGTTAAATTATAAGAGATATGAAAATAAAATTGATTTATTGATCTATATATGTTGGAAATAAATCAAATCATAAAAGTGAAGTAGAACTTTAATTGTTGCTCACCAGGCACGTAGGATAATTTTGTTGTAGTTATTACAGAGAGTAATCAAATATTTTCTTCTTATAACATAAATTTCTCACTGTAATTTTCTTATCTCTCTTTACAGACTTATCTGCATACTACTGTACACATAATTGAAATATTTATGTATATAGGCATGCTACTTATGAAAGTATGTGTCAGTCTATCATGCCTGTCCCAGAGAGTTATTAAAATTTAATGAGTATCGGTTGGTGATAAATCCTAGGGTGATAAACTAAAATAAGATGAGAGAGTAAGGCAATTATCCAGGTAACACAGAAACAAGCAGAGCCTTTTTGTTTGATGCTTCTAGATGTTTTAAATTTTCCTCTCAAAGTTTAATTACAGCACTGATTGATTTGAGTAGGGAATTTTAGCATCCCTGCCCAAATAAAGCTTTAGTACTCAGTTAGGAACTGAATCATTGTATTGAAGGAAAGCTCTTTCATTTTGCACAGCTATTTGGTTAAATGTAGAAGCCAATGGGCACTTCATAATGTTTATCCAATTAAACTCAACAATTGGAAGCTCTTATTAATCACACTAGGTGCCAGGGCCACCCAGTCTCTGGTCTCGTAGGATTTATAATTTAGTGAGGCACACCAAAATGATGAGATAGTACAACTTATTATAAGCATACCCTAGCAGCAACATTAAACAAAATATTGTGGCTAGCAAGCAAGCAAATAAAGTTTGTTGTTGTTGTTGTTTTGGGTTTTTGAGACAGCGTTTCTCTGTGTAGCCTTGGCTGTCCTGGACTCTCTCACTCTCTCTCTAGACCAGGCTGGCCTCGAACTCACAGTGATCTTCCTGCCTCTGCTCCCAAGTGCTGGGATTAAAGGTGTGTGTCATTACTGCCCGACTCCAATGAAGTTTTTTAAAAAAATGAATCATGAAGTATCCTGTGATATTAAAACTTCGACTGTAACAAATAGCTATTATATTTGGAAGTTTAGTTCGACACAAGAAAAGACAGAGGTTGGTCAGTTAAGATGAGAAAAGTAAGCATATTTAGTTGGCAATAGGCAACTGGGGAAAACTTTTGAACCTAAATCTCTGTTTTATAATAATGACTCTTCTAGTTTTAGAAGATGTGATGGTTCAAATTAATTTTTAATGGAATTGGATTAAGAATCACCATGGAAATACATTGGTGAGGGTATCTAAGGGCATGGTTTAGCAGTGGAAGGAAGCCCCACTTTGAGTATATGTAGCACTATCCTATAAGCTAGGGTTCTAGACCTGGTGCAGAAGAACACTCATGTTCTTCTGCTTCCTGACTGCCTACATGATGGAACCCACCACCTCATGCCACCACCGCCATGCCCTTTGCTGCCATGATTGGTGGAACCCTCAAACTGAGCCTAAATAAACTTCCTTTTGTCTGGTATTCTGTAACCAATACAGACAGACAGAAGTTGGGGTGTTAGCTGTCAACTAGAAGACTTGCAACTGAGAGCAGATAAGGCTGTGAGTTGGTTAAGAGCGATGACTGTGGAAGGGGTGGGCATTGCATTTCACAGTAGTAAGATTGCAAAAACCCAGTAGCTGACTGGGCAGTATTGGAATAACAATGATATATAGAAGGAAAAAATTAGAGAGATGTGTTGGAAAAGGATGACGTCTAGAGAGGACCATACAATATCCAGAAATTAGATAAAGGACAAGAGAAACTGAGTCAAAAATTGAGCAAGAAGAAAGGAGAGCCAATGTAGATTAGACAATCAAAGAGTAGGTGTTTATGTTTAGTCACAGGATAAGGCTAATGCTGTATTGTAGCGGGTGGAAAAAGGAAGCAAGTGTTACTTTGGAGGAAATAGGAATGAGGAATTGTCTTTGAATCACTGGGACCACGTGTCAATGACAAAATATGATAACTTAGAAAAGAATAGGGTTGGAAAAGAGCTTCATGAAGGAGCTGGAGGTGAGGAAACAGATTGACTGCACATCCTAGAAGAAGAAAATGGGTACAGAGTGTGTAAGAGCCCAGTGTGTGTGACAGTCACCGTGAGTTCGAGGAGGCTTGGTGATTTTGCACCTGTACTGAGACTGGCTTCTTTTAGGGATATGAATGAACGGCATAGGTGGGTGCTCAGCCTTCTATTTGATTCTGGAGATTTGGGTACCAGCTATACCAACCCCCAAAAAAGTAACAGTTTGAATTTTTAAAATTTTTCGAATATGTCAGTGATTCTGCTTTTCTTTTTTTAAGGCGAAAATCTGGTGTCCTATCGTTTGTCCATCCCTTCCCTTCATATACTGGAAATTATTTCCATTGGCAATTGCTGAATCATATACCTGAGATTACAGACAATGCTATTTATACTAAAGAAATTGAGTGCACATCTATTTTAGCTTCCTGTCCTATTTTCATACTTCCATCCATTTAGATTTCTGTCCCATATGTTGTCCTCAGCATTCTGTCTTAAGCTGCTATCTAGTTATAGCTCAAAAAAGCATCCGTTCCAAACTCAGCTTCGTTGTCGTTGGGGGATGTACTTTCTTTCAATCTATTACCTAACTGACAGATATTGTAAAGATTAATTAGTCACTTCTTAAGAACTCTCTGTAATGGCAAAACAAACAAACAAACAAACAAAAAAACCATAGGTTTTATATCCTTGAATAGTAGTGCGTGCTGGTTCTTTCTAATTCCTCATATGAAAATTAGAGTAGATGAGTTTGACTAGTGGTAGGAAGCCAAGGGTCCAAGGACTTTGAGATGGACACTAACAGGGATGCATGATGCCTCACCCACACCCATCAGTGAAACCTAGTGTTTTTGTCTGGTCCATTTCCTTCTCTTAACTGTTAAGGGTGCCCTACTTCCTGACCTCTTATTTCTTGGAGCCTCAAATTTATGGTTGGCTTTGAACTCTATGCCAGGACCTGATTCTTCTGCCTGTTTTAGTCTTGACTGCCCAGGTTGACTGACTATCTTATAGACTGCAACTCATATCAATGGAATTTGACACAATGCCTTCCATATAGGATGTTACTCACAATAAGGAAAGACCTTGCTAAAATCTGACAGCCGTGTGCCATGCTTAGAGAAGGATCAGCGTCAAGAACACCCAATAATGTACAGGTAGTCTACAGCACTAATTGGATTTGGACAACAAAATGTTCCAACAGGCTTTTTAAGATATGACAGGAGGGCATGGAAAATCATGAACGGTTCCTAAATAACATCCTAGTTACATTTAGTGAGGGAATCTGGGTTAGAATTAATTTTGCTTCTTTCCTTTGTTGGTAGCTCACTTAGGATTCTTCTATTTTCATACCTATGGAGCAGAAGTTAACATGGTTAAGATAAGCATAGAAATCACTGTCAAGTTAAATGAATATGAGTCTACGGGAAATTGATGGTTTTACATCATGGTACTGACTGTGTACAAGTAAGCTAAGCCTTTCAACTAAAGCAACAATAAAAGAAAAGTAGATGTTTGCACTTCCAAAACAAAATACATGTTCACCATATTGAGCAGGAGAAAATAGGATTAAGCTGATGTATGGCCCAGAAACTACTTGGTATAAAGATTATGCAGAAAATCAGGCTAAACTTAAGACGTGCTAGAAGTTTCTCTTTTTCTAAAGACCTGGGAAACTTTGGCACTTGGTGTCTAGTAGTTCATTTCTGGAGTGCTTTCATTAATGCTGGCACTTTACCATCAATAACATCAAACTTGCATAACTACCCTTCAGTTTTACTTTTCTTGGCTTAAAAATGTGTTGGGGGTTGTACTAGAGTTCTTCAGAGGAACAGGACCAATAGAATGAATACATATGCATATGTGTATAGTATATATGTATATATTAGAGTGCCTTACTATATATAATATATATTATATATTTATGCCTAATTTTATATATATATATATATAATATATATATTATGCCTTGCAGGCTGTGTTCCAGCTAGTCCAACAATGGTTGTCTTCCTATGGAAAGTCCAAGAATACAATAGTTGTTCATTCCACAAAGCTAGATGTCCCAGCTGGTCAGAATATGTCAATGTATGTCAGAATCCTGAAGAAGCAGGCTAGATGTCTCAGCTGGTTTTCAGCACATATAAAAATCCTGAAGAAGTAGGCTGTATGCCCTATGTGTAAAGTAAGTCTTTACATTTTTATTTTTCTTTTAAGAAAATAAAATAAAAGAATTTGCATGAATTTATTCGTGGGCTAAAGCTTTTGAAGAATGGACCTTACTTAAAACCTAAGCAAATATCTTCAATGATATACATATGAAAATTCTAAATATGTTTCCATTAGGATTTAGCTCAAAGAATTTGTAGTAGTTGTAAGCTGTTAGCAGGTTAAGAAATAATATACTTATACTCCACATCTACCATGATGGCCTAATTTGTTACATTTAAACTTGCTCCTTCAAGGCCTTCAATGGTGTCTTTGTGGGGATGTTTGTCTTGTGTTCAGTTGAAGACTCTGATTTACAGTTGCATGCTCTTTTGAGAAAACTCAAGACAAGAAATCTGAGCCTTCTTCATAGAAAAGGAAAGAATATGATGAGTTGCCACACCCCTTTCATTTGCAAAGCCACACAAGAAGCTATTAGACTGTCCGTAGTACTGAAGTACAACATATATAATATTTTTTGTTATACATGAATGCATTTTCAGAAACAACTATGACTGGTTCAGGAGAGCAAACATGGCCGGCACTCAGAGTCTTCTATCCTTTTTTCTCATCACTGCCTCACTATACTGACTCTAGTGACTCTATTCCTGCTATGTTGAGTGTAATCTTCAAGTGATTTGTTTTCTTTGTGTGCACACACGTGTGTGTGTGCATGCATGTGTGTGTGTGTGTGTGTGTGTGTGTTGAACTGTATCATATGTATTTGGATGTATGAAATGTGTAATTCTTTATATCTGGTTTCTCTCAGTCTATACTATTATATTTAGAAGGTTGTGTTGGACAGTGAATGATGCATGACTAGAACCGAACAGAGAAGAGAATATATATAAATGAGGGATTATCTGGATCAGATTGGCTTGAGGACGTATCTTTAGAGACTGTCTTGATGTTAATTAATGTAGGAGGAAGCAATGCACTGTGAGCAGCACCATTCCCTAAGCAGGAGATGCAGCTCATTGTGAGCAGCACCATTCCCTAAGCAGGTGGTGCAGCCCATTGTGAGCAGCACCATTCCCTAAGCAGGTGGTGCAGCCCATTGTGAGCAGCACCATTCCCTAAGCAGGTGGTGCAGCCCATTGTGAGCAGCACTATTCCCTAAGCAGGAGATGCAGCCCATTGTGAGCAGCACCATTCCCTGAGCAGGAGATGCAGCCCATTGTGATCAGCACTATTCCCTAAGCAGGTGGTGCAGCCCATTGTAGGCAGCACCATTCCCTAAGCAGGTGGTCTGACCTACATATGCAGGGGAAAGCTGGATGAGAGTGAGCAGACAATCTAGTATCCACGTGCTTACAGAAAAATAACTCTTTCTGCTCCTCACTGTGCATATTATTTGATACTTTAAATTTCTGCCTTGACTTCCCTGAAATGACGGACTTCAATTAAATAACTTCCCCAAGTTGCTTGTTATCAAGGTATGTTATCACTGAAATAGAAATGAAACTAGAACAGACATTATTCCTTATTGTTGCGTGTAGTTCTAGATCATTCCTATTGCATATATCCCCTTGTGTAAATACAGCACAATTCATTTATACCTTCTGAAAGTATTACCAATACAACTAGCCAAAGCAATCTAAACTCAACTGTCTGCACACCTGAGGCTAAATTTCTGAAGCTATGCAATGTTTGCTTGGGGAAAGGAGTTGTGCTACCCTCCCTCAGGGTGTTTATCCCTTCAGCAGGAGGAACAGTTCTAGCCCACGTTGCTAGCTCGCAGCTGTACTGTCAGTCTAGTAACTTCTCCATGCCTGTGACTGCCAAGCACTAGAAATTCAGAAGGGCTCTCTACGTAAATTTCAAAGGCTTGATATGAATAACAACTCAATAAGTTTTGTATTGATTACTTGTTATAAATAACAATTCACTATTATATAGAAATCTACTCCTGGCATTAACTTCACCTACTTGCTTGGCTTTTTGAATGTGACTATTGGAGACTTTAAAATTAGAGAAAGAGACATGACTCAGAGAACAAAGGCCCATGTTGTTCAACTGGTCTGCACATGTGCTCCACAGCATGAATGTGCATGCGTGCACACACCAGTAATTACATGTAAAGGAAAAATTTAAATTAGAAAGATTGCTTTTGTTAAGGTTTTTTTTTTTAAACTCAAGGTCACTGGCTTATACGAATAACTTAGTAAAACTCAGAATGCCAACTCAGGCAACCCCTCACGTTTCGTTACCACCCTGAGGGTCCAGGCATGCACTGCTAGACAGAGTGCGCAGATACTCAAATTTCAACAGTGCGCATCTCCCTTTCAGGTGTCGGAAGCTGGTGCAGTGGGAACCAACTCATGCCAGCCTCAGAAGGGATCCTATTCATACGCCCACACAGCTAAAGAGTGTGGGTACTGTGCTAAGTACAAAAGTAACTAGCTAAACTTTCAAACTAGAGAACTAACTAACTAACTAACTAACTAACTAACTAACTAACTAACTAACAGTATGAGAAGGATGTCCATTACAGAGTTATGGGGATAAACATGGCAGACTCCACATTGCCAGTCTCTGTAGGGAAAGTACTTTTTGCTTCGCTGGACACTGCTTACAGCTGTTAGTTCATACCGGAATGTGGCAGCCAAAGTTCAAACAACTCATTTATGACAATATGACTTACATGGAGTCACTTTAGAGTCCAGCCGAATGACAAAAGTGTAGGCTGAGTGAGGGGTTTTAGCCACATGTTTGGGTGTTTATTGTCCATAGACACCATCACAGGTCAACCCCAAACTTCCAAATTTAGACAATCACAAGTTCTACTGCAACAAATTAAAGATGAGATCCGGGGAATAGGAGTAATCACAGTGAACAACAACAACAAAAAAATGTTAAAGGAAGAATATAACTCCTAACGACTTTCTTGATTATACTCAGAGGCAGGTTTTATCCTTCTGTATTGATTTTAGTAAGGTAGAGTTAGGGACTTGAGTATTTCTCTGGGCAGGTCAAAGTGTTTGACACACTTGCTCTTTAGTATGTTATTTATGTGTTATCAATCTCTATTATAATTGTAAATCATTGCTGATGGACATGTACCTCTTACCTTTAAAGTCACAAGCCTTTTACCCCTGAGATGTGTCGTTTCCCCACCGCCAAGCAGTGCTGCAAACCTCTTAAATGTTTAAAAAATCTAGAGAAATATGACCTTGGGTTTTATATTTTCCTGTATTTCCTAATTACTCAGGGTAGAGAGGCTCATGCCTATAATCCTAGCACACAGAACTCTAAAGCAGGAAGGTTACCATGCGTTTGAGGCCGGCCTGGGCTACAGAGTGAGACCTCAACAACAACAACAACAACAACAAAAACCCTTGTCATCTTAATCCTTAATTAACACTGAGTCAATTTAAATAATGACAAGGATATTTTCATAGCTCTATACGGTGACCAACTTAAATGATAAATAAATATTTGTTGCTATGTTTTTAAAAAACAAATACATACAAGCATTTCAATTTCTCAAAATATAGTCACTAGGATTTAAAGTGGGAAGTTAGGAATCACTCTCCTACTAGTGTATCCAAGGGGCAAAAACAAGGACATTTTTTTTTCTAAATGCCATTATAGGAAGGAGGGAAACCATGCTGATTTCAAAAAGAATTAAAAATTGAACAGGCTCTAGAGTTTTCATCAGGAAATGATCTCGTTTTAGAATCTCCATTATTTTTTTAAGCTACTTTTGCGGACTGTTTTAGAAATAGCCTTGGCTTCTTTGGAATTATCCTCCAAGTCTAAAGTCTCTCCTGCTATGGCTGGGTCCTCTTACGAAGTCAGCCCATTAAAGACCTTCTTATGTAATCTTGAGGAATAAAGGGCAGGACTGCAGTGCAAGAATGGGATGGGAGGAAACAGATGCCCTCGGTGGTCCTTCCAGCTTGTCACGCACAGAGCAGCCTGTCAGAGTCCATGGCCAGGACCTCTGAGGACTGTGAGCCAAGGATGTGAAAGTGACTCTCAACCAAATCCCAGAGTGCTAGCATAAGTAAGAAAGAAGCTTAGAAATCCAGGAACCCAGCCCCTCTTTCTGAGGTTTCCTGGGTACCAACGGGAAAGCAAGACTCCCATTATTGGTCTAGCATGCAGAACTGAGAAAGCCATTAACAGGAAAGGCAGGGACGCTCATAACACACCCTGACAAGCTCCGGCGCTGGAGGCTCTCTCCAGGTAATGTCTGGTGAGGAGAGGCAGGAGCGTTCAGGGATGTTAGGCTGTTTTTGAAGAACAGCTACCATGGAACCTTTCTGAGGGCCTTTTGAGACCCAGTGCTCTGGTCTTGAGGGGACAGAGCATGATTTTTTTTTCCTTCTTAAGACTACAAATAATCTGTAACTTTGTTAAAACAAAACAAAACAGAAACAAGGCAAAAACTCAAAGCCAATGTTGCCTATGGCACAAAGGACTCGGGCTTTACTATTTCCCACACTGCATTGCCTTTGATGTCATGCAACCTGGAGATGACATGAAAAACTCACAGCCGGGGGTTGGGGCATGGGGGCGAGGGTGGGTGCCATTAACTTCCAGCAGCCATAGTGGAGTATTTTTGTTTTCACCAGCAAATCGATACTATTGTCAGATTCTACTGTGAAATAATCCAGTCAAAACTATGCTGGTCCCGTTCTTAGATCAGCGGACTCTGTAAGGTTTCATGGAAGAGCCCACACTTCTGCATCTATCCAGCCACCTGCTGTACTTGCTCACCACACGTGCATCTTTCCCTGTCTCCCAAATCCCCAACCCCTTGTTCTCTGCAGCACAAGGCTTTCAAAGATGGCACTGTTGAGCCTTTGAGCTTGGAAATTGGGGCCCTGGTGCACTGCTTGGTGTGTTGTAAGGTGTTTTGCCGCCATCTTGGCCACTTTCACCTAATGTCAACAACTTTTTCTCACAGCCATGGTCATCCATTGAGTTTTCAAATGTTGCCCTGACTTGAGATAACTATTTTGGTATGCTAGGTCTGTAGGGCAGGGCTGAGCCCTTGATCCACGATCTGTCTTTGCATAGACACTGCCCTGTACATACCTGTGTTGTACGGTGCAGAAGTCTGGAGCAACTGCAGACAGTGGGTTTGCCCAGTAAAGACATTAATAACTTCCTTTCCTACTCTCTGCAGCTACAGTGCTTTTCTGTGGTGTTAAGTTTCTCTGATAGAGGCTGTTCTCACAGAGGACAAGAAGATCACCATAGAGCTAAAGACTATCCAAGAAAACTGGAGCATCCTTTCTTATGGGCCTCCTTTCTCTTCTGTCCCTGACAGAATGACAAGAAGCCTGAGCTACAGTTCTCAGTCAGCAGAGAGGAGGACTTTGCATCAGAAGCCGACACGCAGGTCTTCAGGGTGCCTCACTTCCCTGATGGCAGAGCAGTTCACTCGTAGAGGATCCTAGAGGTAGATTTATTATAACCAAAGCAACAAAACTGTCCTCCCTACTCAACCCCAGTATAATGGATTGCAGATGTGTCAAACCCCAGATAAGGACTACATTGCTTTGTCGAAGCAGCGTTGGCTTCAGCCATCCTAAACGAATTGCCATTTCAGCTCCTTCAGTGAGAACAGCAAGTTCACAAGTGCAGCTAGAGAAGGGGGCGTGTGGGAACAGGAAAAGAGTGGGAGAGGCATTTTGTAACTTATTAAAATTAGAGTAACAGCACCTCTCTTTTTTGATACAAAAACAAAAGGCAAAACACAGATACTTATTTAAATCCTTGCACCTTCTGGACCAGTTCCCAGCAGTGGGGATGCACTGTGAGGAGTCTTCAACTTTAGTTTAAACTCAAATCCACAGAACTGCTCCAATAGGTAGGTTAGCAGATATGCAGATGAGGGAAGGAAAAAAAAAAACCCTCAGCAGCGGCAGGAGCAGAATCTTTCTCTTTCTCCTTAATTTCTTCCTTGCATGCTGGAGCAGAGCTTCAGTGCTAGCAAAGAGCTTTCTGGGGCCATCCCAGGTGAGTCTAGTGAATAAATGGTAGGACAGAGGAACACCCACTGATACAGAGACAGGGAATATCTTCTTTCTAAGACAGCTCAATCTGCTTGCATAATTCAGTGTTTCTCTGGGGACAGGGCTTCTAGCAGGGAGGGTCAGAGAGAAGCTGCTAAGGGGTCAGGGCGACTGTGCCCCCCCCCCAGGGTACCTCATGCCGCTGTTTGATGCTGATGTCTCCAAAGAGGGTAGTCTGAACTCAACTGTCACTAGCTCTTCCCACTAGGTCTTACCTTGTGGCTGTTCTGATGTGAGGGGAGAGAGTAAATTCTTGTTTGTGAACTGCAAGCCACGCTATGTTTACAGCAAGCTGGAATGCTAAGGCTGTAACTCTGAAGTCTGACGGGTGCTGACAGATCTAATGGGAGCCACGTTTAGCTTTCTGAAAAAGAAGACCTTTTCTTCCACATCAGGCATTCTAAATCTCAGTGCCATGGAGGCATCCCACACTGCACCGGATCTGCAGCCCCTTGGAATAAAAAGTGTGCGTCATCCTGAATCTGTTTTCATGTCTTTTATAAGATTCCCCAGGGGGTCGAGAGCAGATGACAGGTTAAAAATCACCTCTTTTGGAGGAGTCTGGTTTTTGTCTTGGTCTGGAATTGCAGGATAGAGCATTTGCATGCTCGTGGATGAATGGTTTGTATTTTGTTTTTGTTTTAAGAATGAAGAGTTTAATTGGTGTCCCCCTAGGGGATATTTTTTTTTTTCTGACATTGGGCCAATTTAGGGTCAAAGATCTCCAGGGACTTAATCCTTTACTGTACTAGATCTTGTAGACAGTTATTTTGTGGAAGTTAAAAGGCATCATCCCATAGAAGATGGTACTGAACTGAGAAAGGACTTCTGTGGGGGAGAAAATAGAAAGTTAAGTCCTCAGGGTGCACAATCCTACTGGACTTTTCTTCAAATACATCGGAGGCAGTTGACTGCCTTCAGGTTTGGTGTTAGGGCAGAAGTCTCTTACTTGCTCAGGGATTCCCTCCCTGGTGGCCTTAATACTGTCCTCATAGTTTATGCCCTTCTTCTTTGGCTTATTTTTCCTTTTGTAGCCTACCCCCATCTTCGTTCTATATTTCACTCAGTCCTGTGCAAATTAGTGGAGTTTTGCTTTCATTCGAGCACAGGTTCTCTGGGAATCAGCAACATTTTTCTTTTCTGTTTTGTGATCAAGTTATCCAGTACACAGAATCCTGTCTGGCCTGTGGGAGACCCACTGTAAACAGTCTTCAAATATGATGGTTGAGCTGCATTGGCAACTTAATAGGATTTATAATTTCCTAGGGGACACACCTCTGAACATGTCTGTGGGGGTCCCCCTAGGGGAGCCTAACAGAGTAGGGGAGACTCACCCAGAATGCTGGTAAGAATGCTGAGTAAGAAATGAGAAAAGAAACCATTTGAACATCAGCATTCATCTCTTTCTGCCTTTGGACCATAGTAACAACATAAGTAGCTACGTCATGCCCTGTTCTCCACCATGACTGATGCAACTCTAATACTGTGAACCAATATAAACCCTTCTTCCCTGGGACTTTTTGTCAGGCGCATTGTCAAAGCAATGACACAAGTAACTAATACCTTGAGCAATACCAAGAGATTTGGGCGTAAGATTCGCTTTTAAATAAAGGGTGTCATGTGACCTACTGTCCTAGATTCACTTTCGTTGCTATAATATAAACAACTCTGATAAAAAGGATGCTGAGGGAGGAAGGGGTTAATTTGTCTTAAAAATTCCAGGTTACAGTTCACAATTGTAGTGATGTTACAGTGACAGGAATTTGGAAGCAGCATGTCACATGGCATCCCTAGTAAAAAGCAAAGAGAAACACGGGTCTCCGTGCTGCCTTTCTGTTTATTATGCTCAGCCAGCTTTCTTCACCCCTCAACGGTGCAGGGGACAGCTCAATAGTGGCTTCTGTCCATTTCTAGGGTGGGGCCTTCCTGCCTCAACTACCAGCCAAACAACGCTGCCCACCAACCCCCTCTCAGACCACACAGGCCAACCCGATCCAGATAATTCTTCACTAAGCCTCTCTGGTTTCAGGTTGCGTCAAGTGGACAGTTAAAGTTAGTCAGCACAGCTGTCCATCCTCCGATGTTGTTCTTACCCACACTAGTCCGGCAGACTGATATGAAGGGTCCTAAAGCCTTTGACCCTAGTACATCAGTCAAGACACTTGGCACTGCCATGCTCTGGTCTTTACACTGGACGTTCTTCTCCCCATGTTAAGATCTTTGGAAGAATGACTAGGTGTTTTCCTGGGAATGGTGAACTGCGGCACACAGCAGAGGCTTAATGAAGTAAAAGTGCATCCCGAAGAGCAGACACTGGGGGACATGTGAACACCCAGCCTCAGGTTCAGGGTAAGCAGTTACTCTACAAAAAACAAGCACACCCCCTCCCCCATTTGAAGTGCTCAGAGGAATCCCCTAGAGGGCAGCTATGCAGGATGGAGAAGAAACAATGGCTTCTGAAGAAACCTTTCAGAGTAAAATTAGGCAAGGGCCTTGGATCAGGCTCAGAGGGAAGTGCTGACAGGGAGCAGAATGAGACTAAATTGGGACAGGAGCCAGAAAGAGGTGGCAATGAAAACATTCAGTGGCTACAAAGTACTGCGTACTCAGCTTCTGAACTAAGGTAGCTAACACTCAGGGCCAGAGTCTTAAGGAAAATGGTGGGCATGATGGCCGGAGTGACTCTACGACAGCTCTGGGTTCCTTAGGACTTGTTTATTTCATCCCATTGTGCACCTCTGCCAAGCCATGTGATGTCTAGGGTTCTCTACTTCAGCTTAATCAAAGAGACAGGGGACTTAGGAAGGTTGATTTTTCGCGTTCCAGTCTCCTCCATAGCAGCCCTTGAGAACAAGAGCACCAACCAGCGGGGGCCTCACCACCTTCCGCTCAGCCTTACAGTCTTCCAAAAACGGTTTTATTTTAGCCAGAACTTCACGGTAACTTTATTGTAAATCACACCCACGGTAGCACATCTACTCTCCCCTAGTCTTCTCATCATCATTATTTATAACTTTGCAAATGTCATTTCCTTTAGAAATATGAAACTGTCCATCACTTTCTCCTATAAAATTGTCATCTGTTCTCTTAAAAACTAACACCTCTTATCCAGCAGTCTTAGAAAGAAAATGTCCACCTACCAAGGGCTGATAAAGAATTGAAAAGAAGAAGCAACTCAGAATGTCAATCAAGACATCTCTGGTCCAATACAGAAGGTTTGTGTATTTTTCTCCTTCCATCATATTCTTTTAAGTTCTCTCTCTCTCTCTCTCTCTCTCTCTCTCTCTCTCTCTCTCTCTCTCTCTCTCCCTCTCTCTCTCTCTCTCCCCCCCCTCTCTCTCTTCCCCTCTCTCTCTCTCTCTTCCTCTCTCTCTCTCCCCCTCTCTCTCCTTCGTCCTCTCTCTCTCTTTCTCTCCTTCTCTCTCTCCCTCTCCCCTTCTCTCTCTCTCTGCCTCTCCCTCTCTCTTTCTCTCTCTCCCCCTCTCTCCCTCTCTCTCTCTCTCTCTCTCTCTCTCTCTCTCTCCGTCTCCTTCTCTCCCTCCCTCTCTCCTTCTCTCCCTCCCTCTCTCCTTCTCTCCCTCCCTCTCCCTCTCTTTCTCTCTCTCTCTCTCTCTCTCTCTCTCTCTCTCTCTCTCTCCCCCCTTCTCTTTCTCTCTTATTAAATGCCAATGCCAAGAAAAGTCAGGGGCATGCTGTGCCTGTCACTGTGGCTGACAGATCAGATGAAAGCCAGTATTAATCATCTTGCCTGATTTTGGAGTCTATTAATTTTCCAAGAACAGTGGCTCAATGATACACGTCCTTTATTTTGCGATCTCATGCAATGTCACTCTTCTTTCCTCTTGTTAGAGTAAACCTTGGAAAATGTTAGTTACATAAAACCCTTTTAAAGTCACCCCCTACCTTTCCACTGGTCAATTAGATGAAAGTACCATTTATGAAGATGATGCCTCGTCTCTCTTTTTCTTAGGAATCTCTCAAGTACAGTTCATGCTCTTAAGTCTAAGCCTGACAATGAGCAACAAACTTGAGTTAATTTCTTCCTCATTAGAAATAGCTTTTTGTTTTGTTTTTAATGGAGAATGGACTAAGATCTGTTCTCAAGTCTCAGGTCAACAGTTTTTAGAATGAAGGGTTTTTTGTTTTGTTTTGTTTTGTTGTTTTCGAGACAGGGTTGTTGTTTTTTTCCTCCTTTATTAATTTATTCTTGTTACATCTCAATGGTTATCCCATCCCTTGTATCCTCCCATTCTTCCCTCCCTCCCAATTTCCCCTTATTCCCCTCCCCTATGACTGTTCCTGAGGGGGATTATCTCCCCCTCTCTATGATCATAGAGTATCAAGTCTCTTCTTGGTAACCTGCTGTCCTTCCTCTGATTGCCACCAGGTCTCCCCGTCCAGGGGACATGGTCAAAGGTGAGGCACCAGAGTATGTGAGAAAGTAATATCCCACTCTCCACTCTACTGTGGAGAGTGTTCGAGACAGGGTTTTTTCTCTGTGTAACAGCAATGGCTGTCTTGGAACTTGCTCTGTAGTCCAGGCTGGCCTCGAACTCACAGAGATCCTCCTGCCTCTGCCTCCCAAGTGCTGGGATTAAAGGTGTGCACCACCACTGCCCAGCTGTTTTGTTTTGTTGTTACTTCATTTTGCCTGCTTCTGAAAGATCTTCCAAATTCTGACATTATGGAAAAAACTTGTTCCATGCTTATGAGAACAACCCTAATCAAATTCACTGGGTCATGACCCCCAAAAGAAAATATGAGGAGGAGTATTGGGGGAAAAAGGGAGTTCCACAGGAGTAGGAGAGGGATTGGACAAGGTAAAGGAGGATATGTATGATCAAAATGCACTTTGTGTGTGTATAATATCATCAAAGAATAAATAAAGTAGTGAAAGGGAAAAATTCCTCTGAAAATTTGGTCTTCATGGTAGGCCCTCAGTAAATATTACTCAATGAATCATGGAAGGCGAGGATAAGGCAGAGTCTATGTCCTGGCTCTGGTCTGCATAGGGAAGACGCAGTGCAAACCTAGGGATGTGACAGGTATGGCCCCAATATCTGATGGCTTGAGCCACTGCACAAGGGCATCCACCCTGAGCCCTTCTGACACTTTGTCTGGGTTTTGTCAGTGTATTGTCTGGTAACGGGATCTACAACTTTGCCTTAACTTCCGATAAACATCATTAAGTTAAACTCTGAACTGGGTAGAGTTAGAAAATATGAGTTGAGTACTTGTTCATTATAAGATTAATACAGGGTTGGAGAGATGGCTCACTGGTTAAGACCACTTGCTGATCTTTCAGGTGACCCAGGTTTCATTCCCAGCCACCATATTTCAGCTCCCAATGGTTTGTAACTCCAGTACCAGGGGATCCAACACCCTCTCCTGGCCTCGTTGGGCACAGCACACACATGGTGCACATACTTTCATGCAGATAAATGGTCATACACATAAATTTTCAAAAAAGATCAATAAACAGAACTAAATAAGAACTTGAAAAAAATCAGCATTTCAAGTGGGATTTATAATTCCCTGTGTGTATGATGCTATATAATGCCCAATTTTTAAAAAGTTAGACAATTTTCTTTAATGTTTACCTACGAAACAACAAAATGTTGCTCTGACTGTGCTGCAAGTGTACTGTTTTTTCAAGGTGACCAAGTGGTGGAAGACCAAAGTTAATTTTATAATGCACCGGGTTTTCCCTCCCACTTTCCTCTGCTTCTTCCTTTAATGTTATGTTTAAAGCTAGGTTCTATTTTCAGCCTGTGGGAGTGGGGAAAAGTATAAGACACTTGTAACATCTGTAGCAATGGACAGAAGAATGAGTAATAACAGGAAACGTCGACATACCATCTGGGATAAACACAGATGTGTGTTTTCTTTAAATATAAGAATCTAGCACTCTAAAAAGAGAAGGTTCACAAGACAGAAAAGTCAAGAACCCATTCTTGCATGGATCTTCATTAACAGGAAGCAATCCACCCTGTTTGCTGGTAGTTTATTTATGGAACCGAAGTGGTAAGAACTTCTCACTTGTTGTGCACATTATGAACGCCAACGTCGCAGTGCTTGTCAGCATCAAAGATGACACTGGGTGATTTTTTTTTTTAAATATCAAGTGTTGTTTGTTTATAATCTGCTACACAAGACAAAACTCATGGCATCCTGTGTTTCATTTGGTATCTTGTGAAGAATGAAAGTTTCAAAGAAAAAAGTCCAAGGATAATTGGGGAACATAAGATGTATTTTATTAAGTACATAATATTTAAATTTGTTTACATATTTGTTATGTATATCATTCATGGTGACTATGTGGCAAGCAGAGGATAATTTACAGGGGTGCATTCTTTCCTAAGGCTTGGTGACAAGTGCTTTTACATGCTGGCCCAGCCCTTTAAGCATATAATTTTAATCATTAACTACAGAATAATTTCTTCATAAAAATATTGACACCTGCAAAAATAAGAACCAATTCAAGTGAAAAGTTGCCTTTAAAAACGAGTTACATTTATTCCAAATAATTAATTTACCAAGCCTTCTCCTGTAGAGAATTGAATTTTTGTTTTTAACAGGCACCTCACATTTCTCAGGTTCTGAGAAATTCGCGTGTGTCCTAACAAAATAAAAGATGATGATGTCACCTTCCACAATGTGAACAATTCCTGTCAGTTGAAAGTATTCCAGGCACAAGAGTATAGAAGTTATTGTAATATCAGTATGTTGAGACCATTCCAAGGATAAGCTAGAGGACATTCACTGGCCACTCTTAGTCACAGATGATGGAGTATCTCATGAACATGGAAAACAACAAAAGAGAACTGTGAAATGTTTATGCTATGAACGTGCATAAGATGCACATGCCAAAGGTAATGAAAGGCCTTGCCTTTGCAGGTGGAATGCACTCTTGAGGAATATGTATCCTTTCCTAATGCCCCCCGACCCCACCCCACCCCAATACAACCAAATACATTTGGCTTGTCCAGAATGAACTTAATGCTAACTTGAAAGCCTCTTTACTTTCTGCCTCTTGTCTGTGAAAAACTAAACAATGACATTGGAAAGCAGATCCTGGACTGTCTCCTACCATTACCTCATAGGGTATTTGCTTCTGGTACTCTCTCCTAGTAACAGAGAGTTTACGTCACTGCAGCATCATGCTCTGTTCACCACCTGTAGGCACATTTCCTGCTCATACAGACACATACAGCATCTCCCCAGAGGGAGAGAATTCTCCCTGAAGTTGGAAACACCCGACAATGGTGACAGTGGAGCACCCAGTCTCTAACCTGTTGGCCTATTGCTTTTAGCTGGTTTTTTGTTCTAATTCTTTGATTCTCTTCTGGGCTACTCCTCATTTAGCAGATGTCTGCTAAGGATGCGCATGTTTGAAGTGGGCAGGCATGTTCTCAGACGCTGACTTCTGAAGGTTCTTGGATTGTTTTGGTTTGCTCATAGTACTTAAAAAAAAAAGATACAAAAATAACATCCCCCCCAAAAACCCTGAACATGACTAGATTCCTTATATAAAGTCAATTTATCAATTTATCCTGTTTCTGCAAAGCTTTTTTAAAAATTATTATTATTGTTTCAAGACTTGTGAAAAATGAGTCCTGGGAGAAAGTGCTGACAATTTCAACTTCATTGGTTCAAAACACTATTTTCTCAATTTCAAAACCTTACAGAGTTCATCTAGGAAATAAAGGACTCGAGTGGTTCTTACAGAATAATTACAGATTTGCTCTTCTAAGCTAGCATAATTGCCTATGCAGTACACTTCATGAGCAGCCACTCTTGTACATAATAACAGCAAAATAAGCCATGCACATTTTGGAAATCACAGCGTGAGATTGGCTGGTGTCTGCAGGGCTCCTTAGGACACTATTCTGTCAGACTGGGAATCACGGGCCGTCCAGGGACAATGGGATTCTCATACCTTTTATTGCTGGAGAGGGTTGCTCGAAGTTGAGTGGGCAGGGTAAAGACTTGAAAGGCGGGACAACGTCTACGTCGATGTGTTTCTGGCTAAGCTATAAATATTTGGGAAGCTACACGGAGAACTCTCAACCTTGGGAATAGCTGTAAGAAGGGGAGATGTTATTTTGAATAAAGATTGCTGACTGCTCAGAAACTGGAAAGATAGGCAACAAAGTATAAACTTGTGGAAGGAGCAAGTGCTGCCCGGCCTTGAGGAGCCCTCCGGGAAACAGGACAGAGGATGTTCATGGGGCGTTCTCTGCAGCTTTCCACAGACTGTTTATCGTTGCTGCCAAGCCCCAGTAGGAAGTATGGTTTATATTCTAGCTAATACACACCTATATAGATCAAGCCTTGTTTGTAACTGAAGCAGAAGTGTGCTAGACCCTTATAGAGGGCACATGCCTTGTATATACTCTGTTTTCTATGCTATGAAAATTCATAAAAATGCAGGCATCTAGGTATATAATAAAAATCTGTAAATATTTTGATAAATGTGCGTATATATATGCATATACATAAATGATGATGATCATACTATTTAAATCAGTGTTGATCATGACTTACCAATGAGCTGTGATTATAGTTCGCCCAACTGTAAGAAGCTATGAAGATTACTTCCAACAATACAAGAACATTCTCAATCGGCGTCGGTGCCCTCACTGTCATCAGGGGCACCTGGGATTCTGTCCCCATCCACTCAGCGCCAATGGCCACCGTTTTCACTGAGTTAAGCCACAGTTGTTACTCTGAGTGTCCTGACAACTTTCTCTTTTGTTCCTTTGAGTTCTGAGCTTGAATGAAAACTGGAACATTAGGGGTTATGCCTGTTGGACTCCTGTATCTCCCTGCATAGCTCTTCCTAAGATCTAGCATCGTGTGTGTGTGTGTGTGTGTGTGTGTGTGTGTGTGTGTGTGTGTGTTCCACTGAGCTAGTGATAAGTGCTGTTGACTTTGTTCCACTTGCATGGTAATACAAAAACTGTACATGTTGATTGTAGGCTTAAGGCTAATGTGTAATTCAAATGCTCTATCTCCCATATCTGGTTGCAAGCCTTGTTCTGAGAATCTCCTGTCTCAATGTTGTGTAAATTCTGTTCCCCAATTCTCCCCTGATATGCTAATAAAGCATCTTACAGCTAGATGCTGATCAGGGAAGAGAATAGGGCTGGACTTCCTGTTAGCCAGGGGAGGTGGGATTGGAAGAGGAAGGAGGGGATTCAGTCAGGAACAGAGTCCAGGAGAAATCAGGAGAGAGGTAGTAGAGAAGGAAAGCTACAAAGTGCAAGTACCAAGTATCTCTGGGATGTATGCTAGAAGTAAACCAGATAGCTTAGAAGGTTAAGAATAGAATAATAATTGCTCAGCTTTTATGCTATGAAGCTTATTATTAAACAAATATAAAAGAGTCACGGTTATATGTATGATAGGTGGGTTAAGAAAGAAATTGAGAAACAAACACAACCTTATAAAAATAACTTTAACAGTTGGTTAACTAAATAGAATTGTAAACACAAACTTCTTTTGCCCCTATTTGAAGACTTTTTGCCTAGTATACTGTTTGGAGGATGACAAGATGGCTCAGCACTGAAAAGCATTTGCATTGCAAGCCTGGTGACCTGGATTCGGTCCCTGGGACTTACGTAAAGAAGAAGGTATAGAGAGACAATTTCACAAAGCTGTCCTATGACCTCCAAACACGTGCCGCAGATGGCATAGCCACTTACACTATCACATTCATATGCACACAATAATAAATAGTAGAATTTGTTTGAACTATAAACATATAAGATATATAATTTCTCTATGATATTCTCTACTGTTTAGCTATACTCTAATGCTTCAACTATCTGATGGGTAGTTGCTACTATTTTTAATATATACATATAATATATAATAAAATATAGACACTATTCTTATGTACACAGTGTATACCTGCCCTCCAACAATGGAGGGTAAGATATGGGTAACAGGTTTTTCTCAGAATTGTGATATATTTGAGTCAACAGTTGAATTGCCTCATTTTTACTAGATTATTACCAATTTTTCAGATGTTTACTCTGTTTTCCTCAACATCATTATATCACCTAAAGTATGATGTTATTTAAAAAAATAATGATTGATTCTGTTTTGTATACTTTGGGACAAGATGTCAGTATATAGATTAGGCAGGTCTCAATTTTATAATCCTCCTGCCTCAGTCTTCTGTGTGCTGGGATTTTATGTATGGACCTTAAATATCACTATTAAAATAAACAAATGAAATCTTTATCTTGAAAAAAAAAGTCAAAATTTGGATTTACAAAAACCTAACTTTTACTCAACAGTATCTCTTATATTCCCCACCAAGGAAACTTCAGACTTGAAGTGCACGGAATTATATTAATCCTAAGTTCACCACAGATCTGTTCAAAGCTTACTCACTCATCTTCCTAACCACCTATGACAACCAAACTGTCTTATAGTTAATATTGTACCTGATATATTACTATTAAGCTATTTATTATAAATAGCAATATCATATAAGAGTGAGTGAAAATGGTCTGGAATGATTTTTCTAAATGACCAGCGGAAAAGAACAGGGCATCTGAAATGGACTAGGGTAACTGTGAGTTTGTGTCAGGGTGTAGCTATGTGGCACAAAGAGAAACCATTAAAAAGCTGAGCCAGGAAGACTATATGGGTTACGAGCATCGACTAAGAACTTACAAGTCAAAAGGTAAACTTGAAAAGTTTCTAGAGAAAATATAGATGGCTATCTTTCTTCTCTCTCAAATAGAGAAGAGCTTTTAAATAAAATTATAAAGTGCTAGTTTTGAGAAGGCTGACAAAATTGATTACTCTAAAATGAAGAACTTGGGTTCATCAAGTCATCTCATGAGAGAGGAAAAAAAACCCAACAAACAAACAAACAAAACAGAAGACAGGACAGAACATGGGAAAACTATTGGCAGCACACATCACTGACACTGATCAGAATCAAAGCTATGTGACAATTTCTCATTCACTAGAAATGATAACTGCTTACCTTTCTTCTACTTCACTTACGTGTTCCTGTCCTCTTAGTTTTCATGATGCCCTCACTCAGTCAACAAGAAGGAAGGAGGTATCTGAGGAGCCCCTCATTCCCTCCAGGGGGAGTCCCTCTGATCTTACAGCCTTGGCCAGTCACACCCTGAAATTCTCCCTAGAACCCACCGCTCCTGAGAGCCTTCCCGATGAAGACAAGTCACCAGTGCTCCTTCCCTCCATCAATCAACTGATTCAGAAAGAATGGGGTAAGACTGGTTGCTGTTTTTACAAACTAAGCTTGAGTTTAGGTTTTTCAGATATGCCATCACTCTGTCACAGGCCAGCTTTCCCTCATTGTGAGAACTCTGCTGCGTTTTGTTTCCATGATCATTCTTCTGCTTGGCTTTTCCATTCCATTAAGATCCAAGGTTATAGTGTCATGTTTTCTAGTGGGTGGGACTTTACTTCATGGATTGAATTGCAATTTACTCACTTGAGTTACAACCTTTGAAAAATAGGGCACAAGTATGGCCAACTAATCCATGGAAGTAAAAGGGAAGAAAGCAGGGCAGTTCAAACACGTAAGTGCCTAACAGAGAGCTTCGACAATTTGTACAGACATATATATGGGAAGGGTATAAAAATATCAACTTACAAAGAAATTGTGAAGCAGGAAGAAAGCAATGTAAACAAGCCAAATTAAGGGAAAGTGACATATTAGAGTGGAAAAAAAAAACAGTAAGTACCAGGTTTCTAAAAACAGTGCAAATGGCTACAAAATAAACAAGATGGTGGCAATGAATGAAAGTAAATGACTGGGCTAATTAGGATTATAAGCAAGAGATTGCTTGGGAGATAAAAAACGCATATGTGTTTATGCCTTTTGCTTTAGAAATAGCAGGTGGAAAAAATTCCTTGATCAGCCAACAATTTTCCTGGGACAACAGATGCAGGCAGTTGGGGAAAAAGTTACCTGCAGAGAAATTAGACAAGACAGCAATTCCAGATTGGATATGCTCATGATGGTTCTAGAAGAGAAGTGCGAGATGGAGCATTGATTTAGACAGTTTAAGATGCTATCGGGGTCACAAGAGTTCAGAGTGTTCAGAATATAGCAAAGGTAGGAAAGAATCCAGTCACAAAAGCTTATAAAAGTTGAACAGGAATTTAAGTTAGGGTACTTAAGATCCTCCAATTTCTCTGTTTACCCAAAAACACCTATTGAAGGTGATCATTTATAAATTAGTATTACTCTCTTGCAGAAGAGTATAGTCAAATAACGAGGGGTCAATCACTTTTTAAATTGAGGCTGTTAAGTTAATCATGCACTCCAAAGATCCTAGTTGTAAATCTGGGTTGTGGACGAGGCATCTTTTTACATGAATTCCAGTGACAACGGTTCAGCATAATTATTTTACATTTGTTGTTGCTTTTTTTTGTGTGTGTGTGTGTGGAAACACAGATGACAACTGTTATTGGGAAGTAATTCCATGTTGAAAGCGATGTGAAGCCCTGTCGCATTAGCATTAGGTCAAAGCAGAAAGGAGTTTCCAAATATAACCCGCATCCGTATGTGTACGCACAAACACATTGCTCACTTGTAGGCTTCGCCTTTTTCAAACCTACTTTATTTGAGGTTCTTTAAATGCTTTTACCTCCCTTCCAACCCACCTACCCTAGATAGGAGAGAAAGGAGACTTATGGGAATCGGAGAAGTAGACTTTTTTAAATTCAGTTCCTGGGAGTGATTCCCCTGGCGTAGTTGGCAGGATTTCAGTAGACCAGCAATTACACCAAAGTTGCTGCTGGAACCTGGAACAGCAGCTAGAACCCAGAGCCCCAGAGTATTCTCTGGATCAGTTTCTCTAGGAGTGTCTCAAAGTGGAGCAGTGAACAGCCAAACAATACCAAGACCCAAAAAGCCCCACCTCCTGTTTTGGGATATATATATATATATCTCCTCTCAGAGTCTGTACTAAGATGTGTGTCAGCTGGCAAAAACCAAGCCCCCACACAAGGTGGTTCGACCTCCAGGTGGATAAACATCACCTGCTCTCTCAAAAGTCTGTTCCCCATCCCACACTTGGGAGCAAAACAAAAACATGTGTACATCCACTACACTCACTCAGTCTACCATCCATACAAGGCAGCACAGAGATGTCCATGGAAATAAGAAGTGTGCAGGCTTTGGACTCTGAAGATCTGGTTCTGAGTCCAGGCTTTGTCATGTACTTGCTGAATGATGTGGGGGTAAATCAAATACTCCAGCATAGGCCCCATCTGGTAAACAGAGTCAGTGTTGAGCCTGGGGTGGGGTGTCTCCTTATATGCTGTGTGAGAGAGTTCATTTTGGTCAGATATAAGGCAGTGCTTTAAAAATCACTAACAACCAAGATGTGGATATATTGTTTTTAAATTACATGTATTATCTATTGGCCCAGTTAGCAATCAATCAAGACACAGACATTTGTTATATTTTAAATAGTCTTAGTTAACCTGGGGCAGGGCAGATATCAACCCTCTAAACTACCTCCCATAGTGAGGCAGGCATGGGATCCCTGTCTCAATCCCATGCCATCTGCTTCCAATAACTTCTATCAAGCTACCTCTCATCCATAATCCCAAATACTTGCTAATGTTCTTCATCGAGGCTGGATTTTCCATCCGCCGGCCATGTGCTTCTCCTCCATCTAACCCATGGCAGCCTTCCTCTCTTCACTTTAGGTCTCTCTCTTTTTACCTCGTGGTAGTCTCTCTTTTCTTCCCAGAATTCCTCTCTTTCCTAGCCCCACCTATCTCCTGCCCTGCACAGGTGGGATGGCTTTTTATTAAGCAAAAGCTGGGTCACACAGACAGCAAGCAGTAATTAGCATCAAAATAGGATGCTTGGTCTACAAAGTGAGTCCAGGATGGCCAAGGCTACACAGAGAAACTTTGTCTTGAAAAACCAACAAAACAAAACAAAACAAAAAACCCAGACCATCCCCCGACAAGGATAATCAAACAATGAAAACCACCAGCATCGATAATGTTGCAAGTGGGTTGAGTCGTGATGGCTATGGTTGAAGGAAAGGTGAGAAGCAGCAGTCAACAGGTTGCGGCAGCTTTTTCCAAGGAGTTTGTTGCACATGTGCAATCCATGGTAGAAAAAGAGGTTGTCGTTTGTTGTTACTGTTCTCTTTTGGTTCACTGAGTCAGCCTCACTGTGTAGCCTGAGCTATTGTGGAACTCACCATCATTTTGCTTATCCTGCCTGATGCTGTGGTTACAGGCATATACTACCATACCTAGCTAGACGAGGCATTTAAACAAGAGAGCACATCTCGTGCGTTTTTATATGCCATGCTCCACTCTAATTCACTTCAAAGAATGGTGTTGAGAGCAAGGAGTTACTTGAAATATTAAATATGTAGTAGTGACAAAGAAACAAACAAGACTACAGCTTTAGGGAAACAGAAGAGACGAGACATGTTTTCTGTGTTTCTGTTGGTTTTGTTTTTTATATATATATATATTGATTTAAGATTGTGTAAGAGGGGGTCGGGAGTGGTAGCACTTGCCTGTCATCCTAGTACACTGGAGGAAGAGGCAGGCAGATCTCTGTGAGTTCAAGGCCAGCCTGGTCTACAAGGCAAGTCCAGGAGAGCCAAGGCTACACAGAGAAACCCTGTCTCAAAACGAAACAAAGCAAAACCCAACCAAAACAAAAAACAAAAACCAAACAAACGAAAAAGAACTCAAACCAACCAACCAACCAACCAACCAACCACACACACAAACAAAAGATTGTGTAGGAGGCACCACAGAAAAGAGACCATTCTCTGAAATGACAGAGTCAATCTAGAGGCAGCGAAGTTAAGATGCAGAAGGCTGTCCTGTAAGAAGCAAAAGAAATGCATATTACGAGCACATGGAGGTGGAAACCTTGGATAGAAAAAGAAATATGACGAGGTGTTATTTGTGATGACGAAGGAGGAAAGCTGATGATGCTCCCAGCCGGTTCTGCACTCCGGCATTTGAAGAGTTAAACCTTGCCAGCTGCCTAAGAGGTCCAGCTTACAACTTGGATTTAGCTTACTGCTAAAGTAATGCGGGGGTGTGTGTGTGTGTGTGTGTGTGTGTGTGTGTGTGTGTGTGTGTGTGAGAAATAGATGGTCAAAAATCACCTGGGGTAGGGCTATCAGGATGTCAACAGCAATAAAAAGGGAAGACAGACTGTGACCTATAGGTTAAGGAGAGGAGCGTGGACTGGGGCAGTTAGCTATTCTTTTGTTCTATGTGCATGACAAAAATGGTATGCTGATCCCTCCCCCGCCCAGCTCTCACCTCAAGCGACCCAACGTGGTGCTACAGTTTTCTTTTTCTTTAAATGGAAGAAGTTAAGCAGGGATCTGGGATCTGGGCAGGCAGATCCTTTTAAAATTTGCTTGCAAGAAGAAGAAAGTTTTGAAATAAAGATGAGAGCCAGGAGTGGTGGCGCACACATTTAATCCCAGTACTCGGGAGGCAGAGGCAGGTGGATCACTGTGAGTTCGAGGCCAGCCTGGTCTACAAAGCAAGTGCAGGACAGCCAAGGCTAACACAGAGAGACTCTGTCTCGAAAAACAACAACAACAACAACAAGACAAAACAAAACAAAAAAGAAGTAAAGATGAGGAAAACTAATCCGGTGAATTTGGATTCACTGAAAGGAAATGAGTGGCTGCAGTTCTCCAGAAACAGTAGGACGGTGTTGACACGCACAGGTTCTCCTTAGTAGTGAAGCTAATCTAGGTTTGGGCTACAACAATCACTACTGATTACAATCAGTGGAATCGTCCTTCAGGATTCGCAGTTTAAGTGGCACTCTACTACTATCCAAGGTAAGCGGTGGCCTGTGCAGCTAATTAATATTTATTACTTTTATTAAACAGCCCCCTTTCTCCGTGTGTGTGTGTGTGTGTGTGTGTGTGTGTGTGTGTGTGTGTGTGCGCGCGTGCATAGCCTGACATTTTGCTCTCTTCCTTTTTTAGGTTTTTTGAGGCAGGGTCTCTCTGTGTAGCCTTAGTTGTCCTGGACTTGCTTTGTAGACCAGGCTGGCCTGGAACTCACAGCAATCTGCCTGCCTCTGCCTCCCAAGTGCTGGGATTAAGGGCATGCGCCACCATCTTCCTTATTTCTTTACTTACTTACTTATAGGTAGGTCTCTTACTGATCCTGGAGCTTGCCATTTTGGCTAGACTGGCCAGCAACACACTGGACCTGACTGACTTTGCTCCTCTCAGTGTTAGGGTTACAAGCACATGCCTCTCCTGGCTATTTTTTATGTAGGTACTGGATGTCTGAGCCCAGCTGCTTGCTGTAGAAGCAAGCACCTTATTGGTATACTGAGCCATCTTCCCAGTCCTCCAGTCAATTGCTTTGAAGGAGGTTTTATTAGTTTTTACAACAAATGTTAAGTCACAAATACAAATAACTTCCAGTGGTAAGATGAGTGATGCGTACCACATTACTGTCCTTTACCATTCCACCATTGCTGGGCGTGTAGTTTACTTGCGATGCTCTCTCATTTAAACCACGGCACAATGATTTGCTTAGGTGTTCTAGTGCTTTCCTAAGATAACGCAGAACTGCTGTGTTGAAGCACATGCACACTCATAAAGTGTGAGCTGAGAAACTACCTCAATTTACAGCCGCATCAATAGCACATGAGTGTTTGCTCCACTGCTTAACAGTCTCATATAACATAACCGCATCCTTAGAATGTCAGAGGAAACCTCTTGGCGTTTCATTTTAAACACAGGAAAGTGTAACATATGTGAAAGAAATCTCAGATGGTACATAACAGAAAATGTAGTATTTATAGTGTGTTTGAAATGCTATGTATCAATCAGAACTTCTGAAATCAATGAATATGGATGGATTTCTCACTGCAGTCAATCTTTCATTCCCTGATTTATTTTGCCTGGCTATGATATATGGTTTTCCTTTCTTCTCTATTGTAATGTGTGTGTGTTTGTGTGTGTGTGTGTGTATGCAAGCATGTGCACATGTATGTGAGAACTAGAGACAACCTTAGGTGTAAGTCTGAGAAACACTGTTATATATTTTTGTAATCTTTTATTCGCATGGAACTCACAGGGTAGACTAGTTTGCAAGTACCAGTGATCTTCAGTGTGTGCCACCATGCCTGATTTTTGTTGTTGTTGTTGTTTTTGTTTTATATGGATGCTCAGATGGAATCCAGGTCCTCACGCTCCTGTGAAATAACAACTGTGCTGACAGAGCCGTCTCCCTCCAACCCCTTTTCGCTTCCTTCAAACTACAGTTAATAAATTTTCCACATCACTATAAAATTCTAACAAACATCAATAAGAAAATCTTCAAAACATCCCTTTAATGGGATTGGTTCAGCTGTTCCTCTTAAGCAGTCTTCAGTTTCTCCTATCATTCATAAAGCTATGATAAATATTTTTGGTGTGTTACCCCCTCACACATTTAGTGTTATTTCTATAATATTGAGTTTGGGATCAAAATTATCTCCTGAGTGAATAAATAAGAGGGATTATTTTAGGTCTTTGGAGAATATGCCGAGCACCATTTGGGAAAGTTGTAGCAAAGGACAAGGTTGCGGTTCCACCACAGCTTTATCAAACCTGCTGCGCACCTGTCCACTCATCTGATGCTCTCTCGGGCCATTTTTGTGAGCACAAATGCTGTGTATATATGTCCTTGGTCTGCACAGAATTGACCTTCAGTGTATTTCTCCTTGGCTGCAGGGTCTGTCCCAGGAACCATAGACTATCAGACAACTTCCTTGACTAAAAACAAAACAAAACAAAAAAACCCTCCAGATGCTACCAGTTGTTGGGTGGTGGGGGTTGGGGGAGGGTGCCAAAGTCCTTCCAGAGGGAGGATCCTTTTCTTTTCTTTTTTCTTTCTTTCTTTCTTTCTTTCTTTCTTTCTTTCTTTCTTTTTTTGTTTGTTTTTTGAGACAGGGTTTCTCTGGGTATGCTTGACTGTCCTGGACTCATTCTGTAGACCAGGCTGGCCTGGAACTCACAGCGATCCGTCTGCCTCTGCCTCCTGAGTTCTGGAATTAAAGGTGTGCACCACCACCACTGAGATCCTTTTTTTTTTTTTCCTTTAGAGCAAACAAATTTTCAAATTGCAGTTTGAACTACAAATTGATTTACTATGCAAGTTTAGATGTTTGTATGTGTTGATGGTTAATTTACACTGTCAACTGGTGAGCTCTAGAGTGCTGGGTGTGCCTGTGAGAGTGCTTCCGAAGAGGTTTCGTAGAGGTGGAAATGCATGTCCTGAGTGCGAGCAGCACTGTGCCAAGGGCTAGGCCACAGTCTGTATAAACAGGAGAAGGAGGAGGAACACCAGCATTGTCTTGCCCCTGTTTCCTGACTGTGGATGCAATGTCCATAGGGACCTCACAGTGCTGTCATCACGCCTTCTCTACCACAGTTGATTGTGCTCACACTGTGAGTCAAAATAAACCCTCTCTTCCCTCCTCCCCTCTTTCCTGATCTTCCCTGGTCTCCTTTAACGGATCTTTCTCAGAAACCCACCCAAGCGTCAACGATGTCAACCAATCCTCTAGAATATGCTGATGTCATTGTGGAGTTGTGATTATTAATTGTGCTCTAGACTTTACTGTGGACAAAGAGCACCTATAACATGCTATCACCTGGCACAGCTTTAGTAGTATCTTGGGATGCTGAGTTTCTGAAAGTGCCCAAGTGTCACTAGCATCTTATGCTAATACAATATAAACAAACAAACAAATGAATTTTGGGCCTGTAGTAGGGAAATAAAAAAAATGTGGTAACTGAAAGTCAATATTGAATTGAGTAGAATATTAGTGCATTATCTTTACTAAGGAAAAGAGATGAGGAAAGGGATAGATGAGTTAAGAAAAGGAAGGGAAGATAAAGAGCTGTGAGGCAAAGGACAGGTAGGTGTAAAATATAAAATGGAGGACAAGACCATATCTGAGTGCAAGAAGTGGGCAGTGACTGGTTTGTTGTAAACCCACTTGCACTTCTGTGAATTTTAGGATATAAACTCCATGCTGCTCACCATGGTGTCCCTGGTACCTGGTAAATTACCAGCATGTTAAATACGAAATGCTGATTAAAAAATGTTCAAATGGCTGGCTAGATCTGACCTCCTGAAAACCTTTTCCTGTCCTGCCTAAGTGTGTGTTGCAGGTGTTTTTTCCTCCTGTCTTTAAGCTCCCAGAATAATGACTCATGAGACTCAATTATTATTTTACAAATGCCTAGGCCATGTAGCTAGGCTCCTCTCTGACCAGCTCACAACTTAACATAACCCATTATTCTAATTTATATTCTACCATGAGGCTGGTTACCTAAGCTCAGGCCCCATGCCTCCTTTCCTCCTCACATCTTGCCAGTGGCTAATCCTGCACACATGGCTCTATCCCAGAATTCCTTCTGCCTGACAGAAGTCCTACCTACTTCCTGCCTCAGCCATAGGCCATAGGTTTTTTGTTTTTTGTTTTTTTTTTAATTGAAGGATATTTCATCCATACAGTACACAAGAAATTCCTTCTACGAATGTGGGGTTGATAAGAACAGAACTCCCATCCTGCGTTTAAGCTAGCATTGAGCACCAACCAGTGTGGTACATCCCCAGGCCCTGCCAGTGGGGGCAAATTCAAGCAATGTATAGAGATGTTCATTGAGGCATTAATCATCATGGTAGATTTAACATATGGTAAAGGTAAAAAGGGAGACCTACTTAAAGCTACAGTTTGAACCCAAAAGATCTCTGTCTTTAGGGAGGCCTCCACTTTTACAAGGCAGCTGTGAGTTAAACGCATAAAGGGAGTCAAAGAACTAAGCCTAGGAAAGAGTCAACAATTTTGAAAGGAGTATTAGCACATTTTCAGATCATTAAAAGTAGAGTGAAATCAAAATTGCAAATGCAGTTCAAAGAAGATTAATCATTTTATATTGTCTCAGAGCAAAGAGCCACACAGGGGAATGTTTGTAACCTGTCTAATCATCTTGTGATCTAATCAGGGAGGATTTGCGGGGAGGGATGTTGTGAGATTCTGCGACATCCATTTCAGGACCCAGGGCTGTGCTGGCTTGGCTTTCAGAGGGACAGATGCAGAGCAAGAGGAGCTGTTTTCATTGCAGAGCTGTGGCTAGGGTTGGGAAGGAATCGTTTTTATGGTATTGATCACTCTAGACACAAAAGATAGTAGCACTTCAGAGAGGGTACAAGAGTGCCACTGCTCAGCACCAATTTCATGAGAGCTCAAGAAAATATATATTTTTTTATGAGGAAAGGTTAAAAACAGAGCTCAGACAGGCTCAGGAAGAATACTTAGACAATTAACTTAAACATTTATGGAAATCATAATGTGTAAATAAGAAGAGTTGGTTAGTGAGCAAGGAATTTATGTGGCCTTTCCCTGCTAAGAGCACTGATTTAAAGGGAAAACAAAGAGATGAAAAGAAACTCAATCACCAGTTAAAAAATAATTATAGGCCAAGAGGGAAATTATTTTTCAAACAATAATACTAATGATTCATATAAAAACAACCCCCAAGACAGGAAGAAACAGAACCACTTGGCTCAGGCAGAAAGGTGGAGGTTTAACATTTTTTTCCTGTCTTCACCTTCTGAATGCAGACACTAGAGTTAGATTTAAAAGATAATGCAATTAGATTAAAAAAATGAGAAACCCAAACTGGCATGGCAGAGGTAACTTTAAGATTTCCATCCAAAACAAACTCCTCCACATTTTTTAATTGATTGTTCTAGAGATAAATGTGCAGTTTAAGTTGGAACTTCCATATAAAAAAGCCAACACATTGACCTTAAAGGTCTAACAATGTTTTTATTTTTAAGTAAATGTTTGAGAAAAGGATCCTGAAAACTACCTGGTCAATAAAACCACAAAAATGTTTGTTACAATTTACCCTTACCTGTCTTGAATGGGCAGAGAGATCTTTAATTACTCTAAGTGGGGCCACCTCCATAGCCCGCTGGGTAGAGGCACTTTCAACTGAGCCGAGAGCTGAGCTCCACCTCTGTAATCCTGACAGGAAAGAAGACCAACTCCTCCAAGCTGCTTGTCCTCTCACCTCCACACGTGTGGCACGTGCACCTGCTCCCCAATAAATAAATGTAACTAAATTAAAAGAATAACTGATGCAAATTGTTTTTTTTTAAATACTTTCTTGGGCTGGTGTTGATGGCTCAGAGGTTATGAGCACTGTCTATTCTTCCAAAGGTCCTGAGTTCAATTCCCAGCAACCACATGGTGGCTCACAACCATCTATAATGAGATCTGGTGCCCTCTTCTGTTGTTCAGGCAGAATATTGTATAAATAATAAATAAATATTTTAAAAATACTTTCTTGTTGCAGAATCTGAGCTAGGGCTTTAAAGAGCACAGCTTCTAAGACACAGATTTCACTAATTTCTAATAAACTGTGGAAATTCAAAGAGAACAGAAAGTCTTGTACCATTTGCAGAGGTGCATCTTTCTCCAAAGAGAAGAGGTTTTTTTGTTTTGGTTTTTTTTTCTGAGCCAATTATGAGTTACCACAGCCTAGGAACATGGGTTCAGTTTTCCCAGATGACATCTCCCACCATGAAAGCACTTACATCTGTACTGTCAAGGAACAAAATAGAGTCATAAGTAAGTGTCTCTACTCAATACGTGGGTGAGAACATCCACATTACAGTGATGTTGGGTTGCCAGATTATAGCAAAGCAGGGGAAATCCCTGCTCTGGGTTTTTAGATGCAACCCAATGACATTCTCAGCTTCTGCACTGATGGAAGCTGGGCAAGTCAAGTCTATGTAGTGATGTATTTCAAGACTTTGATTTAAAGGTTAAGAGAATGTTAGATCAGATATAGGGTGGATGATTAATGACTGTCAAGGGGACTAAAGGGAGCCCAAGATAATTTTGGCTTCCTGTCTGCAACATTCCAACTCTCTGATATCATGAACTTCAATTCAGTCATTTGGTCTATAGAATCTTAGGCTGGGAGTGGCCTCTCCTTTTTAGGGCTTGAAAACAAATGCAATTTAGTAGCTGACTGAAAATATTCCATACTAAGAGTAAGCAGGCTACCAGGATGAGACCTGATAAGCTGTGATTATATGGTGGGGGAGGAGGTCCCCTTCTGTCACAGACCTGTGGGAGGGGAATAGGATGAAAGAGGGAGGGAAGGAGAGGGAATGGGAAGATACAAGTGAGGGGATAACAATTGAGGTGTAATCTGAATAAATTACTTAAATAAATAAAAATTTAAAAAGAAAGAAGAGAGAATATAAAATATTTAGGGAAGATAGAACAAAAAGTAGATTAGTGAATCTACACCTCAACTTAATGCCTAAGTTGTCACTCACAAGGTTATTTTTAATTCACTGGTATAGAATTTTGTATATAGATGCAAAATGAGTTTAATTCTAGACACAGTGGTATAGAATTCAAATATAAGTTTATTCTTCACATACATTATATATATATTTCTACTCTAATATGAAGTATTATACTCATATAACTTAATTATAATACAAGGTTTACTTCTAATACTTTGAAAGTGCTATTGCAGGCTGTTTAGGATAAATAAGTTATACAAGTTAATTGTTAGTTGATCAAATCATGGTCATGTGAATCACTAGTCTACTTTTATCACAAGAAATACATCTTAGGTGTGGCAGATAGATATGATTCTATAGAAAGATAAGGTAGGATGGTTAGATAAGGTCTTCAAAAACCTCCGAGACATGCAGAGTATGGCATTTAAAAGGGTTTTATTACTTTAAAGATTCACTGACAATGAGGTAGGTTAATTCCTGGAAACACCCAACCTACCTCAAAGAGGATGATGAGCATCAAAGGACCTCCTTATGGAGTTGGCTTCAGATGTGGTAAACAAGCCACTGGGCAAAATGTCCTCATTTCTACCACAGCCAGAATTCTGCCTAAAAAGGGAAAGCTTGGTTGCAGGCAGAGTCAATGGGCAAACTCTGCCAAGACAAGGGTAAGCAAGTCCTCAATAGTTCCTGCCTCACAAATATGTCTGTCAGATATATTGGGCCAGAAGGCTGAAGAAGATGGTCCAACATTATAGAGAGTTTTGGGTGACTATTCAGGTAGCAAACTCTCTCTGTCATCTTCTCATTTGGAAAGCTACTAACCTGCACTCCATGCATACTCAGGTAATCAAGTTTATTCCTTCTCAAGTTTCTGATGGAGTTGAAGACCATTGTAAAGCTTAGTTTTACAATGAAGTTTAGTTGTTTATGAGTTAAAATGTTTTTAGGTCTAGATAGATGTTTTAAGTTGATAATGACAAGATGTGATAGAGATTGATTTACATTCAGAATTTTAGACACACCAAGATAGGAAAGATGTTTTCTTCAAGTCTGTCAAATACAAATAGCCAAAACACTAAGAATGTAACATTTATATAATTATTGATTGTGTTATGGTTCTTCTTGCTATAGGTAGTTTATTGTATATGTGTGTAATAATATAAATGTATGTGTAAAAATGTTTAATTAATTAAAAAAAGCAGTTTTCAGTATATGTAGTATTGTCCCGTAGGCATATTTTAGAAATTGTTAAGAGTGTTTTTCCTGGGTTTTTAATTTTAGGTATTATATTTTATGTGATAAAAATCATTGTTATTGTTGAACAGTCATTAAATTGGTAATTTTAAGTGGAACCAGGAACATACATTTTCATTTCTAGTACACTGTAGACTTTATTGTCAAATATGGATATAGACCTCTCATTTATTTCCCAAGTATTTGTTTAAATGAATTATAACAGACACTTGTGGTGTGTTTTAGAATTTATGAAATATTTTCTCATTTGCTTTGGTCCTCAGGATTATGCCATAAGGAAGGTATTTTTATCCTTTCATGTTAACGATGAAGAAAGTAACCGGAAGAGGTGGCTCAGCAGGTAAGGGCACTTCCCATGAAGCCTGATGCCCTGTGCTCAGTATTCAGGTGACAGGAGAGAACCAAGTCCTCTGACCTCCACACATGCCGTGTCATGTGTACACACACACATATGCACACATACACATGCACACAGACACACACACACATACACACACACAGAGACACACACACTCACACATACACACACAGAGATGCACACACAGGCACACACACAGAAACACACATACATACACACATACACACACGTGTGTACACACATGCACAAATACACACACATACACACATACATACACACACGCATACAGACACACACACACACACACACACACACACACTACTTTTTTAAAAGGTGAACTTTAGCGAGTGGCTGCTATTTCCCGGCAAGGTCAGAGGTCAAGCCTTCTGACATGGGAACTCCTCTGTCTTCATCCTGAAGCACTGGAGCCATCACGGAAGCTTCCTAGCGGAGACTGGTGGGAAAGTGAAACAAGATCTATAAAACACTGTGAAGGGTTGCACAGCTCCCAGAGGGGCAATGAGGGCGAACAGAAGCACGAGCAGGATACCCAGCAGTCAACGGGGTCTTGTGTTTTTACGTAGTTTCCATATATCATGACTTCCCAGCATTGCAGTTGAGACATGTATTGAGACACGCTGCCTCAGTCATAGGATGCCATAGGATGGACGTCCTGGGCTGGAAAGCTACAGCTGAAGTTTCGATTCTGGCCTTCTGTCCCATGACAAAAGAGGCTTTCAAAGTATATTTCCATCACCAAGAATGGAGTCTCACTGATGGCTGCAAAGAAATATATAATGTCAACAGGGGTTTGTTTTATAAAATAATGTGCCATGGTGTTCACATGTGCTATTGTATTATAAAACCAAGTGATTTCTAGAGCTTTCAAGTTGGTCAATGATCTGTTTATCACTGTTACACACTGGGCAAGGAGAGTTAACAAGCTCATTGGCATGGGGTTTTATTGCATTTAGAATGATTTTCAGAGAGCCACATACCTCATAAAGACAAAAGTGGGACAAGACTTAAATCTCTTTCTGCTCTGCTCTTCCCAGTGAGGGGGGTCTCTCTATGATATGCTAGCCTGGCATGTTACTATCCAAATGCTCCTAATTTAGGGTGTCAGGTCTCTGTTACTGAACAACGGTTTTAAGAAAAAGGTGGTGGGCCAGAGAACCAGAAGTTCCCCTACAGCACACAGCTCTGGAAATGCACAGTCAATGCCAAATTTGCCAACAGACAGCCAGACTTTCCAAGTTAGCTTTATTTAATTTTCTCTATACACCTCTTCTTTTAAGTTACAGTTGTTTCCATATTGAAGTGTATTTTCTGGGAAGGTGTAGCAATTGTTTTGGGATGTGGGCTTCTAGATGCCTTTAACTCGCCCTGGTTAAGGGACACGAAGGGCACAGATTTTCCTCTCTTAAGACACAAGTTTTAAAAAAAAAAATGAGACTCTCTGCAAATATTTTATGCTTCTTTCAGCTGTTGTTAGGAAATGCAACCCTCAAATTATTTTCTACCATACATCTTAGCTATAAGTGATTAAAAATAGACAGGGAGGAGGGAAGGATATAGTTGCAGATTGCAGGACATAAAAAATGCACATCCTGCTAAATTGTGCAAGCCATGGGGAACACTTCTCACAGGTGTTCTAGTCTCTAGGGCTTGCTCCTTTTTTTTTTTTTTTTAATTCTCCAAGTATAATCAAAGGTGTTGGCTGGAGGCCTCCAGTGCCCTGCACTGTAGATTTCTGGGAATGCTAATATTTGTGAGGTCAACAGCAGCTAAGGCAACCACGCTGCTCTGAACTCTCAAGTGCGAGAGCTTGGGAGCTGGGTGCTCATAGAATTTCCTCCTGGCCTCTGTTTGCCAGCATTCTTAGGACTCATAAAATGCTTACTTTCAATATAACCTTTATGGACAGGAAGATATGTTAAGGCCATCATTTTTTAAAAGGGCTCAAGCAATTACAGTTGTTGGTGTTCTTTGGGGGTTATGAATTTTGCAGCTTGCCTCCTGTAGTCATTTCGAATAAGGCAGTCATAATAACAAACATACCAGTAAGGGTCTGTCCTTAGTGGAGTGAGGCAGCCCAGCTAGAAGGTATTTGGATTCTAAAAATATAAAGATCATCAGTCAGATTAATGTCCCCTCTCACGCTGGTTACTTCAGGTGCGCAGGCGGCTGCAATAACCTGACATTCCAAGGTGGATTAAAAAAAAAAAAAAAGGCAAGCTGCTCCTTCACAAGGCTCCGGAATGTGTTGAGTGTGCGTTCATCAGATCTCAAACCCACCCCGGAAGCTTCGCTGACTTTGGTTGGACTCGAAGATATTTACTCTGGACACTATGCCAAGACATTAACAGCTGCCGGATTAATTATTTATGGCCCCAGTGTCAATCATCTAAGACAAGATCCAAAGAAAAATATTTTAAAGTCAAGTCATCTGGTTAAAAAAAATCTTTGCTGCCTACTACGTAGCTCCCTTGTCATTTGTTACCCTTGAATTTCTTCCCGAAGAAGTCATCTCAGAAGACTGAGCCCTTAGAATTATGTTTCCTTCCCCCTCACTGTTTTCTTTGAAGTGCTCTCAGTCGCAGAAACGAGCGCCCTGGCTGTGTCTGCACTATTTTCAGAAGATGGCTTACACTGGGGGAACCCCTGACACGGTTTAGTTTTTGAAACTTCAATCAAGGAGGTCTGGCAGTGGGGGGCAGGCGAGCCCCTCCTCTGCACTCGAGCCTCCCGGGTCCTGCGGGACTGCGAAGCCCTGGGCCCACGCAGGGGCTGCTCGGCGTCGCCCACCAGACCGGAGCTGCACCAGCAGAGCCAATACTTGGTAGCGAGCATCTCCTAAGAAGAGTTTCAGTCCGCCTGGCCAATAGGTGACACGTCGGCCTCCGGCGCGCGCCAGGTTGGCATCCCGCCTTGGGGAACCTCAGGCCCCCAACCCCACCTCCTGACCCCTGCTGGAGGCTGAGGGGCGCGTGGGACACAGTGGCCAGGCATTGCTCCAAGGCTGCGCCGCCCCCGGGCGTCTCCGCGGCGTTCCCTCCACCCCGGCTGGCCGCAGCATCCCGCGCCGAGCGCCTCGTCCGTCCTCACGCCGGTCCCCGTGGCCCGCGCGGACTCGGGCACACGCCCCTCACCTGGGCGAGGCCAGGCGCGCAGGCGCCGAGCACGGAGACCGCGAGCGGCCGCTCAGCCCGCGCTCCCGCTCGCTGGGTCGGACAGTTCCGCGGGCCGCGGCGCAGAACTGTCACCGGCGCCACCGCCCCGGGCTGCCGCAGACCGCGGGAGAGCGTCTGCGCGAAGCCCCAGCGCAGCCCTGGCGGGAGCGCCGCCTCCCAGACGCCGGCCACAGCTCCCCCCTGGCCTCAGGAGCGGCTGCCCCGCGCGCCCGCCGCCCGCGCGCAGAGGTAAGCTTGGGGCGAGCAGCTCCGCGCCGGTCCCCGCCGCCTCCGCCCAGGCGAAGGATGGAGTTTGCGCTTCGTCCCGCCGCCCCACTTGTAGAGGCGGGCACCCGGCCGCTGCCCCGGCCGCATAGGCGAGGCTCCCGCCAGCCCCTCGAGTCAACGAGTAGGTCGTGGAAGCTAGACGTACAAGGAGTCCCCCATGGGGGACTGGGATAAGCCAGGATGAAAGGGGAGCATGGAGAACGATGTGGGGAACCAGGAGAGCCTCATAGGGGTCAGCAGCAGAGCCTCTGCCCCTGGGAAGTCCAGGGGTTCACAGACTTTTTACTAGAGGGAAATGAGTAAATTGGGTACCAAGGTGTGAGAGGGTGAGGGTGGAAGCTTAGGGTCCCAAGGGCATTCTGCAGAGAAAAGACCACGAAATGGATGGATGGTGAGGCTTGAGAGCAGATGCCCAAAGTTTGCACTTGTTGGGAGCTAGGAAGGGCAGCCTGGGTTAGGAGAGCTGGTGAAGGTGTCAGCTCAGGGTGGGAGGACTCTGCAGGACGGCAGCGGAAGGGAGGAGGGAACCAGGAGGGGGAGGACCATCTGTTTTGCCTCTGCTGTGTGCGGGCCTTGGGATGAGGGGAAGGCTAGGAGGAGGTCGCTCACGCTTTGCTTCCTATGGCTCTGGAGAGCACTCTGATAGTCAATGTGCTGGGTCCTTCAAGAAAAACAAGGTGCCCCTGCCCCCATGAGCACACAGTTTTGGCATGGCCTCAAAAGTTCCTGGATTTGGAAACATTTTCATACAGAGAGGAGGTGGCGGTTCTCTCTAGCTTTGCTTATCTGATGAGCAGCACACAGAGATTATTGCAAACTTTGTCACAATGAAGCAAAATACAGGGGGAAAAGGTGCCCAAATAGAGCAAAACATTCGTGTTATGGGGTAGACTGGCAGCGTCCAAACAACCTAGGAAGGGCTGAAAAATGTATTTATTAAATAAAGAGGCAATTTTAAAAAAGAAAGTTACCGCATCTCAAACATTTAGGCTCCAGACAGCCCCCTTCAGTGTTTCAAGGTCTGCTTTTGCCTGTTTCTAGAATCCTTCAATCTTATTCTAATATGATGTGTGCATTGAATATTGGCTGTCCTTTCCTGTCATAGATGAATGTCCTTAGAATGTAAAATACTGGCTTGCAGGTTCGGCTACTTAAGATATGGGTGAAAAAATGTGTTTATTAGGTCAAAGCATTGGTTGTTCAGATTTTATATTTTTCAGTAATCAAGTATTTGTGGATTCATCATTTACACACTTACCCATCTCTAAGTATTTGAGGAAGTTGAAGGCAAAACCCACAAATCAAATAAGCTATTCTTGTAAATCTCCTTGACCTCTCATGGGTGCATTTGTAGTAAATGCTTTTGGAAAGGTGAATTCTCCCAAACAGGGGAGCACGGCGGCCCTTACTGGAATAGTGCTGGTGATATCAGTGTTTTGCAGCCCAATCCCTAAAGTATCTCATTTGCATAATATTATGTTTTGGTTACATAGGTAAATGACTTAAGAGGAGCTTAATAACCACTATCATTGGTATTAAAAAACAATGTTAATAGCTTATAGCATTTTAACAATATGCAGATTTCCAAAATCAAAGAAAACAGTCTGTCTCTTTGAGCCAAGGCAGAAAGAAACCAAATGGAGGCGTTTCCTCCTCGGTCACATTAGAGACAGAATTGTGGTTGGTTAGTGCCTGGCACCCAGGCACAGCAGATGATGAGGCCCGACAGCAATTGGAAGATAGCCCCACAAAATGGGACTGTGGTATGATGGTAAAATGTCCTGGCTTTGGGGGGGGGGGTAAAGAGAATCCATCAAAACAACTCTGAGAGGTGAAAATCTACAAAGACCAGTGCTGCATGGTGCTGAGTACCATAAGCAAGACATCCCAACTCTGGTTTTTGGTTTTTGTTTTTCTTTTCCTTCTGCCTGAGCTTGAAAATGTTACTGCTTAACTTATAATGACAGAAACACACACACACACACACACACACACGCACACACAGACACACACACACACACACACACGCATATATGAGCATATATGTGAGCAATCAGCTAACTTCTTACAGGAGTGACTTCACTTGTGAAAAAATCTTTGTCCATGGAAACAAAGAGTACAATTGGCTTTCTAAGGCTCCCAAGTTCCTACTTCTCCAGTGATCTGAAGACCAGTGTTTGTCTGCTGAGGTTACCCCTGCCTTCCGTTTGCTTGGTTTTATATTTACTATCCGCTCTACATACAATTTCCTTGTTTGCTATTACTGTTTCCCCAATTTCTTTGTTTCTTCATGGATCTCAACATCATGCATTCCCCTAACCTTTCTCTTCTTCCTTGTTAGCTGCTGTTGCTGTTGTTGTTTTTTTTAATCTAGGGATCTCTCTCCTCTTTGCTTTGTACATTGACTTCCTTTTGCTTTTTGAAGATGTTATCCAGCATTTTCCTTTACATTATTTCTTCCTAGTTCTGCATGCATCCTAAGCTTCGCACTTCCACTGTGAACCCCACTGAAGGTCTTGCAGTCCTCTCTGGTGCCCCAAGCCTACCACCTGCTTTCGAAATCTAACAGTAAACTGTCTTTCTTTTAGATGAGTAGGGACAACTTTGTGTCAAATTTCACATTTCTCCCAAGCACCCAGAACCACCCTCCCCCTCCCCCCGATGTAATTCCACACTTAATTCACAAACAGCCCCACAGTTCCCATCTCTGCGGTGCCTCTTGACGTCTCATCTTCTTATTCTCGGTGGTGTGACTGCCTCTGTTCAGTCTCCTCTTTTCTAGATACTTCCACCCTGGCTTTTGGGCTACTTTGCCATCGCATGTCTCTCCCATTCCACATGCATTTCCTACTTGGCTTTTGGAGACTAAAACTCACTCACCAGCCAATGCTTCTGTAGTAACCCGGTAACATAAACCTCTGCCCTGAGAGCGAGATCCTCTTGTAATAGATTTGTCCTCTGACCTCATTAACTCATGTGTTAAGTGAATCTGCTCTGTGCTAGGCACAGCCTTGGCTGAGAATTTTAAAAACAGCTGTTTATGTTCAGTGATGTACTGAAAAATTTCCCAGTGTTGGAACCCACTGCTACAATGTAGTTTTACATGGTAGGAACAGGGCCCCGGCAATGCCACTGGCTTGGGGGCTCTTCCATTTAGTCCCTGGAAGTGCAGTCAAGTGTTTCCTTGCAGTAGTCTGACCTGCCCTGTGATGAAGGCCATGGCGCTCTCAAAACACATAGCGGGTCCCTATGCTGTACCTTTGGGTTCATGTTGTCCCCTCCACCCAGAACAGACCTTTCACTTTCCCTGTGGCCACTTCCACCTGTCTGAGAGTCAGGGCAGTTGCAACATGCTTCCTGGTCTCCTTTTGAACCACAGCTTTGACAGGATGGATGCTCTGTCACCTCTGATTTCACTTCTCTGAAGTCCAAGGCAGTTATGTGTTCCCTGCACTGCACTCAAGGACACTGCAGCAACCTAGCCTTACCGTAGCTCTTTACTTCCTGAAGTACCCAGGGCCTGGTCTCTTATAGGACGGACATCAATAGATAATCTAACAAGTTGAATTGAATTCTTCTTGGTTCTGTAGTCCTACCGTATATGGCTGATACTATTTAAACACTTCAATTTGGTTCTTACAGTAGAGCCCATGCTTCATAAATTTGAATATGCACATAAACCATTCAAAAATATTATTAAATACAGATTCTGGTTGAGGAAGGGCTTGGATGAGGCCCATGATTCTGCATCTCTTACAAACTGGCGAGTAGTGTGGAAGGAGCCGCAGCACCTTCAGCACAAAGGCAGAAGGTGATGAGGAGGAGGCTCAGCGGTTTCTAGTGGTGGCCGGCTCTCTGCTTGGTGACCTCACTGCAGCTGGTGCTTTCTTTAGTACTACTTCGTCTTTAGTACTGCTTCATATTAGAAAAGTACAGGTGCCTGTGTTTCTCAAGCATGGGTATTTCCATGGGTCTCTCTGTGACTTTGCTGCTACAGTATTGCAGTTGATGCTGTTGTTCTTTCCTCCAGCCAGATACTAGTGCTTTGCTATATACGCCTCATTTCCCAGGGTCGCAAGTTCTAGCTCTGTTTCTTCTTGCTCTGCCTCCATTTCCCGCTCCTCTTGTCTCATGCACATCCTTTCTCTCTCTCTCTCTCTCTCTCTCTCTCTCTCTCTCTCTCTCTCTCTCTCTCTTTCTGTCTCTTCCTCCCTCCTTCCCTCCCTCTCTCCCTTTCTCCCAACTACCTCTTGAAATTCTCTTCAGGTGCCTTGGCTGACTCCCTGCCCCACCCATTTTCCTATCATATCGAGAATTTTTCAGGAGAGACTCAAGTTCTCTTTTTCTACCTTGGTTTCTAGTGTGAGGCAAAAACTGTTTTCTTTCTGGGTTCCGCCATCACCTGTCAGTAGAAGATATGGGTGACAAAGCTTCTTGTGTCTGCTTCAGGACCAAGGCAGACACCATGCGGAATCTTCCTTTCGCGTGGAAGGTGGAAGGCACATGCTGGGCTGGGCGAAGAAATGAGGCTTGCTGTGCTCAGGCTGGTGTATGTCTCTGCCTGCATCATGGTCCTGTTCCAGCGAAACAACTTGAACGTCTGCTGTTGGAAGCAATTCACTTCTTTCTTTCTTTCTTTCTTTCTTTCTTTCTTTCTTTCATTCATTGCTTTCTTAGAAAAATTCTTTTGCAGTATTGGGGATCTGAATCTAGGTCCTCACTCATGCTAAGCAGGTGATCTCCTGCTGAGCTACCTCTATGTCCCTTTTTAATCTCTTAAATTCTATTATTTTTTACATTTAATTAATTAGTTGTATATATGTGCATATACTTGCTCACTCATGTACAAAGGGATAAACATGTGGAAGTCACAGGACAACTCATGGAAATGGTTTCTTTCCTTCCTTCCTACCACGTGGGGCACAGCAATAAATTCAGGGTTCCACTCTTGGCAGCAGGTGCCTTTTAGCCACTGTTTTATTTTGAGACAGGGTCCAAAGTTTCATAGGCTGGCCTTGTACTTGGAATCCTCCTGCCTCATCCTTCCAAATAGCTGGTGTACTAGATCTGACATACTTGTATTTCTTAAGAAAACAACTGTTCCATGGCTTTCCAATTTAGATTTAGTAATCTTTAGGTGCACACTAAAAATTACTTCAAGGAATTTAAACAACAAAACTGCTTATTAATTTAAAAAAGTCTTCCAGAGTTATTCTAGTCTCCAGCCTATGTGGAAAACTGTAGCTTCTGGTGGGTAAAGTAGGTATAATATGGTGGCTCAGGATACATAATATTTTTTCAAAGGCAGATTCTGGCCTCTGGCTCATGAGCCTGGAGAGAGTCTGCAGGGATTGCTTCAGTTTTCTGGGTCTTGATTTCTTTATGGTGAGATGATCTGCCTTGGTTGTTTTGGGCCATATGTGAGCTGCTGTCTGCTGGGGTGTTGCTGTAGTACCAGGCGCACACACCTGCATCCTGGGGAGGCAGCGACTGTTCACCCTGCCAATCACAGGCCTGCAACTCGAAGGCCCTAATCCACTAAGGGTTTGCCTGGTCAACCCTTCCTTCACTCCCCGTTCAGCTCCAAGAGATTCGGCCCAGTGTGATCAGTTTGAAAAGAAATTTATGAGCATATTTCTCAGAAGGCAATGAAAAAATAGGGAAGGCATATATACTAATAAAAATTCAACCACCCTTTGGTGTTTGATTCATTTGGTGCCACATCAACTCTATGATCTCATAAATAGCAGAGATAGATTAAAATACTTATAAACTGATACAGGAGGATGGCTCTACCTTTTTTTTTTTTTTTAACCTACTTCATGAAAAATGACTTAGGTCTTTAATAAAGACAGTTCTATCATCAGCAAATAAAAAGGATTGAAATCCATGAGCCTGAGAGAGCATTTTATTTTGGTAATAAATATGAATGTGCAAAGCATTTACATTTCTGAGTTTATAATGGGAAATGGAATTTAAAAATAAAAAAAGCAAACACATAGATATTCTGTCCTATGCAGGCAAAAGCCAATCAGCCTTTTTTCCCTCTTTTTGGCTGGAGTTCTGAATGGCCATTATGCTATTATGTTATCATTGTATCAGCAAAACAAAGAGTAGATAAATGGACAGAACCAATAGTCATCAGGGGCTGCTATTCCATTTTTTTCCTTCATATATCTGAGAATAAAATAAAAAGATATTTTTGTAATCTCAGTGGGCCTGGTAGGGGTAGCAGAATGTGATTCTCAGGGATGCTGTGTGGCCATGGTTATCAGGGATGCTGTGTGGCCATGGTTATCAAGGATGCTGTGTGACCATGGTTAACAGGGATGCTGTGTGGCCATGGTTATCAGGGATGCTGTGTGGCCATGGTTATCAGGGATGCTGTGTGACCATGATTATCAGGGATGCTGTGTGGCCATGGTTATCAGGGATGCTGTGTGACCATGATTATCAGGGATGCTGTGTGGCCATGGTTATCAGGGATGCTGTGTGGCCATGGTTATCAGGGATGCTGTGTGACCATGATTATCAGGGATGCTGTGTGGCCATGGTTATCAGGGATGCTGTGTGGCCATGGTTATCAGGGATGCTGTGTGGCCATGGTTATCAGGGATGCTGTGTGGCCGTGGTTATCAGGGATGCTGTGTGGCCATGGTTATCAGGGATGCTGTGTGGCCATGGTTATCAGGGATGCTGTGTGACCCTTTTATCAGTTCGAATACAAAGTTTCATTCTGGGTTACTTGTTAGTCAGGAAGAATGTTTTCAGTTAAGTTTGTACTAACATCCTAGTATTTATTTTCCATGTAGTTGATATATACATTTTTAAAATAACACCATTAAAAGGATAAAATGGAATGCAGAGAGTACATTGGGCTACACTGAAGACTGTTGCAAGAAGTGATGAACACATTCTTGTAATTTTTCACTTCAGTAGACTAGTGTCAAATTCTACAGAGGGCTGGGATGTTTGCTATGTCTTCTCTAAGTGGTCTGTCTCATGATTAGACTCTTAAGCAAGGTTTTTATACCCTCAGAGCTCAGACATTTGGTCAGCTTACACTAATTTTTTCTAGGTTAACAAATTTCTGACACATAAGAAAAGAATGTGGAAATGATGACCATTAAGTCATGGTGTCCTTAGGGTTAAAGGGGTGACCTTTGTACAAAAATCCCTTTGATAAACAGAAAAAATGAGACGCTGAAAATTTAGAATATTTAAAACAGTAAGCAGTGCAGGTAATGACAGTATTTACTAGTATCTGCACTAGATTATAACTTCAGTGTGTGTTCACGAATGTGTGTATGCGTGCATGTGTGTGTGTGTGTACACGCATATATGTGTGCACGCGCATGCACACGCTTGGGTGTGATGGCTTGGGAGTAGAGAAACTTGCCCTCCCAGGTTTTGAGTGGGAGAAATTACCTTATATGCTATGAAAATCTAATGTTTGGAATAATGGCACAAACCATGATGACCCATTGCCTACACATAAAAAGTCCTTACACATGAGGCATTTGGATTTTATATGGAGGGAATATTTTCATCTAAGCCAGTTGCTGGTTTCACGTGCTGGAGTCCTGGAAAGACACCCGGTCCTTATTTGAGCTGCGCTGTGGGAGATGGGAAGGTGGACGGCCCAAAGACTGAATTATATACTCGAGTCAGACTTTGTGGCTGTTGCTTCTAGGACCTTTCACTTATTAGCTGTGCAATACTGACTTAATATTACCTAACCTCTTTATGGTTTTAATTTCTCAAATATAAGACACAATAAAAAACACTTTCACGGAATTATTTTTATGCAGTGCAACATAATGTACTTAGCGAGGTCGTTGGTGCCTATAGCATTCATAAAGGTGGCCGCAGTTGTCCATTGTGCTGCTTATTAATAATATCAGGTAGGTACTCTGACTTCTTTGCTGAAGGAACTTTTGCAACACTGAAGGTTTGAGGTTCGGTTTGAAATTTGCTTGGTATTTTGCAATATGTATTTTTAGAATCTGAATTAAAATGTTTATTTTGTTCTTTTTCTTTATTCTTCTCTCATACGGTACACCCTGACTGGAGCCTCCCCTCCCCCACTTCCTCCCAGCGCCCCCCCTCCAGATCCCCTGCCCTGCCATGATGCAGTCTTTTATTTTCTCATCTACCTTTTCTTGTTTACTTTAGAACAATGAAATGGGAGCCTGAAGGGAGGTGGAATTTTAAGTACTGTAAGGACTCTTGAAAATGTGCAGCCATGCAAAGCCCCGGTAGATATTTTTTTTTTCTAACGCAAACGGGTTCTAGAGCTTTAGGAAAGATCAGCTAGCTTAATGGCATCTGCATGACCACGTTTTCCTCACTTAGTCTGTAAGTGAACTCATGGGATGCTGGGAAGTGACTGGAATCAGGAGTGGTCCAGGAATAGGCACTTGCGTCACTAGGGTCTGTGTATCTAGGGCGAGGGTGCTTCTACTTAGGGGTGCTTTTTTCCTAGGGAAACTGACCTTAGATGGATGGCCGTCTAGGTATACCAAGTCCTCCTGGGTAGAGATATAGCAGCATTTATATTAATATTGGTATTTTATTTATTGCAATAATTTAGAAGGCAGAGTAAGTGACAAGAGAAAGATATAACTGGTGAGCTACATGAAGGATTTCCCGAGCTTAAATTCATAGGCCTCATATCCTTTCCTATGGTTTTTAACAGTCAGTTTCACTTTTTAATAAGGATAGAATCATTTTGAGGGTGGGGTTGAGAAAAGGTTCTGTACATAGCCCAGGATGTACTCTGTAGACCAGGCTGGCCATGAACTCACAGAGATCAGCCTGCCTCTGTCTCCTGAGTGGTGGGAGTAAAGGCGTGCGCCACCACGCTTGGCTTTTGGTATTTATTCACTTTTGAAGGCTATGTTGACCAGTTTCCCATTTCTGAGAGAAAATATTTTGGGTAAAACTTAGGAGGAAGAATCGACCAATCAATCAATCAGTCAGTCAATTTCTATCTATCTATCTATCTATCTATCTATCTATCTATCTATCTATCTGTCTATCTATCTATCATCTATCTAAAGTTTCAGAAGTACAGCATCTTTAGGGATAGTGGTGAGGACCAACAGCATGATGAGCAAGGAGCGTGTGGTGGAACATCGCTGCTCACCTCATGGAATCTGCAAAGCAAAAGCGAGAAGAGGCCAGGATCTAATGTCTCCTCCTAATATCTCCCCTGCAAAAATTTAATTTTCTAACCAGACCCTATGCCATGGAGGTTCTACTGCCTCCTATTAATGAAACGGCCCGAGAACCAAGTGTTTAACACATTGCGGCTCTGGGGGGCATTTAAGATCTAAGACATAGCAGAGGCATAGCCTCCGCAGGTTGGAGCAGCAACCAGGTCACACTCGGTGATTAACAGTGGCTCTGAGCTAGGGTGCTTGTTAGAATTATGTATGGTTCTGAGTGACAGCCCAGGAAAAGCTCAGCCCTGTCACATCACACCATCTTTACTTTGCCCCAAGAGCCAGCCACGCAGGGTCTTTCCTGTGTGAACTCCGGAAAGCAGTCTTTGCCCCATCGACTGCTCACTGGTTTTACGGGGTTTGGTCTGCCGCAGTTCCCCCACAGCAGTGTGACACCGCCGGCTGTGTGCTTTGCCTCAGTGTTTCTGTAAGCATCACAGATTGGGTGTTTCAATTCCGGGGCCCAAATCTACTTCTGCAAAACCTAAGTGGAAAGGCTGAGGAGATGGATGGTTCAGTCAATCGTGTGCTTGCTATACAAGTATAAGGACCAGAGTTCAGTCCTTCAGAGCGAACATGGAGATGCAGCCGTGAGTGATATAAAGTAGGAGCGTCTCTGGGACTTGGCGCTTGATGAGAAGCAGCAGCAGGTCTAACTGAATTGTTAAGCTCCAGGTTCAATATGAGACCTTGTCTCAAAAAAAAAAAAAAAAAGAAAAAGAAAAGAAAAGAAAAAAAGAAAAAAGGAAGGTGAAGATCAATGGAGGAGGACGCCCCAGTGTCTACGTCTAGCCTCCATGCATACGTTCATACATGTGCCTGCCCCACACATGAAGCTGCACACACTTTTGACAAGTGTGTACATTGCCTGTCAGTGCCTCCCCCTGAAATAATATTTACGAAGAAAACCAAAAACCCCAACTAGAAACAAAAGGAGGAAGTAAGAGGTGACATCTTAGAGCAGGCTAACCATGCCTCGATCAGGTTGGCTGTTGGCACTACATGGCGTGTTGCCTTTGGTGGCTGCATGGCTTCAGTGGCCGTGTGGCTCCAGTGGCAGGATGGAGAGCCCCAGGACTATGGGATGCTAGCAGTGTCTCTTTTTCCCCATGTCTCTCGCCTTTTCCCTTGTCAGCATTCTGGGAACAGCCATTTGTTCTGTCTTTGTGGGTTTTATGGAAGGAAATGACAGTCTCTCTTCTTTTCGGCTCCTTCCCACCATCCCTCTCGAGAGCTGCTAAGTAACGGCCATGGGAACTGCCAAGGGTCCAGCTGTGACGCTGCACAAACCGCTGCAGTCCTGGCAGAGACCCCTGTAAGCCCTTCAGGTCCTTGGAGATTTTCTTGCCTTGTAGGACTTACATAAGCGAGGCTTAAATGTGCTGAGCATTCAGTAGGCTCTCAGCTCTCCTGTCTTCCTCTCGCACTGCGGTGGAGAAGGATGTGCTCCCGGCTGGCATCGGCAAAGGGGAGTCAGAGCTTTCGGAACAGCCACCTGATCACTGAGATCATGTTTCTGAAAGATCAGAAACTATAGCAAAGAACTGTTTAGGCCCATGTAACATTTCTCCCCAGGTCTTCAGGGTGTGCATTTCAATATAGCCATTTAAGATGCAAATGTTAGAAGGGTTTATGTTGATGTGATGACAGTGGTCATTAAGGGGTGGGTTTCAGCTCTCACTCTGACCACAATTTCAAAACCAACTGTCTGGCTGTGTTGAATGTAACTCACACTTTGTTTTCAGAGGCAGGAGGTGCTACAGGTCTATAGTTTAGCGGTTCCTTGTTATCTGGTCATTCTGTGATTGGGTCCGGCATTCATTCTGCCTCATCTCACTGATGTCACCTCCTTCCCCACATTGTTCGGGAGGGCTCACTGGTACCTGCAGGGCCATTTGGTAAAGGTGAATGATTGGCAGAAAGCTACATGTGCTCTGGAGATGATGGATCCAAGGAGGAGAAGGATCATCACATCAGACCTTACAGATCCCAAAACGCATATTACTCATCACCTGGCAAGCTTATTTTCTAACATTAAGAAAAGAAAAGATAAGGAAACATCTGAACTGCTCCATAGGAGTAACTATGCAGGTGGCTTGGGGACACTTCTGCAGGATGGGCTCTTAATAGTCTGTAGAGCCTGTGCCTAATTGGGAAGGTCATGACCCTTGCAGGGCCTCTCTGGCTCCCCAATTTCTTCATTCCTTTCAAGCCTTATGATGACCAGACACATTGGGGTCAGGGTCCCTAATGGGAAGAAGCCGTTCCAAGCAGCTCAGTTTGATGAAAGACAGGATAGACTATTTTGTGACTCTCCCTAATAGTCTGTCTGGCTCTTAACCCGCCGCCGCCCCCACCCCCCCCCCCACCCCCCCCCGCCCAGCAAGAGGACTGGCATGTGCCTCACCATCTGTGTCACATAGGAAGGCTTTGAACAGAGATGGCAGTTGCCCGAAAACCCTGAAAGAGTGGCATGTGGTTACGGAAGTAGATCCGCTTTCTGAAGCTCCAGCAGGCACGGGCAGATTCAGCGGGCAGGAATATAGGGAGACAGATTTCAACGCAATATGAGAAAATACTTTCTAATGATCCCAACTTTCCATTAACAGCCTGTCCGCCTTGAAGCTGCATGTTCCCCTGAGCTGAGCAGTGAAAGTCAGCACTGTGTGGCTCAGTCACCAGGAGCAGGATGGAAGGTGCTCCAAAGGCAAGTGGGGACTCAGCTGAGCTGGTCTCTGGGATCTGTCCCCTTGACGTTATTGTTAAAAGTCATCGCAAGATTGGCTATGCACAGAAGGAGGGTGTATGAGAGAAAGTAGGAGGTGTTTCTAAACTCCTTAAAACAAGAATGAATGGTCTCACCTTCTCTCAGTTTTTAGCTCAGGCTGTCACATGACCTCATTTAGCAACCCAACAGTGCAGGCTCCAGGGGGGTTATTTGTTAGCCAGAATTCCACAACTGACTCCTTCTCCACACACAAGGTCAAGATTTGTGGGACCTTTCACAGGTTGTCATCAGGCAATCTTGCTTAAATGTCCTTGAGGACCCTGGCATGTTTCATGCCTCCCTGCTTTGCTTCTCATATGCTGTGTGCAGTATTAAACCGTGAAAGGCTTTGTCTTGGGCTTTTTGCCCCCTTCCTACCAGACTGAAAGCTTCTTGGAAGTTGGCTCGTTTATTTCCTTATCAAGTTAATGATTGTCCAGGTGTCTGGCAAACAGTAAATGCTGAGTTGCTGAACCACCCATCTCACTCTTTGCCCCTGAAAGAAATACCTGGGATGCGTTTTATCTTCCAGGCGAGGAGCCGACTGCTACAATATTCTTTGTTCCTGACTCTAACCCTAGTCACATTCTCACTACCTCTCCCGCGCAGTCCATCTCTGGGAGAGAGGGAAGGTTAGTGAAGGGAACGAAGCCTGGAGGATGTTCCGCACTGGCTCAGGATGATGCCCTCACGCAGCACCTTTGGTTTTCTTCTGGGTCCCTGGTGGTAGGCTGGGCTCTGCTGCCTCTTTCTGTGACTTCGCTGTTTCTCTCCAGACCGTTTCTGAGCTCCTCTGCTCTTAAATTCTGTGATTCATAATCTTTCTTCCCTTCCAAGGCTTTCTGCAGCCCCCTTTTCTCCAACACAGTATTTTCCAAGAAGACAGGATGATGCTGACAAGAGACGCAGTCCTGGGTGTGCAAATCTGCGATTTGCAACGGGAAAAGAGTTTGTTCTTTGCGGTCTGACTCATCTAGATGAAGTTCCTGCTGCATGGCTCCGGAGAACCTAAAACCCCTCGAGAAGCAGAAGGCTCCTCTTGCGTAAAACGAGTGTGTTACTTATCCAGTAGGATTGCAAAGACTCAGCGAGACGCTGTATAGGGAACATTTATCCTGGAACAGGTACAAAATGAACAGCTGAGAAATGACTGCGGCTAGTACTTCTGAAAGTGCCCTTTCTTTCCTCCCCTTTCTCCCAACGCCTGGGAGGCGCACACGCAAGTCCTGAAGGAGTTTCCTTGGCTCATGCTAAGTCCGTTTCTGTCCTGCCCTTGAATGTCACTCATCCACCACCTAGAATTGCTAGAGGAAAGCGAGAGCCCCCTTTGCTGAGTCTTGCTGCTCCCGCATGGCCAGCGAGAGTAACCCATTTCCCAGTGGCCGGGAAGGTGTTTATTCTGCATTTGTGTAGAAGACATAAATGGTACTGCAGAGACAGGAAGTGGGAGTGGGCTTGTATCTTATTATCACATAATGTATCACACCCATATCAGGATTCCTTTATTTGCAGAAGCTTTGACTGAGCGATGGTGACACAGCAGCTCATAGACACCTTATAAAAATTTATGAAGTTTGGGTTGTAAGGAACACGCTGCACATACAGAGCAGCCACATTCTTTATTAAAATAATTTCATCTCTAGGCCCATTGTCTCCATATCACCTGCAGTAGAAGTTCATGCTATGGCTGGACGCCTTGCCAGCCTGTAACTTTATGTGGGCTTTTGGCAAAGGCTGATAGTTTTGTGAGATATGATTTTCTCATCTTACCAAATTAGATTATTTGAGACAGCATCCCTGGATATAAAAGTCCCAGTCCTGAGTAAATCTGTACCTCGGAGACTCAGTGCACCCTGATAGGAGGGGGAAGTGGAGCACAGTAAAGCAGCCCCAAGCCTGTTTCTCTCCACGTAGCCCCTTCCTTCATCCTTTGTGTGGCTCCCGCGACCACTTTTCCACAGTCGTTCAGTGTGCATCTAGGTTGACTTAGCTTACGTGCAGTCCATCTTCCTTCCACGGTCCAGCTCTTACTTATGGCATGCTCTTCTGTCCACGGGGTTCTTTCTAGAACCACGTGGCATTGCCCGAGCCCGTTCATGATCATACAGCAAGGCCCAGGCTAGTGAGATTGTGGTTTGCTTAGTGCAAAAGCATACTACTAAGAACGCATCTCATTTAATAATAAGAGTTATTAAATTATTTAATTCATTTAGTGTGGGTTATTAATAAAATGGGTTAGTAAACCCAGCAACACAAATAGAGGCCCACTGAGTAAGTCAAGAACTCTTGCCCTGGGTCTCCTCTGAGGCAACAGAGGAGTGACCTGATACTAAGGTCTCCTTGTTCCGTCCCTTCTGCTTCTTGTATGAGGGATGCTTCTTCATTGTGCCTCTTTGTCGACACGCCTTTGATCCATGGGTACCACCATCTGTTGCCACAAAGCCAAGGGTGGCTGCAATGACTTGCAGGGAACTTGGAAGGCAAAAGAAGAAAAAAAAAAAAAAGAAAGCTTAGAAAGATTTTTTTTCCCCTCAAGATGGAGCTGAGGCAGTTACACTGCACTGGGAATTAGATACATGGTTTTCAATCCTGTTTCCACCCTGTATTATTTGTGTGATGCTGGATAATTTTTTCTGCACTACCACACAATTTTGTTATGTACAAAGCAAGCAGTAAGATTAGTTAACTTTTAATAGCAAAGTCTAGCGGAAGCAGCATGCACAGGGCCTATAAGGGTCTGCGCCATGTCTTCTGTACACAGACTGTAGCTTTCAGTTAGCACTTTTTTGAGAATCTTGAAGGAGTAAAGAGTGGGTCTTTGATCCTTGTGCATGTTCTTGGGAATCTATTTTTCTGTTGGCTTGGCTTGTCCAACTTTGATACGGTGGTTTTTGTTTTACCTTATTTTATTTCGTTACGTTTTGTTGTTATCTCTGAGAAGTCTGTTCTTTTCTAATGAGAGACAAGAGGGCAGTGGATCCGGATGGAAGAGAAGGTGGGGAGGACCTGGGAGGAGTAGATGGAGGGGAGGACTGTATGGGAGGAGTAGACAGAGGGGTAACTGTATTGAGATTGTATTGTATGAGAAAAGAATCTCTGTTTTAATGAAAGGGGGGAGGGAGAGAAAGCTATAAATTATGAAGTGTGCAGAGGTGGGAAGGTACCTCCTCTTCCTCTCCACAGTTTGATTTAAGAAGTAGATGTCCTGAAAATCAGCCAGAGAAAGGTCTGCTCTCAAGAGGACTGCCCTGCTACTCCGAGCTCTAGCTAGGGGACGTTCAGAAACATCTTTGTGTAGAAGGCCAGCTTACTGGTCATGGCTTGACTAGAGCAGAGGCTTGGAGCGGCAGCTCGCTGAAGAACATGAAAGTAGAGCATTAAGCGGGACCCAAGGGCCTGGAGAGATGGCTCAGTGGTTAAGAGCGCTGCCTGCTCTTTCAAAGGTCCTGAGTTCAATTCCCAGCACCCACATGGTGGCTCACAACCATCTGTAACACAACATGATGCCCTCTTCTGGCCTGTGGGTGTACATGCAGGCAGAACACTGTATACATAATAATAAATAAATAAATCTTTAAAAAAAAAAAAGCGGGGCCCAAGATGGACAGCAAAGAACTGGCACCTAAATGGTGTGTGTGTGTGTGTGTGTGTGTGTGTGTGTGTGTGTGTGTGTGTGTAAGTTTGTGTGCTGTGTGTCATGCACACACACTTGTGTGGGTGTGCATGCTTGTATGCATGCATGTGTAGGCCAGAGGAGAATGCTCAGTGTCCTTATTTTTCTTCACTTCACATTTCAAGACAGGGTCTCTCGCTGAGCAATATTTTGGTCAGATAGCTGGCCACCACTCTTTCCGGATCCAGCCGTCTGCAAATCCCAGCACTGGGGTTTCGGGCATGTGCAGCCATGTCTTGCTTTTATGTGGGCGTTGGGGCTTTGAACTCAGTTTCCCTTGCTTGCCCAGCAAGTGGTCTTGACTGCCGAGCTGCCTCCCAAGCCCCCTTACTAAACTCTTCTGGGTACCTTCACTTGCATTTGTCGGTTCACATGGTTTTAATTCCCTTAATATGGCTGGTAAGAACCTTTACTTCTTGCCTATTTGTGGAAAGGAGGAGTCTCTCCGTTGAAGTCCTGAGAAGGAATGTACCATGCGCAGAACAGCATGGCTGCTCACTGGCGGACCAGGCTGCTGTCTCATGGAAGCTCTTAAGGGCCTAGCAACTCAGGGTAGGCTTATGGATCAACAGAACTTCAGTTCACGCCTCAGACCTCTTGGCTCAGAATCTCCATTTTGAGCCTCTAGATAGTTGTTCATCCAAGACACTGACTTGTAAGAAGTAGTGGTTTCTGAGGAGCCTGGTGCCTCCACTGCAGGCCCTGTGCTCTCATGCGTCGCTGGCACAGAGAGGGAGCCCGCCTGAGTTCTTTGAGAGGCCAGCCTGTAGACGAAAATGCCACTTGAGGGGCCACAGAGCATCGTCTTGGATTATACACATTAAACAAAATGAAAGGGTGTCTCTCTTCCCACACTGGCAGAAAAATGCTGCTTAGATTAGAGCCACTCATGTAGATGAGCAGAGTGGAGGCTGCCTTTCTCACCCCAAGGCTACGTCATTTAGCGCCTTCAAAACTCTCTCTGAGTGTCGCCACCTAGCGGCAGTCAACGGAGTCCCACTTGAAAATATGCAAACGGAGCCCAGCAAGCAGGGAGCATACCTGCCAGATAGCTGAGCACCTAAAACAAGTCGAATTAAATTTTGCAGTGCTGTTTTTGACACAGATTCAGGCAAGAGGACTGTTCGCCGTATTCTGACAGCTGTTGACCCTCAATTCTAAAATAGCCATTCCAGATGCTTTGTAAGGATATGGTTTCGGGATGTACACTTAGCTGAATGGCATTGAGTTTTAAACACCGAAAATTCCGCAATTACCAATTATTTTTACAGTCAGCAAGTCAGGTGCCCGTTTTCCATATCTTCCAAAGGTATCACGTTGCCCCCTCTCCCTTGTACGAGTATACCAGAGGAAAAGATAGAGCCTCAGAAGAAAATATGTGAGACATTATCTTTCAGAAGAGCAAGCTGATTTCAAAAAAGTTCCGCTAGCCAGTGGCTTGACAACTCTTGACATTGCTAAGATAACTGAGTGGAACAGGGACTGTAGTGACTGGTTTTGCCCTGAGTGCACCTGGTACCATGGTATAAGTAAGGGACAGTGGACAATTTAGTTCTCACATTTCTTTGGAGACAGTCAGGGCCCTCTAGTGATGGTTCTCTTGTGAGTCTGAAGACGTCAACCGTGCACATGTTGTTTGTTGCACATGCGAGCCCAGACAATGGGGGCATGAGCTGCAACCTCAAAAACAAGGCTTAACAGACAAGGGTGCTTGTGAACCAGGGGTGCGTTCCTATGGGAACCGAATGTGTCCTGCCCTTTGGGTGACGGCTTGATCATTGATCTCTGGGTCCATCAATTTTAGTAGCAGTTGCTCTCATATTTACAGATAACATTTTTAATTCTGGTTGAGTACCCCCAGGCAAATTGCCTCATGAACCACGGCCATTTCTGGTTGCAATTTTTCATCTCTTGGGCCTTTATATTATGCTGCTTGGTGTATCACTGGATTAACTTTTTTTAAAAATTCTATTAGCTTGTTGTATTCTCTCAGCTTATATTGTTTACCAAACAAGGGGACTGGAACAGCCTGCATGTTTAAGTAAAAACCTGCGTCAACATGGTAATCTTACATAGAAAAATATTTTAGAATGGGCATACTAAATCACTCTTCTGAACATAAAGTGTTCATTGTATCTGTAGATTGTCCTGCACTGTTTCAGGTCACGGAGACGTGAGACGTTGGTTCTTGAAGCGGGCTTGGCTCTCCCTTTTCAGACTATCTGTCTCAAAATGTCTTTCTAATGGTAAAAGGGAGGCAAAGGAGTAGCAGGACATCCCAAGAGTGCAAACACCGTGTCCTTGGGAACAGCTAGATAGTAAACCATTTCCGACAGAGGTAACTATTGCTTACTCCATAATATAAAAACGCTTGGCGTGGGAGCAGGGAGATGGAGTCTCAGCCATGGGAAGATGTTTATGGAGAGGTCAATTAGGAACTCCACCTGGCTGCCTTACCTTCCGGAGCCAATCCCTGCTGGGTGTTTGAAAGCTGCAGAGTTGATGGTGTTCTCTGTGTTCCCTGGGGCTCCACAGTTAGCTGCTGGATGTTGTAAGCGGCTCTGATAATGTTTATGCTGCCTGCTAGCTGTTATTTGTTCTTTTACTTTCGCTTGCCACGCACTTCATACATCCACTTGTTTAAAAGCAGAATTACCGCTATCCCGGGCCATTCGCCCGACTGTCCCGAAGAGCACCTTAACATTGCCACCTTCAGAAGTTTGGGATAGTTTCTGTGTTGAGGTTGTCCCTTGCATGGGAGACTATCTTTATGTATAGTGAGTGAAGGACTCCTGATAGAAGGAAGGACCGTCCCATGTATATATGCATGTCACCAAGACAAGGTCCCAGAGAAGGATGATGAGGTGACTAAGTCTGGACCACGATTCTTGGAGTTTAGTTGTTTCTAGACATTATCACTTGTGAGCGAGTTACGGTTTTACCCAGTGCTGTTTGGATTAGGAAAACCCTTTGTGTTAGGTTTTTTTTTTTAAATTTGCATTCTGAGAGTGCTGAGCCTTGAGGTCAGTAGTATAGCTTCCTGCAGTTTTACATGCTTTGCAGTTTTACATGCTTTGCAGTTTTACATGTCTGCAGAGTCTACTGATTAACCACACTTCTTCTCCTTACTCTGCTATTAAGCGAAACAGTTTTACTTCTTATTAAACTCACTTCTGGAGGAACAGTTGCGATGTTTTTTGTCTTCCGCTCCCCTTCTCTTTCATTCCAAACCTGCAGAAACAACAACAGGGATAGCAAGCAGAGGTCATGGGATGCTTAGCTATGCACGCTGGTACTTTAAGCACATGCATCACTTGATAACATGTGAGACAGTGATGCCACCACCATCTATAGGTAGTGAAATGGATGCTTTCATTCCTGAGGAATTTTAAATTATAAGACATAACACCTGTCAGGGCACGGTCTTGAACTTGGGGCTTACTGATTCTGGAACTCGTCTCCAACCAGCAGAAACTGTAAAGAAACAGCAGAAAGGAACTTTTGAGAGGCAGTTTCAGTTGGTTATTTTCAAGGAGTTTGCAGACATTTCACCCCATCTGATTGGCCAACTAGGACCAAGCGTTTCCTCCGAATTTATCTCCTATGACGAGGAGTTGGCTGGAGCTCATTGTACAGAATTTCCAAGTGGCGCCCAGCAGGGTGCTCTCCCTCTTGTGGAAGGTTAAGAGGAATTCTTACAGAGCGGGGAAAACACTGCAAACGCTGCTCCCTTTTAGGATTGTTATCTTCCTGGCTGTTCAGCCCTCATCAGACTTCTTCAAAGCCTGGAAGCAAGTCCTGCGGGGGAATTTTCCATGTCCTCAGGACTCCTGGTCCCTTTAAAGTGGATCCCCTGCAGGGGGAAGCCGGCCGCTCCCTTTGTTCTTTTCTTAGTCCACACTCCAGGCCCCGCCCTCGGTGTGGATGGTAGATGGAGCCTGACAGATGGAGACCCAGCAGCACTCTTGACACTGACTGCCAAGTGGGACCAGGGAGGAGGGTGTTCTCATGGGCTGTGGCACTGAACTGAAAGGGAAGAGACATATGCATGGACGAAGACCGTGGATGCTGTCCCTCTTGAGGGCATGTCAGTGCTTCCTGTCACTGAATGAAAGCACTCACAGTTTAGAGCCGCACTTGATGAGCAAGATGCCCCTGCCTCATAGTTACCTATGTGGGGTATCAATCAACCAGCCTATCATCTGTCTAGTTGTACAACGACTAGCTTAGTCAGCATTTATTTGGAAAGTATTACTTCAATGTAGATGCATTTCCTAGTGACACTTTTATATTACCAGAGCTTTCTGATAAAACCACCAAATTTATTCAATAAATGTATGAAGAAGAAGTTGTGGCTTAGGGAGATGCCCAGGCAGATGAAAGGATACATCTATCTATCTATCTATCTATCTATCTATCTATCTACCTACCTATTTATCGTCTAATGAAATGGCTGTGTTTTATTCATTTTCCTTTCCCAACAAGTAACCAGGGCTCCCAAGGTCCACTTGCCTCAGGGAGAAGCAGCACAAGTTGCCCGCACTGCAAAGGCCTGGCTGTAATTTTCTAGGGGCCTTGGAAGGATCCATATATGTGGGGGCCTTTGGGAAGGTATAAATGAGAAGATACAGGAGAAGCCACCCAGACATGTTTCCATCTAAGGTTAGCGGATCCTGTGACCTGCTCCCCTGATGCACCCCAGTGCTGTGAAACAACTCGAGTTTGGGGGGCGGTGGGTGGCGAGGGAACAGGCAGAGAATGAAACATCTTAGAAGACTGTGGGTCCCTGTTCCTTTGTAGAGAATTCTGAAGCCCACAGTTCAGGGATACCAATACCAAAGTCTAGAGAGAGGACCAGTCCACCAGTCTGCTCTTAAAAACTGAAATCAGAGCAGATTTCCCAACAAAGGATCGCTTTTTAGGGCTTTTCATCCACCGACAATGGAGAAGAGCCTTCCCAGGTGAACTTGTCAGTCAAACCGTGATGTTGCCAGCCCCACGGTACCAGCCCATCTTCCTGGGCAGGGACCATACATACATCCTGAGGTCTCTGAGAGCGGTGGAAGGACAGGACCAGGGCTGCTCTTGGGTAGCCTTGACTGCCACCTGCTGGAGTCTCTTTGGCCCAGTGACTTTCAAAGGAGCATAAATGAGTTTCCAAATGAAAATCTACAGAGGAGCACAAGGTAGGTAATAATAAAGAAGCATGCTGCAGACTCTCATCCTGGGCCCTCCTCACGTGCCCTGTGTCCCTGAGGCGTCTCTGTGGGACCGTGGCTCTCTAGACAGCAGAGAACCCCTGTTTGATCTGATTTCAGCACAACCTCCAACAATGGCAGTATGAAGGCACACAATGGGGCAGAAGCAGGGAAGGGTGCACAGGATGCAAAGAAACGAAATATACTGAAGATATGTCTTTAATCACAAGTAAAAGCAACTATTATCTATGTTCTGTGACCTTCTGTTTCTCCTGTGAAACTCCGTTGAGTTGATGGTGCAAATTGAGTTACAAATTCATTGTCACACTCTCCCACAACTTGGCTCTCATGCCAGGGGTTGTTTATATACATAGTAAAAGCCAAGCACCTATTCAAAACTTAATCACATAGGAAGATATTTATTTACTTACCACTGTAATCCTGTGTGTCGTATCCCTCTGTTATCTCCATCTTAGAGATATGGGGAAACTGAGCACCAGAGTTGAGTGATGCCCTGGATTGAAACCAGAGTGGCTTGGCTTCCAGTGCCCGCCTAGTTAGGAGCTTGAATTTTGACCCAGGCATCTGCAGTGTCAGGGCACCTGTTGGAGAGTACCGTTTGTCCTTGGCATGACTCTTGCCACTGAGGTTTGGCTTTGTTTCTCATTGGCCTCTAGGACATCATCTATTTGGTCACCGTGGAGACATTCAGCTTTTCTCTTCTACACCAGGAAGGAAGACTGTTTGAGGCTGTCTGGGGCTACCTAGACCAATGGTTTTCTATAGGAATTTGGCCTTGAGGAGATATTTGGTCATTGCCTAGAAATATTTGTGGTTGTCACAGCTGGGGGTGGGGTGGGGGATACATTATATACACACCTGATAGGCAGAGGCAAGGATGCTTGTAAACATATCAGCACACACAAATGGCAGCCCTGTAACAAGAATTCTCCTGCCCAGAACGTCAGGGGTGCCTGACAATTGAGGACTGTTGGCACAAACATGGCATTACATTTCCATAGTTTTATTTGTAAAGCTGTACTGTTTTCCCAGGGCTTGTGCTTGCTGGGAGGCACAGGTTCTCTTGGTTGGTGGGTCCCTACCAAGACGTGGGGTCTCCAGTTGGTTTTCTTCCTACCAAGGCTTAGTTAGTGCATGGCTGGTGAGCAGCTGGCGATCAGGCCTTTGGTCAGGCTGGATCTAAAGCCCCCTGCCACCTCCGCTGCCTCTTCCTTCTGTCAAGAGGGGGATGCTTAGCTTTGCTCAACTCAGGTGCCCATGAATGACTTTTCCTAATGTTTGAAACTCCCGCCAGAAAGATCATCCTCCTCTTTTCCTCTGTAGTGCTATGCAATCCACTTCCTGGGGCAATACATATAAAAATGTCCTCGGAAGAATTACGTCTTAAGGAAATTCAAGGAAAACCCCAGGTTGCTCATGTCAGCATTTTTGCGCACTGTATTTTGAGACCAGAACACTGTCAAGTCACATGTTTTCTACAAATCAAAGTCACTTGTTGAGTGTGGCCCTTCCTCCCTAGGAACTTGCAAGTCAGACGAGAATTCTTAAATGCTCAGGAAACTAAATTACGTGAAGTTGCGTGTCCCAGGGCTTCACAGAGGTACTCGGCAAGAAATCTTCCTTTCCTACAAAATCTAACAAGAACAGTTTCTGCATCATTTGGAAATGCCCGTCTGTAGGATAAGTGAAACCTTTGTCCACCCGTTCTCAGAAAGAGGAGGAGACATTCCGGAGTTATTAAAAGTCAGGCTCAATAGTGCTTGATGAGGGGTGGCTATGGCAGCAGAAAATCAAGAGAAATCAGTGGGGCCAGTATAGAAACTTCAAAACTGGAGGCGAAAATTTCATATCACCTCTTCCATATCACAAAGTAGTAGGCACCAGGGACTGAGGAAAGTATAAGCCTTGAGGTGATGCTACTGCATCGGTCTCTCTCCTGGATTATTGCAGCGGCTTCCTAGATGGTCTTCCAGCTCATCACCTAATCTCAACCCCACAGAGACTCCAAAGACCTGTTTCTGAAGGAAAACTTGATTGTGGTATTGCTCTGATCAAACACCTTGAGTCGTTCAGTTTTCCCCACAGACAGTGCAGACTCCTTTGCAGAGGGCTCCGTGGCTCTTGTCAGAATTGTCCAGAGTATGGACGTAGCTTGACAGGAGGAGAAATAAGTGGCTCTTCCTTACCAAGATCTTGCCGTGCCCAACCAACATCCCTGTGCCTTTTAAGGACTCAGAGGCACCAGCAGGCAGCACTGGTGCTGCTCGCACCGGCCCCCACCCTCAGTGAGTGCTCTGACACTTTAGAAACTTATCAATATATCAAAGGCAGCTGGGGAGACGGTTCAGCACTTAGGAGCTCTTGCTGCTCTTGTACAGGACCCGCGTTCGGTTCCCAGCATCCTCACGGCAGCTGCCAGATGCCTGTAATTCCCATTCCAGATTCTTGGATGCCCTCGTCTGGCCTCCACAGGTATCAGGAGGCCAGGAGCACGTGTCAGCCTCCGCCTGTGTGGAGAAGGGCTGCGGGACTTTCTGGATCTGCACCCACCTTCCCCTTTTGTCTTCTGGGTTCTGGGAGTTCAGTCCTCTGGTCTAACTCTCCTACACTTTCCGTCCAGGTTAGCTTTAGCTGGAGGGAAATTTGGCGGGAGACAGAAGGTAAAGGGGGTTAGGACCAGGATGGTACCCCCTAGATCTCTCCCTCGAGGCCCTGCAGGCTCTCTCTGTTCCTGTGGTGGTCTCTGCACCTTGCAAGGTGGTGGCCCCTCCCATTCGCCTTCCCTCTCCCCTTTGGGTCAGGGCAGGAGCTCCTGAGGCATCCTTCTGTCTCTTCCACGTCCCGATTGTGTAGCTGTGGCTCTCCATTTAGAAACGAGCCTTTCCCAATTATCCCAACTCAAAATTTGTATTTTTTTCCATTTGGGACCCTAACCAGCGCAGTTGGCCAGCTGAAACAGAATCTTTAGTGCCCATCCAGGAATGACCAAGACTTAAAAAGTGACAAAGAATTGAATTGAGCATATACACTTAGCACAAGATACCCGTTTTGTATTTTACCTAATATTTCAAACATCACCAAACTACAAAATGGAATACTACATTTAAAAGTAACTTTAAATAAGGACACTATTCATTTTTATTCCATGATCTGTTGACTGGGAAAGGTTTCAATTCATTTTCTAATAAAAATTAATGAGAGATGAGAGAAGCTCCATCTGCACGTGGTCCTCTCCTGTGAGCTCCATCCACACGTGGTCCTCTCTGGTGAGCTCCATCCACACGTGGTCCTCTCCGGTGAGCTCTGTCTGCACGTGGTCCTCTCCTGTAAGCTCAATCCACACGTGGTCCTCTCCGGTGAGCTCCACAGGATCGTGGGAGCTGACATGATGTGCGAAAAGCCCAGGAATCACTTATTGCCTCAGAGGCTATAGGTTTTCCATCTTCTTTAATAAAAGCAAACTGAACTTTCCATGGTAAGTCAGGCCCTCTGAGCAGGCTACAGCTAAGCAGTTCTCTTCTGGAGTCAGGGGTGACTCCATGAGAGCTCTCAAGAGAGAACCCAGGTAGGAGTTCTGTGTATTTTCTCTCCAGCCTTTTTCTAGCATCCAGTGTTCTTTGAATTAGCACAGGTTTATGACACAGAAGCCAAAGGATCCTGTTCTAGCATGTTATTTACAATAATTTCTAGTCTCTTTATTATTGGTTCATATTATCACCCGCAAACATACATGTTTCATAATTAATGAATCTGACTTCCCATGACTTTCACCCTGAAAACATTTCCATTAGTGGCATTGTTTTTCAGAGATGCATGAATAGTATTCAAATATGACAGACAAGAAGGAAGTCTGATGTTTCTGATGCTAGTATTATTTGTGTGTTTGTGCATGGTAGCATGGTATGTGTACGTGTGCGTGTGCGTGTGCGTGTGCGTGTGCGTGTGTGTGTGTGTGTGTGTGTGTGTGTAGGCCAGAGATTGTCAATGTCTTACTCTTTCTCTGTGTCTCTCCACCTTAGTTCTTTGAGACAGGGCCTCTCACTGAACCCGGAGCTTACAGATTCTGCTGGTCTGGTTGGCCATCAAGCCGAGGGATCCTTCTGTCTCTGCCTCTCCAGCACTGAGATTTCAGGCATGTGCCTCCAACCCATCCTTTCACACAGACGCTGGGGGTTCTAACTTAGATCTTCATGGTTGTGTGGGAAGCACTTTAGTGGCTGAGAAACTTCCTCAGTTTCAACTTCCAGTGTCTTCTGTTTGTAGATCTAATTGTAAAATAGTCTTCAGCCTTTTCTCTAACTCTTAGGTTATTTCTTTTTCTCTAAGAGCCACGTTTGGAAAGGCAGTGTGATATGCTTGTCCTTGGCTTGCCAGAAGGGGGAAGGATCCCTGGGTATTGGTACTGGCACTGGGGAGAGAGATAGTAAAGGGTAGTGGCCCCACACACCGCTCGATTATCATGAAGAATGGCAGGGTGAGCCGAATTGCTGAGGTACAGCGTTGTATGATTAGGAAATATCCAGGTCATCTGATTGTGTGGCTCTTACGCTGTGGGTCCTTTGCACCTTCCAATGTTACCAGATCTTGGGGTGAAGATTGAAAATAGACTCCAGCTCACATGAGCCGGTAACCCTGACTTTCCTCACTTCTCTGTTCCAGAGGAAAGGTTTTTATTTTATTCACTGGAACTTGAGTCAGAAAAACTGGAAATTTACATTCTTACAAAAATTAATAAACTGAAAGTGGTGGGTTTTTTTGTTTGTTTGTTTTCGAGATAGGATTTCTCTGTGCAGCCCTGGCTGTCCTGGAGCTTGCTTTGTAGACCAGGCTGGCCTCAAACTCACTGAGATCCACCTGCCTCTGCCTCCCAAGTGCTGGGATTAAAGGCGTGCACCACCACACCTGGCTGAGTGTGGTTGGTTTGTTTTTTGTTTTTCATCTTAAAATTTTAGTTTCTTTTAGCCGTGATTATAGCTTAGTATTAAAACTGATAAAATTCTAGACCACAACCATAGTGAAAGCAAACTTTTTGGTTATTAAACTATAATGGTAACACAGAGTTAGTGCTTTCCTTTCTTTAAATAATCCCACCTGGTGTTTTCTTCGTGTCTGATTCTAAACCTCGTTTTATATTATAACGATAAAGAACTTCAAAGGAAAATCGTCTTAATGGTTATCATTGTGTGTAAACAAGCTGTGGTTCCTTTCCTAGTGGGAAAGCTGGGGCGAGGGGTGTAAGTATAGGCAGTGTAAGCACACACACCCTCCAAATGCCCTCTCTGTGAAGCAGTGGGCCTGCAGCAGAGCAGCCACCGTGAGTCAGCTGTCTCTTCAGGCTCTGGCAGCAAACAGTCAGTGACTTGTTTAATGACCTTGGCCCTCCTGGTCTGACTGCATTTTTGTTTCCCCTCTTGACAAGCTACATTTCTTTCTCCTCACTCACCTCTCTGGACATACTTTGGGAGAAGGACACAGGATGCACCCCAGCTCACAACAGTCAGGAGTGAATGGAGAACACAGCTCATTGGTAGTTTTCTTTTCCGTGTAATCTTTAGCAAAAGAAACATTCCGTCCCAAGTACATTTTAATGCAGTATTCTGGAATCAATGCTGGAAGTTTATTCCTACGTAAGCACTCTCCTCTGTGTACATGCTTTTAAATATGAAAGACAAGTGGTTTTAGCAGGTTGGCAGCTTGGAAGCCCTTGCTTTAGCAGCTAGCAGATAATTCTGCTTTTTTTTTTTTTTTTAATTTAATCGCATTTTATTGTCACACTCAGTTTCTGGTGCCTCAGAATGCAAAATTATGTGCTCAGCTGACCCTTTAATTAGCTCTCATTCTGTCTCACATGATTTATAGCCTGGTGGCTCACATGTAAGAATGATATATGGTTTAATGAACTGGAGAGGCAGAATAGGGCCCCACCTGACTGTCCTGTGCTTCCTTCTGGGGGGTGGGGAATGGAGCAGTCAGGGCTCGGAAAGCCGTAGCCCCGCCCCCTGCTTATGTGTCCTCCTCAGGACAGCAAGGCCCCTGCCTGCTGTGGCTTGTGAGTTTTTATAAATCTGCTTTTGTTTTGTCAGCACACACCGCATTGATCTAGGGGTCTTTGAAATAACCGTTGAGGAGAAGCGGTGAGCAATGCTGTTGATACAGTGCTTTCATTCTGCACGTTGGTTTTATCGTTTCAATACAAACATCAGAGGGGAGGCGATCCGGATCTTCTCTTTGGGGTTTGGCTGTGCTTTGTCATGGTCGTTTAAGAGTGTGTTAGGTGGTGATGGAAGCACTGGATCCAACAGTGGATGAGAGATGCGACCCTTCCTAGAGGACAGACAACAAGTGATAAATTACCTTTGAACTTTCTTTTTTTAAAAAAAAAAAAGTGGAATTTTGAAGTCAGCTTTCTAACTAGTGGTTTTCTTTAAGGTCTTTTCATAGATCCTATTGGCTAACCCCAGCCCAGCCCAGCCCTCTTCCTTTCCCTCATCCCCTACCCCTCTGTGCACGGCTTAATCCATTAGCACTTTGTATTTTCTCTTCTTTCACTTAATATGTCTTCTACTTTCCTTTCACTTACATTTTTAAATTGGACTGTGAGGTAGTAGGCTGCCATATGGTCCTCATTCTCCCTTCCCTCTGATGCTTCCCATAATCCTGTGCTCCTCCCTGTTTGAGCATTCTGGCCCTAGAATTCCACCTCACCACTTTTGTTGGCCTATAATCTACCATATTTTTTTCCCTTAGTATGCCCCCTAAAGGCCCCTTTTTTAGTTTTCTGGCTTCCACTTGTGATCTAGGTTAAAGACAGAAAACAGAAGCTCTGAAGCCTGGGTCGTCATAGGAGACGGAGCACACACATGGTCACATCTGACTTCAGGCATCTGGGGAGTGCTATGCTGAGCATCTTCATGAATTTGGTCGCATTGAGATACCACGTGTGAGGGGAGTCATGAGGTATCCGTCTCACTTCACTTACATCAAGTCCTCAAGCCCCGTCCGTGTTGCTGTATGTGCAGAATTTCCAAGGAGGAACAAGCCTTGCAGGCCACAAGGAATAGAAACATGAAGGATGAGGGGCAAATCAGTGAGAACAGAGGGAGCAGTGGATGCAGAACACTGGTGGCCACAGGGAAGGAGCGCTGGCAACCGTCAGAGTCATCGGTAAGAATTTTGCCAAGATTCTCAGCACCACACAGGAGCTGTGATGTGTGAACTCAGTTTCCGCCTCTGTCCGTTAGGCCTAGGAACCACCTACGTAATGCAGAGCACAAAATCCTGATGTCAAGGCAGATAAAACTGCCGGGAGGCCTTAAGAGATCCCACCTCCTTCCTGCCCAAGTATGGATTGTGAAAAAAAAAAAACTACGAATAAGTGGAAAAGTTGTGTACAGTCTTCTGTGGCTTCACCAGGTGGTTGCAGGTGGCCATTCCTGCTTTACCGCTGCTGTCTCTGCACACACTTGTTCTGTATCTTGTGTTGCAGCGACATTTCAAAGTCAGTTGCAGACATGACACTCTACCCTTAAATACCTCAGCATGTAACTGATCATGAGCAGAACTTTCTAAACAAGACAAACGAAGCTTTCACTTGTTATTTAGACTAATTTTTAATTTTCTGAATAGTTCTGGTCATGTCCTTTTAGCTGATGGATTGTTTTTTATCTTTCGTCTTCCCTAACTTGGAGTAAGCCACCACCCCCTTTTGTTCATTAGGAGTTTGAAAAATTTGAAGAGACTTGAACAAGTGAACTCAACTGTTCTTTACCTCTGGTCACCCCTAGTCACCCCTGGTCACCTCGGGAGTTTGTATGATGAGCATATTCCACTTTAAGTACATTTGACAAGACTTCCCCTAGATGATAGGTCTTTAATATAAACAGTATCAAGTGGCTCCTGAGGTCATCTCATCATGCTTTTAAACTACCTCTCTTGCTTGGGAAAGGCGCATTAGCTGTGCTTCTGCCTTGAAAGCGTATCTTTTTCCCTTTGCAATCAATAAATAATCTGTGGAGATACCATGAGACTGAATATCTTGTTTCCCGGGGGCCTTTCACCCACTGATGTTTAGCGTCCACGTGCACTCATCTCTTCAGGTCCATTATTATGGTGGTGATTTTGCAAGGTGATGACTTGTTATTTGTCTTGTTCCTTGTATACTTAGTAATGGATCTAAATTTGTTAGGGGAAAATGCCTCTCTTTATCCCTGCCTTAAAAATACCAATATTCAGCTGGGTGTGGTGGCGCACGCCTTTAATCCCAGCACCCCAGAGGCAGAGGCAGGTGGATCGCTGTGAGTTCGAAACCAACCTTGTCTGCAAAGTGAGTCTAGGACAACCAAGGCTATACAGAGAAACCCTGTCTTGAAAAATCAAACCAAAACAAAACAAAGCAAAACCCAAAAAATATCAGTATTCACTTTTAAAATAAATCCATCATGTGATTATCAGGTCTTGCCATTTTATATTCTGATGCTTGAATTGAAGCTGAGTCTCTAATAGAGGTTGAACATTTCCTTCCCTCAACCAGGTACTAAAGGAATTCAGGCTCACTGTACTTTCTCAGCCCCAACCCAGCAATCAGTGATTTTTCAAAAATAAAAAAAGTTCTGGTTTCTTTTAGTGTGAAGGAAAGGAACATCTGGGAGCTAGATGTGTTTATTCCTATTGCATCGTTGTTTCAAGCATGAGTATGTTGTTAGTTTTAGAGCTGCTCAGTAGAAAGAGCTGGTAGACACACACATACCACCCTATGCACTACCCCATGCACCACCCCATGCACCGTCCCCATGCACCGTCCCCATGCACCACCCCATGCACCACCCCATGCGCCGTCCCCATGCACCACCCCATGCACCACCCCATGCACCGTCCCCATGCACCACCCCATGCACTGTCCCCATGCACCACCCCATGCACTGTCCCCATGCACCACCCCATGTACTGTCCCCATGTACCACCCCATGCACCACCCCATGCACTGTCCCCATGCACCACCCCATGCACCATCCCCATGCACCATCCCCATGCGCCACCCCATGCACCGTCACCATGCACCACCCCATGTACCATCCCCATGCACCACCCCATGCACCGTCCCCATGCACTGTCCCCAAACAACTGTAAGGTCAGGAGCTATGAGTTCCCCCCAAAACTACTCATAATCATCTGGCATTCCAGCACTGTTTCTCTCTGTCTTGCGTTCTTTATTTGTATCTCTTGTCTTCCACAGAGAATCCTCATTCAAACACAAACATATTAATATTTACTTATACATAGCTATAGTAACCCACCGCCACAATGTTAGCATGCTGCATCAACACAAGTACTGACAATAGCTCATGGAATTCAAGATCTCTTCGGCTGTCCCTTTGTATAATTTATTTCACTGAGGATGTAAAGTTATATATTATGTTCTGAATAATCTGTACTGTCTTTAACATAATTATGCTATGTAATATAACTAGACTTGTTTCTGTTTGAATTAAGTTTTGGTTTTTTTATTTTTTCTTATTTAAACATAGTATAATGCATGTGTGCATGCACGTGTGTGTGTGCGTGTTTATACACAAGTGTGGTGCATGTGGGGCCAGTAGACAGCCTTGGGTATCATGCCTCGGGTCCTCCCCATCTTGTTTTATTATCTCCTGTTAGGCTGGAGATTACCAAGGCTGGGTGTCCAGCAAACCCCAGCAACCTGCTTGTCTCTGTCTCCCCAGTTCTAGGATTACAAATGCTTGTTGCTGTGCGTGGAACTTTTTTATATCAACTCTGGAGTTCAGACTTGGGTCCTCATGCTCACAGAGTTGAAACTTTACTGACCGAGCCATCTTTTCAGTTTTAAAATGAAAACGATATGAAAAGATATATTTAGCTGAGGATGGCAGTACACTCCTATAATGTCATGACTCAAGAGTCCGAGGCAAGAGAAGAGCATGAGTTGTAGGCAGGCTGGACTACAAAGCAGGTACCAGGCCAGCTTAGTATAGAGTGGTGGTTTGAATGTGATGCATCCCCACCCCCCATAGTCTCGGGAACTCGATGACTTCCCAGCTGGTGGTGCGTTTTGGGGAGGTTTAGGATGTATGGCCTCCCAATTTGCTCTCTCTGCGTTCTGCTTGAAGTTTAAGATGTGAGCCCTCAGCTTCCTTCTCCTGCCACCGTGGATGCTGACCCTCTTGGAACCATAAACCTAAACAAACGCCTTCTTCTTCTATAAGTTGTCTTAGACATGGTGTTTTATTACACAACAGAAAAGTAACCAATACATACACATAGCAATACTTCCGTTTAAAATTAATCATCAATTAATTAAAAGTATATTAAATACTGCTAAAATTTAAAAACACAAGTAATTTTTAGCTTTAAACTCTCCTGAAACAACATTGTGTATATTAACATCAATGAGTGATGCAATTTCATCAAATGCCATGAGTAATGGTACATAAAAAGGATGTGCAAGTAATAGTTACTGCTTAATTGTTAATCTTTTATACTAACTTCAGCAGAATATGATGTCTTTGTTTTTTTTTTTTTTTAGTGTTTCTCATGTGTGCTGTGCCTTAATTTGTGAGATCTGAAATTGTTTCCAAGAAAAATCAAGTGATTGCCTTGTTTATACAATTTTTTTGGTGTATTCTGAAATAGTCAAAATATGGGCACATTGGGGAAACAAAAGATTTAGAACTAAAAAATATGTTAATACTCAGCTGTGTCTGGGTAAATTAAAATTGCACAAAGTGTCTGATTGCTTGAATATACCATGTGTGGGTCTAATTTTTCTCTGGATATTTTTGCTGTCTATAAAGACTATATAAAGGCTATAATTGTCCAGGGTGGCATGCCAAGAGAAACAATAGGTTGTAAACATAGTAGGAAATTAGGGAAGTCTAAAATAACTTTTAAAATCTTTTATATGATGCACTTATCTTAACTCCACGCAGAGTAATTTCAGGAGAATAAAATGTTTCTTCATGAAAGTAGTATCAGTAAGATTATTTCAGCTCACAGGATGTTTTGTTTATTCATGCAACAAAAATTAATCACATACTGTGTATTCCATTAGGCCTTGAATATTTTCTCTCTAAGGGTGTCTCACTTTAATTCTTGTATTCGTTGATTGTTGGTGTGGATTCTGATGATTATTATGATGTAGACATTTGCAGTGGTAGTTGAAGTTGTTCGCCTAAAGAGCACGAAGGCTCTGGTGTCTAGGGTGTGGACTAGGAAGCTCTCAGAAGTGAGGTGATGGCTTGTTCACCCCTGGGCTTACTTTACTGGGTCGGTGGCCAGTGTGGCTTTGTGAATAGAGGGACAATGCTCAGTAGAGTGCTTTTCTGTTCCTAAACTCTACCTTTGCTCCCCCACCCCGCCCATTTCTTCAACCTTTATTATATGACTAAAAGGACTTGAGGCAATTTAGCTTTGCTTTTGAACATCTATATACAGTTTCCTCTTGTTCAAATTCCACATGGAAAGGTTTATGTGTAGTAACAATTTCCTTTTACAGGCAGTTACTGACCCTGTCATATATAGCACAGCCTGAGTCATTTTAATCTAATTGCCTTCCTTCTAAACCCTGGAAGAACTGCATCAAGACTACATTTGAAGAAGAAGATGAACATTTTGTAGCACATAGAAAACTTCAAGGAACACGCTGGGTGGATGCGCAGTGCAGTGGGGGTATGAGGGATTGGGCGTGCAGACGACAGAAGACTCCTTTGTAAACTGAGCAAAAGCTGGGGGGGGGGAGCAGTCACTCTTCACCTTGGGCATTGTTCCCGAGGGTCAGCCAGGATGTTGAGTGGAGTGCGCCTTCGGAATATGGTTTGACCTGCCTCTTCGGCTGCTTGTCTAGAAGGAAGCTGTGCTGCGGGGGAAGCTCACACTGGCGTTTGGATGTCACATGCAGGCAGGCTTGCCTACATCAAGATGAAACTCCACGCCTTGATCATAATTTATTCATACCTTATGTCCAAACTGTGTCTCCGTTCATAAGAATTAATAATCTTCCAAAAAATCCAAATGCATGACTCAGAGAACTAGTAAGCGCCTGAAGAGTTTTCCTTGTTAGTCTCTTTATAAACAACACACTGAGGTAGATGCGCTTGTCATGGAAGTGTAGACTGTGGTCCAGAACCTTGGTTTCCTTCCTTTTTGACCTCCTGATCGCATGATTTGCCTCTTTACCCACATACCTATTACTTGCCACTACTGGATTTCCTCCTCCTCCTCCTCCTCTTTCTCTTCCTCCTCTTTCTCCTCCTCTTCTCCCTTCTCCTCTTCTTCTTTTTCCTGCTTTCCTTCTCCCTGCTCCCCCTTTTTCTGAAAGAGAATTTGGACAATTCAGGCCATAAGAGCATTGTTATCTGCTTGCACGGAAGCATGCTTTTGCAAAACAAGAAACCATGCCTTCATTTTATCTAAGTATATCTAAGTATATACAGATGGCAGCATAAATAAGAAGGTAATTTAAGCCGGGGGTGGTGGTGAGGGTGGTGGCGCACACCTTTAATCCCACCACTCAGGAGGCAGAAGCAGGTGGATCGCTGTGAGTTCGAGGCCAGCCTGGTCTACAAAGCAAATCCAGGACAGCCAAGGCTGTAGTCAAGGCTACACAGAACCCCTGTCTAGAAAAACATTTTAAAAAATGGTAATTTAATCAACAAGCCCACTTTTATGCACTATTTGCAAGCACCTTAGAGAAGTACATTTTAGACTGCCTAGGAGATATTCGTGTAGCCCTTCACTTTGTGAACTAGGACAGTGACACTGGCAGAGACAACAGTGGGGTTGGTTATCACTGTGTGAACTGGGCAAAGTTTCTTTACAGACCCTCTTCCCTCTCCCTCGGTTTCTCCTGATGGAAGCCTCATGGGATGGGGTGATACCTGTGTGACAGTGGCTTACGGAATGCTGCTTGTGACATCAGTTGAAGTCCATGTCTCACATGTGTGGGTGCACATAAGCCCAGTGTTCACTTTCAGTTTCTTCTCCCCAAGACTGGAAACTAGTGACCTTTTAACCATCTTCATAGTTCTGCCTATTCCTGCGCGATATAGCTAGGGAGCCTGTAGCTAGGGAGCCTACAGTACGCATCTGTTTAGACAGGCTGCTTTCATCTACGAATAAGGTTTAAGGTTCTTTGGTGTCTTTTTTGTACCCTAACAGCTCATTTCTTTTTGTCATTGGCTAAAAGTTCATCACACTTTGTCACTCACTGAAGGACAACTTGAAGGTAAAAGTGTGTGGTCTGGCTGTCATCTGCTCCCTGGTGATCAACAGGGCTGAAGAACAGTTTTCTTGCAACCAATGTTTTAAAAATTACAAACGCTTCTCTAATTATTTTCATTCAGGCCTTGAGCAGCCATAGGTCATTACTCATTTAGGTAAATACCCACTAGCATGGTTGCCAGACTCCATGGCAAGAATGTGTCTGGGTGTGTAAGAAACGGCCTTCCATTTTCCAGAGTGGCTGATTTATACTTTCCCCAGCAGTGAGAACCTTTGTTGCTCCACTCTCTTACTACCAGGGTAGCCAGCGTTTACACTCTGCAGACAGATTTTATGTGTTCTAGTCAATGTGTAGTGGCAGCTCCTTGTCATATTGGTTTTCATCTTTATCATGTTAGATTTATTTATTTTATGAGTAATTTAACTGCATGCATGCATTCATGTATGTATGCGTGTATATCACATATGTGCCTGGTACCCAAGGGACCAGAAGAAGGTGTTAGATCTCCTGAAACTGAGGATATAGATGCTGTGAGCTGCCATGTGGGTGCTGGGAGCTGAGCCTAGGCCCTCAGCAGATGTAACAGGCTATCTTAACCACTGAGGTACCTCTCTAGGCCTCAGACTGCATCTTTTGAATGGCTTAATACTTAGCACAGTTCCATCTTTCTGTCGTCTGTTCGTCTTCTTTGATGAGCTGTCTATTCGCACATCTTTCACCTTTTCCTTGATTACTGAGAACCAGCCTTTTGGATTTGAGTTCTTCATCAGACCTGTGACTTGATTAATATTTCCCTTAGTTCCTGATCACTCTTCCAGTCTCTTCAGGTGTTGCCTCCTCAACAGGAAGTTTAAATCTCAGTAAAGCTCCTACCTATCCATTTTCTCCCACGCTTGGATCATGTTTTTGGTGTTGCATGCAAAATACCAAATTTAAGGTCATCTGGATTTTCCCACTATTCTCTCTTAGGAGCCTTAGAGTTTTGTGTTTCACATGTAGGTCTCCAACGAGTTTTGAATTAATATTTTGCGAAAGGTCTAAGATGACTGTAAAGTATGAGTTACATTTCTTATGTATTATTATTTATTATTATATTGCCATGCTATTGTTAATCTAATTTTTACACTGTTAAATAAATTAACATTCCCCAAATGCATGTAAGAAGATATTTTAATCACTGAAAGCTTGGGGGAATATTTAATTTTTTTTAGTAGACAAGGCCTCTTTCTGCGGAGAAATGTTATGAGTTTGTGGGACTCTTTGCCAGTGGAGCTTCCTCACATTTGGTGTTTCATAAATGATTGGGAAAGACTTTGGGATGGCATGTGCTATTTAGCATTATTTTTATCTCTTGACCAGAATCTAGATGGCCAGCAAAATGTTTGCATGCCTATTGTTCAGACAACTGCTTTTCTGCGGCTTCTTTCTGTCTGCCCGCTTTTGGGTAGGTGCAGTAAAAGAGTTTGGAGATGGAAGACTTTGCTCTTTCCTTTTTTCTGCCCTCCTCCTCCTGTCTTCTCCTCCTTTCTTTTTAAACCATGGTTCTTGGCTAACAATCCCTAACATCTGCTGACATTATTGATCCTAGGAATTAAAACGAGAGATGATCTCTGGAAATATTTCTAGGCGCAGAGCCCAGGCCATCCATAAAACCTATATTTCAAATTGTGTGAGTTTTGTGAAATATTTTGAGCCACCAGTTTCCGGTGTTTTGGTTATATAGGGGTCTCCAAAGGAAAGGGCTTAAAGTTTCTCTTGAAGTGATTTTTTTTTTAATTCCTCACACTCTCAAACTTTACGAAAGTGAAAAACATGTTTGTTTATTGATTGCTTTTCTCTCCAGATGCTTCCTTTATGATACAGCGTCTTTTGGCAGAAAATGTAGCAACTCATAATAGACTGGCTTGCTTCATGCTGAACCAAATTTTCTGAAAGATAAAACTGAGTAACAGCTTACTTTATTTTTAACTTAAGCTGAGATTCAGAAGCTGGGTCATGCCTATAAGGACTTTTTCGAATAAAGGCCATGATCTCTTAATTATGGGTAAAGTGTATTGTGCTCACAGTGAAGAATGACTGACCAAGACGGTGGTGGGCGTGTACACTGTGGAATGTATGTCCATCTGTTACAATTGTGGTTGTCTGCACATCCTCATCTCATGTCTGCCCTCTGTCAGAAAGTATGTTATTGATGTTACAAAAAATAAATAAGGTAGACTCAGAAATTTCTTTGTAATTTACATCTTTGTCCCCTAGACATTAGGGAATCTAATAGTATCTTTCACAATAATTTTACCTGGAAAATACTTTATAATTTTTTGCAATAACTTACAGTAAGTTACAGAAATAAAGTGTGATATGTATATGACAGAATACTCTAAAAATGAGAAGGAATAATTTATAGGTATGTAGAGCAACATGAATAAAGCACATAAATGGACAGATACTTCATGCTTCTGGCTGGAAGAAGTTTAAACCTAAACAAAGCTAATCCATGATGTCAGAGGTGGCGATGGTGGATGATGTCAGAGGTGGCGATGGTGGATGACGTCAGAGGTGGCGATGATGGATGATGTCAGAGGTGGTGATGGTGGATGCCCTTGAGGATGGCCATGAGGAGGCTTGCAGAATTGTGATAATGTGCCACATGATCTTAGTAAAGGTTATATGGGATATGCTCATTTTATGGCAATTTGTGGACTTTTTTTGCATGTTGGCTTTTTATTTTTTGGGACAGAGTTTCTCTGTGTAGCCTTGGCTGTCCTGGATTTGCTTTGTTGAGCAGTTTGACCTTAAACTCACAGAGATTTGCCTGCTTATGCTTCCCTGAGTGCTAGGATTATAGGTGTGCACTACCATGCCCGGCAACTTGTCAACTCTTTACTGGTGTGTGTGTGTGTGTGTGTGTGTGTGTGTGTGTGTGTGTGTACATGTGTACTTTCATGCATGCTATCTTTAATGCTGTACTTTAACAAAGAAAATGCTGCTTATAAACTTTGTACAGAAGGCATCACGGTATCTGTAGCAGGACGAGGCAATGCAGAACAGGTCAGTCATAAGGCATGCATGAACCTGAGATTATTCTTTGAAGATTGATCAATAGTACTTAAACAATACTTTGAATTATCCTTTACATTTTTCATTCGATAATATTTCAAATAAGTTGTTGCTTATATTTGCTTAAATACACAGTACAACTTCCCATTACTGGAGATGCACATCTTAGAGATGGCATACACATTTTCATGAGATGTGAGATAGTGAGTGCTTGAATTTAAAGAGAAATCTTTAGCTACTCCTAGTTGCCTTCAGGACAAAGCACCGATGGCTTGGGACAGCACATAAGGTCACTCCCCTTGAGTCAGCCCCTCGGGTTTCAGCCCTCTATTGCACAGGTTTTATCCACAATGCTCAGACACTTGGCATTCCGTGGACACTGGTTTTCTACCACCTAGAATTCTTTCCTCTAGCTTTGTGAATCCTTCTTCTCCACATTGGCATCGCATTGATATGCCTTTTAATATTATATTTCTCCTAAAGCACTATCAGGCATACTGTCAGCACAATATCTGGTATACGTGGGCTGTTGGTTAATTGAAGGCAGCTTGGAGAGTGTGTATCTTATACTATACCCTTTTATCTCCTTAGATAATTATATGTCTCTTCATTAACTTCTAAGATCACTAAGTGTACTGTGAGTTTTCAGTGTTTGTATCCTGTAGTACCTAGAACATGGTAGGAAATTATTAACTTACTGAGTGGATGGAAGAGTTGAAGTTTTGAATCAATGCATGTTAGAAATCAACCAAAATTGTGTTGGATGTCTGTCTTGTAAAATGTAAACCTCACATTTATCTTTCTTCCTGCATTATTTATAGATGCAAAGGCAGTGTTTATTTTTAGACTGTATTTCTACGGATAGGTGTGAGGAGGGGAGAGAAATTCAGGCAAGTTAAAGAATATTATTATGGATAGTTTACAAAGCAGAAGTTTACATAGAGCAAAAGAAAACAAAACCAGTCAGTTTCCATTAGGTGCAGATGCAGTGAGCTCCTGCACCTGGCTTTGATTGAGAGCATTGCCTGTTCTGAGACACCTCTGGGGAATGGTTAGGCCCTTGGCAGGGTGGTCACCAGAATGTCTTGTCTCTCAGAGATGGATGGACCTCCAGTTTGTGGTGTGTGAACATTCCAGAAGGATTGAACTAAGTCAACTAGGTTGAGCTGTGCTGTTAACAAAGTCGGCTGTCAACGTTTGCCCCTGACCTCTGACCCCATCAGAGCTCTTGTTTTGTTATTGTTTTATTTGTAGCTGTACAGAGTGGCACTCTCCACCTTTGTAGAAAATACCCCCTCCCTTCTGAGCATTTGAGAAATATCTATCCCTTGTCCATTAAAGACTGAATGCTCGTTCAATTGCTCCAAACCCCAAACTCTGCTGTGTGAGTGGAAGCTACATGTGGGGCAGCTAAGTTTTCCCACTTCAGTGGAGTTTTGTTGTTGTTGTTGTTGTTTTTGGTCAGTTCTTGTCAGTTTTAGACACTTATTTCCTGATCGTGGGGTGCACTCAGTTGAGTTTGAAAAGGAGGGTCTCCAAAACGGCAGGAACAAAACCTGCAGAACCGTGGGGGTTGGCATCAGGATGCTGACTGAGTTCCAAGATCTTGGCAGGAAGGAGAGGGAGGGACATCCTGAGGTGGTGGGTGGTGAAACCTGGGGGTTCAGGAGGGCAGGGGACACTGTCAGTACTTTGCCCTCCTACTTACTTGAGAGTTAATTGGATCTGGGGGAAGCGGGCTTTGACAGTGTCACTCCATAAGGAGCCAGGAATTTCCATTCCAGAAGGCCTGATGAGTCATCTTCGGGGAGTCACCTGCTTTAAACCATTATTGCTACTTGATTGAGTAGGGAGCAGCTAACTGATCCGAGCTTCCAGATAAATACTCAGGGAATTTAGAAAAGAAGATGTGAAATGGCTTTTGGAAGTCATCTCTGTTTTGTCAGAGCAGCTTATTCGGCTGCTCTTTGTTCTTCAGAAGGAAAAGTTTTACTGAGTGGTAACACGCTGAACACAACCAGGAAGTGCTTTTAAGCACACACCAAAAGGATCAGCATGTTTATTTTTAGTCTGTATTGAGAAAGGGTGAACGTACAGTTTGTTTTCTGTCACTTAAAAACAACAGGAGAGAGTGAGTAGCAAGCTTCTGCGGGGGCGGGCCGGCTCTGTCTCTGTAAGCGTGGGATTAGGATTTGGCCGCCCTGCAGAGGACAGGCAGCATTTGGACTAGACATAATCCGATCGCGTTACAATACCAGGCCATTCGAGTCCATTCAGTGTCCAGCGACGGCCAACACCTCCCGGCCACCGATTGGTTCAGGAAGGAGCATTAAGGAGAAAGATAATGATGAGCCCTAATCCAAATCCCCAAATCCCAACATCTGCGCTTTCAAATGAGTTTTCTTTGAGAAAAGACTCTGCTTGCCTTCCAAGTGGGAGACGGAACTGTATTTTTCTTTACTTCCTCAAAGAGGAACACCTACTTTTGTTTTGTTTTATTGATCTGAGCTTTCATAGTTCAGATCGCTTCTAGAATATGAGAGATACCTTGAACACCTTTGTGTTTTTATTTAAAAGCAGACTGTGGTATCGGAAGCAGTATAATATAGGAGAGCGAGTGAGCGTTCTTATGATGCCAGGGCACCAAAGGTCACAGTCCAGGAACCTCCTGGCAGGCAAGCAGAGAGCACGTGTTCACTTCACTTAATTGTCATATCTTTATCTGATTGAAAATTCCACAGCGTAATTGTGAGGCCGGGCTCTAAATGTTAGAGAACCAAATGCTGTTTTGGTATATAATTTAAAATGCTAAGACACATTAAAATGAAGAAGCAAAAACAGAATAGCAAGAACAAGATTGGGGTTGAGTTGTGGTCGCAGTGAGCTTTTTAAATGCCCAGTGTTTATACATGAATCACAAATTTGATGTTCTTCTTATCTGGAAATTCCTAAATGTATTGCTACTCTAGCAAGGGTTTAATCAGGGTTAGGGTTAATCAGCGTTCGTTCTCTGTGCCTGTGTCTCACTAATTCCTTTGTTCATATTGGATCTGTTCAGGGAGAGTCCTGTGCCGTCCTGTGTGAGATATTACAAAGAATAGAAAACAGAAGCATCAACTTGATAAATGTCAAAGATTTAGTTTTGCAGCTAACATATTTGATAACTATCATTTTCTAGCCGTGCAAACTGAGTAACATAGACGTCTTCACCTGCAAAAGGGCCCCGTCATTGTAAGCCATCAGGTGCTCCACCCTCTTAGTTATGGGGGTAGCTTTGGAACTAACTGAATAGACATTCAGTGGCATCTACATGGTTTGTGAATGGGAAAGTATGTAAGTGAACTCATCAAACTAGCTATGTGATGGTTTTATTTATGAATTAATTAGAATATATATATTCTATTTCATATATATATATGAAAACAGTATGCTCTTCAGTAACTCATAGTAAAAGGCTTAAGGTCTGGGTATTAGGTGAAAGAGGCAGAAGGAACCACTAAATATAAAAGAAACAAGCAGAAAAAGAAAAAGATAGACCTATTCAGTCAGGACTGTAGAGGAATTTTAATCCAGGAACATGGCTGCTCTAGCAAGAGGTCACATCCAAAGATCTAGATCTGTGTGAATCCACTGGAATACAGACATGCTCTTATTACAAACCTTCAATCCCTCTGGCTGGGACACAGACACACCTTAAGCACCCACATTTAATCCCAAACAATGATGTCTAATTGAGGGACAGACAAAATGACGATTCCGAGAAAGATTTAACAGAGCGAGTCAGAGATAGGGCGTGCCCAACTTCTCACAAGAACAGACAGGCAAAAGAAGCTGCTTAAGCGCAACATAGCGAGTAGGGGACAGACAGCTGCCTGAAACCAGCCTTTTCCCTCTCCCTTACAACACCCAAAGTTATATAATTAAAAGGAAGTTTCACTCTTTGAAGCTCTGTTTTTAGAACATTTTACAAAGGGCCTAGGACTGGTATGTGCTCTGTAAGTAATTGATGGCTTACTTTTTCCTAAGCCCAGAATCCTGCTCCTCTATGTTCATTGTGAATTTATATATGTGTCTCTCTGTGTGTAAAAGAATAATTCTGGAGTGGAAAACCATGCAGTAATGGCATTGAGGCTTACTGATCTGGAATCTTTGTCTTCTCACTGGGAAGCGACGTCTGGGTTCTCTGTTTCCTGTCTTGATGCCTAGATGGTAGCCACGGGATAATTAGAGTCGCAAATTAGAACCAGAAGGCTAGGGAGGTCTTGTCCTAGGGTTGATATGTAGCGATGACATTCAGAGTGCACGGCTCTTCCCGGCACCTTCTGTGCATGTAAGGACTCTACTAAATTGTCTTGACGACACAGCCTGTGTAGGTGCTGCTTCTAATAATTGGGATTGTACTGACTCAGAAAAGATTTTGCCATTTTCACCATTATTATACCTATGAAATTCTCAACATTAAAGTGCTTTCCCAAAGTAAATTGTTCAGGTAGGTGTGTGGCCCCTGTAAAAAGTTGCTAGTTGCTAGTGAAGTGGTACTCCATGTGGCTGTATCACCATAACTAAAGGATGCTAAAACGCATAGGAATCTCACACCAGGAAGACACATGGTTAACAGGAACAGTGAGCATCTTCTTTGAATGTGAAAGCTGCAAAGGGGGACAGAGCCCATTACCCACCCTTTCCCATGGCCCTTGGTAAACCACTGTGCTCAGTGGAGTTTTATTTAATTTATTACTTAGTATAGTATTCATTTTAGGAACCTATTATGTAGGAAATTACTTTCTTTCATGGAAGCCAAGACTTTAGATTGCTTAAATAATAAGAATTCTGTAAGGCTCCTTTGGAGGGGACCATTTTTCCTCAAAAACAGAAACATAATGAACTTCCTCCCTTTTTAAGAAAGAGACTTTTAGTGTGCAATACACCACACTCAATTTTAAGCATATGCACTTGTTTAAAGTTATCTAATGGTGTGTTTCTGGATGATGTAGGAGCAGGTTTTTTTTTTCTTGCATTCTATTTTGTCACATTAGTGAAACTCAACTATGAAGTATACAATTTCATTAACATAATAAGAAATTAAGATGTATTCCTTGTAGGCCTGTGTTCAAAATGTTTTATTAGTTGCCTTCTGTGATAATTACAGTAAAGATGGCATTGGAAAACTAGTGTGTCAGACAGGTAACAAGGGGGCAAATGACATAGGCATTGACAAACTGGCAAGATGAGGAATGGCACCTAACTACATATATATATATGCAAATATATTATTAACTATTAATTATATATGAACACATATAATATACATACATGTACAACTATATAATTAGACATACACACATACATGCATAGTATATGTATATTAACTAGAGAGGCTAAGACATGGGCCTAACTGAACTCGCAGCTTAAGGGGCTCCTTCCCGAAGCGCCTGCCCGCTTCTCGCCCTGGTCTCCTCACTCACTCATTCATTGTTGGAGGAAACTCAGGGCTCTTAACAGCACACATAAAATGAGCAGAGTGAAGGTTTCTGATGTTACATAGCTTTACAGACTTTCAATTACAAGAGCCTTCCTAAGAGCTTCCACTTACAGTTGTTGCTTAAGAGGTGGTGAGGATGAGAAGAGAATAAAGAGTGACAAAGGCTTCGACTGTCCCAAGTTTGTGTTCTCTCTTGACAGTCGGCCAGTTGTAGTGTGACTTGAAGATGTCCTGTAAAGTTTGGAAGTTATTCCTTGAATCCATGCTTTGGGTAGTAAAAGGAAAAAAGAAAAAAAAATTCATGTTTGTAGAAGACAATTGCTTAGAGTTTCATTCAGCATCTTGTATTAAGTTAAATATATATATAATTTAGAATAGAAATGCAGAAAGATTAATAACTGGGGACTTGCCAGTAGCTGATGGCATCATTGGATCTTCCATTTTTAATACCCTCTTTCCAGATCTAGACTTCACACCCCCCCAAATGAAGCAACTACCAGCCACACTTTTATAAAATCTTGAGTTCTTTTTTTTAAACAATAAACAGACCACCAAGATTAGAAATGTAGTTGCAGATGTTTAAGAGGATAAAGAATAGAATTGTATGTCAATGTTATATACTACCTAAGAGTGTTGTAATAGGTATTTATAACACTGAACGGTTTTATTACTTAAAACTATAAAGTGAGAGACAGGGAGATGGTTCAGTGGGTAAAAGTGCTTGCTGCCAAGAATGGTAGCCTGAGTTTATATCCTGGGATCCACACAGTAGAAGGAGAGAATTGACTCCCATGAGTTTCCTCTGACCTCCACTTGCGTGCCATGCATGCACCTGCCCTTACCTGTCCTGCCCTCCAATAAATAAGTGATCATAATTTTATTTTTTATATTTAATTAATTAATTAATTTTTTCAAGTTTTTCAAGACGAGGTTTCTCTGTGTAGTCTTGGTTATCCAGCACTAACTTTGTAGACCAGGCTGGCCTCCAACTCACATTGACCCTCCATTGTAATTTTAAAAATAAAAAATAAATAGGCAGTAAGAGTGTATCAGTAAAATTCCACAACTTTGGGTTCAGGGAAGGACAGGCCAGAAGACCACAGCAGATAAAAGCCCATCATCAGCCAGTGTTACTGTCAAGGGCTGCACATCTGTCGGAGTTTCCTCCACTTCTCCTGGGTTCTGTCTCCTTGCGAGCTTCACACTGGGGGCTGTCCTCGAGGATCAGTTCAGCCTTAGAAGGAGCAGCGAAGAAGCAGCCAGAGCTATGGTGGATGGAACACAGATGCGATGCCACCCCACCCTCACTCCACTGAGGTTGCAGGACTTCCTGATAGGTGCATGGGTGACGCCAGCGCCACCCTCACGCCAGTGAGGTCGCAGGACTTCCTGATAGGTACATGGGTGACGCCAGTGCCACTCTCACGCCAGTGAGGTCGCAGGACTTCCTGGTGGTTGGTGCATGGGTGAGTGGCTGAACCGAAGATGGAGTGAAGAGGGTCTATACTCAAGGCTCCCTAAAGATTCCAGCATCGGCCACTGGCACAGGCAGAATGAATGCAGCCATCGCCTTGGGCGTGCCCTTGGTTTCTGGATAGCAGCAGCTCATTGCCGACCACAGCAGACAGAAAGCCATCAGCCCAGCTTCCGGTTTGTTGAACTTCCTGGTGGTCTTGTAAGACTCCACCAAAAGGGAGTATGAACTAATGAGCGCTGTTGGGAAGTGGTTACTCAGACATAGTCTTTAAGAACAAGGACAGCCAAGGTTACACCGAGAAACCCTGTCTTGAAAAACAAAACAAAACAAAACAAAACAAAAGAATAAAGCAATGTAACATTAGACTGTAGGTATAGAGTGAACGTGTGTGTGTGTTTTTAAACATGCATAGGTTCATAAACATATATCTGAGGTGCTGGGAGGAAACCAGGGGAAATGATGCTGAATTCTGTAAAGACACACTACCAGTGTTTCTTTCTGTCCATGAAGAAGCTTTTGAAGGTGCAGCTGTGTGTGTGTGTGTGTGGGGGGGGTGATGGGCATGCACACATCTGATGTGTCCTGGGCTTCATAATACAATGAGCATTAGAGGTAGCACTTAGGACACGACCTCCCCCAGCTCCGATAGCTAATCCCCATGGTAAGTGGGTTGGATTTAGAATCACTGAGGAGTTTGATGAGGCTCACCATTAGGCACGTCTTTGAGGATGCTTCCCGAGAAGATGAGCTAAGGGAGGAAGGCTCACCTTGATTGTAAGTGGCTCATTCTGTAGGCTGAAGGGGCTGTATCCTGCGAGCGAGTGAAAGGGCCTTGCTAGCACTGTCCCGTTCTCTGCTTCCTGGTTGGTCAGAGAGTAAAGCACTGTTCTCTGCCACACACTCCACCATCATGATGTGCAGCTAGGTGGCCATGGACTGAGGTCCCTGAAACACGAGGCAAAGCAAGTTCCTCTTGGTTCTCCCCTTGGAGCGTTCAGATGGTGCCAGGCTGTTGTGTGACATGTCTCTCTCACTCTGTTCTGGAGAACAAGACAGAAGGACCCTGCCATGAGGGTACTGTAGAAACTGAAATGAGACAGTGATCTATGTACCATGCCAGTGTTTCATGGCACTTAGTTTTAAAAGTTCAAACACTTCTGGCAACACTGTGTTTTTACGTTTACGTGTTAACACATACTACCAAGAGATTTAGCCATAATTAGTCAAAAATTACTTCAGTTGCACTTGAATTTAAAATGAAATGTTTAATCAATATACAGTGATCAATTGTAATACTTATTTAAAGTAATAATTATAGCAGGTCATTTCAAGCTAAAAGACAAACCATCTCGCTTGCATATGAAGTGGTTAGCATCTAGCAATTGGCTGAAGTCCAGGCCTGGCTACTAAGTCATTTTGGTGCCTTCTTCACTTAATTATACTTCATGTTTTTGAGACGTGCAGAAGAACCTGATGTAGGAAAGGCAGGTTTTAGTAAACTGTACTGTCACAGTTTTCAGAACGCTCGTTCAACACACAAGAGTCAGAGCATTGGAAGGCTCCCTAGTCCTAACACACATGAACTGAGTCACACACGCACTCATTCAGTGTGCACAAATACCCAGTCCCCTCTCTTATCCAGAAACGCTTTCCTGTTCCGGCTGACACATACAAGTGATTCCCTCAATCAAGTCAAAGCATGTAAAATGTTTGTAGCCAACAGTGCGTATACATACTTCATCACATCAACAGACTCACATACAAGCACTCAAAATGACACACACATAACCATGTAGGCATACACACAGTCATGCCAACACAGTATGCTACAACACACACACACACACACACACACACACACACACACACACACACACACACAGAGACAGAGAGAGAAAAAGACAGAGAGAGAGAGACAGACACAGAGAGACACAGAGAGACATAGACAGACAGAGACAGACACATACACACACAGAGTGAGTAAGGACCAGCTACACAGTAAAGTTAGTTTAAAGTTAAAGTGCTCTCTCTTATTTTCGCTGCTTTATAATTGAGTTCTGATTTCTTCTGTGTGGTCTTGGATTTAGAAGTGGGTAGTTCATACCAGTTACTTCATGCAATTATGTTTGGAACGAGACTGACAGACTCGCCTCATTTTTATCATATCCTTATCTTTATGAACTCGTCCTTCTATGACACATGTGAGGCTACAGGGTTAGAGGAAAGTTTGGCCAAGGCTACCATGAGATTTGAAAACAAGTTTTTCTCTGTGCTTTGTCATAATGCAGCTGGTGTTCTTGTATGACTGTGGACTACTTTCTGGTACTTGCAGCCAATTGTTATCATTGATTAATTTGAAAACGTGTGTGGCTGGGGAGGTAGCTCAGTAGGTAAAGGCGTGCACTGCTCTTGCAGAGGACCCCCCAGCACAGGTGGGTCACGGCAGCCTGTTATTCCAGCTCTATGAGGTCCACATGCCGTCTCCTTGCTTCACCACATACACATTCACAGCACCACCCCCACCCGCAGACCTACACACACAACTCAGAGTAAAATAACGCAAAGAAGAAATAGCATGCAACAAGGTAATAACGCACCTTCGCACCTCAATGAGAGACTGAAGCCAATCGTGGCTCGTTGGCTTCTCTTATGAAATTGAGACCACCCCCCCCCCCACTTATTTTTGAAAGCACTGTGACACGAGTGTGTGTTGTTCTGCTTTCAACAGAGCTGAGGTGACCGCTGCTCTTTACAGTGTGTGAAGGATTGGGAAGCACCATCTGGGACACATCACGTGCCAAGCCTCTTCAGGGCAATCTGGAGATAATCCTTCTAGAATGCCGTTACTACTGAATAAAGGGGAGGAGATCTCCCATAAATCACACAGCCCATTGGGGCATCCATTGTAGACACAGCCGTGCAGTGAGGGAAGGGCAGGTTGAACACAGCCTGTTGTATCCTGGAAGGAACAGTAGTATTCCTGAAAGTTGGATCAAGACAATAGACAGGCACTGACCTTTTGTTTAAGGGAGCTTCTGTTTGCTATTTTCAGAAAGAAAAAAAAAAAAAGGGTTTCTGTCCCATGTGGAAACCTGAGCAGAGGCTGCACTTCTCAGGGCACTACAACTTACAGTCAGACATGGAGGGCACTAACAAAGAAAGGTGTGTGAGGTGGGTACAAGTACAAGTACCAAGGGCAGCCGTGACGCGACATGGTGTGATGTTCAAGACAGAGAGTAATTTCAAATTGTGTCATTGACTGATAAGGTAAGCAAATAATACTAAGACTGGGAACTGGCCAGTGGAGCTACCAATACAGAAGACGTTCATGCTGGAGTAACTTGGGGTAGATAAAAGAATCTGAATCCGTGGTCAAGCAAATGACAAAAGATATGACACAACTTTGTGAATAGAATTGTAGTAATTATTGTGTTTGATTTCCAAACTGAATGCTTTCATAATCTCTGTGTGTGTGTGTGTGTGTGTGTGTATGTGTGTGTGTGCACACACATGTGCATATGCATGTGCATGTGTATATGTATATACATCTGTGTGCATGTTTGTGTTTATATGCACCTGTGTGTAAGTGCACATGTAAACAGATGTCAGAGGGTTGGTTGTCAGTCCTCAGGAGCTATCCACGTTGACTTAGGAGACAGGGACTCTCACTTTGCCTCAAATTCTCCAATAAGCTAGACTGGCTGGCCAGGGAGTCTGAGCATCTTCCTGTCTCGGCCTCTGCAGTACTGGGCTTCCAAGTGTGGACAGCTGAGAATGGCACTTTACAGATTTGGCTATTTCCCCATCCCATGATTTCATAGTTTCATAAAAATTGTGTTTAGGAAACTGTAGGATCAATTTTCTTAGAAATTATATTTTATTACGAACTTATTAACTGAGAGTACCTCACTTATAAGCCGACTAACCTAAACAATAGGAAAAAAAGATTAAAGAATACAATAATGAAACCATTAAGGATATCAGTTCCGAGGAACGATTCTCCTGGCATAATCAGCAGGATTTCTTCTACGGGAACCTGCAGCAACTGGAACTGGAACCAGAGCCTCAGCTGGAGCCCGGAGCCCCGAAGCCTCCCCTCGAGTGGTTCTCCCTAGAAGCATCTCGGAAGTGGAGCTATGAACAGCCAAAACTATCCCAAGACTCCAAAGGCCCCGCCTCTTGTTTTTGGCTCACATTTATACCTCCTCTCAGAATTTGTTCAAGGATGTTTTTCAGCTGGTTAACAACCAATCTCCCCGACACGGTGGTTCGACTTCTAAGGGGATAAACATCACCTGCTCTCTCACAAGTCTTTTTCTCATCCCATACTTGTGATCTAAATGAAAAAACATGTTTATCTCTCCTTCAGGAAACAAATAGGATAAGTCTCTCCAGTATTTTTAATTAAGCCACCTTCCATTTCCCTTTCTTACTCACCACCATTCTTCTTAAGTCCCCTGACCGCCTGTGCTCACCTGTCTCAGCCAATGACCCTGCCTCATGGTGAGCGTTGTAGCTGTGGACACTTGTGCATGAGTTCAAATGGCATGCTCTTAGTGGCTGTGTAGCAGCTGCCTGTCCCTGTCCACGCTCTGTACCACCTGCCTTCTTGCAAGTACCACAGTGAAATGGCCGGCTTATGCAGCTCTTGGCACCTGCTCTGAGAATGTCTCGTCTCTGTCCTCTGTGTATCACCATGGTGACACCCTCGTCCTGCTCTCAAGCTTGCATGCACCCAGCTTTTTCATGTGTGCATAAACATGTTTGTCATAGTTTTCCCATCTTAAAACCACAGGCCGTTCCTATGTTTTCACACCCATCTAACTAGATTTAAAAAAAAAAAAAATAGTCACCTGGCAAAGCATTTTGGAAGATGAATAATATGGTGACTGTTTATTTCCTCTCAGCTATTTCTCTATGTGTTTTTGATAAAGATCCAAGTATATCCGGACTTTTAAAAAATCTTCCCTTTTATTCATCTAGTATCATATTGCAATGCTTTCCACATACCACTGGGCAGTTTTGAAAACAGATACTTTAATAGCTAGAGTATGTGACACTGTGTTTGTGGTATGGTTTATATGTTAATTACTTTATTGATTTTTTTCTACCTATTTTCTATTTTTGATATAAGTAAAACAAGAGTGAGTATCTTTGTACATAAATCTTTTACTATATGTAAGATTATTTTCCAGCTTGTGGCAGAAGGAGATTGCTGAGTCAGAGATTCTGTATGATTTCATGACTCGTGTTAGATGCTGCCAGCTTGCTTTAAAAAAAAAAATGATTCTGCCAATTTCTGTGCCTGCTGGGTAACGTAAGTGCATTCTCAGATTCTCCTCAGTGTTGAGAATTTTTTAAAACATTATTTTTGAAATCCTCTTTGCTAATTGGGCAGTTTAATAACTGTCACTTCTTAAACATATTTGATTACTAAAGGGTGTGAAATTACTCTTCCATGTTTGCAGGAGTCATCTATTTTCATTTCTAATGCATTTTGCCTTCATATCCTTTACCTATCTTTTATGTCCTCCACCGAAATGGACTGTGCTTACAGTGTGGCTGACTTCCAGAATCTGCCACATATCTGTTGTCAACCACTTGTCTGTAATATTTAGTATAACTTTTTTTTTGTAAGTTGTGGCCTTTTACTTTCATGCTTCTGTTAATTTAAAAGTCTTGATTAATCAAATACAGTTTAAAAATTAAGTTAGTGTCAGAATCATAAGCCCCCAAATAGGCTGATGGAAGTGGTATGTGATGAAGGTAAATGGTTCAGTGGGGACAAATCTGGGGACACTATTAGAGTTATATTTCATACCCTGTGTCTAAATGAGTTTCTAGTTTATTAAGTGCATTGGTCGCCTTTCTTCTCTCTGGGACAGAAAACCTGATGGAAACATTCTAATGGAAAAATTATTTCTCATGGGTCACATGATTCCTAGGGCTTAGTCCAGGGTTGCTGGGCACACTGGGCTTAGAAAAACTATCACATGATAGAAGCACGTGGAAGAGAAGTGTTCAGCTCATGACAGACAAGAAGCAGAGACACAGGAAGAGGCACAACACGGTCCCTGAGGTTGAGGCCGCGTCTCCTGCCTTCTACTACCTCGCTGCGATGCCACTGCAGTGGGAGTCCATCAAGGATTAATAAATTCACCAGGCCAGAGCCCTCATGGTCTCATCTAGTCTCTGGAGATGCCATCACAGAGAGTCCCAGAGCTCAGGTTGGGTAAGCCCCTAGGTGTCTCTCAGTCTTCTCAAGTGGACAGTGAAGATCAGCTATCAAGCTAAGGATCCAAAGGCTAACACATGAAAGAATCTCAGTGGATATATTTATAAAGGGAGGAAGGAGGCCTTAGGGAATGTCATGAAAACTGTATCTCGGAAGCTTTCATGTGGTAAAAATTTGCAGATACATAGAGCGGACAAGCAGGGGAAATATGCAGGCTACATGGAAATAGGAATCCATTAGTAAAGTTCCAAAGATCAGGGAGGGATACCTTAAAAGTCACAACTAAAAACACCTTTAAAAGCTTATTAACACGCTGGGTGTGGTGGCGCATGCCTTTAATCCTAGCATTCAGAAGGCAGAGGCAGACGGATTACTGCGAGTTCGAGGCCAGGCTGGTCTACAAAGCAAGTCCAGGACAGCCAAGGCTACACAGAGAGACCCTGTCTCGAACCCGCCCCCCCTGCCAAAAAGCCTATCAATATCATTAGTTTTCAAAGGAAGTAAAACAAACACATATAGATGGAAATATGTAATGCACACATGCAAGGAAATACGTAAGTGTGATTTGCTGGTCTGAACTTTCCAGGCCTTATATGACCCCAATGAATCAGAGCCATCAATCAATTGAATGTTTTTTTTTTAACTATTAAAATTAAGGGTTGTGGGAGGAGCTCTAAGACTAGCTTTTAGAGCTAAGTAGTTGAAAGAGAAACTCATTTCTGTCTTTGGTCTTAGTTGCAGAATTCCCTTTTAATAAAATGAAATATTTTGTAGGCTTTAGAAATGATGGTAATGATAGAGGGTATTTATATTGACTGAAATGGAGGAAGATACTTAATACAAAAATTTAAAACTTTAAATTACAAAGGAAATGTGCTTCGTTTTATATAACAAAGAACAATTTTACATGTTCACATGCTTAAAAAGTCACGTGAAATACAACAGAAGTTTTCCTTGGTGGTGAAGAGACACAAGCTTTCTTGTTTATTTTTTTCATGAATTTTAAACTTTGTGACTTTCTCACATTTAGATTTTGCAACTACAAAAGTAGATATATTTACATTTTAAAAATCTGCTTTCCTTTTTAAAATAATTTCCTTTGTAATTAAGGCAATGTCTTTATAAAACAGTGACCTTTAATGCAGTTGGTGGTAGTGGGGGGTCCTGGAGAGATAGCTCAGCAGTTAAGAGCATGTTTGTTCTTCCAGAGAAACCCAAATGCAGTGCTCAGGACCAAGCATGGCGGGCCTCACAGCTGCTGCCAATTCAGCTCCGGGACATTGGAGGCCTCCGGCCACTCTGGGCACCTGTGTACATGTGTAGACATAAACACATTTTAAAACAGGGGAGAAGAAGAAAGGGGGTGGGACCAGGAGAGAACGAGGGAGGGGGCTACGATTGGCATGTAAAGTGAATACATTAAAAAAAAAAAAAAAAAAAAAAAAAAAACCTCTTCCCATTGGAATTTATTTAACGCATGGTTTGGTATGAGGCTGTTTATTTCCCTAAATTATCAGTGTTTAACATGCAGAGCATGTGCTTCAGCATTACTTGATGGGTGATGACTTTTTGGTAGCTGGCACTCCTTATCAGAGATGGCCAACTCTCCCTTGAAGCCTCTGTCTAGAGACCCTTCGGTTGGTCATTGGGCTGTGTGTCTCCAGGACACCATCCCACTGTTTAATTAAAATGCCTATCATGGTCTTACTACTGGCAGGACACTTGGTTTACTTTCACTTTTTTAAAGAACATGCTAACAAATTTGTTTTTCCAAATTAATTTAGAATCAGAAGTTTGGAGCCTACTCCCCCCCCCCTCCCTCCCCCCCCCCCCCCCCCCCCCCGGTTCTTAATGAAGGTATATTGAATAAGTTTTTTTCCTGAATAACTCAAGGCTGTGATTACCTATGAATCATCAGAAATGGTTAGTTATCCAGATCAGATAGATTCTTCACTCATGTTACAAATATCTCTTGATTATAAAGTTTTCTAAAATTTCTGTGACAAATCTGCATTTTGTAATACTTTTTTTCAGTGATCCTTCCAGATGTTTTTAATATCTTTAAGAACAATTCCTATCTGTAGTAGAAGCACACGATTCAGTGTTTTATTGTCTGTGTAAAGTAACATTAAATGGCTGAACTCTATCCCGTATATATTGATTCTCCTTAGATGTTTTATGTACATTGCCTATCTCGGTCATGTTTCATGTATTTCCTTTCTAAAGTTTTATTATATTTTTAATTAATGTAAACAGTAGTTGCATATACTTGTGAGTTTCGATATATTTTGATGCATGAAAAATTAGCGCATCTAGTCCTTCATGTTTTATATTTTTGTGGTGAGGAATTTATTATGCTTTCTTTTTGTTATTTTAAACGCACATTATTGTTGATTATTTCCACTGTGTACAACAGAGCACCTGATCTTATGGCCCGCTCTGGCTGTAGCTTTATATCTTTGATCATCATCTCTCTCTAGACAAGCTAACCACCATGCTCCCTTCTCATTCTCCACGTTTCTGAACTCAACCCCTTACATCCATATATAAGTAAGATTGCATGACATCTGTTTCTCGGTGCTTGGCTTATTCCCTTAACATGACATCCTGTAGGTTCGTCTACATCATTATCAATGACACAACGTCCATATTTAACAGCCGAGTAGCATCCTACTATGTATATGTACTACTACGCTTTCAAGTTCATATACTGATGGACATTTGGGTGATTTTCATATCCTGGCTACTTGGTTGTCCCTTCTGCTTATGACTTCATTTCGTTCGGGTGTGCACTCTGTAGGGGAATTGCTGGATCATATGGTGATTTACTTATGTTTTTTAAAAAGCACCTTTCATATCATACTGTATTCTAAAAATTCTTGCTAATTTATAACACCTCCAACTGTGTATGAAGGCTCTGTTTTCTCCTTATCTTTGGCAACATTTGTTAAACTTTATCTTTTTGATAGTAGCCAGTCTAAACAGGCATGAAATACCCCATTGTGCCTTGATTTGATTTTCTCTGACGATTAGCAAATTTTTATATGTTGTTGGCCATTTTTTCTTCTTTTGAGAACTATCTATTCTAAAGGCGGGCGGTGGTGCACACCTTTAATCCCAGCACTCGGGAGGCAGAGGCAGGCAGATTGCTGTGATTTTGAGGCCAGCCTGGTCTACAAAGGGAGTCCAGGACAGCCAGGGCTACACAGAGAACTCTGTCTTACAAAAAAAAGAAAGAACTATCTATTCTAGATCTTTGCCCATTTTAATAGTTTCATATTATTAAATAGTTTGAGTTCTTTGTATATGTTGAATATCATCCCCCTTAATGATGCCTGACTTGAAAACAGTTTCTCCTTTATTGCAGTGTATTCTGTGCTGAGGAGAAGCGTTTTGTTGGATCCGATTTGTCTCTCTATGTGTGGTTTTTTTTTTAGTTTAGTTTTTGTTTTTTTCATTGTATGCCCTTTACCATCATTTCTAAGACATCTCTGTCCACTTCCATGCCATGGAGTCTTCTCCTACTTTTTCTAGTACTTTTATAAATTCAGATCTCATGTTTATAACTTTTAGTTACCTCGAGTTGATTCCTGTCTAAGCAGTGAGATAAAGGTCCATTTCCACTCCTCTGTATCTGGAGTTCTTGTTTTTCTAGTGCCATCAATTACAAATGTTTACGAGAATATTCTGAGATGTGTTCTGGCAACTTTGTTGACAATCACTTGAACATAGATGTGTAGCTTTCTCTCTTGGATCTCTTTTCCATTCCCTGGGTCACTGTGCCCACACCAGTGCCATCCTCTTTTAATTACTCCTGCATAATTATCATGTTTCCATTATCCACTCATCAGCTCAAAGACCACTTGACTGTTTCTGTTTTATGACTATTGTGAACAGCGTTTTGTTGGTCATGAGCATGCAGGTCTATCCATTGCATAATGACATCATTTCCTCCAGAATATAGTAGAAGTAGGATTTCTTAATCATCGTATATCCCTATTTTATATATTTTAGAAAACTTTCATTATGAGCCCTATACTCACATGCCAACTTACATTCTCTCCAACAGCAAAACTTCTAAAACCCACGACTCTTCTTGCTGGTCCAATTTCACAAGAATTTGGATCATTTCTTCACTTTTCATAATACAGGAAAAAAATCTTCATTTCATTTAGATGTAAATTGATGATGATACTGATGAGCTTTTCATTATTGGCTACACAAATCAACGTTAGCTTCTTTTTTAAAGAATTTGTTTATGTAGTCACTTTACAGCCTGATCCCAGCTCCCTCCCTCCTGCCCTCCCAGCCCCTCCCTCATGCTTCTCTCCCCTCCCTCTTTCTTTTCCTGTCCCCCCAAGCCCAGAAGGGGAATTCCCCAGCGGGTACCAACCCAAGCTAGCTCCTCAAGTCACAGCAGGACTAAGAGCATCCTCTCCCACTGAGGTCAGATGAGGCAGCCTAGCTAGGGGAAAGGGATCCAATGGCAGGCAACAGACTCAGCCCTTACTCCATTGTTACATCCTACATGTGACCCACACTGCACATCTGTACACATGTGTAGGAGTCTAGGTCCGACCAATGCATGCTCTTCTCCGTGAGCCCCATAGTTAGTTGACTCTGTAGCTCTCCTTATGGTGTCCTTGACTGCTCTGGATGCCCCCATCCTTCCTCCCACTTTTCCACAGAACTCTTTGAGTTCAGCCTATTGTTTGGCTGTGGGTCTCTGTATGTGTTTCCATCAGCTGCTGGGTGAAGCCTCTCAGAAGACAGTTATGCTAGGCTCCTGTCTGCAAGCACAGCAGAGCATCATTACTGGTGTCAGGGGTTGGCGATCTCCCATGGGGTGGGTCTCAGGTTGGGCCAGTCACTGGTTTGCCTAAATCTCTGCTCCATCTTCATCCCCACACTTCTTGTAGGCAAAACAAATTAGGTCTGAGGTCTTGTGGGTGGGTTGGTGTCCCCCTCCCTCCTCTGGAGGTCCCACCTGGCTGCAGGGGGTGGCGACTTCAGGCTCTATATCCCCCTGCTAGGAGTCTCAGCGAGGGTCACCCCCATAGGCTCCCAGGAGCCTCCCCTGTTCCAGAGATGCCCTTGCAGATTTCCGTTCTCTCTCCAGGTCCCCCACCCCTGCTTCCCACACCTGATCCCCATACTAGATGCCCAGTTCTGTGTTTCCTGATGAGTGCAGATTTGAATCAGATGACCCTTTAGCCAGCACTTTGGTGGTAGAACTGCATGCAGAGTAGCAGCCTAATAAACTCCAACTGTGGCATAAGGTGTATTTTTTTTTAAGTCTGTGAAAATTTTCTTTTTGTTCTTGTTATCTGATATTATAGAGACATTAATCTCAGCTTGACAGTTATCAACCTATTTCCAGTTTATTAATCCTGAGCGGTTTTTATTGCATGCATGGAAGAGAAACTATCAATTCTCTATAAAAGTGTGGGGAAATATATTTATGTATTTCACCTGCTGTTATCTTTCCTATCATAAACATTGTCACACCAGGACAGACAAGTACTGGTATTTTTTTTTTTCATAAATGATTTGTCACTAATTTTATTTTCCTGTTTATCGTAATATGTGTTTGGGGATTCTTCTTATTTGTTGTTTTATTTAACACCATAGTGCTGTTGCTGTAGTAGAAACAATTTGATTGCTGGGTTTCTAAAGCAAGAAAGAGCCCATCAAGTTAAGGACCCAGATGCAGTGACGGGCATTTCTGTAAAGCCTTTTTTTTTTCCCAAAAAAGTACTTCGATGAAATATATGCAAATCACTTCCCTTGTCATCTATTTTTAGAATGTTCTCTGTTATACCACATTTCATTTGTTTTTGTATTTTTATTATGAGCAACTTTAAATATAGAAACAAGTTTATAAACTAGCTCACCAGCAAGCACCTGCTGTGCAGTCCCATTAAGTGTCAGCATATTTACCTTAGCTATGCATTTTTAGAGTCAGCCGGCCATTACAGATACACCTGAAGCTCCCTTGCGCTGGCAGATACTGGGGCGTCTTTCTCTATGACTGTTTTTCTGAGGTAGTATGTCTCTTTGAACCTAGAACCTACCAGTTGATAATACTGGCTGGCCTATGAGCTCAGGACGTTCTCCTGTCTTCACCTCAGGATGTTAGGAATCAGCATTGGCTGCCATCTCTGGAGAAGTGGCTGTGGGCCTTCCCTCCTCCCTACCTCCCTCCCTCCCTTCTTTCCCTCCCCCCTCCCCCATCTCTCCCTTCCTCTCTCCCTCCCATCCACATTTAGCTCCTCATGTTTGCACAGCAGGCATTTTATCCAGTGAACCCTGTTTTCTGACTCCCTGTTGCCTCAGTTTTCTGGATAAGGAAACCCAGGATTTCCCTATCTATAGATTGAACGTAGTGAACAATTTACATGTGGTCACAGTCCCAGCAACCGCTAGACCTGGGTCTGGCCCCAGGGTGTACATCTTCAGAGGTTAGTGCTCCTGTCCCCCGTGGCACCCTCTAGGCTCCGTGGCTTATAAGATACTGCATACTTCAGGTTGTATCCCAGATTGTGTGCGCCACACTGAAGAATGTGATCTTGGAGAAAGAAACTGGAGTCCCTGGACTAGCATTCTGATTGCACCCCTGCGGCTGGCGCACCTCTCTGCCTTGCAGCCCGGGGCGCTCTTTGATGTTGGTTGGCAGTGGCTCTACCATTCCTGTAGGTCGCGGGTCAGGTGTGTGCTAATGGTGGTCAAGGTAGCGGAAGCAATCGACTGCACCCAGATGATGACAAAATTAGTGATCAGCTCCCCTGTGGGAGAGTCTTTGACTAGAAATGAACAGGAAAAGAAAACAGCTGGAAGCAGAGAGCAGAGCCAGTGGCAGAGAGGTGAGGGTGGGAGCAAGCACGTGCATCAACTAAGCACATCTGCCCTGAATTTATTCCTGTCTCCCAAACCTGAGTTGAACGGTCCTTGGATTTCTCTGCAGTCTTATCATAACGTACAACACCTGTCCTTCTCATTTTCAAAGCCAGTTTTATAATCAAGCCCATTATCAGGCATAACCTTAGGGAATCTTCGCTCTTAGAATCAAGGAGCCAGACTAACAGATGTTTAGTTCTTGGTTGTTTTTTTTCTTTTAATTTATTAGTTCAGTTACTTATTTACTTTACATCCCAATCAAAACTCCCCCCTTCTCCTTTCCTCCCAGTCCCTCCCTCTCCCCTCCCTTACCTCCCATCCACTTCTTTCCCCTTTCTCCTCAGCAAAGGGGAGGCCTCTCACAGGTATCAGCCAGCCTTGGCCGATCAAGTTGCAGCAAGATTAGGCACATCTTCACCTAGAAAAGGCAGTGGGTAGGAGAGGCAGCCCAGGCAGGGGGAGGGGATCCAAAGGCAGGCAAGAGAGTTAGAGGCAGCTTCTGCTCACGCTGTTAGGAGTCCCATATGGACACCCAGCTGCACAACTGGTTCATTTATACAGAGGGCCTAGGTCTGCCTCCTGCAGTGTGTGCTCTCTGGTTGGTGGTTCAGTCCCTGGGAGCCCCTATGAGCCCAGATTAATTGATTCTGTGGGTTTCTTTATGGTGTCCTTGATCCCTCTGGCTCCTTCAATCCTCCCTCCCCATCTTTCACAGGATTCCCCCCAAGCTCCCCCTAATGTTTGGCTGTGGGTCTCTTCATCTGCTTCCATCAGTTGCCGGGAGAACCCTCCCTGATGATGGTTTTGCTAGGCTCCTGTCTGCAAGTACAGTAGAATGTTAGCAAGTATAGCAGGATGTCATTAGCAGTGTCAGGGGTTGGCTCCCTCCCCTGGCATGGGTCTCAAGCTGGTCCAGTCATTGCTCAGCCATTGTCTCAATTTCTGCTCCACCTTTACCCCTGCACATCTTGTAGGTAGGGCAAATTGTGGGTCAAAGGTTTTATGGATGGGTAGGTATCCCAGTCCCTACACTGGAAGTCTTGCCTGGTCATAGCACATGGCTGGTTCAGACTCCGTATCCCCCATGGCTAGGAGTTTTATAGGGTCGCCCTCATAAGTTCCTGGGAATTTCCACTGTCCTAAGTTTCTAGCTCATCTCAGAGGTGCCCTCACCCCAATACTCTTCTCCTTCTGTCTTTGATCTTTCCTGTTCCTATCCCCCCTTCCCCTCCCAGTCCTCTTCCTCTGTCTCTCCCCTCCCCCCCCCAATGTTTATTCTATTTTCCTTTCTCAGTGAGATTCGAGCATCTCCCCTTGGGCCCTTCTTGTTACTTAGCTTTTGAGGATATGTAGGTGTCAGTATGATTATCCTTTACCTTATGGCTAATATTCACTTATAAGTGAGTATACACCTTGGTAACCCAAACCCAGAAAGATGCTTAGTTCTTATCAAATGCCCTGCTACTGACTATTTTTTTTGACAATAGAAACCAACCTCTTTTCATAAGGACTTTGTTTTCTTGGTTCTTCATGGGATCTGGTCCAAGACGTTGTATTCAGTAAATGACAAGCTGATATTTGCTGACCACTGTTCTATGTATTGGAAATTTGAACCTGTCTGGTGGTCATGGTCCCATGTTGATAAAATATAAAATTTTATGTAGCCTAAAATTCTTAGTATGTGAGAGACAAGCTTTGACCTCTGACATAGTCTATTGTTTAGAAAAAACATTTGTGTGAAAATTATTTGAGTTAAAAATAATTTTATATTGACATCTGGAATTTGTACATTTTAAAAAACATCTTTGTTCAAACATCAGGTAAACATACTTAGGTATACATAAAAGTACTGTCAATAGTTTATCATTTCTCATGAATGAAAATAAGCCATCTCAAGCTATGTTATCTTTTTTAGTTTTTGCTAACTGAAATAACGTTACTGTTGATTATGTTCATATTTATTAAGAAAGTCTTGGGGCTTGGACAGATGGCTCAGTGTGAAGAGCACTGGATGTTCTTCCAGAGGACCCAGGTAGAATTCCCACCACCCACAGGGTGCCTCACAACCTGTAACTATAATCCTAGAGGATCTAGCATCTTCTTCTGGCTTCCATGAGCACTACCTGCATGCATCTGGCACACAGACATACATTTGTACAGAAACTCTTATATACAAGATAAAGATAAATTGCCTTAAAAGTTTATAAAAAGTAGTATCACCTTAGCAGATGAACATCCTGTGGCATAAAAAATGTACATCTGAGATCATTTACATCAGCATCAACAACATGCTGTGAAAACTGGACTCTGGACTTAGACAAATCATGCATGACTCGGGGCAAATTATCTAAATGTTTGGCCTCAGTTTCTCCATCTGTAACACATGGACAATAAAAACATTTCTCTCAGTTGAGCATTCCAAAATGAAATTAATCGTGTTACTCTTGCAGAATTCTCATAACTAGGGCTATAAGTTAAGGGTTGGCTATTGGTTGCCGTTTGCTGTTAGCTTCTAAGGCTAGAAGTGGGTCAGCCCCGAGCTCCAGAGCTTTGTCTCCTGAGGCTTCTGGTTGGCAGAGAGAGAAAGCAGAATAACAACCTTAGGACAGGCCGTGGAGATCCGTGGAAAACACTCTTTAACAGACTCCTTCCCCGAGACCAGTCACGTTGCCTCCAGGAAGCGCTCTCCTTCTTTGCCATGTTGGAGAAGGGCTCTTTGCGCTGGTGACGGCCAGCTTCAAAATGGCCGCATTGTTCCAAACGATCAGAGGGTGACATAAGGGCAGAGCGTGGAACACTTGTGGAAATACTTTAGGAGTGACTTTTTTTTTTGTAAGTTTTAATTTGTGCTAAAAATTCATCTACACATCTCTAGCAAAGCAAATTTCCCCAAGACAGATGGAGGCTGTTTAAAAGTTGGTTGCTTGATTCTGATTGAGATGGTTTTAATTTTATCACAGGGCACTTCAAAACAAGGAATGAAATGTAAGGTAAATTATTATCTAAAATAAGCCTTTCTCTTACGACGTAAAAACAGGATGTGAATTTCAGAGAGGGATGCATTGATGCCGTCAGTGGTGAAGCTACAGCCGCCGCCGCTTAGCGGAGGGGGCTTAGGGAGGTGGTGGATGTGCCGGGTGGGGGCGAGGGCGGAGGAGATGATTTCAAATGAATTACATAATGGAACATTCCCAACAGGATGCATAAAAGGAGGGCATGAAGAGGGCTGCGTGTTTTAAAGGTTGGGATGAGCAGCGTGTGTTTGCAGGGTCCCTGAGAATATAAAGAGATCTGCTCAGCACGGCAGGCAGCTGCTCACCTCTTACCGTAGAGTGGGAAGAAATGCGCGCAAGCTCAAGTGTGAGTGATTTCAGCTTTCTGCACAATAAAGATTGTTAAACATCAATTTGGATTGGGTGATCTCAGTCCTGACAATACTGGAAAATGTCTTAACTGCCAATCAGCCAGGGACTTTTTTTTTCCCCATGCAAAGACAGAATGATGGGCCCAAGACCTCTTATTAACTACAATTTGGTTTCCCTTGCATTTCAGTATGTCAGAGCAATTTCTTACTTGAAAGTATATGATTTCTTCCCCCAGATTCTTTCCTCCCATGACCTTTTCCCTCTGTTTCCTTCAGATGCTCTATAATTTTGTGCCTCACCACTTTCCATCGTTCAGTTGCTCTGTAGTGCTAAGATTTCACCGTGGATGTAGTGGAAGCCTTCTCCGGGGGGATAATGACATCCCTGCCTCTCAAGACCTGTTCTCACTGTGGGATGTGTGAGCCATTCCTTTCACTGCACTTTCCCCCACACCCCGGGAGTTTTTATATGCCAGTGTGCTATACTTTAGAGATTCAAAATTAAATAAGGCACAGTTTCTATCCTGTTGGGATTTACCATGTAGTGGTGTAAATGCCAGAAGTGACATTCTAAAAATGTAACCTGGTCCCTTAGCACAAAGGAGGGAGTTAAGAGCTTTGTTTGGGGAGTAACTATTGGTCAACATATATGCCCACAAATCAGATTGTCTTAGGGAGTACATATTGAGGTAGGAGAGAATAATGGGGTGCCATTTTTCTCTCGCACTGTCTTTGGTCCAGGGCATCAGAACAGTTTCTGAATAGCAATTCCATTCTCTCTGTCTCTCTGTCTCTGTCTCTGTCTCTGTCTCTGTCTCTCTGTCTCTCTCTCTCTCTCTCTCTCTCTCTCTCTCTCTCTCTCGTGTGTGTGTGTGTGTGTGTGTGTGTGTGTATTCTATCATAGGAAAGGCGTTCTGAGGGTTAGTGAGACGGCTCAGAGAGTCAAGGTATTTGAAATATTTGAAAATATTTTGAGAGTAAACTAGACACCAAGAACAAAAGCACCTAGTAAGAAACTGGGTCTGAAGAAATAAGTTTTAAAAGAAAGGAGAGATTCCACGAGGAAGAAACGTGTACACCTGGGATGCTGATTCGAATTGACCTGCTGTAGAGTGATTTTCAAGTGGCTGGGGACCTTTGATACGCATTAGGTAAATGAAACCAAGGAACCACCAGTCATTCCAGTGTGGTGCAAACAGCAGCTGTGCGATGTAAGAACAGGTCTGAGGTGTATGTGGAAGTGTGCCTGAAGCCTGTGGTCAGCTCTGAAGGGCTTCTGTGGAGGAAGATCCTACAGATAGGGCGAGCTCCTGGTGTGGGTCTGTGGTGGACACCGGTGTCCTCCTTGTTTCTATGTGCGATGGAAACATTTCATAACCAAATCCTGTTCTTCTCCCACCCCAGTGAGAGGACATGACAGGACTGGTGGATTAGAGATGGAACTGCTAACAGCATGCAGGATTTAGATGAACACACACACACACACACACACACACACACACACACACACACACACACGACAAGTGTGACACGAGCTAAAAAGCCTATAGATAGTCTTGGTTTTGATCTTTCCTTATCAGCTTTGGCATGGCCCTTTCTCGTGTAATCTTTAAGGCAGATTTCTGGTTAAAAGCAAATAGGCACTTTTCTTCAGCATTGGTTATGAGTAGAAATCATGTTCAGAGTCTATTGGCAAGAATGTGGATAATTTTAATAGATAAAATCTGTTATTTCCAAAAAGACGCCTTTTAATGTGGTGCTACAAAGCCTCTTATTTATTCCTGATGCCCTACTCTTTCCATGTTCCAGCTTGTTTCATACATTATTTCTCTGTGGTTTATGTTTGCTTAAAAAGTTTTACAAGAAAAGTTATGAATGTTAGTTTTATTTTTCTTATAAAACATAGACACACTTCTTCTTGAACTTAGATTATGCATAAGCATTGGAGATGTAATTTTCAGAAATGAGTTTCTATCTGGTTATATTTTCTATATTGAATAATCACTGTTGGAATTAAAAGTCTCTTGAGATGAACAAGTTGCCTTTTTTCTCAGAAAATGTTTTATCTGCTTTCAGAGTTTTGGCTCTTGGATGTCAGATTAAAATTCCGAAACATGTTTGATTCATCTCAGAATTGAATGTCAAGTCCAAAGACGGATATTTATAACTGAGTTCTGTTCAGGCAAACGAGCTCCAGCCGAAGCTCCCGTCATTGCAGAGTTTCCGTTCACAGTCATGGTGTCGTCATTTTGAACGAACAAATTAAAGCTTTAAGATTGGATCTTAGCAAACCAGATATTTAATTCCCTGCATATTATGCTTTTTATTTGCAGAGTACTTTGGGGGTTTCGGCAAGGCTTTTGAATAATCATTCCTGTTTCACACAACACAGTGCCGTGGTAGCAGCATTTCCACTTGACTGAAAACACAAGCTCCATGAAGTGAAATGATACGCTGCTTAGCACTCAGCTCAGTTTTCTGTTTAGCTCTTTTGTTTCCAAACTATTCCATTATAAAATTTCTATTACAAAAATTTTTTAAAGATAAAGGGACTGGTTAAGAGAAAAAAAGAAAAGAAATCTGCACGATTCTAGAACTGTTTACATACCAATATGGAAAACTTGGGAGTTCAACAGAAATAGCTATATTCATAATTAGTAATTGATTAACTACTTTTTGGAGATGAGAGCTAACTAGGTTCTGCGAGCTGGAGGGAAACTGTAAACGACCCATTAAGTATTTATAAATCAAGGGCAAAAGTAATAGGTTAAACCACATTAGAGGTGTTAAAAATCCTCATTTATAACGACACTAAGTGACGGATACATTAATGGTCACTGTAGAGTAGCCGAGAGAATCAAGTCAGTACTCAGTATTTGGAAATAACTGAAGGGGAAACAAAGCAATGTTATTGTCTTTCATATATGAACTGTCCATAGGGGTCAGTAAGACTTGGTGAGGTGGCTTTCTTTCTTTGTGGGCATCTTCTCACCAGTGAACGAAGAGTGAATGACGGGGATAGAATATAGCCGTTTTGCAATAATGGATTCTGGTAATGAGCACCAAGCATCTTGTCACGAGAAGACAGACAGAAAGTCTTCGCGTACCTCCCTGTGATTAATCAGTGGGGAAGATTACATCTCAGTGTGACAAAGCCTTGATCTGGCTGCCAGTTTCCAGAAAGAAAAGAAAAACAAAGCAGGGCACTAAAAGGCACCATGGGGCTGCAATCAGCAAAATCTAGCCGTGGAGAGCTCTGAAGTACCAACAAGCTGCCTGAACCACAAATAAACTGAGAGGGGGGAAAGGTAAAGAACAATTAGGGACTAAAATAGTCTTAAAATATTAATTGACTTAGGATATATACATACATATATATATATATATATATATATATATATATATATATATCAATTGAGCAAATAGCTAGGAAATTGTATGCCACAACAGTCAAGAGATGAGCACTGGATGCATATTTGATGACTTTCAATTTCACCTTCGAAAGTGTGGTGACAGTATTGCCTCATTATGCCACGTTATAAAATCCACATCTTTTAGAGATGCACTGAAATATTTATGGATAAAATATTATTTCTGGAATTGCTTCTAGATAGTTTGGGTCCAGGGAGCGGTAGAGAGTTTAGTTAGGTGAAGCACCCATGAACTGTGTCCAGATCAGGAATAAACTGCACTGTGTACCAGATAGATACCCTAGTCATTTCACATGCTTTATCTATGCTTCTTAGAACTTACCAGCGTTCTATGGAGAAATTACCCTATCTTCAGCTTTCCTGAGACACTGGGGTGGAATAGCTTGACCCCTGCCATGGCGTCTGGCTAGGTTTCCCTTTGAGCCTCAAGCTTGCCTTCCTCTGCTCAGCTCCAGCAGTTCACAGGGGCAGAGATTCTGAGCAACAATGTCTGCTATTTTATATACACTCCCCCACCACCATTTTCTTGATCATCTTTCTTTGCCCAGATTAAAGTCTTTGGGGGAAGATTGTAATTTGCATTTTGGCTAAATGAGAGGCTCTCAAACTAGTCAGCCTGCTCCAAAGCAATCTGAGCCACTATCTGAATCTTTAATGAGGCAAGCTGTTCCCCTTGCTCACAAGATGGGGAGCAAGTCGAAGCTCAGTTCGGGGGGTTTGACTCTCACCCTAACTGTTCAGAGGCTTTCCTTGGCACAGTGTGTTCACTGGTGGTGCTGCTGGTAGGCTGGCGCGGGGTAGCGCTTCCTAATATGAGATGCTCATTGCTATGCGTGCGCACAAAGGGGGGGGGGACCTGTGGTGGGTGGGAAATGACATTTCCAGTAATAAGAAACAAACCTTAGATAAAACACTTGTGAAGCCCCAGGGGGATAGTGCCCTCGTCTCGGATCCAGGGGAGATTAGAAAATCTTTTCAAAGATGAATGTTCAAGTCCTCTGTGGGCTGTCAGAGCAGCTTACGTAAGTCCTCCTTGGAGGTGAGAATTAAAAACCCCAAGTTGGTTAAATCTTTTGCAAAATGTGGTCCCTCTCTTTTTCTTGGAGTGACTACAATTCATGACATTTGCACTTTTATAGGTAAAGTAGCAGCCAGGAGAATGACGGGAAGATAGGCTTTGTGCTTGGAGAAGTTCACTGATTGGCTAGACACACATAAAATTATAGAGATTTGGGAAGTTTTCCCTGATAAAGCCATCTTTTGTCTTCCACTTCTTTGAGATGGAGGCATCGTGTACACTTTCCCAGGAATGAATAACAACTATAAAACTTAGTGACTCAATCTTGTAAGAGCCTGGGATGTAACTCCATGGTAGGGCACTTGCCTAGCATTGGCATGTTTAGAGTCCTAGATTCAATCATAGCCACGGAAAATATTAATTTAAAATTTAAAATACATACATGTAGTAAGAAGTTCAATTCTGAGGTGGCTAATGGTTGTTCAGATAATTGTTCCAACTTTTCCCAAGATTTAATTTTAATTGTCTGCCTTCTTTTCTGTGAATATATTTCTTCACACTCTCAGCTAGGGCAACCAAATTAACCTTCCAAGGTTTCTGTCTCATGGGGAAACAAAGGGAATGAATTGGTATTGTCTGTAGCCACCTGTTCTTTGGTTGAAATGCAAAGACTTCCCTCATGCCTGGACATGCTTCTTGCTTGCTACATAGTTGTTGATCAACTTCTGGGCACAGTGAAGGTCACAGAATGTCAGCTTGATTAGGGATTGCTCCAGAAGTAAAATACAACTATTTCAAACAAGAACTTATTGCTAGCTCAATTATACAAGTAACACTACAAATAAAACATGTATCCTCGATTTAAAAATGCCAAAACAGATGAGGATCACCACCATTTCATTATTGCCAAGCATTACACAGTGATGACCCACTGCAATGACTACGTTAACGCTGTTAACATTGCTTTTAACCTTATATATAAAAACAACAGCCAATGGAACTGAGATTCCCTTCTAGACCTTTAAATATAGACTTTGTTATTTATACTCTATGATCTTGAAGAAGCAGCTGTGGCTGTTATACAAGAGTCATAATCCCATGTGTATTAGTTTCTTTTCCATTGCTGTGATAGAGTACACTGGGCGTTCACTTTGCCTTACAGTGCAAAAAGGCTATAGTTTCATCAAGGTGGGGAAGGCGTGGCATGGGGGCAAGGGGTGTGCTTGGCATTCTGAAAGCAGGCCCAGAACAGGCTATGAAGCCTCAGTGCAGCCCCCAGGTACACACTTTCTCTAGCAAGGCTCCGCCTCCTAGGAGTTCCACAACATCCCGCCCAGGGCGGGGGACATGAGCTTACGAGAGATATTTCCTATCGGAACTGTAGTAATCTATACTACACATGCCGGTGCCATCACAGTTGAGGACGACAGTAGCGATCCCCTCGTGACTTTTGCCACCACAGTCACGTAGGGAGTTTTCATCCAACCACACTTGCTTCTTTTCTTTCAGTGGTTGATCTGCGTACAGACCCCATAAGCAGTCTACTGTTCTGTACTGTAACAGGGATCAGAAACCTTCTGGATAAGACCCCACCCCTTCCTGCCTTCCTCCCTTCCTCCAACTTTGCCCAACAGTTCCCCAAAGCCGTATCTTTTTCTTTTATGCCCTTTTCTCCCCCTTGAAAACTTCCAAACCTCACGTCCTTCCCTGTGTCTTTCCTCTGAGAACGCACCACCATCAGTGCTACCCTCTTGTTTTCATTCTTTAATTGCCGGCTCTTGATGGGTTTATCTTCAAAGCCATTTCAATCTCTTAGTCCCTAGGAAACGTTTTTTCCACTTTTCTCTAGTGGCCTCTTCCAGAGCCAGAATGCTTTGATAGGAGAACTGGGATGTCTTGTTTTATTCTCCCATTCCTTTTCTCTTTAGGTTCTTTCCACTCACCATCCCCTAGAGGGAACAAGCCTGGTCTGCAAGCTGATGACACCGTGGGTGTGTCAGACTCTCCTTAATCCCTGCCCCAGCTATGTTCCCTGTGTTATCCAAGATGGCTGCCAAGCTTACTTAGACCCTTCCGTTCCCTGTTAAGATTATAGATACCCATGCCTAAGATTATGGACACACGCATGTTGGCTTTGATCCCAGTAAGATTTTTAAGTTTCTTCAGACCATATCATATGCATTTTTCTCCATTCCTCTCCTACAGTCCTGACTGATTTGGAGAAATAATAAGAATCAAATGGTCATTAAGTATTAGAAGTCAGTAAGGGTATTTTTGGGGTGAGAAAGCCTCACTTAACTGGCTTAGGAGGGGTAGCCTGTCGGTTGCTGACCTACAGAACCGTAGCAGCGTTGTTAGTTAGCCTCAGCTGTCTCTGCTCACCGAACCTTTTCATGGTGTAGAGCATCTTATTAGGATACGGGATTTCTATAGCTCAGCTTAATAGCACTTAGATGTCTTTAGAAACTGAGAAAGTGTTTACATACTTAGGCATCGTCTAAAAGCATGGACAGACACGACAATGCAGGCTTGTATGCATGAATAATAGGTCTACGTAGTAAGTTGTAAACACAGTGGAGGTCGGATGGTGTGTGCAATGACAATGTGTCCGATAGAGGGAGAAGATGAGTTAACCCGGGTGATTTCCCTCAAGGAGACGGATTTGAAGCAGATTCTTATTTAAGATCAGGAAAACAGAAGACCAGCCAAATAAGAACAGCTTGAGTTAAGGTTCAAAGACAGAAGGCAATCATTAGAGTCAGCATGGAAAGGCTTGACTGAGAGAAACCCAAAGACGTGCATTCAGACTTGAAGGCAGGCTCAGCCCAAGCGTTTGCCCTTCCTTCGACAGACCCAGTTGCAGAGAGGCCTGTAAATATGCCCTTGGCTTGTATAGCACTAGCAGCCACATGATGGCTGCACTCTCCCCATTTTGAGTTTCAAACTGGAAAGTAAAATTACACATGTGAGACATGGCTTTGTCTCTACTTCTTGACTCCTGTGCTCTGCCTCCGCCGCCTTCGCAAGGTGCCTTCTGTTACTTTTCTTTCTCACCCAGGTACCTCATTAGCCATGCCCCACTACTTGTTTTGGTGCCACCGTAACTGCTGATCACTTTCCCTGTAGCTACACAGTCAGATTCTGTGGTACACTCTGGTGTCCCTGTACATCTCAGCACTCCCCGAGAAAACAAATCCCTTTTTTCAATCCATGGAAGACATGGGAGGCTTGAAGAAAGCCTGAGACCGGGAGTTATACAGATCTGGTTAAAATCAGGTTTAGTTTTGGTTTTTATTCCAAGTTCCACAACATAGGAGTTTGCCATCTCAGGATTTTGCTGGGCGTATGTGCTTTTAAGGTGAGCGAGGAAGGGGGTGGAGAGTGGAGAGAAAATGTGCCCCAGGTACATAGCCCAATTTCAGCCCAAATAAGGACGTAGCTGCCTGGCAATCTGCACTTTAAGCAAACTTACCAGATGTGCCTTCAAGCTGAGTTTCAGAACTCCTGACGTATGCGTGCATCTTTCCCTCCCATCATTGGCTTTTCTTTGCCCTCTTAATGAAACGATGCCTCTGAGGTGGGAATTGTAGGGTCTAACAGCATCATGTCCTGTGTCATGTTGTTTTCGCCTTTCAGATTAAGGTTTTGCTCTGGTGAAAAGAACTTTCTCTACCTCTGCCGTCACTACTCGGAATAAGTTATTTAAGTGGTACCAAACCTTTAGCAAAAGCATTCCTACACGTGACGGTGATTCAACACATATTGTAGAATGGGTCTTTCTTTATTAAGCACAAGATGTGGTAATATTACTGTGTTCATTGTGACAGGCCCACATCATAAAGATGTGCACACTTGAAGTGACTGCCAAAAATTCAGTAATCCAGATGAACAAAAATTTATTTCAGTATTATTTAGAAAAATAAAAACGATGCAAAAAAATATCCCACAGTGAACAAAAATGTCAAAAATGTACATGCGGACAGGATCAGCCTCGTGGTTCGGCACAGTGTTGTTACTGAGGTGAAACACCACATCAAGACATTGCTTATCCAGAACACCGAGTGTCTCCTGGAGTCTCATCCTCAGGCAGGTGCCTGCACTGGCCTCCCTACAGTCCCAGCATCTCTTTCTTCTGAATCCCGTCAGAGTTTAAGAACCTGAAGCAGAGCAGTCTGTTTGCTGGCATTTCGTGTCTGAGTCTCTTTACTTTTTTGGTAACATTTGTACAAAAAAAAAAAAAAAAGCTCTTCTGTAATACAGACGTTGGAAAATATCTACATTTTGAGAATGTCAATTTGTATGTAAGGATTTAGATATATCTCAGAAATGAACATGATTTTGTAAACCATAGTGTCACTGAAAGACTGTTTTCAGTGGAAAGAGAAGTAATGAGACTGTAAGCCACAAGCGCAGGGTTCGTTTCTGACTGTTCTCAGTCAGGACTCGGGAAAATAAGAGAAGTCAACATAAAAAGGGAGATTTTAAGTTTAAGTAGATCAGAGTCAGCCTGGCAAGAGAAGTGATCACGGAAGGAGATTTTTGTGTAATTAAATGTCAGTTTGCATTTTGAAATATCGCCTGATGCCTCCTACTCAGTCATCAAGTAAGATGAGAGGCTTCTTCTCTGTGCGTACCAAGGGCAGACGGCAGCCCAGCCGCGTCGGCTCTCCTTCAAGGCTGCAGTAGAGCTCAGAAGGAGGTGAGCACATCGCTTTCCTAAGGCTAAGGTGGTACAGTGTCACTGGGAAACTGTGTGGGGGCATTATGGTTTCCCTGAAATCAAAGCAAGTAGACACAAAAGTACGCACAAGCAGAACAGCAAGGGGAAACCCCCAAGCCCTGCCCAGACTTTTGTCATGTAAGATCAGGATGGGGTGCTGGGGGTCAGCTAGTTCATCCGCCTTCACTTACAGACGAGGAACCTGATGCTCAGGCAAATGAATGGGTTTTCCTGGTCTCTCAACTATCAAGTGACTGGAGGGACGGTCACTTTCGTCCACTCGATGATGGAAGTGTTCGGCAGGTTGTGGAGCAGGTGAGGCCATTGGTCTTGGTGTCCTGTTTCTTGAAGGCAAATGATTCCAGATGTTTTTAGTCCTGGTAGTGTGGCAGGAGAAACTCCCATAGCAGATTGGAACAAGTGTGCTCTTGGAATTTCAAGAAATGCCCCACCCCCTCCACCTGCCTCATTTTACCAGTTATGCAGATGCAAACTTGTTGAACCAGAGTCTGCAGGTGTAGGGCCTGAGTACTGGTGTTTTCAGTGTACCCCTGCTCATGTTTGAGGCTTCTGTCTTTAAGACAAACATGTCTGTTCCAGTCAGTATCAATTTTAACGTGAAGAAATTTCAGACTAAGCTTGAGTGAGAATGAAAGGCGATGTGTCAGAGCCTTAGGAAAGAAATGCACGAAAAGGCAATTTTTTCCAACTAATATACGATTGGGAGGCTTACTCGGGTCTGTAATAGCCACTGTGAAGTGTGTTTCTTTCCTGTTCCACCCAGGACCAGAGTAAACCAGAGGAAAGGCCTGAATGCCGGTTGGAGTTGGTCTGTGCAGTTGGTCTGACGTGTGATGCTTCTGGAATGGAAGCTGGTTTTGATCTTTCTTCTAGCCTTATGTCAGTAACTGAGTAGCACATCGTCTGTGGCTTCCACACTAACACTCATCCCCAGCGTATGAGGAACTCACCCTCTCCTGAAGCAGGGAGCCAACGTTCTCACGAGTCTCACAGGGCCCTTTTAGAATCACCCCAGTGTAGTAGAAATGGGCTCAGTACTTTTGTGTGTTTTGTGCTTCTCACGCGACCCATGCGTCATGCCATTTCCCCTTCATTTTTTTCTATATTCCCTGAGTACGTAGCACATAGGATGTTTGGTTGCCAGATGCCCACTAATCGAAAGTAACTCGCACATATTTATATTATCTGAAAACCGTGAACATTTTCTACAGTCTGACACAGTTACCAGTAGATCTCAGGATTTATTAAAGCAGATGAACAAATTGTATGCAAGCTGTTCTTTAAGGTATTTTTTAAAGTGTAAATCAGTTGATTTTTTTTTATCAACTTGATAACTTAGGAGCTTATCTAAAACTAATTGGGAAATAAACTTCATGAACATTTTATATAGTAAATTAGGGGCCACAAACAATTTTTTCAATATCTTTCCTGTAATACAATTAAGTAAAAGTCTCTCTCTCTCTCTCTCTCTCTCTCTCTCTCTCTCTCTCTCTCTCTCTCTCTCTCTCTCACACACACACACACACACACACACACACACACACACACACACATACTCACACCCCATGAGAGAAAACTGAGACTGTAAAGACTTTAAATGTCATCAAATGCAGTAGAGATATTTGGCAAAGATGCATTTTTTTTTTAAAGATCAATTTTAAAAGGGCAAAAGACCACTTAAGAGAAAATCAATATGGAAAGAACAGGTAGTCAGAAGTCGCTATGAATTAAAAGTTCAAGTAAATCAGCTTGTCATCAGATCCTTGATCCAGAAACCCTTCTTCTGGGTCAAGTTTGTCTGTCTTTTCTTCTCACGCGGATTCCAGCTAGTAATGGGGTGCTGCCTAATGAGCGGTCACACGAACACCCCGTTTCCTCTGTGGCTCGGATGGGCAGGGTCACCCCTAGAACCACAGCACTCTGATTTTCAACAAGCCATCTTTCCCTTTGTTCTTCAGATGTATCTAATTTTGATTCTCAGAACCAGATGTCTCACTCCCAATTGCTCTGATGCTTGATTCGCTGTGGACCGTTCTCATCACTGTCTCTTATACATCCGACCTTATTCTCGGTAATTGGGCACTCTTCTGACTGCACTGCCTTTGGGATTAATTTCTCCAACAGGGTTATTTCTTGTCGGCCACATCACGCCACCAAGGCTGCCAGGGTGGGGTCCTGACCTAGTGTTCTAAATTCTCAAGAGAGTAGTACAAATGAGTCCTTTCTTCTGGTGTTATTCTTGAACATTTTCTGCTTGCTGTGTGTTTTGACCCAGCAGGACACAGTCCTTCGGTGAAACGTCCCTTCGTTCCCTGTTAGTGGTACTGCCTTGCGGTAGAGTCACCAGCAGGGAGGGAAAGAACTGTCGAATGGCCAGATAGCATCAGTAGGAGGAAGCCTGGTTCCAGATCAGTTCATGTCTACATATTAATTATGAATGTGGACGTGTGTGCTCTCCAATGCACCACTGTATTCTCAATTCCTCTGGGCCAGATTTGAAAATATTACATAATAGGAAATGAGTGAAAACTGCATTTTGTTAACAATTTTTTTTTAATCTGAAATAGTTTATATGAACCTTACATTTGCTCTACACACGAACACTCACAGATGTTAAAATGTTGCATCTGCTGTGCAAATGATGCAACGTCTGTGGCTTTTGAAAGAAATGATAAATGATACCTGAGATTTGTTTCAGTGGATTAATTACAGAGCCATTCCTTTATCTGACAGTTGCTTAAGAGTTTTGTGGCAGTTCATGTCTCCAGCTTTCAGAATGGGGGAATAGATAAACGTCCAGTGTTCAGGTTCTGCAGGTAAACAAAGACGTTTGCTAGGAGTGCACAGATAATAGAGCATTTTTAGCTTCCTGCAATCATAGCCTCCAGACGGAAGATGGGCAGAGCTATCCTTTCCCCCCAATGGGATTTCAAGGGAGTGGCTTCAAGGATGGCCCAGGCCCTCCCGGCAAGCTGGCGAGGAAGACAGTCCTCAGGAGGGACAGTCTTCAGGAGGGAAGACCTTAAGTGGTGTCTGACTAGACTCTTTCTTGTTCTTGTCCCAGTTGACTTTCAGTGTAACAGCCCAGTGTGGCTCAGAGCCATTTGCACAACTGTCTCACACATCCTTAACAATAAAAAGAAGTTACACTCATCTTTAGATTTCTACAGGTCTATACATCGTCTAGTATATAACATGTTTAAAATTATATGACAATTATAAGGTTCTAATTAAGAATTAAGAACTTCTTCAACATAGAAAACAGATCTTTCTTTCTTTCTGTCTGTCTGTTTTTCTTTTTTGCTAAAAACAGAGATCAGAAATGAGAGGGTGGGTTGTTTTGAATATATTGCAAATTAAAACTAAGTGCGTCTAAAAAATCACAATGAACAACATGAAGCAGTAAATTAAATGGAGTAATGTTGGTAATTGATGAGAGACAAAACTCATATATATACATATGTGTTTATATATGTATGTATGAATGGAAAATAATGAGAGAGGGAAGCTCCAACTGAATAAAAGAGAAGAAGGAAAGCCCAGCAAGGGTCATGTCAGGCCACAGTGCATAGGAAACTCAGCTCAATGATGCTAGCAGATAGATGCATTGGAAACCACGTTGTGCCTGTCAGACTGAGTCCTTTGAGCAGCTTTCTCCATGCTGTGACGGTGGGAAATGGTATTCCCCCACACTGATGATAGGCATTCAAGTCAGTGCGGCTTATCTGGAGGTCAAATTGGCAACAGGTATTAAAATGAACCTAGGAATTCTACTTATAAAAATTTATCTTAAGGGAACAGTCATAAATATGCACACACACATGTCGCGCGCAGCCTTCGCCGACAAAGGAGACGCAGCAACTCAGGATTCTTCTGACGGTGATTTTATTGTTACAGCTCTTCTTGATGGCAGACGGAGAAAAAGGACCCTGCCCCAGAAAACCCGCTGCTTATATAGGGAATTCAGGGGAGTATAGGGGCGTGTCCTCTTGTCATTGGTGCTCCAGAGAACACCCAATTAGCATATTGTTGCGTAAGCAGGTGACGTCATTGCGCATGCGCACTGGCCACAAGGGCTTCCAGGAGACAGGGAACCAGCGCCGGCTCCCGACATCTCCCCCTTAACTTTCAATTAAAAATGCCAAACTGAAGCCATGAAATTACTGATCCAGCTCTCCGCATCAGCAGCAGGGAGCGATCAAGGAAGTTACATGGACGGAGACCCTGTACACCCGAATTTCCGTGCAATGGGAACTCGAGCCCCGGGAGGTGCACAGGTCTATCCTGTAGCATCCTGGTGCAATGGGAACCTGTGCCCTTCAGGAATGCTAGAACCAGGATAGTGTCTCAATGTTTGAGCATACTAAGCCAAACCTGAGGAGATGCCCCTTGTTCCACAGCAAGCATAGCCTGTGCAAGCACAATTCTGTCACGCTGTTGTTGTCTTTTAAATTTTCAGAGCAACCAAAGACAGAAAACCAGTCCCCCAGCTAACATAAGGCCAAATGAACCCATCCCCATCCCTTCTTTAAAGCTCTATTCATCCAAGAAGAAAGATTTTCAGCTAGTGAGGGGTCTATGCGGGTGGAATTAACATGAGTTATGGCAAGTAAAAACTTGTGCATCATACATCACTGGAAACGGGACAGGGTACACTGACAGTATTCCCCACCGAAGCTCCTGCGCCCTTAACACTGGACTCAGCATCAGCAGACTCAGAAGAACCTGCAGCGGGGTCTCCATCCTTCTCGTCCTTTTTCCCTATCCTGGTCAGCCGCACCGGCACCCAAATTGGATTTTCTTGGTCCTGTGGAAAAACACAAACAGCTCCCCTGGATCTTATTAATATTGGATCCGGGCCTTTCCATTTGTTATCAATAACATCCTTTCATTTCACCATTTCTCGCGGTGATGAATGACCAACATGTCTGTCTGCTGCAGACCGTCCTTCAGAATCCAAATTTAAAAAATTTAAAGTAAATAAGATAAGGGAGATAGAAGTCTTTGGACCCATATTGATAATGGGGCTCATTCCCCCTTTTTGTTTTTGTAAATACATTTTTATTGTGCCATTTGCACGTTCCACAATGCCTTGAGCTTGTGGATTATATGGTAGTCCAGTTATATGATGGACTCCCATCTTTTGACAAAATTGTTGAAATGATTTTGAAGTATAGGCCGGCCCATTATCAGTTTTTAACTGTAGGGGCTTTCCCCAGGCTGCCCAGTAAGCATCTCAAAATTCCATTGTGGATGTTGATTAACTAGATTTTGTCTAGCTTGGCTCGCACACAGGTCATGAAAAATAGATTTCCAGTCTAAGTATTGTCCCATAGTGAGACATGCCTTAACTGTATTATACCAGTCCTGTGGAGTCATGGCCTGATCCGTTAGCCTGTCCACCAATGCCTGAGTATAGGAAGCATTATTGCCATAAGTTTGAACTGCTTCCGCCAAGGCTTTTAACTGTTTTAACTCTAATTGAGAATATTGTCGTTGTTGTTGTGCATCTTCCCACACGGGAAAGGCTGCTCTAATCTTCTGTCTTTCTTTCTCTGAAATCAGAGAGCTAGCTGTCTTAGGCCTCGTTGCCATCCTTTTGTTTTCCACCAACATCACTTTCTCCTCTAAGGGAGGCGCTGATGGTCTATACCCAGGGGCAAATGGGGGATTAGGCCCATATTTCTCTGACTCATATTCGGCAGCTTCCTCGTCCAATTCTGCTTGCTCCTCAGGATCTAGTCCCTCTTCTTCCTCTGAACTAGACGAATCATGCTTAAGGTCCTCCTCCTCTGAGGACGTCTCCTCAGAGGCAGAGGATTCCACCCTGAAATTTTTGAATCCGTCTAAGACGGAATAAAGCCTCCTGGCTTCCTCTTTTTCTCCCTCCTTTTGTCTCTCCTTTCCCTCCTTAAACTCAAATCTTTTTGTTCGAGGTTTCTTCTTTCTCCTTAAACCTCTTCCCTTTTCTGCTTCTGATAGACTATCTTGATGGTCGGCCAAAACCCTCTGTCCTTCGTTAACCGTCTCCCTACATCTCTCATTTTCTATACATGATTTAATCATCTTATAAACTGGCCATGTGCCTGCTCTTAATGTTCCTTGCTCCTTTTCAGTAATCAAGTCTGTCCCTAACTTACTCCATGACCCCTTGGATAAGGATCCTGTGGAAGTAAACCAAGGAGCCACTCGATCCACCTCTTTTAAAAAATTAATCAGCACTTGCTCTGGAATTGTTAAATCTCTCTGTCTAAGCAACGCCCGCGTTGCCTCCAGAATCGGCTTAACTTGTTGATTTCCCATGCTTCCTTTACCTACAGGAGCGGGAGCGCTTGCTCAGTTATCTACCTGAGACTGACAGCAAATTAATCTGTAGCACAGAAAGGGGACATGTAAGTCTTGTCCCGTTTCCCACAATTGAGACAGAGGCAACCAGCAACAGCGGACCGTACCAAACAACAGAAATCGTACCTTGCAGAAAGTCAGTTCTGAATCCTCTTCCGACGAGCAGTCAGGGGTCCTTCAAGTCGTTCCTTCACCCAGGGGTCGGCAGTTCCCGGGTTTCAGCACCACTTGTCGCGCGCAGCCTTCGCCGACAAAGGAGACGCAGCAACTCAGGATTCTTCTGACGGTGATTTTATTGTTACAGCTCTTCTTGATGGCAGACGGAGAAAAAGGACCCTGCCCCAGAAAACCCGCTGCTTATATAGGGAATTCAGGGGCGTATAGGGGCGTGTCCTCTTGTCATTGGTGCTCCGGAGAACACCCAATTAGCATATTGTTGCGTAAGCAGGTGACATCATTGCGCATGCGCACTGGCCACAAGGGCTTCCAGGAGACAGGGAACCAGCGCCGGCTCCCGACACACACACACACACACACACACGCACGCACGCACGCACGCACGCACGCACGCACGCGCACACGCGCACACACGCACACACACAGCCCAAATACTTTCCTAGGAATGTTTTGAGTAGTCAAAAAGGGGGATAATCTAGGAAGATGGGTCAGTGGTGGAGCTCTTGCTTAGCAACATTCAAGTTCCCTATGAAGTGGCTGCAGTTGATGCCTGCTGGGAAAGGAAAGTCGGTGTCACTGGCTGTATCAAACACACTCCAGGGCAGACCCCAGGCCCAGCAGCAGCTGACCAACAGGAACCTCCTCCTTTCCTCAGAGACAGGGTTTCTCTGTGTAGCCGTGGCTGTCCTGGAACTCACTCTGTAGACCAGGCTGGCCTCAAACTCCCAGAGATCTGCCTGCCTCTGCCTCCCTGAGTGCTGGGATTAAAGGGGGTGAGCCACTACCACCTAGCTGAAAAAATTCCTTTCTTCTTCTCCTTCTTCTTCTTTTGTATTTTTTGTCTTAATTTTTTTGTTTGCTTTGATTTTTTGGGGGGGGACAGGGATGGAGGGAGAGAGACAGATTGAGGAAGTAAGGAGGATCTGAGAAAAGTTGGGGGCGGGAAAGACTATGATTCAAATATATTGTATGAATTTTTTGAATAAAAAAGAATTTTATAAATATATAATCGTACTAGGAACAAACATAGAAGAATATAATATAAATACATTCCCTTATCATAGGCTCATGGAAGTTTTGAAAAATGATGTTTCCCAAATTTTCTATGTTGAGCACGTAACTTAACATTATAGGGGCTGTCAATACAGCTTAGTGTAGAGTGCTTGCCTGGTGTGCGTGAGTGCCTGGCCTTGATTCTTGGTACTGCAACAAATAAACAAAAAATTATGTATGTATTATGTACACCCAGAAAAGTGTCCATACGTACATGTCAATAGAATTCTAACAGCTGGACACACTAGTGTCAGCAGCAGCCAGCTCGATACAGAGTTACCAGTGTGTTCTGTGCTCGCCCCAGGCCATGCCAACTGCCACCGCGCTCAGCCTTCACCACCCTTCAAGGCAATGGCTAGCATTGAGTAGTTTCACATAGCTTCCCTCCTTTAAACATTTATTTATTGATTATAATTTATTCAGATTACATCCCGATTGTTGTCCCCTTGCTCTTATCTTCCTGTTCCTACCCTCCCTCTTCAGCCCAATTCCCCTGTTCCCACTCTCCCTCTTCAGCCCAATTCCCTTGCCCTAGACCTCTGGCGTCAGGGGAGGGGTCTCATGCCCCACTGTCTGATCACAGCCTATCAGGTCTCATCAGGACAGCTTGCTTCCCCTTCCTCTGTGTGCACACAGGCCATCCCTGCCAAGGGGAAGTAATCAAATTCCTGCATCTCATTCTCACATATCCCCTGCTATATAAATAGTTTAACTGTACAATTTGTAGCCTTCTGGTCTACCTGATGTTATTATCTTTTAATTAATTTTTTTTCATGCAATATATTTTGATCACGCTTTTCCTTTCCCGATTCCTCCTATATTCTTTCCATATCCCTACATACCCGGCTTTATGTCTATGTCTCTGTCTGTCTGTTTGTCTGTCTCTCTCTCTCTGAAGAAAGAACAAAAACAAAAATCAAGAAACACAAAAGACCCTGCAAAAACACAAAAATCAAAATCAAAATAAGCAAGCCAAAGATCACAAGACAAAAAGTGCTCCCCCCCCCCTTCCCCACAAGGCAAAATGAAACAAAAAGTCCAGAAAAATACCACTGATTGTCTTTTGTGTTGGGCAACGTCTCCTAGTCACAGGGCCCCCCCTGAGTTGTGTTTGATGATACCCCATGAGACTCTATTGGGAAAAACCAATTTTACTTTATTTTCAAAGCACACATCAGTTGCAGATAGCTTCTTGGGCAGGGTTGAGACCTTGTGTCTGTTTCTCTTTCTCAGTCCTGGGACCCTATTTAGCTTGAACTCATCCAAGTTTTGTGCATGCTGCTCTAGTTCATGTATGCACCAATGCTGTTGTGGCTGGAAGACACTGTTTTCTTGGAGTCCCCGTATATCCTCTGGCTTACAGTCTTTCCACACCGTTTTCCTCGTAGGTGCCTGAGCCCTGAGGGGAGAGCTTGGAGGAAGGCATCCCTTTTAGGACCGAGTGCTCCAAAGTCTTTCACTTTTCTCTGGACATTGTCAAGTTTGTTCTTTGTGTTACTTCCCATCTTGTTCTAGAGGCTTCTCTGATGAGGGTTGAGTGAGGCACTGACCTATGGGTTTAACAGCATGTTGTTAGGAGTCATTTCATTGCTATATTCCTTTAGCAAAATAATAGCAGGTTTTCTCCCAGCATTGGACCTACCTACTTCCAGGATTTGGGCCAGCTTTGCAGTGTCAGGTATGGGTTCCATTCCATGGGGCAGGCCTTAAGTCCAGTCAAAAGGTGGTTGGTTACTCGCATAATGTTTGTGTCACTTCTGCATCACTATGTGTGGCAAGCAGGTCACTGTTATCTTTCTGCCCCAGTAGCATGCAGAGTACTTTCCAGCATCTACTTGGTCCCAGCTTAACACCTCTCTGTTCAGTGACACAAATAAGTATTGTCTTCACCAATAGGGCCGAAATCAGGTAGAGGAGGGCAGCCAATAGCCTTGGCAATAACTGATGTTTTGGGATCTTCATGGGGGTTTTGTGTGGCTTTGGCATCAGGGTGATAGCGGCCTTGTAAAAAGAAACAGGAGATATTTCCTCAGTTTCTGTATTGTGGGATAATTTGAGGAGTATTAGTGTTAATTCTTTGGAGGTTTGGTAGAATTCTTCTCTGAATACGTCTTACCCTCAGCTTGCATTTGTTTGTTAGTTTGTTTATTCAGTTTTGCTCGAGAGACTTTTAATTACTATTTTGATTTCATTAGGAGTTACAAGACTACATGAATTGCTCATTTGGTCTTGATTTATCTTTCGTAGGCCTATGTATATGAAGAAATTCATACATTTCTTGTAGGTAAAAATTCAGTCTGGTGGATTTTATAAGTATATCCTTGTGATTTTCCAAACTTCCTTGGTGTCTATTGTAATGTCCCCATTTTCATTTCTAATTTTATTTATTTGGATCTCTGTCCATCTTTACGTTAACTTGGCTAAGGTTATCAGTGTTGTTGATTTTCTCAAAGAACCAATTCTTCAGTTTATTGATTGTTTGTATTTTTGTTTGCTTGTTTCTATTTCATTGATTCCAGCTCTGAGATAATTATTTTTTGCAATCTACTCCTTGGGGGTGCTATTTCCTCTTGTTCTAGAACTTTTAGGTATTCCCTTAAGTTACTAGTATGAGATATCTCAAAATTTTAATGTAGGGACTTAGTGCTTTGAACTTGCTGCATAGAACTGCCCTCATTGTGTCCCATAGATTTGGGTAGGTTGTGTTTTCATTTTCATTTGCTTCTTAAGTTTTTAATTTCCTTCTTGATTTTTGCATTAGCTCATTTTTTATTCAGTGTTGAATTGTTCAGTTTCCATGAGTTTGTAAACTTTCTGTTGGTTCTGTTGTTGATATCTAGCTTTTATCTATGGTGGTCACATAGGATGTAGGATGCTATTTCAGTTTTCATATATATGTTGAGAGTTGCTTTGTGTTTGTGTCCTTGTATATGCTCAATTTTGGAGAATTTTCCATGAGCGTCTTTGAGCGTGCACATGTCCTTGGGTAGAATGTTAACACAGATGTCTAAGAGGTCCATTTAATTTATTAAATTATATAAGCCCAGAATTTCTCTATTATTACTGTTATTATTATTATTATTATTATTTTTTTTTTGGTCTGGATGAGCAGTCTGTTAGTGAGACTGGGATACTGAAATCATCCTCTGTACAAGGGTCAGTAAGTTTTTATTTGTAGTAGTGTTTTGTTTTGTTTTGTTTTTTAATTAATTTGGTTACTCTTGTGTTTGGTGCATAAATATATTGAATTGGAATATCCTCTTGATGGATTTTTTTTCTTCACTGAATGTGTAAAGAAACTTTTTTCTGATTAGTTCTGGTTTGAAGTCTATTTTGTCAGATATAAAAATAGCTACACATGCTTGTTTCAGGAAGAAGGATCTTGTTTTCTGATCTAGTCTTTTAGTCTATCTTATTTTATTGGAAAATCAAGATCATCAATATTGGAAGTTGCCAATGAGCAGTATTTATTGATTTCTTTTATTTAGTTGTTATTGTGAAGGTTTTCCCCCTCTTTGATTTTTCTGGTCTGATATTATTTATTCCTTTTGTTTTGGGTAGAGTAGTTAATCTCTTTATATTGGAGTTTTCCTTCTAGCATCTTTTGTAGAAATGGATTTGTAGATAGATACTGCTTAAATTTGGTATTATCATGTCATGATTTTCTTTCTTCATCTATTGTGGTTGATAATTTTGCTAAGTATAGTAGTCTGATCTGAAATCTGTGGTTTCTCCCCAGAGTTTGTAGAACATCACCAGGCCCTTATGGATTTCAGAATCTCATTTGAATAATCACGTGTTATTCCTAATGGGTCTGCTTTTAAATATGACTTGGTCTTCGTCCCTAGCAGCTTTTAATATTTTCTTCCTTCCTTCCTTCCTTCCTTCCTTCCTTCCTTCCTTTCTTTGTATATTTAGTATTTTGATTATCACGTATTGTGCAAAATTTCTTTTATGGTCCACTGTATTTGGTGTTCTGTATACCTCTGGCACCTTGAAAGGCACTCCTTCTGTACGTTAGAGAAGTTTTCTTCTTTGATTTTGTTGAAAATATTTTCTGTGCTTTTGACCTGGGTTTCTTCTTTATCCTCTATTCTTATTCTTATTCTTGTTGTTTTTTTTAAAATAGTGTTCCAGATTTTCTGGATGTGTTGTGCCTGAATGTTTTAAGATTAAAGCCTTAAATTTTTAGTTTTGAGCTATCCATTTCTTTTACTTTATTTTCAAGACCAGAAATTCTCTTCGATGTCTTATAATCTGTTGATGAAGCTTACCTGTGAGGTTTTTTTTTTCTTTGAATCATAAATTTTTTATTTCAGTTTGATTTTCTTTAATTTCTGCTTTCATGCATTGAACTGTTTTCAATATTTCCTTAGATTATTTGTGTCTTCATGGTCTTCATTAAAGCATTTATTCATGTCCTCCTCATGGTCCTTGAACATATTCATAATTGCTATTTTGAAGTCTTTGTCTTGAGCTACAGCTAAGTGGCATTTCTCAGGGCCTATTGTAGTAGGGTCACTGGCTTCTGGATGAGGCACATTGTCTTGGGTGTTAATGATTGCGGTTTTGTTCTGGGGACTAGGCATCTGAGGTGTTGCTTGGTGTAGGTATCCAGTCCTGTCTGTTGGGCAGGTGTTCCATTCTTTGGGTGGCGTTGCCTACTCTGGATCCTAGGCAAATGTAGTGGCTGTGGGGTTCCTGCCAGGAAAGAGTTTCTACACACCATTGAGACAGAGCTTTCAGGGAATATAGGTGGGGTGAGAGGAGAGACTCCAGCAAGCAGGCTGCTGCAGAAGTGAGAGGTCAGAGTCGGACACTGGAAAGATAGTGAAAGCTTCCTACCTGTGTCTCAGTCCAGTGTGGCCGCTGGAGGTCCCTGGCCGGCAGTGTTTCTGTGGATGTGTGGTGCCCTAGTGGAGTGCAGATGCACTAGAAGGGAAGGCTGAGAAGGCCAACAATAACTGACCTGTTATTCTTGAGATTCAGCCATATTGGATGTAGCTAGAAATCATATATACATATATGGATGTGTGTGTGTGTGTGTGTGTGTGTGTGTGTGTGTGTGCGCGCGCACGCGCGTGTGTGTTATTCTCTTACGGAATTGATATATTGAATTAAAATATTGCAATATATATACTCATTAATTATCTCTTTTTTCCTTTGTTAGTTTTAACTTACCATTTATACTATTGATGGACATTTGGGTAGTTTTTGTTTAGGTCTGTTATAAATGGTGCTCTTGTACATCCATCTCAGTGGATGTGTGTACATTTAAAGAATACATCTACACATATGTTGGTGAAGTTGCTGGATCTTCAAGTATGCATATGTTCTGCTTTAGTAGGTATGGCCAGTTTTCATAAATGGTTGGTAGCAGTTTGCTCATCCAGTATCTGCGTATCAGGTTTGATTTTCTATTTCCTCATTAACTGCTTCATGTTTTCTGTTGTTTTTGCTTTAACTAGTATTGCATCATAATGTTAATTTGTGTTTCTGTGATGCCTGAAGAATTGGGGTAAGTTTTCATGAGTTTACTTGCTGCTTGAGGACTGTCTTCTGCCTTTTGGTTTATTTTTCTGTTAGATTGTCTGACTTTAAAACTTCAGAGATTTCATGTAGCAAGCTTTCTCTGGGTATCTATGAATTGCAATTATCTTTTTTATTTTTTTTTTACTCTGCCCTTTCTTAGTGGTATCCTTATTTGAAGAAGTAATTTTGACTTTAATATAATTAATATTTATTTTCTCTTGGGGTCAGTACTTTTTATGTCTTTGCTTACTTTGAAGTCATGAAAATTGGATTTTTCACAAGCTATACTTAACACCATCGCCTCTCACCTCTGCCTACCACCATCTCCCCTCACCTCTGCCTACCACCATCTCCCCTCACCTCTGCCTACCATCATCTCCCCTCACCTCTGCCTACCACCATCTCCCCTCACCTCTGCCTACCACCATCTCCCCTCACCTCTGCCTACCATCATCTCCCCTCACCTCTGCCTACCACCATCTCCCCTCACCTCTGCCTACCACCATCTCCCCTCACCTCTGCCTACCACCATCACATCTCACTTCTGCCCACTACTGTCACCCCTCACCATCCTCCAAGGCAAGGACAAACCTGAAGTGTGAAGTAAGTAGCAGAATACTTTTTTATAATATAGATACTAATCAAATCGCTCCATTTATTGAAATCACTATCTTTTCACCACTACATTATCAATTTTGTCCTCAGTACACACACTCACACATGCACAAGCAAGTCACCATACATGCCATGGCCTGTATGTAGGCTGACTCCTTTGTTCTGGTCAGTGTGTTTTTTGCTTCAGCTAAAACCAGGCTCCTGACTGTAGCCTCATGGTAGTCTGTGACTGTAATTGTTCTTCAGAGTTTCCTTGGTTGCCCTTGGTTCATTGAAATTCCATATGCATCTACAAATCATGTCAAGTTCCTAAAAGCAAATCTCCTGGATTTTAGTTATCATTACTTTGAATCAACTAATTGTGGCAAATAAGCACATTAGTTTTGTAATAAGAAAGTGCAAAGTAATTTCACAAATGAAGCACGACTAGATTAAAGAATTTTAAAAACAGTTTTGTTTTTCTAATAGGGAAATAAAATATTTCAATTATAGTTGTTTTCAAGGAGTGTGTGTGTGTGTATGTGTGCACATGTACTCAGACACATGTACATATATGTGTGTGTGCATATGCATGTGTGTGTGCATATGTGTGTGGTATATATGCATGTGTGTATGTGTGTGTGGTGTGTGTATGTGTGTGTGGTGTGTGTGTATAAGATAAGAATGTAACTGTAAACTGTAGTCCTTAGTCCCTCAAATAACTCATGAGATCAGACTTGTTTGTGTAAGTGCTAAGTGTGGAGAAAGTATGTGTGAGCAGCACAGCAGGACTTTGTGTTTTCAACAGCTTAGCTACTCTTCAGTGGGCTCACGTTAAAGAGGAGTGTGTTGTGTGCAAGGTGATCATCTGCTGAATTTAACTAGAGGTGCTCTCAGTGTACATCTATCGACCTGGCATTGCAGCATTTTTCCTGGGCAAAGGTGGCCTTATTTGACCTACTAGTCAAACAACAAGCCTATATAAATTTGATTGCTATTTTTTATTACAAATGCCACATCAAGAAAATAGTTTTCTTTTTGAACAAATTGTCATCAATTAGAACTGCTCAAGTGTTTATAATGTTCCATTTACCCACAAAGCCCTCTTGATGGCTTAGAAAGAATGGCCTTTGGTGATGCTGGGTCTAAAAAACCTTCATGACTGAGAGAAAGAGCCAATGGGGAAACTGCCCACAGCCAAGACTGAGTCCAGTACCTTCAGTGACCTGAATGAAATTATTACTGCTTTTATGTTGGTATAGCTCAAGGACAACATCGAGAGAAAAACAGGAGGGGCAGGCAAGCTGTAAATCTTACTGGCTACGGGAAAGAGAGGTGGAGGAGAGGAGGAAAGTCATACCTTCAGGAAAGCGGGCTGGCTCAGCTGCAGAGTCTGCAAGCAGCTCTGGGGGCAAAGATGGAGGGAGCCTTCCTAAGAGGGAGCAAAACAGCCCAGAGAGTCAGTGAAAGCATGAGAGAGCTTTAAGATGGTATCCGGAAATGAAATGCAGAGAATGAAAAGGAAAAAAAATACACTCTATTGGGTGGCATATTTCAGTTCAGACAGCACCTGAATCAGGCTCTTGTGTCCCCAGGACAAAGGACTATACCATGGCATAATGGCCAGAAAGAGAAATAGACACGGTTGACTAAGAAAGTTCAGAAGCATTTTTGAGAACAGGAGTGGACTAGTGAGTGAGCTAAGAGGAATGCGTCTGAAAGCCCAGACCATTCCTTCCTTGATGGGTACTGCTGTCTTCTGTGGGGCCATCTGATGACTTCACTGTGTCTTCGTCCACACAATAGGAGGTTCCTACCAGGTGGGATTACTTACTCCCACTTCATACAAGAATTTTGAGTGGCTCTGGGGCTTTCCCAGTAAGATGTTCTTGGACGTACCCTGGCATGGTCAGTGACAGCAGCAGGGGCGTGGCTGTCATGCCTGTCCTTGCTGGAGTCACCATGCCTAGCTGTTTCTAAGTTCTTTCTCCTGTGCTTTGTCTCTGTCTCATGTTGCATGGACTTAAAGACAAGCTACAGGACAGGTGAAATCCAGCCATCATCACCACAAAAAGGATTATATGAATCTACTGGTGTTGTAATTGTTTGGGTCTTGTTTAGGCATATACTAACATGGGGCGGGTGGGAATCTCATCACGTCCTCCCCTAGGCAAAGATCTGCAGGCAACTAAGGAATGCTGCTAGCAGGAGAAATAGTCTTCCTCAGGGATGAGCTCCACTAACTGATATCCAATAGCAAGTGGTCAGCCCTGAAATCGTATACATACAGGTAACACTAAGTGGACCGAGCAGGTAACAGTACCAGTTAAAGAAAAAAAAAGAGGCCATTAAATTTGAGAGGGAGCAAGGCAGGTACATGGAGGGGGCTAGAAGGAGGAAAGGGGAGAAGGGAAATGATATAATTATCTCTTTTCAGAATAGAGGAGGATGTAGCCCAGATGTCGCATCTCTTATAGCTGGAGGGGGTACCTAATGTATGTTGTAGTTGAATATAAAAGGCCAACTGTTGAAACCAATGTTTGGCAGGAATAAATTTTAATCTATCATTAATATAGCTCTTGATGTATGGGAATGAAAAGCTATATCATATTATGGGTATAAGTGTATTTAATTATCTCCTTGGGGTAATCATTTTAAGTTAGCAAAGCTGATCTTTTGCCTTTGATTCATCCCCAAAGGATGAGAATTCCCAAACAGTAATCTTTTTCTAGGAAAGTTCATGCTGTGGTGAAATTAAATAAATAAAAATTAAATGTAGTCCTTGAAGATTATGTATTTGATATCATGAAAGCTGGCATGTCATATTAATTCTCTAAAGATTATAATTATGGCGCAATCTAATTTCTATCCTAAAATCATTTAACTACTTATAAATATTTGTATCTCAAAGTAAGTATATATTCTCTATCTATTTAGCTAGGGCTCTATAGCTGTCTATTCAACTCAATATTTCACCAATCGTTTCTTATATAACACTAGCAACATTTTTATTGCAACATTTTATGCTTGCAGTAGGAAGCATTCCTGTCTCTTTCTGCTGATATGCTGATGTATTGAGCATATAAGAAAGTCAGCCATGTTGGTGCATGTCTTTAATCCCAGCACTCAGAAGGTTGGCTCAAGAGGATTGCAAGTTTGAGGCCAGCATGGGCTACAGATGGAGACCCAGTTTCAAGCAAAAATATAAAAGATATTTTCAGTCCTCACTTTATCTGAAATATGCATATACAATAGAAATGGATATTCTGGCATTAGAATAAACTTCATTCCCATTGTTAACATGTTGGGCTGTCTGACTTTGATGGCTTTGGGCCACTTTGAAGATCAAGGATTCCAGAAAAAGACATCTGTTTATAAACACAATCAGCTTTAGGTCTTTTGAAAGTTAACCTCCTTATGGAGTTGGCTTCAAATGTGGCAAACAAGCCACTGGGCAAAATGTCCTCATTTCTACCATAGTCAGAATTCTGCCTAAAAAAGTGCGAGCTTGGATGTAATCAGAGTGGACAGCCAAACTCTGCCAAGACAGGGTAAGCAAGTCCTCAATAGTTCCTGCCTCACAAATATGTCTGTGCGATATATTGAGCCAGAAGGCTGAAGATGATGCTTTAATGTTATAGAGAGTTTTGGGTGACTATTCAGGTAGCAAACTGTCACTGTCATCATATGGAAAGCTACTAACCTGCACTCCCGGCATACTCAGGTAATCAAGTTTATTCCTTCTCAAGTCTCTGATGGAGTTGAACATTATCTGATAGTTTAGTTTTACAATGAAGCTTACTTGTTTAGGGGTTAAGATGTTTTTAAGTCTAGATAGATGTTTTAAGTTGATAATGACAAGATGTGATGGAGATTGATTTACATTCAGAACTTTAGACTCACCAAGCTAGGAAAGATGTCTTCCTCAAGGCTGCCAAATATAAATAGCCAAAACACTAAGAATGTAACATTTATATAATTCCTGATTGTGTCATGATTCTCCTTGCTCTAGGTAGTTTATTGTATATATGTGTAATAATATAAATGTATATGTAAAAATATTTAATAAAAAAAAGAAAGTCAAGACCAAAGTCACTGGCAGCTTTTGAGTAAAGCTAAACTACATTTGAATTATAGAACGTGCTTGGTCTTACAGAATGCCTTCTAATTGCCAGCCATCTGATTGGCTTTCTATCTGTCATGATTAATGAGAGGATAGTTTGCTTCCTTTATACTGGTATCCAAATGTCCCTCCCTGCTTGTCCACAATATCATAAACACAGATTTGGGGTGTAGCCCATAGGTAGAGCTCTTGTCCAGCATGCACACAGTTCTAGGTTTAATCCTCAGCACCACAATAAATAAATACATAAATAATCTCTGACTCAGTGCAGGAATTCTATTAATTTAACAGGTTTTGGGGGAACCTTGAGATGTTACTACGCAGTTATTTAATGTCTCCACCAGCAAACTGGTCCTGAATCACAGTCTCCCTCTTTTGTAAGTTAGTAGCATCCATTACTCCATCGCTGCTACTCCCCCACACATGGCCTTCACCTCAGGGGACACCCCAGACTTGTGTGGTGCTCTACAGCGAAAAGGTCATCTGCAATGTTTTAGTGTCTTCATTGTTGAGTTAGAGATGCAATTTATTTTTTGAAGGCTTTGGTTTTATATTTAATTATGCATGCATGCATGTGAGTCCAGGTACCAACGGAGGCCAAAACGCCGTATCGGAATCCCAGATTGTTGTGAAGGGCCGGACATGTGTGCTGAGGACCAAACTCAGGTTATCTGCAAGAACGGTGTGTACTGTTAACCACTGAGCCACCTCTTCAGCCTCAAAGGTGTTTTGAAAAGAGACAGGAGAACACTAGAGGGGAATTAGACACTGCTCCTGGACAGACGTTCCCTGGGTTCTTAGACCAAACCTGCCAGAGGTGTCCCTATTGTGAACATAGTCGTCTCTACCTAGCCTCTAGTGTCAGGGGTCAGGTCCTCTCTGCATTCCAGGTATACCTGGCCTATAGGCTTTTGCTCCTCTAGGGTGGGCCTTTTGTTCCCCTTGCCTGCCAATCTTTGGGAAGACAGACAATGGAAATATCTCTTCTTTGGATATGTTTAAGAACAAAGAAAGTTTTCACTTATCAGGAAAGTGGGACAGAGTGGAGGACATCCTATTGGGACTTTAGGAAAGAGAAGTATGGGAGAATGGGGAAATAGAATGATCCAGAGGGTCCTAGAAACCTACAAGAAAAACATTATGACAGGCAGATTTGGGCCCAGGGGTCCTGCTCAAACTATGGCACCAGCCAAGGACAATACGTGTAGTAAACATTGAACCCCAACCAAGACCTACCCAATGGACAGGACATTCTCCACAGTTGAGTGGTGAGTGGGGACTGACTTTCACATGAACTCTGGTGCCCCATATTTGATCATATCCCCTGGATGGGGAGGCCCGGTGTTACTCAGAGGAAGGATAGCAGGATACCAAGAAGAGACTTGATACCCTATGAGCATATACAAGGGGAGGAGATCCCCCTCAGTCACAGACATAGGGGAGGGGAGTAAGGGGAAAATGGGAGGGAGGAAGAAATGGGAGGATACAAGGGATGGGATAACTATCGAGATGTAATATGAATAAATTAATAAAAAAATAAAAAACATATCCATAGAAATAATGGTTGGCCCTTTTTGTAGCCATTAGGATAATTTCAGGGTGGAAAAGGGACTTACAATGAAATTGTGCTTATTTATCCAAAATCTGTGCCATGAAGCAGTATATTTTGGTTTGAGCCTTGGTGTTCCCTTCTCTTACTGTCAGATGTTCTGCATCATTCCTATCCACCCGGTCTCCACTAACCCTGCAAGGTAATGGCGGAAGCACACTCATCTCCCAGAACCTAAAAACATTTTCAGAAGCTATAGAACTTAAATCCACTTGGAAGAAATGAATACTTCATGAAAGCAAACATAACTTTCAGAGATGCAACTATGAAATGATGAGGACGCCTTTTATACAGTTACGGAAGGCACATCGCCATCCTTGGGACCATAGCTCCACAGCGTCCATCACAGAGTGTTCTGCATGTGTCTTCTTACCTTCACATACTACAAAGAGTCTCTAAGATCTTTTCCCTGAAATGAAGGATCAGTGTGCCCCCAAAAGCTGAATTAAAACTTTTCCCCAAAGGAAATAAACTGCTAGAAGCATTGCAGTGCCTGTCGGTCTTACTCAACGGTGAGCACCAAGATCTTTTGAGATCCAGATGAGTTCCGAGCTTCCTGTCATAGTCCACTTCATCAGCACTCGGCAGAGCGCCGGTGGACATGGAAAAACAAAGGACAGGGGGAACAGTGTAATGAAATCAAACCCTTAGCAGTTATTTCAAGGCAATGTAACAAACTACCATAAAGGAAAAAGTGTGCTCAGAGGAGGGAGGCTGTTGTACGAGGAACTCCCTGGAGTCATGCTCCTGAAGGAAACAGCAGGGACTGTAGTTCAGTAGGGCTCCCTCTGCTTATTTTGTGTTGCTGTGCTGGGGGACTGAGCCTAGGACCTTGCACAGGCTAGAGAATTATATAGACTACATCCCCAGCTCTGGATGATGATGATGATGATGGTGATGATGATGATGATAAATTCCTCCTCCTCCTCCTCTTCTTCTTTCCTGAGTTTTTACTTTAGACATTTTTTTTCATCACCCCAGGTCAAGGACAACTAATTATTGATAGTCAGTGTTGGATGAATATGAAATTGGATTATATTAACTATCACCTTCCATATCTAATCCCCATTATATACATAAATATGAACCATACAACAAAGTTAGTATATTCTACTGACCTCTTCATTTTTTTTTTCCAAAATGGTTCCTCTGGAGGTCAATTTAGTATCAAGTACTGGCAACCTAGGGAAGTGAGCACGTTCAGTGTCAGAGTCCAGCATGCTTGTCACCTTGATAATTTCATCTCTACAAAGTTTGACCAGTCTTTCCCTGTGGCACTTAGGGTCTTATTCGCTGTTAGGCTAACGACAGGAAAGGATCAAGCTGCTTGTGGCCAGTGACCTGAGTGTGTTGTTGCTAGAGCTGGGCCTCCCACAACAGAAGTCATTCAAGCTATTGAACTTGGGCACTGTGTTCGCAACAAGTGCCACACACCCACACTTTAAACATGCATGCACAATATTACATTAATTTATTCACCTGGTATTAAATTCCTTTTTGCATTAACTGAAATCACAGATGCTGAGAGTACCAAGACAAATCAGGAAACTGTTTCATCTTCAGGGGTTCTTGAAATCCAGTAAGGGAGGAAAGATTAGTTTTTAAGGAACTTACTCCGTTCTTGTCTTTCCTTTTTTGTCATCTCCGCTTCCTGTCTGTCATACTGGCACACCGTGCATACCTTATTCACTGTTGCTTCCCCGTGCCAAGCTTCCGGCCTGCCCAATAAGCAAACATTTACTGAGTGGGGGAAATAAGCAAAAGTAAACAAATATGAGAAGCCTCGATTAAGGCTTGAAGTGATCACATAAGGGCCGTGGGCCACCCTAGAACTGCGGACAAAGAACTTCAGAGTGCAAAGTTAGGGGAGAAACCCTGCCAAGGGGAACATCAAGCAGACCCTAGGTGACAACTGGCTAGGGTGGGGCAATGGGGGGAGCATACACAGCAGCTTCTCAAAATGTCGCCTTCACACTGTCCACGGGACATGGCCGGACTGTGCCACAGAATGCAGCACTTGCTTCTGACGCAGCCTCCAGCCCTTTTCAAGTTGTGAAAACCACGGGATGGCTGTGCACATGGGACTGGTCTGAGAGATAAGTTCTTGCCTGAGAGAAAAGTTCTCCCAGTCAGTTACCTCTTGATCATTTAGAACCACTCATTCTGATAATACGTATTGATCATCCAGTTTGGGCCCTTCAGTTCACTTTCCAAAAGGCAGCAACCCCCCCAGAGCCTCCTTCTCATACCTTACCTTGCATCAGAATATGCTGTTCTCTCATGGATGCTAAAGTATGGGCTGTCTCACAAAGTAACACACACACACACACACACACACACACACACACACACACACACACACACACCAGCATAGAACAGTTTATCTACTTGCCTCTCCTCGTTCTGCCCCCAGAGACACCTTCTGGTCCACCTAAAGCAGCATGCTGCTTATTGCTTTAAAAAATTCAGCATCCCTGAAGGGCTTTCTGTCGCATGCATACAAAACATGCCATCTGAGATAGTCTGAGGGAACAAATTTAAAATAGCAAGTGAGATGTTTCTCTCTGCTCCCCCTTGGCTCGCTGTTAACCTTACAATGCCAGAAAGCTGACATTATAAACATTGTCACACCACACATGATGTAAGCCTGGGCATTAGATCATTTTGGACCCAATGTGAATGCTGAGACTCTGATATTTTTCACCTCTAGGTCCTTACCCCAAGACCTCTGTAACTAAATATACTCTGGTTGCAAGTGGCTGTTGGTGAGAACCCTCTCTGTTTTCCCGAGAAGCCAACAGAGTGCGGTGAATGAAATCAGATCTTGGACTGATGACTCGGAGCTGGTGAACTTGTCGAGGTGGCCCACGGATGTGGTTCTGGGGGCTTGTAGGATCACCTCCAGAACAGCTCTGGGAGAAGGCACAGGCTTTACAGGCTCCTGATTTCCACTTTGAGTACACACGTGTAAATCAATGTCAAGAAAGCATAGCTTTCTTCAGGGACAGATTACAGAAGCCAGAAAAGCGGAGGCGGCCAGTTTACCTTTTGTAATACACAAAACAAGGTCACTGTTTCCACTTAGACTTAAAGGGGGAATGATGTGACAGATACCGTGCTTCTGTGAAATACCATGTTCATCTACACACGAGCAAGGCCAGAGACCTTTAGAAAGGACAGATTCTAAGATGAAAGTATCAGCAGCCCTTAGGTGGCTCAGGGCTCTGAGTTGCTTGGGTTAAAATCTAGCACGCAGAGTCCAGTGATGCAGTAACACCCGGTGACTGGCCCAGCTTGGCGAGGTTCACAGGTTCCACCCAGATTTTCTTGCTTTACTGTGGACTACTGTTCTCACCAGGGTGCAACATTGAGTAGCTCACGGGGGAGCTGTTTATCAATTCAGCTCGTCCAACAGTTCTTACGTTTGAATGTTTGGAGAGAAGGTATGGTAGTGATTGAAAGTAACTATCATATGGCACGGACATTCTAAAGCGTTCTGAGGCTTTGGGCCTGAAGTCAAAATCCAAAAGATTTATTCGTGTGTAATTCAAATCACGTTTTAATAATAACCCTCTTTTTCAATCTTAGCTCGGGGAATTGCTCTCTTGTTATTTGTGCACAGTTTGTGTGGACAATGTTTTTAGTTATGGAAGAGGCATGACACATTTCATGTGTGGTGGTGGGAATCTGTTCTGTCCTTCCAACATGTAGGTCTTGGGGGATTGACCTCAGACTGTCAGGCTCGGCACCAAAGGCCTTTACTGGCTGAGTCATCTCCCCAGCCTGCCTGTGTGGATTTAAAGGAAGAAAATGGGTCAAGCTGAAAGGAATAGGTGAAGTTTTATAGAGTCCCTTAAAATGGTAGTACCATTATGGGCCAAGTATGTTTTATGTATCACATAAGCAAGATGTGAACTGTCCTCACAGCTTGTACATGTGTACAAATAAGAGATATATATTTGGCATATTGCATGTAGAATCAACGTCTGGCCGTATGGTCACCCCTTCTAAATTTTTATTATTGAGTTTGTGAACAACCACTTGTGAATTTGTGTTTCATTTTTCCTTCCTTTCTGGAAATCCCAAAGCCAACTTGGATAAAATAATCACTCAAAACCAGTAAACTGTTTTCATCCCCCGAGTTTATTCCATACACAAAGATCTGCCGCATGTCATTATGCGCCGTGGTTGTTCTTCTATATGAATTTTTAAAAATCCTCTCCAACCTGTTCTTTATCAAGCCTACCATGTTTCATTTGCTTTCTGCCCAGTTGTTTGCCCTTGTTTTTGTTTTTGTTTTGTTTTTTTGAGATGAGTTTTGGTGTTCAGCCCATCCTGGACTTGAACTGGAAACTTTCCTTCTTCGGTCTGTTAGGTGTGGGGCTGTAGTGTTTGTCTCTGTGCCTGCATGTCCATCTTCTCAGAGTGGTTTTCTCCTCATCCAACCCAAGAAACAGAACAGTGACACAGTCACATGGATAGCATGGAAATGCCAGCAACTCTGGGACCGACTGAAAGGAACACTATTTTAAAGTAGAACTGAACAATAAATACATAGAAAGGCAAGGTCACTTTCCTTAACTGAGGTTCTCACGGTACTGAAAATTCCTTTTAAAATCTCTTAGGTGGGGTATTATTCTTCACAGTCCTGTTACTTAACAAATGAAAGAAACAATCAGCATTTGTAAATAAAATCGTGTCAGAGTCTGTTTTACCCTTTGAATTTATACATTGATTTACTATAATCCTGTTTTTTTTAAAATTCCAGATGTTCTGCATTTCAAGCTTATCAACAATTAAATTGATATTTATGGGTTAACCTGGAAATTTACAAACAGTCGGTTTCACTACATTTACAAGAAAGCATGTGCAGATTTCAGCCTGCTGATTTGTAAAGGAGCCTTTGGAACACAGTTCAGTGTGAGTTCGGCCATATTGTGTTCTAATCTTTGTCAACCCTAGTTCTGGCATGTGTCTGCTTCCGTGTGTGTGTGTGTGTGTGTGTGTGTGTGTGTGTGTGTGTGTGCACAGTTCATGTTCTTTGTCTTCACATGTTCTTTGGAACAGTTTTGGGTTCAGAACATCCCTTCCTTTGTTGAACAGACAGTCTACAGCCTACTATGTGGCAGGTGCAGTCCTAGGCCTACGACACAGCCAGAGATGAGCTGGCTGGGCTCTCAGAGTTCATGCCTTAGTAGAGGAAACAGACATGAGACACGTAACTTCTTAGACAAGGACTGGGCAGCGTGATAGGTCCCGTGAAGGAAGCCATGAAGGTCTGTGGGTGCACATGCTCAGGCCTGTCCTTTCTCTGGGTTCAGAGTGGGTCCCCTGGAGAAGAGCACTGCTAGCTAAGATCTCATGGGTGGGCAGGAGCTAAAAGGACAGAGGGAGAGGTGATAGGAAAAGGGGTAGAGAGAGCCGTAAAAATCTTCAGATTCATTGAAGATTAAATCTGCTGAAGCCAACCATTAAAAATGAATTATACCTGCATTGGAAGATAAGAGAGCACAAAAAAATGTATAGGCCCTTGTGGTATTTTTTTTTTTTTTAATTTCAGCTATGAAGTACTCCTTAAGCCCTGACAACCACTGTGAAGATGGAATCATGAATATGGCAACCTTCCTTCGGGGCTTTGAAGAGAAGGGCTTAAGGAACGACAGGCCTGGGGACCAGCTCAGCAAAGAGAAGAAGAAGATTCTCTTCTCCTTCTGTGACGTGTGCAACATCCAGCTCAACTCCGCAGCTCAGGCCCAGGTCCACTATGACGGCAAATCTCATCGAAAGCGAGTCAAGCAGCTGAGTGATGGGCAGCCTCCACCCGCAGCCCAGGGCTCAGGGCCACTGCTGGCCAGCCCTTGCCCTGGCCCTGGCCCCAACACCAACACAGGTAGGAGACAGGCCCTGTGGCACCACGACCTTTTAGGAAAAATGGTTCTGTTACAGGAAATGGAGATTTTAGAGCAAAGCATTGGTCATCTTTAAACTGCCATCGTAATGTAATGATGTAGGCTGTTTTTGTATAGGCAAATGTCTGTTCACTCTCAGAGAATTCACACACACACACACACACACACACACACACACACACACGTGTGTGCGTGCACACATATTGGTCCATGGAGTTAACTCTTTTTCTATATTGTCTGAGTTTTTGAAATTGTTTAAAATTGACCAGCGATAACCATTAGTTCCTCCTTCTTCAGAATTAGGCTTTCTGTACCTACTTCCTACTGGGTGATAGCCTACATGGTGGCCTGTGAAAAGTCACGGCTTTATTTCTGACATCCCACGAGTCCATAAGCAAGCGTTAACCTAGCGCACTAGGCTTGTCTTACTCTCTGAGAGGGCTGTCAGCATGCCATGGTGGAGCCGGTGGCTGGAACGGGCCCCATCCAAATTGTCAAGCAATCCCTGAGTCTGAGTCCCCATGCCCTCGCGGCCACTGTCATGAGCAGGCAGAAGGAGAAGCTCAGGAGTTTGCCTCCCTCTGTCTGCCTCATGTTTGGACCGCTTTTTTGACCCTTTACCTTGTCCTTGGACAGCCTTTCCTCCTCCACAGCTGCTCAGTGGTGCCTTCATCTGGTAGAATTAAAGAGAACCGAGTTTCTAGAAGAGGGTTCTTAGTGGGCATTCTTAGGCCAGAAAAGATCCCCCTAACCGAGGTGGAAGAGCTCTTAGGCTCATCGGCAAGTGTTCATTCCCATGGTGTGGCTTCAGCCTAAGATGAGGCAATGCAGGAATGTCACCCATTGGTGCACTGATTTTTGTATACTGTCCCCTGATCCACATCGATGTGTATATGCTGCAGGTAAGTAGCTTTTGAAGTTAAAGCGAAAGACAGCCACGTTTCTGCCTAGTAAAATAAATTTAGCTTCATTAAACTAGTTCCTCTAGTCAGAGCTTATCTCACCGTGATATATGCTTATAATAGTGAAAAGTTGCTTCCCAGTTCTCCTTTATTTATTATCATGATAATTATAGTTATTCGTGGAAGCATGTATGCATTTGTATTTTCATGTTGAGAATATGCCAGTGCTAGGCTAAAAATTGATATATCTCAGTTAGAAAGCAAATAGGCTGAGTAATGGTTTGAGAATTACCTCTCGGTCCAAATGTCTATAGTTACCTTAGTAATTAAGATTATGTAATTTTATAGCCCGATGACGGGGAGGTTCCTTTCATAGGATGCTGGTGGCACAGGCAAGGTTTTTACTGTTTCGAGCCTCTACCCAGTGAGGACCAAGCCTGACATAAGGTCCATTTTCTCCCACTTCCTTCAGTTTTGACCTGTCACACTGTTGTTCTCCGCTGGGCTTCGGCTCTCCCAGCACTTTGTCTCAACCCATAACTTCTTGCCCACCCTTTGTTCAGAAGGCCTCTTTGATAAGGACGATTGTGTTCTCTTCATAAAACACCAATCTCATTGCTCTAAGTGACGCTTTAGCTCCATGGCCCCTGGAGCTTAGAGTAGAGCTAGGCACAGTCACTGTTGCTCTGCCCTGCCTCAGTCTGCCCTCAAACCTGGAGATGGGCACGTGGTGAGGATGAAGGAGTGGAGATTACCCACCGTTAGCCTTGGCAGAGCGGCAGTGCTCTTCTTAGCTGGTGCCTCCGAGTCACAGCTGGTTCTCCTCAAGCAGTCCCTTGGTCGCCGAGGTTCCTTTGTGAGCTAGCTGTGTCTTCCAGCGTGCCCTCAGCCGGGAGCAGAGTTGCACCATTCCTCAACTATGTGTGCCTCTGTCTTTCCTGACTGTTGTAGAGCTGATAAAACTGTGTCTTCCATTCTCATAAGTTCCAATTCGGGGAGCTTGAGGGCATATCCAGAGTCCATCCTAAGAATGTGGAATTGATGGGATCCAGACAGGGAGAGAACAGGCTGTGTGTGTGTGTGTGTGTGTGTGTGTGTGTGTGTGTGTGTGTGTGTGTGTCGGGGGGTGTTCTGTTTCTTGTTCAGGTAGCATAGAGGAGGCAGTTTCAAGGGCAAAGCACGAACTCAAGTAAGGAACAAAATGCCCATGTTCCTGTGAGTGCTCATCATTGCTTAACGTTAGGATGAGGTGAGATCTGGCCCTGCAGAAGTAAGAGAACAGCAAAGCAAAGCAAAACAAACAAACAAACACCATCACCGACCTCCTCAAACAACAACAAAACAAACCACAAACCTTATGTTTTAGAGTTGTAGCTCTTAAAGTAGGAGATTATTTGGAGGTACAGCCTCCATAGAAATAATTCAGTAAATATGAAGGCATTAATTCCTTTGACATTTACAATTGCTTACTACCTTAAAGAAATAAGCCTGATTTCAGGAGCACATATCCGAGGAGAAAGTAGCCAAGTGTAACCGCCACTCAGTGCTAAGAATCACACATATTGGGCTCCAGGCTCAAACAAGAAAATCAACAGGGAGGGCATAGACTAGAAAGGAGGAGATAAAAGCATCCGCCTCTCTTTATAGATAACTTGATGACAGGTGCAAATTCCCGAAAAGTCTATAAGCAAGCTGTTAGAATTGTTATATGCAAGGTTATATAAGAGTCAACTCAGAAAAATCACGTGGATATATACCAAAGATGAAAGTATAGAAACCAAATTATATATATATATATAAAAACCCAACAGTACCATTAATAACACTACTCATAAAATGAAATACTTAGCCGTATCTTTTTAAAAGCATATGTGGACTCTGCATGCTTAGAATTATAAAATATGGAAGAAAGAACCCAAAGACATAAGCAGATGGAGATACATACTATGTTCATGGATTAGAACACTCAACATATTTAAGATGTCAAGTGTCCCTAAACTGTTCTGTATGTTTATGAAATTTCCTACTAAAATTTCACAAGTATTTTAAGTCAAATATAGACAAGAGCATTCTAAAATTCATGTGGGAAAAATATACAAATCCTAGAACAGCTAAAACAATGTTGACAAGGATAAACTGCGAAGTGTCTCTGTCCAGGATTAAGGCTGACTGACTGCTAAAGTAAGCAAGATAGTGTGATTGTAATGGATAGACACATAGATCAATGAGAAATAATCCAGAGCCCAGAAGTAGTGCATACACGTTTACTGAATCGATTTTATTTATTTAGTGGCAGGGCGGAGAGGGTTTATGTTTATGTGTGTGTGCGCGTGTGCGTACTCACGTACAGATCAGAGGTCAGCCCTGAGTGACTTTCTCTCTTGTTCCCACCTTAATAGCACTCGGGGTGGGTGGGCCAAGGTTTCTCAGTGAACTTGGGCCTTGCTGTTTCTGATAGACAAGCTGGCCAATGGGACTGTGATCTGCCCGCCTCACCCCACCCACCCCAGCACTGAGGTTACCATACATCCCACAATGCTGACTTTTAAGTAGGTAACTAGGGCCCAATCTCAGACTTCATGTGCATACAGCAAGCACTTACCAGTGAGCCGCCTCCACAGCTCAGCTCCTCAGTTTATATTTGATAAATGTGGGCGGGGGGGGGGGGGACCCAAAACACATTCCCATGGAAAAAGGACCGAGTGATTCTTAGTCTTGTTTGCCACCTGGTGGGATTTAGAGTCACCATGGAAGCAAATGTCTGGGCTGACCTCTGAGGGATTAGCTAGATGAGTTTACCTGAGGTGAGAATGCCTACTGTACATGTGGGTTGGTACCAGTCCACAGACTGGCACAGCTGAGCACAGGCTCTCATCACTGTATGTGCAGACAAGGGGAAAGAAAACTGCATGAATGCACGTTACCTGAAAATAGATTATAGACCTAGCTGTAAAACGTAAAGATAAAGCATAGGAAGCAATGAGACTCTCTAGGACAGAGGTCAGTGCTGAGTTCTGTCTTAAAACCGGGTGGATGATTCAGAAATGGAAATTGATTAATTGGACTGAGCAAAACTTTTAAAACTTTTGCTTCGTGAAATACTATATGAATATAATGAAAATATAAATTTGCATTTTTAAATTTTTTTATTTAATAATTTATTCAGATTGCATCCCAGTTATTATCCCCTCACTTGTATCTTCCTGTTCTCCCTCCCTCCCTCTTTCACCCTAGTTCCCTCCCCTAGACCTGTGACAGAAGGGGACCTCCTCCCCCAACATATGACCACAGCCTATCAGGTCTCATCCAGGTAGCCTGCTTCCTGTTCCTCTGAGTGCCACCAGGCCTCCCCACCAAGGGGAAGTGGTCAAGTAGGGAGCACCAGAGTACATGTCAGAGGTAGTCCCTGCTCTCCACACAGCTGTGGAGAATGTGCTGTCCATGGGCTAGATCTGAACAGAGGGTCTAGGTTTACTGCATGCATTGTCCGTGGTTGGTTCAGCAGTTTGTGCAGGGCCCGCCTGGGTCCAGATCTTCCAGCCTTGACGGTCTTCCGTATGGTTCCTGGACCCTCTGGGTTTTAAAAGGCGGGAAATATTTGAAACCCACACATTTAACAAGTGACTGCTATCTACAATATATAAAGAACACTCAAAACTCAATACTAAAGAGTCAAAGACTACAAGTGGGAAAAATATTTCACAAAAGGGAAAAAAGAAATATAACCAGCAGGTGCATAAAAAGAGGTTCATCGTAATTATCCACCAGGGGAAGGGGGTGGTTTCATCGTGTGGTTTCATTGTATTAGCTATCAGAGTGTTTGAACAGTAGTGGTAACAGCCACATGCTGGCAAAGATGCTTAGACTCCTCATATGTTTTGGAGAGTCACGCCAAGTGGTCTGTTTCAGTCACTGCAGGGTGCTGGTGACCTTCTGACTGTCACCTAATCTACAAGGGCCCCGACATCCTCTTTGCCCCAAGCACATGCTGCAGTGACAGCTCACAGTTCCTATCCCAGTCGCTGTTCTCCCTCTGCGAGGATCTGAACTTCACCAACTTCAAGGCCGTTGAGCTGAACGGGTGATTCTGTAACCTCTAACCGGAGGGCTTGACAGAGGGCATATTTGTGGGCTCTGGCTGTGAGCCACTAACTCCATCATTCTCATGTGAAGCCGGGGATGGTGCTACCCGTGAGAGCTTCCCAGATGATGCTGAAGCTGCCGTTGTGCACCTGTGCTGCAGAACCCGTCGGGGACCATCCGCACCTAGAGCGCTGGGTTTTCATTTAGATAAGTGTGTAATAAGGCAACTGAGCTGAAGGCTGGAAGAAGCGAGGCTGGTGTTAGGAGCAAGGCGGAGTCTGTGGACTGCGACCCCCCTGTAGTGTGGTTACCTCCCGTTTATTGATACAGATGGGGGGGCATACTGCCAAGTTTGTGCTTAGTGGTCACTGCCTGGACTGGGGTCTACCATGGAAGCTAATCCACAGAACAGGTGTGATATACCGTGTGCAGCCTCTGTGTGTGCAGCAGGGGCAGATGCAGTTGCTTAGAGAAACTCCTTCCCCTACACACACACACACACACACACACACACACACACACACACACACACACAGAGCAGTGAGTAATGCCTTTCCCTCTGATAGCCAGATGCCCTTGTCCTTTGAGTCAGCAGCAGGACACTTGCCAATTTAGAGTGAGAAATACTCATTTTATATTTTGTTCACTCTGTGTCCTTCAGGAATGTTTGCACCTTCCGTGGAGATTCATGTTGCCTGGGGGTTTTGGTGGGAGTTGACTTCATTCTGGGTCTTTTGATGATCTATGTTTCCTCAGACTCGGGAAAGGGTTTGCTGCTAGGAAGCTGCTCTGGTCTTGCCCTAGGCAGTGCTTTGCCACAAATAATGTTAAAAGATAAGATAGGTCAGGCCAGGGAGCCTGGTTATGGCAAGAGACCCATAGCCAGATGGGGTCAGAGGTGTGCTGGGACAGGAGGTCATCTTGGAAAGACTAAAATAATGACACCTGCCCTTGACTTAGAGCCTGTGAGGTGGGTGTCCACGTTTGCACTTGCTCTGGTACAACACTGACTAAGAGCAACTGGGGGGAGGAAGTGGTCCATCATCAAGGCCAGATGTGAAACAAGGCAGGAACTGAAGCAGAGACCAGAGAAACCTCTGCTTTTGGCCTGCTTCCCCTGGCTTGCTCAGCAGATAGCCGCCTTCTTCTTCTTCTTCTTCTTCTTCTTCTTCTTCTTCTTCTTCTTCTTCTTCTTCTTCTTCTTCTTCTTCTTCTTCAATTTTTGCTTTCTTTTTTTGTTTGTTTTTGTTTTTGTATTTGTTTTTCGAGATGCGGTTTCTCTGTGTAGCCTTGGCTAGCCTGGACTCACTTTGTAGACCAGGCTGGCCTCGAACTCACAGCAATCCGCCTGCCTCTGCCTCCCGAGTGCTGGGATTGCAGGTGTGCGCCACCACGCCCACCAGCAGCTACCCTTCTTACACAGCCCAGGCAGATGTGCCTAGGGATGGCACCCGCCACAGTGAGCTGGACTGTCCTATTGCAAAAATGCCTCATAGGCATGGCAATTGGCCAGTCTGATCTGAGCAGTTCCTCAATTGGTGGAACTCTCTCCCTAGGTGACCCTACCTTTGTGTCAAGTTGACAGCTGAAATCCATTACCACAGTGAGTGCAGTGCTGCTAGCCTTGTATTTGAGGAAAGTAAGAGCTGAGGAGAGCAGGCCTTTTTCCTGTGACATCACAGACTCAAAGTCTGAAGTCTTCCCTGCAGCCCCGTTACCATTAATCTCTCAGTGCTTACGCAGCGAATTAGACACAGAGTAAAGAGTGGGAAGAATTCAGGGATCCCCTCAGCTAACGTTTGCCTTTTCCTGTTGCTTACTGACTCAAAGGTTAATTTGTCCTTCTCATCTGCAATGAATTTGAAAGGAATTTCCAACTCTCCTGTAAGGTGGACATGTTAGTCATGCAAGGGCAGTGGCCCAGGGGGAGCTAAGGCAACGTTGAGGGTCTCAGGTTGAGAACAAGGTTGGCATATCCAAAAGATGGAGGTGGGCCTGGAATGGAGAGTTAGAAAGAAAGACAAGTTAGGAAGTTTGGGAAGATGGGCAGAGGGGCTTTAAAATGGTTTGTTTGTTTGTTTTTTGGTTTTTTCAAAATATGATTTTCAGATGATCCTCATTCTCCGGGCCAGAAATGTGTGCTGGCCTCACGCAGTTTGTTTGTGCAGACTCTGCATGTTCATAAGTGGGTGGCCACCAACGGTGTCACTTGTATGTCTGTCTGGGCACTTGGTGCCATCAGTAGCCATGCTCATTTGGGGAGGTTAAGCCTGGATTCTATAGACAGCATTGACAAAGGAGCATTGTGAGCGATGAGAGCAGAAGTGAGGCTGCTGTGACCCTGTGGGTCAGAGCTGGTCAGTCACAGGGCATCTCAAGGTCAAGACTGGAAACGACCCTGCCTGCATCCTACAGGAGGCCCATTTCATTTGTCTTTCAGGAGTATATGCATGCATGTGTGTGCTCATCCACTGAAACCGCAGCTCGCTATGTGGACTAGTAAGGAAGCTCCAGGGGTCCTCCTGTTTGGGCTTCAGCAATGCTAGGATTACAGGAGCATGCCCTTTTAGATGATCAGACGAACTCTTTACCCTGCGTTAGACTGAGCCATCTCCTAGCCCCGCCTCTGGAATTTTAAATTGAGCTTGAGTTTAGACCTGGGCAGGCTATTGGGTGTCAGGATAAGATAAGAATGCTAGAGGCCGTCCCTGCTTCCCACACCCAGCACTGTGAAAAGTGAGCTGTCCATATCTGAACAGAGGGTCTAGTTTCTCTGCATGCATTGTCCTTGGCTGGTGCTTCAGTTTGTGTAGGCCCCCTAGGGTCCAGATCTGCCAGCTTTGATGGTCTCCCTGAGGGGCTCCTGACCCCTCTGGATCCTTCCATCCCCTCCCCGCCTCCATACAACTCTCATTGCTCTGCCCTGAGTCTAGTTGCTAGTCCTATGGACTGCCCCAGCCCTGCTGGGTGGAGTCTCTCAGAGGACATCTATGTTGGGCTAATAGCCACTTATAAGTTAGTATATTCCGTGCATGTTTTTCTGGGTCTGGGTTACCTCACTCAGGATGATCATTTCTAGTTCCATCCATTTGCCTGCAAGTTTGAAGATTTCCTTGTTTTTAATAGCTGAGTAGTATTCCATTGTGTAAATGTACCACAGTTTCTTTATCCATTCTTCAGTTGAGAAGCATCTAGGTTGTTTCCAGATTCTGGCTATTATGAATAGAGCTGCTTTGAACATAGTTGAGCAAATGTCCTTGTTGTGCAGTGGAGCATCTTTCCGGTATTTGCCCTGGAGTGGTATTGCTGGGTCTTGAGGTAGCGCTATTCCCAATTTTCTGAGAAAAGGCAGACTGCTTTATTTAAAAAAGTCGTTGTAATAGTTTGCACTCCCACCAGCAGTGGAGGAGTGTTCCCTTTTTCCACAACTTTGCCAGAGGTCTAGGGAGGAAAAAAGGGTGGGAGAAGGAAGGAGGGTGGGAACAGGAAGATACAAGTGAGGGGACAATAATCGGGATTAATGTGAATTAATTATGAAAAATAAAATGAGAGAGAGAGAGAGAGAGAGAGAGAGAGAGAGAGAGAGAGAGATTAGAATGCTAAAACCCTGGGAGTACTGTGCAGCAGGGATTTAAGGTAATAGAGTGAGGACCAAGAACAAGATGGGAAGATGGTTTGCCAGGTGAAACATTGTGAAAGTCTGTGTCGGTGCATTTCTTGGTATCTCGAGGATTCTTGAGTGGCTTTTCCTTTCAAACTGTTCCCTTATTTTCTTCTTGTTCTACATCTTAAAAGGTGCTATTAAGCGTCTTGTGGGGTGAAATGCTGTGCTGGGTACCAGTAAAACATGTGTGCAGGCTAGAATACAGAAGTCGCTCTTTCTTTCTCCCATCTTGCATCTTATAAATACCCAAGATGCTAAATTTATCCTCAAGCGCATTTCTTCTGGACGTTAAAGAAAAGCCTTTAAGCTTGAAGTTGCAGTGACACAAAACTACCACACGATGGTGCCAAAAGCCTACAGAAAGTGAGGGAGTTGCCTTATTCCCTCAAGTGGGTGGAACTTACAGTAATGAGTATGGAAAACAAAGAACCACGCAAAATGATGGGCTGTGTGTGGGTGTGCACGTAAAGGCAGAACGTGTTCACAGACTTTGTAACCATTTTTAATGTGTTAGCAAATCTATAGGGGAGTCAGTTGTTTGTTGTTGGGGAAGAAGGAGAGCTTATTCTCCAGTTTTCAGGAATAAAAATGGGTATTTAAATCACCTCCTTCCCTGATGGAGAAATATTACAGGCATATTGAAAATTTCTAGATATAAAGATAAGAGTTAAGAAGAAAGGGCAACACAGTTTGTGTGCTTGATGCAGACCAAACAAGGAGAATCCTCTCATGTGGGACTGCAGTAGGTTTGTTTTTGTTTGTTTGTTTGTTTGTTTGTTTTGTTTTTAACCTTCGCTCCCTCCCCCTCCCTTTCCTTTTTAAAGTATTTTGACAAGAGTCTCATTATATAGCCTAGGAAAGCCTCTAACTTTCAATCCTCTGCTTCCAGCTCCTTAGTATTGTCTTTGCAGGTATGTGCTATACCATGTACTGTTTTTTTTTTTCATTTCACTTATTATTATTTTACTACGTGTGCATGAGTGTTTTGTCTGCATGCGTGACTTTGCACCTTACCTGTGCCTGGTGCTCAGGGAGGCCAGAAGAGGGTGTCAGATCACCTGGAACTGGAGTTACAGACAGTTGTGAGCCGCCATGTGGGTGCTGGGAATGGAACCTGGGTCTTCTGGAAGATCAGTCAGTGCTCTTAGCCACTCAGTCATCTCTCTGGCCCTGTTTTGATTTTTGATTCAAATAAATGAAGACCATTTTAGTGTGGGGCAAGTGGCAAAATTAGTTACAATGTACTTATCCCCAGTCCCCTACAAGACATTTTTTCTTATAATAATGATCGCACAGTCTTTTTATTGGGCCGAATCTATGTGTTTTCATGGAGTATTGGGGTTTAGAGGGTAAGGGCCTGGCCTAAATATACACACTTGGACCTTTGAGGATAGACATGAGCTCCCTAATGAGAGAACTCCGGAAGTGTCTCTTCCTGATGTGGACTTAGAGGCTGATCACGCACCACAGGGAATGTTGTGTTCTTTCCCGAGTCGAGTCTTTGTCTCACCTGTACTGGTGACTCTTTCATTTTGAAGTATATTACAGAATGCTGACTGTTCTCAGGCAAGGATGCTATTGGTGGCTCACACCTGTCTTCCCAGGGATATTTAATCGAGAGTCCTATTGTTAAGTTATTTTTATAAAATTGTGTTTGCGTCTGTTTCTTTCTTAACCTGGCTACCACACGAATGATTGAGATTCTATTTAATTAAATGAAATTTAAATAAACAAGCTTCACAGCACAAGAACTGAGCAGTTATTACCCTTTTTTTGTCCCTCCAAGCTAATTTGGCTTCCTTTCAGTTTACAGTCCAGACATACTTGCACTTTGTAGCTTTTCCTGTTTCAGCTCTCTCCCCTGATCTCCCCTGGACCTCTCCCATGGCTGAATCCCCTACTTCCTCCTCTAACTCCTCCTCCCCTGGCAGGAAGTCCAGCCCTATTGTCTACCCTGCTCAGTGATTGGCTGTAAGTTGCTTTATTGGCCTATCAGGGGATTTTTGGGGAGCAGTGTTTACACAACATTGAAACAGGAAATTCTCAGAACACAGGTTGCAAACAGATATGGGGCATGGGGTACAGCATTTGAAATTGCTGAGATCGAGGCTCTTATTAATGAGAGTAATTTGGAAACAGGATGCAGACTGAAGTTGTCACTCTAATTCCCCCCAAATGCTTCACAGATTTTAAACTACAGTGAGGTAGATTTGAAATCATCATCATAAAAGAACTCCAAATTCTGTACCAGTGGTTAAAATGGTAAACAAAGGTGCTGATTATGTAAGTACAGGATTCTAAAGAATGAATGCACATATGTTCTTAAATAAAAGAAATGTACAAGAATTGAAAAGGAGTGGTTCCATTTTGTTTTTTCAGTTAAGGATTTATGTTTGAAGAGTGCTTTGGGCTGTGAACTTTCATGTATATTTTATTTTACAAAAGATAAGGGCTGTCTGGCACCAAGTATTAGTTTTTAGAGTTTGAAAAGTAAATAGCAACACTTTTCAGTGTGAACCTCAAGTCTTAGGCCATTAGGGCAAGCATTTGGTAGTGAGTGTTTTGAATCATCAAAGGTATTTTTAAAGCACTGATGCCTTCTTGGAAAAGAAATGTTATCACTTTTAAAGTGGTCTAGGAAGAAAGGCTTTGGGTACCGGCTCAATGGTGATGTAAAATTAATGACTTCACTCTCTGCCATGGGACAAGTGTATTGTCAGCCTGACTGACTTGACTGTTTTCACACCGATGTTGTAATTTCATACCTTAATAGCATCACAGGAAGGAGGCTGCCTCAGTTAGAGATCCTGTGGTATGTTGCAGCTGGCTGTGGTGTTGCTTTGTGACCTTGGTTTTTCTGGGTGCTGGTTCTTGGGCCAACTGTGAAGTCTGTTAGTTCTCAGCAGCTGAAGAGTCTGTGGGAGCTATGTGGAAGAGGTGTTGCATTTTTTATGGGCTGAGTATAACAGCATTCATGTTGTGTTGACCCACTTTAATTCCAGAGGTTGCATACTTAGGAGCATTGTAAGTCCAAAAACTGTTGGCCTATAGGTGCCTGAAGTTCACCTATTCCTGTATGAGCATGGTTTGGAGGTATATGTCAGGAGATTATGGCCTTTAGGTAAGGGTATTATGATTGTATTCTGTAAGTGTTCCGCATCATCCGGGAAAGCCAGCTACTTTTACAAATTAAAATAACTCCCAAATCATCAATAGATCACTCTGGTAGCTTAAAGAGACAATTGGACTTATGTAAAACAAAACAAAAACAAGAGACCCACAAACCACCAGAAACATGCAGTTTTCTTCTTTCCTTATAAAACGACTCCTGCACTCATGATCCAGGGCCGCACACTCTGAAGATGTCTATTCATACACCCCCCCCCCCGTGACCCTCCCCAGAGCAAGCCTGCTTCCCAAAGTGAACAGGACATGCTCTAAGAGTGTGGCTGGTATTATGCGGGATCAAAGCCTTAAGCAAAGTTCAAGTTAAGGTCTGAACAAGACTTACTTTTGAAAATGCAGTATTTGGGACACTGGAGAGATGGCTTGTGGTGAGAACATTGGCTGCTCTTCCAGAGGACCCAGTTTCAATTTCCAGTGTCCACATAGTGACTTCCAGCCATCTGTAAGTCCAGTTCCAGGAGATCCAACAGCCTCTTGCGGTTTCCATGGGCACATGCACGTGGTGTATAGATACACATGCATGCAAAGAATCCATACATGTAAAAAAAAATCATTTCTAAAGTACATTATTTGGGAGGTCTACTCAGAAGAAGAACCCCAAACAAATGCATAATCATGGTTGTATTTATTGTTAAGATTTATGGGGATGAATTTATCTTTGCAAGTGATTTTGAAGAACTCCAAGGTTAATACTGTGTAGTAGCACACACAAATAAAAACGAAGCTTTAGCAGTGTCCCCACGTGATGTTAGTACTCTGGATATTTTGTGTATGGGTACAACGAGAATAGGGTAAGAAAAGCATAAATCCCAGTCTTTCATGCTCATTCGGGAAACATTTGGCAAGTGTCTTCCTTCTACTTTTCCTTCTTGACTTTAATGCAGTGGCTTCAGGGTACTTGGGGCTAAAGAGATGGTGTGAGCAGGTATGAATGCTCGCTCTTCAAGCAGAAGGATCTGAGTCCAAATCCTTAGCAACCAGGTAAGAAGCTGGACATGGTTGCACTTGCCTGTGGCCCCAGCACTGGGCAGGGACAGACAAATCCTGAAGGTTTGCTGGCCAGCCAGCCTGGCTTAGAGCATGCATTCCCACCTCAGTGAGAGACGCTGCCTCAAGGCAACAAGGAGGACCATAATAGAGAACACTCAAGTGTCCTGCTTTGACCTTCCCATGCCCTGCACACTCACATGTATACAACACACACACACACACACACACACACACACACACACACACACACCCCTCTGCCTTATACCAATAACCAGTGGATTGTTGATATTTTTATGTGGGGGCTTTAGTCGCTGTGCAGTGATCCTGGATGGCTTCTTCTTGCCTTAGGTTCCCATGTCCTAGTTTTGTCATCCTGTATTATTGCCACTTTCCTGCTCTGCTTTGTACCTCAGACCTCCCAGTACCTTCCCTTTTGTGCCTATCCTGCTGAAGGGCCGTTGCCCTCCGAGTCTGCTGCTTATGCAAGAGAAGCCCCGCCTAGGCACCACTTTCCAAGCCAGAGCTTTTAAGCGGAAACCCTTCGACAGGTCTGCAGTCTTTGCTGTGCAAGTCTTGCAACCTAAGAAGTTTCAAAGCCCAGGGAGTTTCATAATTCAGACTGATGGGAAAATTGGCCTGAACTGATCTGAGGTTAATTGTAATGTTTACTTATTCTGCTTTATATGAATATGCATATTTCGCTACAGAAATGTTAGTGTGTCTGATTAGAGTTATCGCCCCAGATCTTGCAGGATATACCGTGATGGTCGCTTGTGGTATAAATGGAGGTCACCTTCCAAAAAGATAAAAATATCGGTATCTGGGGTGCACCACAAACTACATGTTTTATGAAAAGGAATTGCATACATATCAGAATTTTTGATTTGTTTACTTTTATCTTACATGTATGCGTGAATATCTTCACATATGTATGGAAACCATGTGTGTCTGGTGCCCTTGCAGATGCCCAGAAGAGGGCATCTCCTTGGAACTGGAGCCCTAGGAGGTTGTGAGCCACCTCAGGGGTGCTGGGAACGGAAGCCAGGTCTTCAGCAAGAGCAGCACATCCTGTTAGGAAGAGTGCTCCCTGTGAGTGCAGCCTGTTAGGAAGAGTGTTCCCTGTGAGTGCAGCCTGTTAGGAAGAGTGCTCCCTGTGAGTGCAGCCTGTTAGGAAGAGTGCTCCCTGTGAGTGCAGCCTGTTAGGAAGAGTGTTCCCTGTGAGTGCAGCCTGTTAGGAAGAGTGTTCCCTGTGAATGCACCCTGTTAGGAAGAGTGCTCCCTGTGAGTGCAGCCTGTTAGGAAGAGTGCTTTCTGTGAGTGCAGCCCGTTAGGAAGAGTGCTCCCTGTGAGTGCAGCCTGTTAGGAAGAGTGCTCCCTGTGAGTGCAGCCCGTTAGGAAGAGTGTTCCCTGTGAGTGCAGCCCATTAGGAAGAGTGTTCCCTGTGAGTGCAGCCCATTAGGAAGAGTGTTCCCTGTGAGTACAACCCGTTAGGAAGAGTGCTCCCTGTGAGTGCAGCCCGTTAGGAAGAGTGTTCCCTGTGAGTGCAGCCTGTTAGGAAGAGTGCTCCCTGTGAGTACAGCCTGTTAGGAAGAGTGTTCTCTGTGAGTGCAGCCTGTTAAGAATTGCATCGAGAAGCCGGGCGTGGTGGCGCATGCCTTTAATCCCAGCACTTGGGAGGCAGAGGCTGGGGAATCACCGTGAGTTCGAGGCCAGCCTGGTCTACAAAGTGAGTCCAGGACAGCCAAGGCTACACAGAGAGACCTGTCTCGAAAAAACAAAACAAAAACAAAAACAAAAAAAAAAAGAAAAGAAAAAAGAAAAAAAGAATTGCATCGAGTTATCTTGGTGATCTATGACGAATGGTTCGTGTCTTTTGCTTGCCACTTTGCATGCACATATCAAAGCCGTGTATTTTGCAGTGGAGTCATTGCTCCTTTCTGGGTTACCTTTTAAAGACCACATCAGCTGGCGCTTGCATCTTATTTGTTAGTAACAAAAGAGGAAGAATAATAACGTGAGAAGGTAAATATCTTAATTTGGGGTTGGCCACAAGTGAAATTTATGAGTTTAATGAACCTATATGCTTTCTAAAAAAAAAAAAAAAAAAAAGAAGTGAAGTTATGAAGTTGAAAATATGCCCTCTCTTACATAGTTATTCTTTTTGTCACACAGAATAAATTTACACTTTTGCTGTTTAAGGACTTATCTTAGAGTAAAACTGATAGCATCTTGTCCTGGTGCTGCTAGCACAGCACAGTTTCCCTGTCAACTGAATTCGCTGATGACACCTAAGAGTTAAAGGGTATTTAGCTTTCTTCTTAATAGACATTGTAAAATATATGGAAATTTTCATCATAATTGTCATAGACTCTAGTGACTTCGTTTATGAATGAAGAAGTCCTAGGAACTGTGTAGCTATTTCGGTTTTTGCAGCCTTAATGCTTAGTCCTTACACTATAGACTACTGATTTCCTCTGTACCATGCTTATTGCTGAAAAGCAAAAGCTATTTTTAACATTCACACAGTTTTGAAAGACGATTCTTCATTCCACAAGGTTTGTTGCTAAATCTGAGGAGCCCTTTCATAATTGCATCCTTTTTGCGGTTTGCTTGAATTTGATCACAGTGGCTGATTTCATGCATTGATAATGAAGGCTTAGGTTCGCCTGTTTCTCGGCACAAATCCACCTCCGACGCGTACGTTGACAGTGCTGCTTGGTTTCAGCACGCGTAGAGATCCAGATTGAAACTGCTCTGCTTTCTTAACAAATGACTCAGAGCGTGCCCGTCCTTCCCTAAAATGCTGCCAGCGTGTGAAGGATTTTCAGTGAGAGTGCAATAAGCCAGCAACGGGAAGGTTCTGAGCAGCACTGATGTAGCGTGGGACTGTCACGGATAATCGGGCTGGAGCCAAGTCCCGGGAGCACTGTACATCACACTGGCCACATCCTGGAAGTTTTGTTTATCCAACTTGGTTGCTCGCGAAGCAGCTGAAATCCCTGCCAGGATGTGGAGTGGACTTCCTAGCAGAGGTGAGCATCTTTATTCTCAGACTTGGATGCTGGGGTCTGGGGTGCCAGTGGCAGATTCAGCTGTTGTTTTGAATCCTGTGGAGTCATCAGCGGTGATTGTTGTATCGGGCTGGCACTTCTGAAGGGGAAAATTGAAGGGCAAATAGAGCAGCCTTTAATTTTATTGGGAAGTAACTCTCTAAATGGGTGTGATAAGCATTCTTTTTTTTTTTCTCCCCCTGTACTAGCTGTGTGCCGAGGACATCTTACCAGCAGGTGACTTCCTCTGCATTTTAAACATTCAGAACAAGTCAGTGATATGCGATTTGCTATCATTACTGGAAGTAGGCAATTAGCAGTGTTATTATGTGTTTCAGGTATATTAAAAAAGGCTATAAGCCAAATATGTTCTGCAGAATCTTTGACATGAAAAATATGTAGGAGGAAACAAATCATGTTTACAGGGTAGCTGAGAAAGTGAGAGCAGTGGCTTGCATACTGGAGATGACACCTTGTTAAGCTTGACATTATTAATAATTAAAAGTTATGACCTGTCAGGCAGTGGACAGCCTGCAGTAATTGGTTTCTGGTGACGGTGTGCTGACCAAGAGGGGGAAAATGAACAGCATTTCTTTATGGAGCATGCACGGACTGGATGTGCTATTTTAAATGTAGCATATTTTATCATTGAAATGTAACTTTCCCTGAGGAGGGCTCACCTGGGGAAGCTAAATGACCAGATGACCATGCCCTGAAAGGGCTGATGTAGCATTTAAAGTGTGGGCTACTGGAAAACCAACAAGATAGGGCAGGGTCAAAGTCAGTCTCCTAGGAGATATGTCCTGTTGCTTGGGTTCTGCTGAACTCTTAATTTTAAGTGACCAGAAGCTGTTTCTAAACAAGAACGGGGTGTGAATGTTGTGTCGTATTGAGATAGCATTGTGCTTATTATGCATTGGGTATGGTAGGGGCACAGAGAAATGTGGTCCTATTGATTGGAAGCTAACATGGCACATGGGATTTGAGCGCATATGTGAGTGTTTCTCTTGCTAAATGCACTTGAGGTTGCTGTTTATAGTCTCCAGCTTTAACGTTATAGATGAGTCTGTGCTTTTTTAGAAGGCCCGAGAACCCTGTTCGCTGCCAGCATATGTAAAGCATGGCTAAGCAGTCACATCGGGAGCAAACCATTTGTGTTCACCAATCTGTCTCAGCAAGTCCCAGGGCCACTATCTCGCTGGAAGCCACTGTGTGCTTTTGAAAGCATGAAATGAGTTTTATCCCAAGCACACGGTTTCTCATTTAGCAGCTCTTTTTATGGTAATGGTCAATTGATGGTCCACCACCAGGATTTTGGTGTTCTGCCAAAGCTGACTACATGTACTAAAGTGTCTGTAAATTAAAAAAAAAAAAAGAAAGAAAGAAAGAAAGAAAAAGAAAAGAAAAAGGGAAACAAGGGAAAAAAAGAGGAGGGAGGAGCCCATGAGGCCGTCAAGAGAAAAAGCTTACCTTCACTTTGGAGTCACTGTCATTTCTCCAGACTTCTTTATGCTATTTATCCAGGACCCACAGATCTGAAATTGTGGACGCGGTCCAGCGTGGACCTTCTCTAGGAAGATAGCTGTATTTTGCTTACAGTCCAGTCATATTTGTCCCTCTCTTTGCAATGTTGAAACTGCACTACTGGGCCTGACAGTGTGGTGTTCTGCATTCACCGCGGTGCTTTCCTGCTTCTCTGCTAATGCACGCGTAAGCCCTGGTACAAGGCAGCAGAAAGCATTTTCACATTTCAAATTTTATGTAGACAGCCAATACTTGGTTGTTTGTGTATATGTGCAGAGCAGGGGGAGTTCAGGCATCAAGCTGAAGCTGTCTGAAGAGACATTAAGATTTTTGAAAAATAGCTTCTGTCATGAAATGACCTCGTCTTGAAATTTTAAAAACAATTTCTGTTTGATTTCATGGAGTATTAGCAGATGAAATGTGCTTTTAAATGCGCCATCCCTAGGTTTTTCTTTCTATCAGAAAGTAACACTTGTTGAAAGTTTTTGAAAGCAGAGATAATGAAAATTAACAAGATAGTAAAGGGAATACTATGTCCTTGTTATTGTTCTTAGTAATAACAACAATGATTTCTTAGAGTTTTTGTTCTGTGAATGGCGTAACAGGCATATAGGTGGACAGGGATGTACATACTGAAATGTCCATAATTTGCTTTTGGTTTTTTTTTTTTTTCCTATCTCTCATGTGGTATGAAAGTCCCTTTGGAACCTTTAATTTCATATTTTTTTAAAATAAAAATTCTTGGATATTTGCCTAGATTAAGTGATTACACATAATTAAAGATTCAAGATAAGCCATCTCTCCAGATGGCTCAGCAGTTAAGAGTATGCACTGATCTTGCAGAGTGCCTGAGTTCAGTTCCCAGCACTCGTGTGACATAGCTCACAATTGCCTGCAACACTAGCTCCTGGCAATCTGCCACGTCTGCCACCTATGAGCACCTGTGCATGTAGTGTTCACACACACACACACACACACACACACACACACACACGGAGGGAGGGAAGGAGGGCGGGAGGGAGGGAGGGAGAGAAGGAGAGAGAGAGAGAGAGAGAGAGAGAGAGAGAGAGAGAGAGAGAGAAAGCTAAAAAGCGATTTAAGACTTAAAAAATGTTATTCTTGAAATTCCAGGGTGTAATGGATGCCATTTTAATCAGAATAAGATATGATTTAGATAATTCATAATTTTAATCAACTTCTAAAAAAATTCTTTTTGGGAAAGTCATGTCCCCAGGCGTCTTCACATTGTATGGCGGACTTTGTTTTAGAAGTATCTCACGTGTATCATCCCAAAGCCCAGGAAACGAATTATGTCTGTGGGTTGAGAACTAGAATACTGTAAGGTCCTGACATTTTCTCGTGAAATCTAGACGGTGTCCTGCGTCTACTCAATGGAAGCCTCTAGAGAAGCTTTGGTTTGTCCGGATTGTCTGGGTCTGGGACTGTGGAGTTGGTCGTTTTACCCACAGTGGAGAGCAGGCACCCAGGGGAAGCAGGGGCTGACTGCTCACAGCTGCCTCGATTTCGCCGCGGCTTCTCTGTATCAGCGGTAGGACGTGGGAAGTCCTGAGAAAGCCATCCGCGGACAGCTCCTACTTTCCCATCAAAGGTCAACAATCTGGACGTGTTCATGAGCAGATTTTTAAAAGCAATAACTTCTGTAACGTGAATTATTTCTCAGGGTGGGGGGTGCGGTGAATCTGTTTTAACCAAAAAACATGACTGGTTTGTAGGCCCTTCCCACTTCCCAATGGTCTGGATAATTATGGACTCTACAGTTTGCTTCGAGGTACTGGCCGAGGTGGGGGTGTTGTACTGAGAGAGCGTGTCCCCAACCTAACCGGTTCTGTCTTTTCATTGACTTCTTTTCCTCACTTACCACGAATGAACTAGGAAGGCCCGGTTTTACAATTGCTACATTTAGCAAGTAAAAGCATGCCGGACTTCTAGTTAAACTTTAAATTCTAGCTAAAAATGGTAATAATTTTAACTATCATTGCGTTACGGGCATCATTTGGGTCACGGGTATTCTGAAATTGACCATTGCTTGGCTGACCCCAGGTTTGGCCAGGTGTCCTGCGTGAGCGGAGCCTCACTGCCTGCTTTCCCAACGGGGGCCGTCTTTAGGTGACAGCCTATGAAGTAGGTCCACACAAAAGCCAGCACGGAGGGAGGCTTCCTGTTCTTGCAAGAGCAAGCCATTTCTGCTGTTGGGTTTTTATGCCTAAACATGCCTGCTGTTCAGTTGCCATTTGAGAAACTTAAAAAATGGGTAAAAATAGTACTGTAGAATGAAAATAGGGAGTATGTGAAAGCTTCCTATAATTACTAAAATAAATCAATAACAGCCGAACAATAAATAATAGTTGCCAGCGACATTTCAAATAAATGAGGATTATACAATTAGCTTCCAATTGCCATCCCTTGTCAGTTAGAACACTTTCAGGGCTTCATCAGGTTTGAAATATTTATAAATTAGTTCTCCTTGCTTGTACTTAGTATGCTTAATGGAAGTTTCCTCCCATGGCACCCTGTGCTCTACCACTCCGTGTAGCCTTAAATGTTCTCTTTATTCCTAACCTTGGGACTCACTGTTTTCCTGCCCCATGGCTTTCTTACAAAGGCCAGGAGAAGCACCCTGTGATGGCAGAATGTTGTGGCAGGTTAATACTGGCTTATCGCAATAACTTTATAACATATTAATATGTAATTGTACATATGCTAATTTTCTGACCAACCCCCCCCCCCCCCCCGCAATCCCTGAGCTCTCCCGATTTTCCCTGACATATGAAGAGCATTGTGTCCTTGCTGGGGCATGAAGGGCCGTGTTTGCAGACCCCTCCTCTGCTCACCGCCTTCTGCCTCACCTTCCTGCTCTCCTCTGACTTCCTCACACCCCCGTGCTTTGTAAATAGGCATACATACCCATCAATGTACAACTCAATTTAATTCTCAAAGTCAGAAAAAAAAAAATAAGTGGCGTGAACTCGTGCACTGCAACAGTTTTGTTTTGCTTGCTAGGATACCTTATAATCGATTAGTGATGTAGGGAGAGGAGATAGGTAGGGCGTTTCTTTAACCCTTCTGTTCCTGATTAATAGATGATCTCGGTGTTCTGCGACAGTCATGTGATATGTCAAACCAGGAAGCCCATTTCTTGTTTATTGTAAGTGCATTGGACCTGGCTTTTGAAACCGGGAAGTGGGGGTGGGGGGGGGCTGCTTCTATGGTGACACAGTGTTGCAAAGTCAACCAGACCTATTCTGACTTAACTATTTCCCTGTCGACCACCACCTTATTTCTCAGTAGCTTGTACAGGGAATGACGCAGTTTTATTACCTTATTTATTCGTGTCTCTTAAAAATATATGCTTCTTTCAATATGGGAATATTTTATCCCCAAGTATAAATTATATATAATATGTATATTATATAAATATATTTTGCTTCCCCCGTTAACCTGTTTTTCACCCCTCTCCAATTTTCTAGTCAAGAATGTTATTATATTATGCATCCTTCTTCCATCTGTTTAAAGGGAGGTTTGTGGTCTTTTCTAGTATCTAAACTATGCTATTCAGGAGCAGATCCTCTCTTGACCTTCAACATTACTTCCCTCTCTAGGTTCTCTTGAGTAACCTCCAACACGCTTTAGTTACAGCTGGCCACATGGAATGTTTGTTAAAGCAAATGACCAACATGAATCCATGGCCCAACTTTTAGTCGCTGAACATCTTTCAGGGTTTGTTCTTTTGAAATTGGAAAGCTGCTGGCGAGGTCAAGACCCTAGTGTGAAACTCCCTAAATTCCCTAAAAGACAACTGTTATGGTTTGAATATGTTACCTAAAATTCATGTTTTGGAAATGTAATCCCCAGTGTCAATGGTGTGGAACAGTGGGGACCATGGCAGGTGTTAGTGTGGGACAGTGGGGACCATGACAGGTGTTAGTGTGGGACAGCGGGGACCATGGCAGGTGTTAGTGTGGGACAGCGGGGACCATGGCAGGTGTTAGTGTGGGACAGCGGGGACCATGGCAGGTGTTAGTGTGGGACAGCGGGGACCATGGCAGGTGTTAGTGTGGGACAGCGGGGACCATGACAGGTGTTAGTGTGGGACAGCGGGGACCATGGCAGGTGTTAGTGTGGGACAGCGGGGACCATGGCAGGTGTTAGTGTGGGACAGCGGGGACCATGGCAGGTGTTAGTGTGGGACAGCGGGGACCATGGCAGGTGTTAGTGTGGGACAGCGGGGACCATGGCAGGTGTTAGTGTGGGACAGCGGGGACCATGGCAGGTGTTAGTGTGGGACAGCGGGGACCATGACAGGTGTTAGTGTGGGACAGCGGGGACCATGGCAGGTGTTTAGCTCATAAGCATTCACCCTCATGAGTGGAGCAATGCCTTCATCACAAGAAGATGGGAGTGAATCTGCCAGTCTGACCTCTTGTCTTTGCTGTGTGATGTCTTCTACACAAAGGTCCTTGTCAAGTGCAGGCCTTGATCTCGGCCTTCTCATTCTCTGGGATTGTACGATGTGACTCTTGGCTCTTTATAAACTACCTTGTCTTAGATATGCTGTTATAGCAGCAAAATATGGACTGAGACTATGAGATGGATATATATATATATATGTGTGTGTGTGTGTGTGTGTGTGTGTGTGTGTGTGTGTGTGTGTGTGTGACTAGCAGTTAAATAATAAATATGTGCCTTTTGAGGGACTACCTAAGTTATTAGAGTTTAGCAGGCTAATGTCTTCTGACCTCCTCTAGGAAATTTGTAACACTACCAGGGCATTTAGCCAAATGTCTTTTTTGATGAGATTTCAGACATGAGATTTCAGATCAGTGATTGTTGTAGAACCATGGTAATGCTAGTACTAGAGAGGTTTTTGTTTATTTGGTTTTGTTTTCTGAGACTCTAGTGTCGTATCTTTTAGAAGAAATATCTTCTAGGAGCTTCTCCATCTTCTGGCAAGAAAACAAGAAAACAAGCAGAAACTCTCCCTTCTTTGCTGAGGGTTTTCTGGAGGGCTCTAGAAGAGGACAGACTCAGAAATGGGTGCACAGTGACTTCTCTTGCCAACATGTTTCTATGCTTTATATATTATATGGTAGGTAGTATTCCATTAGACTTCTGAGTGCAACTTGTGGAGTATGTGTATTTAAGTATGCAGTAGGCCAAGTGAGATGCCATCCATGTAGGAGATTGGAGAGGCCTGTCTGTGTGGCTGTACATGATGTGTTTCCAGAGGGCATTAACTGAGTGAGTCTGAATAGGGAAGGATTGTTCTGAACGTGGCTAGTCCTATCCCATGAGTTGAGGGCACGAGGAGCAGAGAAGAGAGATGGAGAAAGCCAGCTTTGAGTCACCATTCCCATGTCTCTGCTTCCTGGCTGGCCACTAACTGAACAGCTGTCCTCTGACACAGATTCCTGATGTCACGAGCAACCATGTAACACTGTAAGTCCTCTGAACCCATAAGTCAAAAGAAACGGTTCCTGCTCTGAGTTGTCTCTCTCCTGAGCCTGCCTGTCAAAAAGATGCCAAAGGCTAACTGCTACACTGGGCATCTTCTGTGGCCTCCGTGGTATCATCACAAGAACAGTATAGTAAGGAAGCGTACGCCCCGCTCTCTTCTCCGCCGGGCAGAATGCATGAACGGTGCAGGTGACCGGGGGATGGGGGCTTCTTGTGCTTTCGTAGGAATGACCAGCACAGCCGACGTGCACTGAGTACCTGTCACAAAGTAACACGAAGCGCTGACGCAAAGGCGGGTAGTGATTTACATGTGGCTAAAAGTGGTCTAGGGGTAATGGTGTGTGGTCATCCGCTCTCGGATGCAATGGTCACGTGAGCATAGTGTACGTTAAAAGAGTCACGTATGTGGATGCACTAGTTCTCCTTCTGGATGTAGGATGGCTTTGAGAGTGTTTTCTGTGAGGTGCTCAGAGCCCAGCCGCGTGACAGCGGAGCCTGCGTGATCTTTTTACTTTGTAAAGATCCAGTCTCTTCATCTGCAGAGCAGGATAACAAAGGACTGAGCTGCGCGGTAACGATCACGTGAGGATGGCAAACTGAGGGAGGATGGGGAGTACAGTGTGATCAGAAGATAACCACCTAAGGGCCGTGGAGATGCGGAGTGATGCCTATCACGCCTTGCCGAGCAGGAAGTGCTCAGTGAATGCCACTTGCTGTTATTTGCAAATTAATCTTTCTTGCCTTATTGCTATCTTTCAGTAAGATTAACGTCTCAAGATAAAGCTAAAAGTGGCTAGTGTTGGGGGTAAGATGTGGAGTTGGGGCCCAGCGGCAGCAGGGTATGAAGGCACTGGGTAGCGGAGGGCTCACCCAGTGTCAGCGTCCGTGGGGAAGAGTTTCCCGGTGAGGCGCTGGGAAGTGTGCCGCGTTAAGTTCTTCGCTCATTCCCAGCTGCTATTCCATGTGACTCCTGTCATGATCCCGAGAGTAGAGAAAGTAGAACTTGTTCTCCACACTGATGATAAATTAGCATAATAAAAACAGCAGTGATGACAGCGTCGTTGCCATGCACTCTTTTTTTGAAAATATATTTTATTAATTTATTCATATTACATCTCAATGGTTATCCCATCCCTTGTATCCTCCCATTCCTCCCTCCCTCCCATTTTCCCCTTACTCCCCTCCCCTGTGACTGTGACTGAGGGGGACCTCCTCGCCCTGTATATGCTCATAGGGTATCAAGTCTCATCTTGGTAACCTGCTGTCCTTCCTCTGAGTGCCACCAGGTCTCCCCATCCAGAGGCCACACACTGTTATCAGCTTCCATGTATCAAACCAGCCGCTCTTGCCGAGCCTGGGTGCAGCTCGCCCACCTACATAGGAAACAGTAGACGCCATAATCAACACAGTAGTTTGAACTCAGAAGGGAATATGGCCAGTGAGCTCCCTTGTTGCGAAGAAAAGCTGTGAAGCCTTTGCAGCTGGGAGGAAGGCTGGGGCGATGGTCTGAGGCTGAAGGAGCAGGCCTGCCAGTCCATGGTGTGAACATCGGTGTCACATCGTATCACATCCAGCTGGGAAGGGGTTTCCTGTGCACCGTAATTAACTGTCCCTGACACACCTCACGCTAAAGGGCATGCTTCTTTAGCATGCTGTAACAAATCCAGTACTTAGCAGGAATCACCACGGATTAAAAGTTTAATGGTTCTGTGATTTGGAGGAGGAACAAGGGCAAAAGAGGCAAGTTTGTGCTTCGATTTGCCAATTAAAAGGAAACCTTAAAAAAAATGCTACAACATAACTGGAGGAAATACGCGCTCAGGTTCATCGTTTAGTCAGACTTGTAAACCTCCCGAAACAGGTATCAAGGTAGACAATTTATAAATTATCCTGCTTTATTTTATTTCAATAAATAGATAATCACTGGTCTAGTATATATTTACCTAAGATCACCTTTAGTTGCTTGCTCTTACTGCTGCTTATGACTTTTAATTGACCAAAATGCCATAGTAATCTTCCTTCCATCATACTTAGATGTTTACTGACAAAATGTATTTAGGAACAATGTATTTAGGCCCATAATGAACTAGTTCTGTGCTCAGGCAGTAAACACATCCTGTTAGTGTATCTGTCACAGGACAGTGCATGAAAGCCCTGAGAGGCGGGACCTGGGTGAGTGTGTGTTGTTGACAAGGGCAAGGCCTTGTCAAGCAGCCCTCAGCCTCAGACCGGTGCAGGAATAGTGGAGCGACCCTCTCCCAGGATGAGGCTCAGAGAGGAATGGCAAAGCCTTCCAGTTTTGTGGCGGTTGTTAGCGTGTGCAGAAAATGTCTGCCATAGCTTTCTCCCCCAGCTCCCCTCCAGAGACTGCGCCTAAGATTAGCCAGACCTGCCTCCATGCTCCAGCTGTGTAGTGTCAACTGTGCCTCCATGTCTTTTGGCATGAAATAACCCCGCCTCCCAGGTCAACTGCAGACGTAATCCTGCTGAGCTTCCTGTGCCCTTTCTCCAGCAGAGAGCCAGGTCCACCCACCTGACCTTAGCTGTGTGTGTGTGTGTGTGTGTGTGTGTGTGTGTCTGTCTGTCTGTCTGTTTCTTGTCTTCATCCCTTGCATCTAGTCAGATCTGTCCTGGAGACTGAGCAAGACTCAGCCAAGTGGCACCTTGAAAGGGGACTGGAGCAAGAGTGTGGACACTGGCTTCGGGACGCTCTCACAGGTCAGAGGAGGGTAGGCTCCCTGGAGGAGGGGGCTCTTACAGGTGAAGGAAGTCAGGGAGAAGGGAGAAGTAAAGAGAAAGGAAGATGCAAACGGGAAGAAAGAAGGAAGGGAACAAGAACAGAGCAGGGCGTGAGTCTCAGGCCTACGCTTTCAGGAAAGCCAGTGATTAGTTTGGCTTCCTGTGGAAGTAATAGGAGAAAAATGGAGTAGCGGATACAGGGCAGAGGGTTCTTCAGCCCACAGAGTCCAGACCACATGATTCCAGCTTTCTATCCCTGTATCCATCTGTCATTTCTTTGTCCTTTTGTCACCCCCACTCAGGTCCAAGCCCCTGAATGTATGCATGGACATGACACTGCTTGCTCTTTTTTAAAACCATCCCTCTCACATACTAGCCTGAGTATCTTGCAGTCTGTGTCCTGACCCTCCAAATATGTGACCCTGACTACAGTGACTGGACATAATAAACGATGCAGTCAAACACTGACTAGGGCAGTGGTTCTCACCCTTCCCAGTGTTGTGACCCTTTAATACAGCTCCTCATGTTGTGAACCCCCACCTCCCAACCATATACTTATTTTTGTTGCTACTTCATAACTGAAATTTTGTTACTGACATGTATTATAATGTAAATATTCATGTTTTCTGATGGTCTTAGGCAACCCCTGGGAAAGGATTGTTTCACACCACTTCAGTGGTCTTGACCCACAGGTTGAGAAACCCTGAACTAGAGGCTAAAGTTCTTGCTTATAGGACCTGTAAATATTCCTGAAGAATTCAATACACTGTTCAATAGTGTTGCTTGTAACAAGACCTATTCTCCCCTTTTTAATGTGCGTCTGTGTATATGTCTGGGTATATGTAGAGGCCAGAGGTCAACATTGGGCGTCTTCCCTAATCAATCCCCACCATATTTTGTGATTCAAGGTATATTGCTCAATTGGGAACTTGTCTGGCAAGCCTCTAGCATCCTCCTGTTTCAGCTTCCCCAGCCCTGGGATTACAGTGCATGCCACTGTTACAGGAGTTCCTGGCCTTGAACTCAGGTCATCAACTTTGTGTGGCTAGCACTTTACCAAGCCTTCTTTTTAGCTCCAAGATGCTCTATTTAAAGTTACAGTAAGGTAATGTTTTTCAAAGCTCAAAAATATTGGATAAGCTCAAATACTATACAGTCAGTATGAAGCTAAGAACTGAGTATATTGTTGATAGAATCTAGATTTGTTCATGCATTTGTAGGGTGATGTGACAAAATTTAAACTATACATTGTTACTAGGTTTAGTCAACATGCATGCTTTCGTATGTATACAAGGGGATAAAGCAAAAAACTTTCCATTTCATGTATATGTGTACATACACATGTAGAATGTTACTATAATATTACTCGTTGTGGGAAATATATATAAAGAATACCTACATGATTTGCCAACTTATCCTGAGGAAGAAATGAACAAATGTCTATGCATCCAAGATGGGACACCAATAATGAGTCAGAGAAGTGGTTCCATTGAAGTCCAACTTGGCAAGGGCAGTGTGAAACTATTACCTCCAGGAAAACCAATGCCCCCTCCCCAATCAGCTGTGTCACTAACACGTCCAGAGTAAACACGGGTGATGACCGTCCAAAAGCTGCATAAATGGCATGTCCCTTCAGCTAACCTGTCTCTGTGTATTCCAGCATCTTCTGAGACTTTAGGCAGGTGGTGCAGAATCACACACAGCTTTAGTGGTGGAGTTGGAGGGCGGTGCAAGAGATCGGGCGAGGCTGGAAGCTCAGGTGAGGTCTGTGACCCTTCTTCTGTGAGGGGACAGAATGGATCTTGTGAGCATCCCCTGCTGGCAGCCTCAGCTGCTCTGAATAAGATGCCATGCCCAGAGGACAGCGTTCCACATGGGACAGATGATAGTGATGATAACTGTTGTTAGCCCAAGTGCTCTGATACTAGGTCGTGATTTAAAGTAATAAGATACATCTGTAAAAACGGACATGAAATAATGTAGATGACAAAAGGGAAAACAAGCAAGACATAGAACAAAGTATGTGTTTTTATATGAAAAAAAAAACCACATTTGTGTATATTTGCATGTGTGTTCGTGTGTAGTCATGGGGAGAGGAAGGGGAGAAGGAGAAGAAAGAGAAAAGCAGTATATTCTATCACAGAGGAACCCGGACACCGTTCAAAATAGAATTACCTTCGACTATCTGCATTTTTTACAGGTGAATTTATATTTCACCTTTTTGTGCTTTTGAATTTTTAACATTGCAGTTGTTTGGGGGGAAAAGTAACACATGATGTTCACATAGAAGAGGGTATGAAAGAGGCAGAGAGTGGAGGGAACACAGAAGGACCGTGATGCTATCAAAACTTACCTCAGGAAAAGCCTGGGACGTTGCCTAGTGATGCCTATTGTTTTGATCCACAGTTAATATCTGGGGGGAAAGGCACAGAGCAGAGGCCATCCCACCCTGTAATTGGAGGTGGCTAGCCTGCTGCCCAAGTATCTTCCCCTTGAAGGTGAAAAGCTGGTACTGGGCCCGTATGACCATTTTTCATATCCAGGCTCAGCCTGCCTGATGGTTTGTGTTTGTCTTCGGTGCCTGCTGGAACCTTCCTCCTCAAGCGTTCCTGCGTGTGCAGTTAATTCAAACGTCTTTTCCATCAAACACTTGCGTTATGTGTGCATACAAAACAGCAGGCCTTGTGGGACCTGGGCTTTGTGATGGAAGAGAAGTTTTCTGAAGTACCCTATTGCAAGTCCCGCACCGTATAAAAAGGAAGAAACGAAGACAAAACCACATTAGGATAATAGTTCGTCATTTGTGAAATCTGCAAAAATGACAGCACTCAGTGCTCTGCCGAGCTCCCCAAGCTCACAGCCGCACTATGATTTGAGCTCACAGCCGCACTGTGATTTGAGCTCACAGCCGCACTATGATTTGCCGTTACTCTCATCATACAGTTAGAGCTTGGATTTTGGAACAGAACACTGTCTCTTGACCGTCGGTGGTTTTACATGGAACAGTTACCCCAGAACTGCCAACCTTGAGGAGGCCAACCTACCCCTGACAGCAACCATACAATCATTTCACTGTGCTCAGTTTTTAATTTTTTTTGAAGTGCTGTGCATTGAACTCGGGGTCGTGTGTATGCTAAGCACACAGTGAGCTGCACCCCTCTGCTCCCGCCCTGATCAGCTCTGTCAGGATCAGAGACGTGGATGTTCTGATGAGCCCCTCAATTTGTTGTTAAGGCACCTTTGACGGCCGCTGCCTACAGGGGTTTGTGCTCGGCAGGCAGGGATAAGGAACTTTGCGAGAACATCCCAAGTGATTGACGGCGAAAAGCTTATGGAAGGAGCTGTGATCCACTCCTAATTCTGACTCGCTGTGTGTGGCAGAGTCCAATTGGGTAGGTGAGAAGACTGAATTAAATCACCTCTGTCAGAGAGGTGCCACAATACAACACAATACAATGCCACAAGCATGGGATTGTGGGAACGAGAGAAAAGCAGTGTTGGATTCCCTTTCCGAACAAACTGGGAACAGCACTACCCAGCGCTGCACTTGTAGGTCAGGGGTTCTTCACCTGTATGTCATGACCCTTTAGGGGTCAAATGACCCTTCCAAAAGGGTTGCATATCGGATATTTGCATTGTGATTCATAACAGTAGCAAAGTTACAATTGTGAGGTAGCAAGAAAAATAATTTTATGGTTGAGGGTCACCACAGCATGAGGAACTGTATTAAAATGTCACAGGTGAACACCACCAATGTAGCTGAAAGCAAATGTATGTACATTTTGATGAAGAAATGGTGTGTATTTCGGTCAAGTAAATACATAATTTCTAAAAGTTTAACTCATTTGAAGTACTGGCTTTCATGTTAAAGATTTAGTTACATTTCTAAAGTAAAAAGAACTCCTCATGGACTAAGTTTATAACTTTTGTTTCCTTAGGGTTTGATGGCCATTGTAGGAAATGAGTGTGTGGAGGGATTAAAAAAAAAAAAAAACCTCACTTACTCTGTTGGATTTAAGCTGCTTCTCCCAATCTATTCTCCTTGTCTTCGTACCATCATAATCGCTGTGGCTTCCCACGAAGCCTCTTGTGTGAGCCTTACCACATACTGACTCACGTGCTTATTCAGAAGCCTCCAGTAAGCACGTGCCTTGTCCTGATTTTTATCACTATAGAAATAATAGCTAATGAAGAAATGGACTCTTGCTAGAGTTGATTTGCTAGTTAATTTGTAGTTTTGAAGCATGTTTTTCTTTTAGACTTAGTATTTTCAGTTAGGTCTGGGCTTCCAAGCCAGCTAAGCACCAGCTAGATGGTGTCTGTGAATAATAGAGCGTGGGTTCCACAGGAAAAATAAAATTCCCTCCTGTAGTGGAAAGTGGTGAGGTAAAGAGGACAGGTGGGCGAGCCTGGGAAGTGCGTGAGTGAGAATCACTCAAGATCTCTTCTGCCATTGCATGGCATGAACAGTCTTGAGGGCTGGAAGAATGAAGACGGGTTCTTGATAGATGGTGGTCATGTGATCTACCAGTAACATGGGCAATCATGTGATCTACCAGTAACATGGGCAGTCATATGATCTACCAGTGACATGGGTGGTCATGTGATCTACCAGTGACATGGGCGGTCATGCAATCTACCAGTGACATGGGTGGTCATGTGATCTACCAGTAACATGGGCAGTCATGTGATCTACCAGTGACATGGGCAGTCATGTGATCTACCAGTGACATGGGCAGTCATGTGATCTACCAGTAACATGGGCAGTCATGTGATCTACCAGTGACATGGGCAGTCATGTGATCTACCAGTGACATGGGCAGTCATGTGATCTACCAGTGACATGGGCAGTCATGTGATCTACCAGTGACATGGGTGGTCATGTGATCTACCAGTGACATGGGCGGTCATGCAATCTACCAGTAACATGGGCCACTTTTCAGAGTTATAATGACTAAGCCATGGTTCCTGACGTGAACTCAGCATGGCCTCCTACTGGAATGTGAGGCCACTCTATGTAGGAATGTTTGAATTTTCCTGTGCAGGTGTTGGGTAGAGCAAATAAAACTTCATAGTTTTAATTTAACAGCTCATAATTAAAATGAACACCTAAGACAGTTCCCCTCTTGGATCAGTGTGCTGTTAACCTCTGACCTTGGAGCATCGTCATACAACCCTGATAGCCCTGTATTTAGGAAATTAGAGAAAAATGAGTATTTTACATAAGCATTATGCATCTGACCAGCATGACCAAGACCAGGTCCAGCGCTGTCCTGGTGAGTAATAACTGCTCCTCGTTTGAGACTACAAGATCTTTCCCTTCGGCTTTTCTGCTGAGAGGTTTACATCTACTACAAATTTCATCTCTACACGCATTTTGCACTCCCAAGATTCTGTTCCCTTGGAATCTCCAGCTGGATTGGGTTCATCTCCAGCTGTTCAGATTTTGTGTTCGATCACAAGGAAAGTTCTGTTGGTTGTCAATGATGACGATGCCTTGATTAATTCAGCTCTGGCTGTGTGACCTTTCACCTGTTTGTTGTTGTCGTGTTGTTTTGTTTTAATGTCCTTTTGGGACTGTTCCTAAAACTTGGACTAAAAACATAGTTAATTTGCCCTGTTTTTCCTTCATTCTTTATGAATATGGAGGAATATTTTCATAGCTTCCTTTAATCCTTAAGTTTTGACTCCAGTGTAAATGTTTTATGTGAACTAGATTTTCCTTGAAGCCCCGTTTTCATTGTGCCATGCCAGAAGTCAGAACTTAACCTGTTCTTTGTCTGGTGCTCTAAATATAAACTACATGAATATTTTAACAGCTCCTATGTTAGAAGTAGGATTGGAGGAAAATTTTAGAAGTGCTTGTGTTACCCTAGTTTATGTCCGGCTTATCTCCTGCCAAGAACTTATAACCGGGCTTTTAGACGGGTGTAAAGTGGCTGTTCGAAGGGAGTGTTTCGCATTGACTTCTTAATGTTGTTTTATTCTGCCCCAGGACCTTTGCAACCATGAGTTATAATGTCGTTGCTAGTTGGTGACTGAAGTTCACTAACCAGGCTTGCGGGTGTCTGATGCCTCAGTTCTTCGGGAGGAAAGTGCAGAGATTTGACCACTGAAGATGTTAACATTTTAAAAAGTTACACGTAAAATAATTCTAATGTACTTAGGGACAGAACTTATTGTCTATGAGAAAGATAGCATTTCAAGTCTCCAAAGTGGTAAATATGTACCCTTCACACATTAGGCTTGTATATAAAAGAACTAATATAGAAGGAGGGACATGGATTGAGAAATATGTTTTCAAGATGTTCATCTGCTGCTCCCACTAGTTAACATTAAGCCCCAAGTAAGCCCTTTTCTCCAAAATGAGTTAATAAGGCATTTTCAATTTTACATAATATCATCATCATCATCATCATCATCATCATCATCATCATTGAGACAGGATCTTACTGTGTAACCCTGGCTAGTCTCTAGCTCACAGCAATCCCCCTGCCTCACCCCTCCTGAATTTTAGGACTGCAGGTATACAGTCTTCTTTTTCAAAGTGCTCTTTAAAAGCCAGGTAAACTAGACAATTCTACGATAGTTTCCACATGACTTTGTATGTACTTTTTATTCTTCTCATGCATTCTTTTAAAAATTACATTTACTTATTTGTGTGCACGTTGCTGTGACCCACATGTGGAGGTCAGAGGGCAGTTTTCAGGCACTGATTCTCTCCTTCCACCACTTGGGCCCTGGGGATTGAACTCAGGTAGTCAGGCTTGACAGCAGGCACCTTTACCAACTGAGCAGTCTCATAAGCCCTTCTCATACATTTTGAAGACTTACTTCCTCAGTAGTTAAAAAAGGAGGAGGAAGAAGAGGAGGAAGAAGAAGAAGAAGAAGAAGAAGAAGAAGAAGAAGAAGAAGAAGAAGAAGAAGAAGAAGAAGAAGAAGAAGAAGAAAATTCTTAATGATTTTGATTTTATCCAGAATTACTGCTCTGAGGACATATAGGATTAGATGAGAAATTATTATTGAGTTAATGGTACTGGAAGAATCTCATCATGGGCTTTTTATTCAGGCAGATTCCTCATTGATTTCTGTCTGAAAGAGCCAAACCCAACTAAAGGGCATTTGTTCTTTGAGAATAGGAATGAGCTGTGTTTGTTTTAAGATTCAGAGCATCATTGAGATGCTCTTCAGCGATGACTTCAAGTGCCCACACTGCTTGTTATCATCAATATTCATGCACTCTACTACTAAATATCCTTTTTATAGACTTTACAAAAATGCCCAGTGAAGTGATTCGTCACCCAGTGAAACCTGCTGTCTCCAAGCTAGTCTGGGCATCTGCTCCTAAGTCGAATTTCCTCAGCGTTCAAAATAAATTTTTAGTCACTTTATGGTAGTTTTGATGTGCACCATATGGCTTAAGTACAAAGAATTTCGGTGTCACGTGATGTTTTCCCACGGTGGTTATTCAAATCGGCTCCTCTTTGGTTATGCTTGTTGCTTATATTTTGAATCATTCGACTTCCTCATTAAGCCTTGTTTTGGATATAATTTTTAGCTTATAAAAATATTAAAATGTTTAAGAAGGCTTTGAAATTATAGTCTATTTAAGTAGATTATAACTAATTTTATGATCAGTGTTATTTCTGTTTTCCGTGATTAGCCCTCAAAAGCCCAGAAACAGTCACTGACAACTGTGACCACCATGTGCTCCAGATGCTGTTCTCTCAGTTGTACAGGCCTCTTCCTGCTTTACTATAAGATGGTGCCTGCTCTACTATTCCCAGTATTGCTTAGATGACACCAGTGCCCCCAAACTCTACAGGCAAGAAGTTAAGTTAGCTTCATTTTCTATTTAGACGTTACTTCTTCAAAAGATGAAAGCGATGGGCATTTTAAGTAGAATAAATCAAGTGTGACTCTGATTGCTATCCACTGGATTCAAAAAAGAAAAGATTTAGAAATAGGGAGGGGCATTGATACAACATCGTGCTGCTACTCAAGGCAGCTCTCTCTCTCTCTCTCTCTCTCTCTCTCTCTCTCTCTCTCTCTCTCTCTCTCTGTTGAAAATTTGCTCATCTCATATGAACTGATCACTGTAGTTCAGGTGTCCCAAGAAACACACAAACGGAACTCTAACCTTGAAAGCAGAGTTAATGTTTGAAGATGACAGAGCGTGTTCCCTGAAGTCAGACATGAGGAATTCAGGGGCGTAAATGAATTCCCATCGCCCTTTGGCATTCGTTGTCCTGTCATTATCCACATATATTACTTCATCAATACTCTGTGGTTTAATTTATTCATCCTTAAAACAATACCTGCTTTGTAAATCACAATGCATTGTCCATAAAGATAATGCAGAAAACACATGAGCAGTGCTATTACTGGTGCAGTGGTCAATATAAGTTCCAGGCCACTTTTGTGTTATTAATGTTAGGTTTTGCCATCACAAAATGACATAGAAAGTCTTGAATAGCAGCAGGAAGGAATGGCTTACAAAAACATCCTCTGGACTTCCCTCAGTGTAGCCTCTCTGACAACTATTCATGCATTAACCATAATGAAGTGTTTTATGTAGCTGCACTTAATGTTTAACCTGCCCCCCCACACACACACACACACACACACACACACACACACACACACACACACACACACACTAATGGGCAACAGAGTCCTGAGAGCAACTGCCCAAAGTCATGGAGTAAGTGAAAGAGTTAGGAACGGTCTTTTAGGCCCATATCCGTATATTATTAAATCAGTACTGTGCTGGCTAGTTTCATGTCACTTTGATACAAGCTAGAGGTAAAAGAGCAGAGGGAGCCTCAGTTGAGGGAAAAAAATGCCTTCAAAAGATCCAGCTGTAACACATCTTCTTAATTAGTGATCAGCCCACTGTGGGTGGGGCCATCCCTGGGCTGGTGGTGCTGGGTTCTGTAAGAAAGCAGGCTGAGCAAGCCCCAGCATCAGCAGCCCCTGCCTTCAGGTTCCTCCCTGTGTGAGCCCTGCCCTCACTGCTTCTGAAGAGGATGAGCTGTTACGTGGAACCCGGAGTGAAGCAACCCTTTCCTCCCCAAGCTGCTTTAGCCATGGTGCAATACTAACCCTGACTAAGACAGCTAAGTGCCTGGGGCCGGGCTGTGGTGGTCCACACTTGAACCCCAGCATTGCAGAGGCAGATGCAGATGTCTCTCTGGTTTCCATCCCAAAGCCCAGGCAAGCCAGAGCTATTTAGTAAGACCCCCATCTCTCCCAAACAGGAAGTGCAAACCATGTACTAAAAACACGAAAGAAGGCATGAAGCAGTCTCTGAGACCCGAAATAATGGTACCAAGACAAAAAAAAAATTAATGAAAGGGTTATTATTGCCTCACCACGCTTTTTGGCAAACTTGGATGTTGTACGTGTAGTAAAGGAAACTGAGGGTGTTGCTATGGAGATAGAGTGTTTAAAATGACAATAATCTTGTCTACAAGTAGGCAAAAATGGGAGCCATAAATTTGCTCTAGCTGGATGGAAGCTGTGCCTTGCAGCCCTCACTCTCGGAGCGCTGCACATCTCCTGCGAGGCAGTAAGAAAACGTGCTGCTGTCTACATCTCCCCACTGCCGCTTTTAAATACCTGCAGAATTAGCAGCGTTCCTGGACTGAGACGTCTCTGTAGTGGGAACATAGCTATGGCCGTCGAATGCTTACATATTATTTTTCAGCCCCTTTTTCAAACTATTTGAATAGCGTATTTTCTTGTATTAAATGTATGTGCTTCCACTTGTCAATTCTGTACCATTTCGTTTCAATTTCACACCGCAGAGCAGTGTGAAGCTGACAGTCAGAGCTAGAGGAATAGAGAACCTTATGTCTACATTCCAAATTTATGGCAAAAAAGCCAACACCTTAATTTGTAGCATGCAGGAAAAATACTTATAAAAGGTTTTCTCACGTGTGTGTATCTCCCAAGGGAAACAATGTGTGTGCATAAACATACATGTACATATATTCACATATGTACATATATGTATATATATGGTAATTTTGAGGTATTTAAGTATTTTGTTACTGACTACACAAAATATATCACAGAATATGTGGTTAAAGCTGTATTTTCATTTGTAATTAACCTTTTCACTGGAAATTTACAGCTCATCTAGGCTTGAATAATTTCACTTGACATTTCAAAATACTTAGGTGTTTAGGAATAAGATTATTTTGATTAAACAGTATACGCTGAATCTTTAATCACACAGTCATCTTATTAGAATGAGGTTTTAAAACCATGTCTATGTAATTCTGATCTGATAGATGAAATTAAATAAGCATTAAATGATTTTAATTAATGTTGCATAGCTTTTGGTAGACATACAATGATATTAATTCATTGTAATGCTTATTTACTTGTGTATTATGCAGATAATTCATATGAGTTAGATACATGTATGTGTCTCCCATAGTGACATGAGTTTAGAGTTTACATAAGAAGCGTGATTGAAGGTGTTAGGTAGTATGGGTAAGTGATCTGAAAGAATGCATTAATTATGAAATACATTTATATTAATGACAAGTTACACAAAATTTGTTAACAATTCCTGTAAAGATAATGTCTCTGAATATGCAGGTATGAGTTTACACATCAAAGCTGATAGATCCAGTCTCGCTTTTCTTGCCTTCCAAGATTATAGTCCAGACAGCATTATTTATTTGAATTTGGCATATGGGGTCAAAATAATTACTGACCTTTTTAAAAAGAGCTTCCATTTCATATTTCTATCTTGCAAAGTCAGCTTCTTCTGCTAGTCTTATGTCAAATTACACTGAAATAATATTCCCATAGTATGATTGCTAACATAAACATTGTGCAGAATCAACCCATATGAGTAGCTTTCTGTTCTATGAACCCTCATAAATAATTTGTGACATGTTTAACAGGACTTTTAAACGTTGTTTTCCTCACAGTACAGATTATGAGCGATGCTACCACGGCAGGCTTGTCCCTAAAGAACTTACATTCAAAGCATTTTTGAGAAGCAGTTCAGTTAAGCCTTTAAATGAGCGTCCGGTGTGTTGCAGAGTCTGTTCTGGGGAGGCAGGTTAGCATAGCTCCTTCTCTATTTCCTGATCACTAGGAATCGTCCCTCTTAGCTCTCACAGAGAAAAGACCATGTTGATTGGTAACACTTGCGGAAACTAGTCTTTACAGAGAATATGTACAGTGACGTAAGTGTTCTGGATCTTACCGGTACACTGTTTGCGTGCCACTTGATTATCCACAAAGAGGGTTAGCCTAACCAGTGTGCTAAGGGCTTTGAGTATTTTCACAAAGCTACATAGAGAGCAGCTTTGAAAGGCAGATACAGTTTTGACATTTTAAGCCAAATTACCCGTTTACCTAACACCTGATTCCGAGGACAAACCTTCCTGTAGATGCCTCGTCTCCTCCTCGGTTCCCAGAAGCTCTGCTATGCTTGCTCCCTCCTGCCCCCACACAGAAGCTCACAAGCGCACACACATCTCAAAAAAAAAAAAGGGTTTGATTTTGTTTTAGTCTGCTTACCCACTCAGATAATTTTAAAACATTTTTGCGTTTTTTATATGGTGCTTTAGCTATCACGTGAGCATTCTATTGTGTCCTATCCTTGGCAACACTTGAAACTCTCCAACTTTTCAAGGTTGTTGACAATCTGTCTGGTGGTGGTGACGTGCTGGGGGCACTGGAGATGTAATGTGCGTGTCCCTGGTGACTACTGTTGTCCAATACCTTTTCATGGTTACTGGCCGTTTGTGTCTCCTCTTCTATACGCAGCAAGCATTTTAATAAAATCATTAGCTTTTAAAAGGGTTACCAGTATCTTTGAAGGCTCCCACTCCCCTGCCACCAAAAATTGGGGAAAATGGTTAAGTAAGCCAGGGATAGCATTTGTGGTCGGTTTTCCAAATGTTGCAAAATTCCAGGCTTAATAGGAGTCCTGTGTGGGAGAGTCTGAAATGCTGGACCAATTGGGATCAGAAGCTTCCTACAATTCTGTCCTGGAAGCTGTCCTGGTGGGTAACAGCAACTGAGGCTCCTGAGGCTGGAACATGGAGGATGCAGGATGTCAGCATCCAGCTTGCTGCAAGTCCTCAATAGTTCCTGCTTTGCAAATATGTCTGTCATATATATTGGGCCAGAAGGCCAAAGATGATGCTCCGACGTTATAGAGAGTGTTGTGTGACTGTTCAGGCAGTAAACTGTCTCAGTCATTTTTTTCATTTTGGAAGCTGCCAGCCTGCACTTCTGGTTCACTCAGGTAATCAAGTTTTAATCCTTCTCAAGTCTCTGATTGGGTTGAAGACCAGATAGATAGTTTAGTCTTTCAATTAGGTTTAGTAGGTTAGGGGTTAAGATATTTTTAGATCAAGATAGATGTTTTAAGTTAATAGAGATGAGATATGATAGATCTTCATTCAGAAATTTAGACCCAATAAGATAGGAAAGATATTTACTTCAAGTTTGCCAAATACAAATAACCAAATCACTATGAATGTAACATTTATATAATTCCTGATGGAATTGTCTCACGGTTCTCCTGCAGTATGTAGTTTATTTTATACATGTGTAATAGTATAAATGTATATGTTTAAAAAAAGAAACACAATAAAAAATAGGATGAGATGTAACTTAAAAAATGTTACTAGTAGTAGATACTTATAAGCTAGAGGTTACTGATATTTTTGGTTTATTTTTCACATTGCCAGTTTATTCTCATGATATATGGCTTGGGCTTCTATTCTACACCCTATTATTATAGTATCTGAAACTTATAAAAAGCCTTTATAGCTTCTTAGGTCAAGTGTGATACATTATTTTTATTTTGCTATTTTTAAAAGAGTCGCAGTGAAGTTTAATATAACACCTGTGTTATATATCCTAGTAAAACAGTCAGCTTGGGCTGCCGTAACAAATTTCCGTAGACCACGTGGCTTAAATAGCAGACGTTTATTTTTCCCGGTTCTAGGCTGGGGACGGCCAAGGTGAAGGCGCCAGCAGCATGCATAGGTTTCATTCTGAAGCATTTCCTATTGGCGTACAGGTCGGTGACCGCCTGCCTGTCAGTTGGTTCTCCAGTATCACACATTAGAAGGCCACTGTCCTGACTGACACCAGTGGCAGTGCACATCTTCTTTGTTTCTAGTGAGTGGGAGGGAGAAGTAGGAGGATTTCATCGCGTTTGGATCCAGACTGGTCTCCACAGCAAGTTCCAGGTCAGCCAGAGACTCACAGCACAGCTCTGTCCCCAAAACAGACAGCCACTAACCAGAAAAAGGTGGTGGAGGAAGAGGACATGTCCTGTGAGATCAGTGCCTTATTTCCAGGAGCCACTTCCTTGGGGGCATCATCTTCCAGGAGATACATTCTGTGGGTGCAGGCTTACACACACAGCTCAGCTGTTATGTTTTAGAAACACACATCCCTCGATGTGTTTTCTTTTTGCTCAAATATTGAGTCATTGTATGTAAAATGTGTGGCCTCCTTCTCCACAAAGTTGTGTCTCTTTAAAGCCGTCATATAAGTTCTACTTGTCACAACTGTACACAGTTGGGTGTCTTGCATGCTCTCTTATTGCTTCAAGTGATTAATGCTTATAAGTTAGATTGATTGATTTACTAATTAGTCAGCTTAGCTCACTGCTAGTGGTGCTTTTTCACTTTGAAGTCTGTTATTTTTGGTGTTAATATAATTTGTAGTGCTTCACTTTGTATGTCTTGTGAAGACATGTGACATATGTTAGTTGTGTTTTTTGTTTGTGTGTTATGAACATAATCTGGAGGGTTCTGTTCACTTACACTTAGGAGACAAGTAATATACTTAGATTTCCCTTCTACCAACTTATTGCTTGCATTCTCTTCTCTTCTCCAATTTTCTTTCTTCATTTTCCTTATCTCTGCATGCCTTTTGGGTAGATGAGCTTATCTTTACTCATCATATCATTTCAACATGTTCAAACATTGTGTATGCTATAGTTACTGTTTGGTGGTTACAGCATACAGTTTAGCATGGCATTGTCAGAAGCTAATCATTCTTTTATTCTAATAATAAAGTCATTCTGAAATTTGTATTCCATGGTTGGCCAGTTGTTTTCTTTTTAATTGCAAGGGCTGCCCCTCCAGATATTATTGCTACTGTTTGTGCATTTATATTTATTGCTTGAGAAGTTGCTGACTCTAAACCGGTTTTACTTATGGTGATGATCTTGGATTTGCCATGTATTGTATTATTATTATCTCCTTGGACACATACTAAGACAAATGTGGGTGTTAAGACAGTTCTGTCCTGTTTATCGTGAAAACGGCCCCTGCTCTGGGTTAATTAACCAAAACAAAAGCTGATGTGACTGCAAGGGTATGAGAACGCAACCTCAGCTTCCCCAGGTGGTGTGTGTGTGTGTGTGTGTGTGTGTGTTTTTGTGTGTGTGTGTTTTTGTGTGTGTGTGTGTGTGTTTGTGTGTGTGTGTGTTTTTGTGTGTGTGTGTGTTTTTGTGTGTGTGTGTGTGTGTGTGTGTGTGTGTGTGTGTGTACTGTGTAAGGGAGTGGAAAGCATTCTTTCGGGTCAGTACAAAATATGGTTTCCTTAGAGCAAGAGCGAGATCTCTGTTCAGTAGCCTTTGCTCGTTTGGGGCAGGAAGGGAAGACCTACTAGACTTGGTTGCCCACCGATACAGTCGCCCAGGAAAGTACAAATGGAGGCCAAGCGTGGGCTGGAGGCTGTGACTTCCAGGAAGTCCTCCTACCAGGCAGCACCAACCAGCTGCTGAGGATTTCTGAGGAGCCGTAGATCTTTTGTAGAAGAAATGCAGTGTACAGGTTACTGTATGACTGAGAGACACTAGAGTGAATAAATTCATACTTTCTACATTATCTCTCATTTCTGCTGCTGTTAATTCTATGAGCAATTACCTTCAAAATAAAAATGACAATTTATAAAAATGCGGTACATTCAGAAATAGTTATTTTAAAATCATGCCTTCATAATCCTCATTGCTTTTTTGATAATTTTGTGTGTAATGAAATATAAAAGTACATTTATGTTTATCTCAAAGTACAGAGATTATAATTGTCCTATAATGACAGAAATATATATTTATTTTCTATCATAAAGTGAGGAAAACATCTTAGGAGTTGCTGTTCAAACAGCTAAAGCTAAACTTTTTATTTAGCATGGTAATGAACAGATAAAATCATGGAGGAATGGGAGGATACAAGGGACAGGATAACAATTGAGATGTAATATGAATAAATTAATAAAATATATTTTTAAAAAATCATGGGTAAATGGTTTCTCCATTGGATAACTGTTAGTGAAAAATCTTTCTGTGTTAAATAACAGTACCCTTTGTGTTACTGAAGAACATTTACTAGCTTATACTTCATAATCTCTTGTATTTAAAACATTGACAGAATAATGCAACATCATTAATTTAGCTTTGTTGATGTAGACCTTGGTTATAGTTGTCAGCGTAGCATAAGCACCTGTCAAGAAACCTGCTCTCCGAGTAGTTTAATACTAAGTGAGTCTCCAGATGGGAGCATTAACCTGTGGAAGGAGAAATTGCTCTCACGAATTTTGAAACCTTTATGCAAATAATAACAGCTAATGAGAAATTAGTTTTTAAAACATCCAACCACACTTTCAACAAGATATGAATTATTGGCTGAAGGTTCTGAATACCGTGAAGGCTAGGTTCATATGTTAATGTGACCACAGACTTGACTGCACCGATGCTAGCGTGCTTCTGTGTCTGAATTCTGCTCGAGCATGGTTTTGTCCTCTCTACCTAGAAAACCTTCAAACTTCCTTGTGATCTTCCCCTCCCCCTCCCCACTTATGTGAAATAACAGACATCTCCCAACTGACTTGTTTCTTATTTGCTTCTAGTTCGAGTATTCAGCCACCCTTAAAATCAATGGGAAATGGAAGGGAACTGGGCTTGCGTGAAGATGATCATGTGAGCGCTAGAGAGTGGCTACTTAGAAACTGTCTGACCGTGCTCGGCTGTATCACACTTCATAAACACAGGAGCCTCGTTTGGGTCAGGCGAACCAATAGCTTTAGTCACCACATGTTGAGGCATCTGGCTGGCAGAGGTGAGAACACATCCTGGGGCCCTGAGAGCTGCAGGCGTGAAAACGTGTAATTAATCTCAACACATTGCTGGAATCCTAAGAGAATCGCCCATGCGAGGCCCGTGACATCACCACTGAAGAGCGCACGTGAGTTTGCTGTAGTAAGAGAGTTAAGTCACAGCAGTGTTTCTAGGTGATTAGTTTCAAAGTCTGGTGCGGAGTTGGAACAAGTTAAGTAATGCCTGAGAATCTACAGAAAGTTGTGTGCTTAGGACGGAGCCCCACCTTCAGAATGAAATTTCCAGATTGTGTCTGCACTGCTGTCTGTTGTAAGGTTCTAGGTTACATAAATATACTTTGCTTTTCCCTAATTACAAAAGGAGCATATGCTCAGTCTTGGAAACACAAAATAGCAAAGAAAATCCACTTATAACTCCACTATAAGATATAGCAGATATAGCCACAGCCAACATTTTAATATATCTCATTATCTCTTCTAGTATTGGGGTGACAGCCCCCTTTACCTACAGTACTACTGGAGGTCCTTCTTTTCCTTGTTTGTTTTTTTTTTTAGATCTTTATGTATTAACTTTATATTATCATTCCCAGATTATCTTTTGTGTTTAGTTTTATATTGTCTTTTCATTTTAAATTTATGTCTATATTTTGACGATTTAAATTTTGTATGATATACAGAATCTGTCCTTACTTATTTACTATTATGTTTGATGCTATACTTGATACCTCTAAAAGCATATGAATACTAAACTATATTTTCTTCTAAAATTATTTTATGCTGAAAATAATGTAATATTTTCATATCGGATTTAATTTACCTCAGCAACATTTGGTCTTACTGTTATTGTTGTTATCATTACGGTTTGCTGAGACTAGGTCTCGCTGATTAAACTAAACTGAATTCAACCTTGTGAGCCTCCCAAGTGGTAGAACTACAGACATGTGCCACCACACCTGGCTTCTCATCAAAATTAAATGCCATCATTATCACGGTATTTTATATTATTGATTTGAACATAGTGACGTTCCATTAACTTTCTTGTGAGGAATTTTTTATTTGGTCCGGTACAACATGCATTTAAAAATAATTTTATATCACTTTTGACCACATAGTAAAATTTATTATTAAAATACATTAGAAGATATTATATTTTAAGTTTCTCAGCCTATTACAGTAACACTTATCTTGTGTTGTAATTTATTTAGCAACTACCAGTTTAACGTGTGTGTGTGTATGTGTGTGTGTGTGTAAACTTCTCCTTTCCTATATAAACAGTATTTTTAGGTTGAGACATTGTCAGAACTGAGAAATCCTCAAAACTGGTAAATGCAGGCGCTAAGATGGTTCAGTGGTTAGTTCTTCCTGTCTTGCAGAGGACCTGAGTTGGGCTCCCAGCATGCATTGTTGGGCAGCTGCTCAGTGCCTCAAGTTCTAGCTCCAGGGGGTTCAACAGCCTCTTTGGTGTCCATGAGCCCGCTCATACATGTGGCATACGGTCATGGTCACACACACACACACACACACACACACACACACACACACACACACTATGTTTATCAGGGGGTTATTTTAAATTTACATTTAACATAATTGCTACATAATGATTAGAATAAAGTGCTTACACTTAAGACTATTTGCAATGTAAGTACTAGGAGAAGAGCTCAAATGAATTAAAGGAAAAAGGTAATTTACTGAATAAGCCAATGGACAACCCTCCCTCCACACACACACCTCCAGGCTGGTCCTAATGACATACGTGTACATGTACATTCACACATACACACATACATGTACATATACATATGCATACATGTGAAGCAGTCATGTACTTGCCTCCTATCTCCAGTCATGCCTTCAGGAGCGTTTTCATGTAGAGAACAGCAGGTCACCAGCAGATCCCGCCTCTTCAGGTTAGCGTGCTTGGTAAGAAGAGAGCTCTCCTAAAGTAGACAGATGGCAGTCGCAGACTTCTAAGGCTTTTCCTGCATTTGCATGAACTTACAAGGTCTGGGAAGTGTCTGGGTCACCAGCCTGGCTAACACTGCCTGCTTTGTGGTGAAATGCAGGGATAGCAACCCACACAGCTTGACTGAGAGTCGGGAACTCCCCTAAAGGACACAGAACTCCGAAGAGGACGGGGAATATGGAAACGCACCCACTGTTAGGGTAGATTTACTAAGGACCCAAATACAGCCGAGCTTCAGAGCCTGTTACATGCATACTCCCCCTGGAAACAGCCAAAGCCCTTCCTGGATGCCCCTTAGTGTATTCACAAGAGTACAGTTTTGTGGATAGTTTACTTACAGTTGATTTAAAACAGTGTCATATTCCAAACATCCCATCTAATGTATTTCTTTCCCATAGCAAAGGGAACCTGCCTCTTCTTCAATGAGCAAGCTTTGAAAAGATATTACCTGCCTTTTCTAGCATATTTTTACTATTTAAGAGTGATTTTTTTTTTAAATTTCATCTGGAATAAAAAGAAAGCTGGGTTGCTTTTTGGTAGGGGCATGTGAAGATTCTAGAACAGCTTATATTGCGCTATGTAATTATTATGCATACATTTTAGGTCACACTTCGATACCGTGAACAATTACTAATACAAGAGTCCTTAAAGCATTCTCACGATCAAGATGGTATAGAGAGGGCTGAAGAGAAGGCCCATAGGTTACGAGCGCGTGCTGCTCTTGCAGGGGACCCAGCCAGGTTCCCAGCTCCCAACCATACCGTGTCTCACAACCATCCCTATCGCCAGAGGACTGAATCCATCTTCTGACTTCCACAGATCTAAGTACATGCATAATATACATATACACACTATATTCATAATATACATAGACATAAATACATACAGGTAAAACACTCATACAAACAAATAAATGTGAAAAAAACAATACGGCAATATTTTTAAATTATCATGTAACAAATATTTCACATAACAGGCTTGGGACCTAGCTTGATTGTTAGAGTGCTTGCTTCCTGAAGCTCTGGGGAATCTACCTCTAGGACTACATCAAACTGGGCCTAAGGGTGCATGCCTATAATTCTGACACTTGGGAGGTATAGAAAAGGGGCCATCCTTGACTAGTTACATAGATCTTCCACATAAAATATATTAAAAAATAAAAGATTATATATAATTTTATAAGCACATGAGATTTATTGAGGACATGTTTCTTACAACTGAGATGTTAACCTTTATCATTAAAGCCATTATTTAGGCCAAATGAATTGTATCATTTTTTATGTCTGAATAATATTCCAGTGTGTGTGTGTGTGTATACATGTATGTATGTAAATAGAGAGGTTGCACTTTCTATATCCATTCATCTATGGATAGATGCGCGGTTTAATTCCATTTCTTGTCCAAAGTGACTTGTGTTGCAATACACGCGTTAATGTCTGTGTTTCTATGTATGTATCATTCTCACTTTCCTTTCAGACCTAACAGTGGGATTGCTGGATTATATGACAGTTCTGTCTCTGGATTCTTGAGGGGAAAAACAGACATAAATAACTTAAAGGGGTGTATTACTTTTAGTCTTTCTTTCTGTTGATAAAAACAAGGATAAACAGATTTTAATAATAATTAGCTTATTATTTAACATGCTAAAATAAATGAGGCAAATAGGGATTTTTTTTTTCACCTATCAACCTCAATTTAATATTTTATGACAAACAGCAAAGAAATGGTCTTTGTATATTCTGGCCATTGTATTAACTACCATAGGCTCTGAATTGGATTATTTCAAAAAGCCTCGGGTGCCACACATATAATAGTGTACGTGTGTAACATGAGAAACCAGCCATGTGTGTATTTTAACTCTAGCACCTCTGTGTTCAATATTTTGTCTTGAGCTATAAACATTCTCCTAAAGTGTTTTGTGGAAAGAAATGTATATTGTAGTTGCTTCATCTGTATATGACATCTTAGATATTCACTCTGTGGAAAACATCTGAATGTTAGGAAGTCAGAGATGCCGTAGGTATCCCAGGGTTATCTGTGGTGAAAAGTGAGAATTATATTTTGGGCTTATCAGCTGTGGAAGGGGGCCAAGCTGTACACCAGAAGCCCGGGAGTTTGATGTGGGGGCTTGACAGCAGCTTGACCCTTACTGTGAGAGTGAGGTTTTTAATCTTAAATAAACACACAGTGTGTTTACTTGTTATGATGAAAACAAAGATAAAGTTGATGTGTGAGGTTTGAAGACAGATATAAGTGGAAATACGACAGACAGAGACAGGAATTTGTTGACTTTAGATCATTCAAAAACCCAGCCTTAAAAGCAAGAAAACTTAACATTTTGGGGTGCTGTAGGTGTTGTTCTAAACTTTAGCCTTCTTGTGAGTGAGGCTCTAAGGCTCTTACCATAAATCTTTAATGGCCATTGATTTTTGACTCCATCTTTCATCTTTTTTTCTTTTTTAATTCTCCTCTTATACTTTACACCCCAACTGCAGTTTTCACTCCCCCCACTCCTCCCAGCCAGCCCCTCCCACCTTCTCTCTCCCCCAGATCTCCTCCTCCTCCATTTCTCTTCAGAAAGGAGCAGGCCTACCACGGATATATCAGCCTAACATGGCAACAACAAGTTACAGTCGGACTAAGCACAGACCCGCATATCAAGGCTGCATGAGGAAACCCAGGAGAGGAAAAAGGGTCACAGCGTAGGCAAAAAGTCAGACACGCTAGGCGTGGTGGCCCAAGCCTGTAATCCCAGCACTCAGGAGGCAGAGGTAGGTGGGTCTCTGTGAGATCTACAAAGTGAGTCCAGGACAGCCAAGGCTACACAGAGAAACCCTGTCTCGAAAAACAAAAACAAAAACAAAAAAGAGTCAGTCAGACACACACACACACACATACACACACACACACACACACACATACACATCCCCACTCTTAGGAGTCCCACAAGCACACCAAGCTACACAACCATAACATATATGCAGACGACCTGGCTTAGACCCAAGCAGGGTCCATGATTATTGTCTCAGTCTCTGTGAGCCCCCATGAGCCCTGCTTAGTTGATTTTGTGGGCCGTGTTTTCCGGTGTCCTAAGCCCCATAGGCTCTCCTACAGTCCTTCCCGTCTTCTGTGGGATTCCTTGATCTCTGCCTAATGATTGGCTGTGGGCCTGGGCATATGCTCTCCTCAGCTGTCAGATGAAGCCTCTCTCATGACAATTGGGCCAGACACTGATCGATCAGAATAGCAGAATAGCATTAGGATTTGTTCCGTTGACTTTTTTTTTTTTCTCCAGTTTTGCTTGCTTCTGTCCTAGGTCTCTGGGATATTCAGCCTCTGGCAATTTGGTTAGCCACTCCCACAAGCTCTGTAGCCTCATTACCCCAGCACATCTTGCAGGAAGGAGAAATTGTGCGTTGAAGGTTTTGTGCCTGTAGTGATGTCCCAGATCCCTCCACCGGAAGCCTCACCTTATTGCGGAAGATGTCTGGGTCAGCCTTCATATCCACCCCTCCCCCCGCCCCCCATGGCTAGGAGCCTTCACCAGGTTCACCCCTGCCGACTCCATGGAGTTTCCACTGTACTAGGTTTCCATATTGTTCCCCAAATGCCACCACAATTCCAGTTGCTTCTCCAAGTATTCTCTCCTTCCGTCCCAACCTCCACTCCAGCTAGTCATTTCTGTTCCCATATCTTTGTCCTAGTCTCTCCCATTATCTTGGTTAAGAAGGGCCACTGCATGGTTAAAAACTAAATACACTGTTGGTTTCAAATTTCAAATCCTCCATCTACTGACTAAATAACCCCGAGTAGTTGGCTAAGAATGCTTTGTCAAGTTGCTTTACATGTGCACATGGGGATAACCGTGTTTTTTAACAGGTTGTTATGGAGCTAAGTGAGATGTTCCTGAAGTAATACGTGCTGGCACATGCAGTGTGTTGATAATTGCTATTGTCATTCGCGTTGTTATGATTCCACCCGCTTACTTTTCCCTGCCCCCCCTCCTTTGCCTTACAATTTTAAGTTTATTCCTCCTTAACAGCTTTGTCTAGTGAGAGCGAGCTCCCTGAGCGGTGGAATAGACTGACCTCCCACAGTCATATGCTTATTGCTATATCCATAATGTTGAGAAGACTTTCTGGAATGGCAAATATGTACGCAGGAACATTATTTCATGATTCCTTCTATTATGAAGAGCAGACTGTAAAATTCTAATCTTACCTGAGGTGTGTAAGGAAAGCTAGAATTACGATGAGACTTGTTATGACATTAAGTTGGCTGAAGTTTTGGGGCCCAAGCAGGAACCATGCCCATGGTGATGATAGTTTAAAAGGTTAAGGAGGCTGGTATTCTTGCTTCTAAGATAAATACCACCTCCACCTCCATACAACCTCCCGTGCTAGAGATGGAATCTTTGCTAAGCAAGTTCTACCACTGAACTATATGCCCAATCAAGTCATCTGTCTACTGTGTTAAAGAGCATCAGAGTGAGAAGTCAGAATCTGACACCTGTTGTGTGACAGAACTTCTCCTGGTTAGAAGCAATGTACACGTCTGATCAGCCCAGATAGGGAGCCCACTACAGACCACCAAAGTCCAGCTGGATGAACCCATGCGTTTTATTGGGGCTACTTATAGGAATATGGATGAAGGATTAGTTATGAGTAGATATACTCAAAGGCAGCTGCATCACTAAACACCACCCCAGCCCGTGTGATAGTGGACAAAAACTTGGAACCTGGAGTGCCCTGAACAGCCTGCGGGCAGCTCAACAGGACGAAGAGTATCCTTTACTGGTGACTAAGAGGTTTCTGCTCCTTCCAGGCAGCTGGTCTGGTCTGTCCTCATTACAGCGTGGCCGGCCTGAGAGTTTTTAGGTTGGCTTGTTTATTCTTGGAAGGAGGGACCTAGAGAATCTGGTCGGTTTCAGGGACTTCCTGAAGCTATTTTGAGTAGCTTACCTTCCTTCTGAAGAAGGTTCCCAGCTGGATGGAGTGTTTCAGTCTCGGAGGAACTGTTACACAGCACCACCCACCAGAATTCACAGCATATTGTTGCTTAGAAGAGAGTGGTACCGGGCAGAGTGGTGACAAGTGACAGGATTACAGAGAGCTACTTCTTCCATCCTTCCTATGCACGCCCTTCCTAGCCTGCATTTTTCTTTTCTAAATGTGATAGGGTCTCACTCTGTAGACCAGGCTGGCCTGGAACTTGTGACATTCTTCTAGCATCTTCCTCCTAAAGACTGGAATTGCATTTCATGCATGCAACACTGGCTGGAGCTACCTGTGTGGAAACATTTTGTTTCTGTCTACATCGTGTCAGTGTAAGTTAGGACAACTCACCTGCCAACATGTCTTACAGGAATTAGTCACACTTAATTAGCATATCGCATACAATACACAAATCAGATTTTAATATCTGTCACAAGCTGTCTGAGACTGTGTTACTCCAGTAGAAATGCTTCTATGAATTTTGCAGCTGAATTTGCTTAGCATCCAGTTCCCTTCATTATAAATGAATTCAAGTAACTCGAAATGAATTATAGATGAATAGTTTTAAGCCACGTTTTTATTTAAAATTTTCATACAACATATATCATATTCTTTCCTTGCCCCAAATCCTCCCTGCTCATCTAACTTCACACACACACACACACGCACACACACACACACACACACACACACACACACAAAACCACCCTTACAATTCAAAATAAACCAATGAAAATCAATCAGACAAAAAATTTCACAAAACAAAATGCACACAAATAAGATGAAATCTGTTCTGTCTTGGCCAACTCTTTCTGGGCACAGGGCCTGCCCTGAACTCTGTGGTTAATATGCTCAGAGATACTCCTTTTGAGAGAGTGGATTTTCCCAGCAGCTATCACTTGCAGCTAGCTTCTCAGTTAGGGGTAGGAAGTCACGTCTCCTTCCCCCTTTCAGTGCTAGGACACCAGATGGCAATTTTTAGTGAATAACTTAGACTAAAAGTGAAAATAAAACATTAACTTTTCTCCTTTGATTATATTATTTAAAATAGTCTTACAGAGATGCAAATTAAAAAATAAAAATGTATTTATACTGATCTTCATTTTAATAATCCCCAGAAGTTATTTATTAAATATGATTAATGGTGTCAATATTCAGGGTTACTTTTTTTTAATGTCAAAATATCTTGACATAACAAACTGACTTCTTTGACATGTTGAACACAATTGGCATCTACTCCCTTTGTTCTGTTTATAAAATGGAAGAGCATCTCTATGATGGAAAAGTTCTCAGCTTCTGCCTGCTCTTTTCCACAGGATGCTTTTGCAAGTCAGGGAGGAAGAGAGATTTTTTTCCTGGGTGTTAGGGATGCCTATCCTCAGAGGATGCACCAATTTTAGCTTTAGCCCTGAGAAGTTATTTAGACGGGATTATACAAGTTAAGTGATCCTTCGGTGATGGCCGACAGTGAACTACATATAAAATGTACGGGAAGAAATTGTTGCGATATCAGTCATTGAATGGAAGGGTCCATGCTGGTAACAGAGGGAGCATAAACATGTCACCTGGCCGACATCTTGGCCACCAACAACAGTATGTACCTCCATCCAGCTCTTCAAAATCATAAGCCAATAAATGAAACTCTAAAATAGAGACAGTTTACACCCTCTAATTAATAGCATTAAGACTCATGACTGAGAGTATGCTTCAGCATGCCTGGAGACCTTGCAGAGGGCCTGGGTGGCGATGGGTAAGTTTTGTAGTACCTTTTACAGTATGTGAAGCACGGCGAGTGGTTGTCTCCACCTAACAGGATGGCTGGGTAGATTAACTGAGCAGTTAGTGTAAAAGTCTTAGGACAGATCCTAGCACGTGGTGAGCTGTCAGTAACCATTAGCTGTTATTATTGTCTGAGAAGGCAACGGGACTCTTGGGCTTGCCGATAAATTGCGTATTAAAACAGGACTACATTCAAATGAAGAAAGGGAATAATTCCAAGGGAACCTATAACTAGACCTTTCTTAATGAATTCTTGTGCTCTCATCAATAATAAGAAGTCTTGCAGCTGGGAAACAAAGTTAGGGGAGGGGGCGGCGGCAGGGTGCCTCTAAACCGCACATGAAATTATTCACTGTACAACCTAGAGGGGCTTGTATCAACAGTAACAACACAGTTAAAAATTAATACGGTGACTGCAGTTGCAATCAGTTTCAGTTTGTTTTGAAACGGGAGGTAAACAGCTGATGCTGATGAGCTGGGCTTTTTAAAGTGACAACTCCGGATCTGCCCGAAAAACCTGGTCCATGGTGTCTCCGCTTCCCCAGTCCCAGAACCCCGCAGTGACTCATGATGTCTCCTGTTTGCAAGCATGCTGTGCCACCCATCGCTTCCTCCGAACATCTTTGGGGTTCCCAGGCACAGGCACGGAGTCTAAAGCTAAAAAGACATTGGAAAAGAACAGAAACATGCCAGGGGGCCCATAGCACGTGGGCCGCAGATAATGGTCGTTTAGACTTGAGAGGAAAGAGGAAAAGCTACTCTGAAAGAATGGGAGCATGCCCAAACTTTGAGAAATACTGGCGCAAATGGTTTCAGAGTATGTCAGCTGTGGCCTAGGAATTGAGTGGAGTGCAGGTGGCCCATGAGCTGACAGCCGGCAAATGCTAGCTTACAACACATGGCTACATGTATAGTCATGGGCTGTAGACCTTGGGGGTGGTGTAAACAGGAAGGCTCATTTAAGAAAGACATCAGCATTGTTGTTCATTGAGGTCAGTGGATTGGGTGCTTTTTGAAGGGTGCAGCAAATCTTCGGTGAAACAAGCAATTCCTTTTCCCTCGTCCTTTTTTTTTAAAAGGAATTTTTATTTTTATTTTTTATTGGTGCTGACTTTTCCTCTAATGTCTACTACAGTCTATACTAAAAAAACTGAGTGTGATGAACTCTGGTGCCCCTTATTTGGCCATGTCCCTTTGATGGGGAGGCCCAATGGCACTCAGAGGAAGGATAGCAGATTACCAAGAAGAAACTTGATACCCTAGCATCATATTCAAGGGGAGGAGGTCCCCATCAGTCACAATTATAGGGAAAGGGAATGGGGTGAAAGTGGGAAGGAGGGAGGGATGGGAGGAGATGCATGGGGTGGGATAGCAATTGAGATGTAATATGAATAATTTTATTTTTCAATAAAAAATTTTTTTAAAACAAAACAAAAAAAAAACCCAAAACAAAACAAAACAACAACACCAAAACAACCAAAAACCTAAGTGTGAGAAAGAATACGTGAACCCTGTCTGTATGTTCATTTAGATATGTCGAGGAAAACTACACAAAACGGCTTCTGCCCCTGACCATATTTTCAATACATGCCCCAATACACATTCTGAATCATGTGTTAAAAGTGGACACTGTGGCTTGGGAGTGGTGGCACGCACCTGTAACTTGAGCCCTCTGGAGGCTGAAGGAGGAAGATGGCCACAAAGTTCCAGGCTAGTCTGTGCTGCAGAAGGAGTTCCGTGCCAGCTGGGGATGCACGCGGCAAAACCTTGGGTCAAACCCCGAAGCATGAATCATTCAATCGCAAGAGAATTTGTGGTATGGTATTCTCATTGATTTAGAAATAAGCATGTAGCCCAAATCTAAAATACATAACTGCAGTGTACCATCGGCAGACAAGCCCACAATGGCATGCACCACTAATGACAACACGTGACTGCAGCGCTTCTAATGTATAAAGCAGAATAGTAGATATTATTCATTGAGGATTTCTGCTTGAGTGTGCTTCCGTGTTTTGAGTGCATGTTTTATAGGAACATGTTATTTAAGTTTTCTCCTCATAGAGGAAAGAAGGAATGTTATTTTTTAATGGACACCTAATTTCAGTTTGGGGAGAAGACTTGTGATGGCTGCACACCCGTATGAACATAGTAATGTCCTCACCCACTGACATGGTTCAGATAGCAGGTGTGTGTTACATAAACTCTGTCACAACATAATTTTAAAACGTGTCTCCTCCATTCTGAGAGGACATTCCGGCATACTTAAGACATTATTTGAAAACATTATTTTCCTTAAGTGCAATATGAATATGCAATTAAATGCATTACCATAAAACATTGGTCAGACTTCAACACAGCGAAAATGCTTAAACCCACATTGGAATGTAGTTTAAAAAAAAAAAAAACACTGCAGCACTAGCCATCAGGGATGGGAGGGGTGTGCTTCGATTTTATGCTTGTCTTTGTGACCTTATATAATGTAATGGCCTCTTGCTGGACTAGAAAGTTTAGAGATGACTTTTTATTGACTTTAGTCAAAGAAGAGGAGGGGGGATTATTCAACAAAGACCATAAACATTAAGCTTCTAGTATTTGGAGGTTGTATTAGATTGAATTTCAGGTATTATGTGTGGAATAAAGTGCTTTTATTATGATCAGTCCTCTCTTCAGCTCGCCATATTTCCAGTTTAATGGCATAATAATAGCATGGCTGGATTTACCAGGCAGAGTTATAAATATGTAACGCTCATTTCTAGGTAATATATTACGCAGCTGCTTTATGAAGAGGTAGTTACCCTTGATGTAAAAGTGGATATTTGATTTGAATAAATGATTCTGGAATTTATGTGACACTGTTAGTTATTCTGTCCTCCCAGGTGCTAAAGCCCTGTTGCAGGATGTCAGAGTTGGATAAATAATAATTGGTCTCCAAGAACCTTCAATCTGCATGGTAGTTATTTTAAAAATTCAACCTAAAACCCTTATGACAGACGTGCTCTAAGTTTTACTATACCTGCTGCTCAGCCACATTTCACTGGAGAATAGCTTGTGCTCTGTTGACAAACTGTCTCTCTTTTCTGGAGGGTTCTCTAAAACTCTTCATATACTTACGTGGTTACCAGGTTGCCATACATTTTTAATATGATTCCATTCCTTTTAGAACTCGGCTATCTGATTCACAAATTTATGAATACTGTTACAATTCACAGAGAAAAGAAAGAACCATATAAATTCTTTTAAAGAGAACCTACTTAACGTTATAACACAAATAGAGATCTTATCTTGCATTTCCCAGTAGAATTGCATAGAAGCCAAAAGGTTTAGCTTGCAGTCATAACTAGTGAGACATAATTAGAGAAGTAGATGTTTTGTTCTGCAAAACCATTTATGCGTAGAGAAGAATGGTACATCTATTCATGTTCATTGAAAAAGATGGAATCTGACTCTCTGCAGTAAAACATTTAATCCCAATTCATTAGAGATCCTCAGTCCTGAGAGGTTTGAAAGCACTGAATTTTCACAGTTGGGTAAAGATGTGGATACTGTTGGGATCTTTGGCTCTTCCCAGTCCTTGCTGCGATCTTACTGTGGGTTCTATATGACGCACAAGCTCCATGGGTCAACTGTCATTTTCTGCCTTCCTTTCTTTATTCACAGAGCTGGGTTAAGGCCTGCAGATGGCCCCACGTCTGCGAACATCTTAATTCAAAAGGAGAGTCATACTGACTTTTTAAGATCCATAAATAGATGTTCCGCTGGGTTTTAGCTAGTATTGTTGGCCTTTCACATCTGTGGATTGCCCGTCTGGATTTAACCAGTTGAGGATCAACAGTACCTGTGGGAAAACACTTCATGAGCAGTGAGCACATATGGAGTGGCTTTCTCCTCATATTCCCTAAGCAGTGCAGGATGGCAACTGTTTATATTGTATATGGGTTAGAAATAACCTAGAAAAGCTTGAAAGTATGTGGGAGGGTGTGTGTAGGCTATGTGAAGATACTATACACATTAGAGACTTGGCACAAACATAATTTTTGGTACACATAACGGGGCCTGGAACCAATTGTCCCTTATGTACTAAAATATTATTGCTCATCCATAAACTATATGCTGAGAAGAAACCAGCTCCATTATATAGGTTTTAAAAGCAATGTCTATTGAACAGTTGATTAAAGATGGACATAGTTTGGGGGTTTCTCCGTTATGGGTGCTCTCAGCACTTCCATGAACCATACAGGCCTGTCCTGTTGACTCATGGGCTTGTTCAGACATAGCCTCCTTTCTACAGAGTTTTTTATTCTAGACTTTCATATAAACAGAATAATACAATAAATCATTTTTGAATGATTCACTTCTTGAATTGGTTAGCCTTGCATTTTCAAGGCTTACCCATGCTGTAGCAGACATTGCTACTCCAGATCTTTCTTTTTATAGCTGAACAGTATACCATTGTATGACAATACCGTCTTTGATTATTCATCCATCTGTTGATTGGCACATTATCTGTTGGCTGGAGTGCCTGCTGTTCCCACTTTGGGGTTAAAATCAGTACACCTGTATAAGTTTGTATTGTGTGTATTTGTATTATAATTCCTCTTGGGTATATAATTAGAAGTGGAATTGCTGAGTTACAGCGTAAATCTGTGGCTATTTGTGAGAGGAATCATCAGGCCATATTTTCAAGGTGATGCCAGGACCATTTTACATAGATCCCAAGAGCAGAAGAGGCTTCTCCTACAGCTCATCGGCTCTTCTGTTGTCCAGTTACTGACTCTCACATCTTAGTGGCTAGGACACAGCATTTCCTTGATATTTTCATGTGTATGATCATAATGGCTAGTAGCGTCCGGTATTTTTTCATATGCTTATTGAACTTTTGTTTATCAGCCTTGGAGAAGTGTTTATTCAAATAATTTTTCCGTCTGTGTGTGTATGTATACAGAATACTGGGGCCGGGGCAGTTCACACAATTGAATGTGCAGATGTGTGTACCCTTTTGTGTGTCCATGTGAGGGCCAAAGCAGGACTTTGGGCATCTTCCTCGAGTACTTTCTATCTCATTGTCTTTAGATAAGGTCTCTCACTGAGCTGGAAGCTTGCTGTCCCAGCTGTGTTGGCTGACCAGCAGTGCTGGGTTTATATATAGGTGTGTGCAGCCAAGCCTGCAAATCCATTGCTTCTGGGATTCAAATTCCCATCCTCATTATTGCAGAGCAAGTCTTCTTCCCATGAGCTATCTTTCCAGTTCCCCCTTTTTATTCCTTAATAGCGCTGCTTTTCTTTATTACGGAATGGTAATAAATACAGAATATCTTTCCAAATTCTATGTAGAAATTCTTTATCACATAGAATTTGAAAATGTTTTTCTCATCAGTTTTCTCAGGATATATTTTAGCTTTATTTTTTTTAGGTGAGAGTTGCATTTTTAATTAAACATTTTTATTTTTACATATACATTTTTATTATTATACATTTATACAATAAACTACCTATAGTAAGAAGAACCATGAAACAATCAGGAATTATATAAATGCTACATTCTTAGTGTTTTGGCTATTTGTATTTGGCAGCCTTGAAGAAAACATTTTTCCTATCTTGGTGCATCTAAAATTCTGAATGTAAATTAATCTCCATCACATCTTGTCATTATCAACTTAAAACATCTATCTAGATCTAAAAGCATCTTGACCACTACACAACTAAGCTTCACTGTAAAACTAAGCTACCTGGTCTTCAACTCCATCAGAGACTTGAGAAGGAATAAACTTGATTACCTGAGTATTCCGGGAGTGCAAGTTAGTAGCTTTCCAAATGAGAAGATGACAGAGACAGTTTGCTCCCTAAACAGTCACCCAAAACTCTCTATTATGTTGGAGCATCTTCTTCAGCCTTCTGGCCCAATATATCTGACACTTCCCTCTGGCAGGACGGCCTTGCCAGGCTACAGAGGAAGAGGTTACAGGCGGTACAGATGAGACTTGATAGGCTGAGGTCAGATGTTAGGGGAGGAGGGCTCCCCTTTCTCAGGACTAAGGGAAGGAGGGAGAGGGAAGGGAGGGGGTATTGGGAGGAAATGAGGGAGGGGGATACAATTGGGATGTGAAGAATTTAAACTGCAGAACAAGCAGGTAACTTACATTGCTAATCCCTCTATCTTTTAGCTTTAAACAGACAAATTCATGTCAGTTCATGGCAATTTTGTATCTTCTACTAAATCAAGTATTTTACAAGTCAGTTTTATAACTTAATGGAATTAATGACTCATGTTTATATATTTACTTCAGTGACATAAAGCCACAGGAGAGGGGGAGGAATGAGAGTAGGACAGTGCACCTGAGAGCTATTCAAAAATTATTTCTGCTGTAATTGTAGACCTGCCATCTCTCTGCCAATTTCAAAGATGTTGGTTGAGTTTCTCTAACAGTATAAGTCTTTTGAGCAAAGTTTAGCATTTTGTCACAATTAGCTACACATCTGTAAGTTGACTGACTACAGGTCAGCTTAGCAATGGGTTGACAGTGGTGTGTGATAAATTTCTCTGTAGAATTTAATAATGATCATGATGATTATCATGATGATCATGATGAGGACGACAACGACTTTGGAGCCATCAGTATGGCTCATCAGGTGAGAGTGCTTTTTGACACTAACTTTGACATTTAAGAAAAGGTGTCCTCACTTACCTTTCTTGTCAGTCAGTATTCTAGTGCTGTGAAGAGATACAGTGACCAAGGGGAATCCTATAAGAGAAAGCATTTAACTGGGGCCTTTTCTACAGTTTCAAGTACTTAGTCTATTACCACCATGGCAGGAAGCATGGTGACATGCAGGCAGCTGCTGGAGCAGAAGCTGAGGGGTCTACATCTGGATCTGTAGACAGAGAGAGAGTCAGGGCACGGGCATGGGCTTCTGAAACTGCAAAAGCACACTTCCTCCAACAAGGCCACTCCTTTTAATCCTTCTAATCCTTTTAAACAGTGACACTCCCTGGTGAATAAGCACTCAAATATATGAGCCCATGGGAGGGGGTCATTCTTATTCTAATTACCAATTTCTTAGAAATAATTTAATTGAATGTTGATTTGGGTTCCCACCCTTGAATCTAGACTTAAGATAGATAATTGCTGTATCTGAGTGTAACTAAGTTCCAAATTACTGTGTTGATATATATATATATATATTGAACTGGCCACTCATACTTTGGATGACATTGCTCTTATTGTAGGAAAACAGGCAAGATATTTTTTATCTTTGACTTTGCAAAGTTACGTGATTCAAGGATTGAAGGTAGAACAGAATTCTTTTTGGTCCTTTTGTCTATTACTATCCGCAGATTAATATTACAGCCAGACAAAAGCCTGTTTTCTTCACGTTTGTTGTTCTTTGTCCTTGGGCCCGCAGGGATGCACAGACTAAATATCTGTTTACAAAGACAGGCAGTTAAGGCTTTGTAGATCCTGTCAGTCTTTTTGTACCAGCAATTATTTCATCAAGAGTTCTAAAAGATGTTATATATTTCTCAGCTCCAGGAGCTACTCTGTGGAGTAAAACAGGATATAAGAACTATAGCCACTGTGGATCCGGGTGGCTTACATTCATTCCCAGGCACTGAGAACTTTGAAATTATAATGTGCTTTTAAAATTATTCATTAAGCTTCTCTGTACTAGAAATAATTAATCGTTGCATTATTCTCAGTGTTTTCAAGATGAGTCAATACATTTGGTCATACCATCCAGTGAGCGCAAGAGAGCATAATTCATGTTGCCCTACTGTTTGTTTATTTAAGGAGCAGCGATACGTTGAGACGTGGTATCTTGCTTCCCTTCTCTTTCCGTTAAGGTCTGTCATGCAGCATCCTGGCTGACTGACGCATTCAGCATCCAGGAGTGACTCTAAAATGGGGGCCCGTTTGGTGGGTGAAAAGAGAATCACAAATGGAGGCCAGTCCACTTCTCAAAGGGGATGTATGTTATCCTGCAGTTGTGCTGGGTACAAACAAGGCTAGAAGACACTGTTTCTGGGCCAGTCTTAAAAAAAAAAGAAAAGAAACAAAAATCTTGTCTGACTAGAAGCTCTGTAAAGCAGAGCCCTTCAAACCGCAGAGAGGCAGAGGCTGCAACTGAGTAGATCTCAGGTAGAATCTGAGATGACACAGCTGCCACCCAACAGGCTCCTGCCACTGAGTGCTGCGGTTCCATATCTAGTAGTCAAGGTCCGTGTGGGCCAGGCTTGCAGTTGACCCCTCTGAGTTCAAAGGCTGGAAGGTGAGAAAGTAGTTTGTAGTGGAAGAACAGTTTGCTTCTGTGATGCTGAGAGGGTATGAAGGGAGCACTGGGAGGCACAGGAAGAGATGCTAACTGTGGCGACCCTGGGAACCACAGACGAGGCAGGTGGCCTCTAACTGAAAAGCCTCTGAGGAGGCTGGGACTGCTTAGACAGGTAAATCATCATCGTCGTCATCATCATCATCATCATCATCATCATCATCATCATCATCACCACCACCACGACCATCATCATCATCATCATTTTATAGCTTCAGCAACAAGTTTTTAAAGAAAACACAGGAGAGAAATTGCTGCAGCAATCGTGCATAGAAAACCATCCTGGGGAGCAAGCTGCTATGAAATGTGGCATCATCCTGTTAACTTTCCCCCCATGGCTGTGAAAAAACACCTTTTCACCTCAGATAAAGCATCAGCAACAGACCAAAGAATCGATTGCACCCAAGCATAGCTTGGTGAACCAGTGGATTTAATTAGGGTCACTTAGAGACACACGGGCAACGTGAGCGGCTACATCACCAGAGATAAGTATTGGTCCCCCAGCTACAGTTAGCTAAGTGTGCCTCCCTGGGAGGTGTGGGCCAACCATTGCATGTGCACTACCTCCTGGGCCCTCCCTCCATGACAAAGACAAATTATGTGACCAGGGAGCAGAGCCCTGACCTCTTTAGCACTTTAGAGCAAATGCAGTTTTAACCCAGTTAAAATTAAATTTCATGTAAACAAAAATAACCTTTAATACAAATATGTCCAATGGGCACTGACAACCAGGTAAACTGTATTGTGATTATATGTAAAAATATATGTTGTTGATTTGAAATTCGTATTTAATTGGACACCCTGTATTTTGTGTACACTTAAGTGTATACAGAACTCTTTAGTAAGTGGAGCTACGGATAAGTGGGCTTCTGTTAACCTTGTGGTTGGAATACACATGAGCTTCGGTGGGCTCATTGTTCTCAGTGTCATTCAGTGACACTGACAGCAAATAGTTATTGAAGAGTGAATGAAGGTGATAGTTAAAAAATAATATTAAGAAGTGTTCTGCACAGTTATAAACAGAACTGACATTTTGATATTTGTTTGTAAATATATCAAATGTAATCCTTTACATTTTTTTCCAGCAGAGCAGATCTCAGGTAAATGTCTCAAGAATGTTCGCCATGGCAAACGTGGTACAAAGGCTGGATACAGTGTTGAAAGTAGAGCTTTTATGCATATTGCTAGTTGTACATTACTAGCTCATTAGAATTTTGAAGAGTAATTCTCAGGATTTTAGCTGATTAATAATTTGAGGATTTAAAGTGTAGTGTGTAGCACACACTGATGTGATTTGGAATATATTTCGAAGCAAAATCACTTCAGAGCTCATTTTCACCAAAGGGAAACATGACAGAGGGTGCTGATTGCGGAGTCCCGCTGCAGCCTGCGGGCGGTTGCCACGGTGAGGCCAGGTGGAGTTCATCAGCCTCGCTTTATCTTCACCCAGATTTAAATCGGTGGAGGGAAATGATTGGGCTCTCCCAGACTTAACCACCTTTGATAAAACGATGGTCTGGTTAGCATTCTTGAACATGAGGCGTGTAACAAGAAAGGATTTGATGAGGTACTGGGGATAGCAAGTACAGGTGCTACCTTTTCAGGGTTCACTGTGCGCCAGCCTGGTGACATCAGAATAGTGCATACTCTAATGAGTACAGAGATGAAGGCATTTGGTTCTCCTTGTTCAGATGAGGAAGTTGAGGCATAGAGAAGCAAGCGGCAATCCGAAAGAGTGAGTGTTAAGAAAACGGAATTCAAATTCAGTCTATTCTGCAGTACTGCATACCGACGTCTGCTCAGAATAAAAGAATTCTGAAAGTACGTGGACTTTTATTTTTTTTAAAGCAATTGAAAACAATTAAGAGTGTATCATCTACTAGGAATCTGGCTTTGAGCTCACATGAAGATATTAAGTTACCTCTAATCCTGGCCAATAGTGTAGTCTCTCTGTGCTCATATTTTCTTTCCTCCTGTGCCTTATTCAAGAGCGTGGGAGATTCTGCATTTTCTCCCGGTGCTGTTTCCACCGTAGCTGGCCCATCAGTTATCATTTGGGCGTGCAGGAGATGCTCATCACATGTAGAGCGGTCAGCGGGAACCCAGTCAAGGCAGTGTTTTCAAAGGTATGCTTAGGGTTAAGGGAGCCAGTGTGAGAATGGAGAGCGCCAGAGACTAACAACTTCTGGAAGAAGTTCTAGAGTCCTCTAGAATCACTTCTAGAGGAACAAGGGGCTCTAGAGAGAAGTGACTGGCAAACATTGAGGACTGGAGCCAGAAGAGAGGAGCACCAGACAGTAAGTGTGCAGCCAAGTCCTGCCATTGGCTAGATAGTAGCTAAAGTCCAGGGTGAAGCAAGTCTGCACGTGCTTGCTCCACCCAGCCACCACTACATTACAGCATCCTGTGGAGGGCCAGCAGTGACTCAGTCAGAATCCAGAGAAGAAGGCACCCACCATTCCAGTCCACAGTACCATCTGCCAGGCACAGCTCAGGGGAGAAGAGGGAATATGAATATAAAATAATATAATAATGATAACATAAATATAATAATAATAATATACAGTGTTAGACTCCTATGGTGTTTCCTTTGCAACCATTCTGCTAAGAAGTTAGCAGACCCTTCTCCAAAACAGAACTACTTTACTACGGCTTTTTAAAATCACTTACATTCATTTTATTGTTTCTTGGAATATAATCATAATCGTCCTACAGATGTACAATAATGTAGAATCCCAGTGAAGTTGGGACCCATGTTACACAAGTTTTTTGTTTGTTTGTTTGTTTGTTTGTTTAATCACTCCAAAGCCCAGGAAGAATTCTCTTCAAGCAGTCAACCCTTGCTTTCCATATGGATTTGATTCCAGAATCCCCAGCAGCTACCAAAGCTCACAGATGTTCAGACCTCTTAACGTAAAATGTCAAAGTATGTGTGTCTAACTTACATATATCATCCTGTCTACTCTAATCTCTAAGTGAGTTTATAACATGTGATACGGTGTAAGTATTGTAATAATAGCTGTTGCATTGTTTATGGAGTAATGCTTAGAAGAAGAGCCGCCACATGTTCAGGTCAAGCACACCTGTCGTTGCCCCGATTGCACAGTACAAGGAGAGAAGGTGGGCGAGAGCTTGAACAGCGAAGGCTAAGGGGGTCCTCGGGTCCTGGAAATGTCTCCATCCGCTTTCTTCACTGTGTGGAGTTAGTGTAGTGATTGGCATTTGACAAATGCAAGTTTTGCCCTTTTTTTTTTTTTTTGACTTTCTGAGGTTAAGAATATTTTTGATTTGTGGTGAGCTGAAAACATGTGTGGGGTAAAGGGTTATGGAAGGAATACTTTCTTAGTGCTCTCTGTGTATTTCTTAGAACAAAATACAAGAGTTAAAATTTAGACAATAATTTTTTGTGTTTTTTTTAAGTTGGCAGGAAAACAGGAACATTTATTATGGATCCATAATGTGATGTAATGGCTAATCACAGCAGTCGACTTGATGAGATGTAGAATTCCCTGGGAGATAAGCCTCTAGACACGCATGTGCACGTGTGTGTGTGTGTGTGTGTGTGTGTGTGTGTGTGTGTGTGTGCGTGTGTGAGTGTGTGCATGTGTGAATTATCTTGAGCAGGTTAATTGAGGTGGAAAGACCCAGCCACCGTGGGCAGTGCCATTCCCCAGGATAGGAACCTGCACTGGGTGAACTGGAGAAAATGAGTTGAGAGTAGTGCTAATTGCCCTCTGCTTCTTGACTGTGGATGCAGAGCCAGGCTCCTCTACCGTGATGTCCCAGCCATGACAGACTGCCGCTTTAAGCCGTGAGCCAAAGTGATCCCTTCTGTCCTTTTAAGGACCTTCTGTTGGGGGATTTTTATCACAGCCAAGGAGAGCATCTTAGACACCATGGCCAGGTCACAGGAGGAGAGTCAAAAGAATAGGACATTTCAAAATAGAATTACGATCAAGGGATGAGTTGTACAGCATGTTGATGAAAGCTGGTGGTAGTTTAGTGCATCTTTCAAAGACGTGTAGGAGGCAGATGTAAGTATCCTATGGAACGTTTGTCCCGGGAACAAAGAAGTTCTTTGGTGCCCACTACTTCTCACAGCAGAATTAAAAACACCACTAGTCCAGCCCTAGAGTTATGTGGGCACTCATAAGCAGACTGGGGCCGTGAGAGGCTTTTCTTCATTTTTTAAATAAAGGCTTTTGCGTGATTTTCTTGGACAGTCTGAACTATGTCTAGGAGAAAACAACATTTCAGAAAATTCTTTTCCCTTGGTTTCTAAGTATATCTCCAAACTCCTGGGGCCTCCTGTCTCTGCTCATTCCCCAACCATCCCCGTCCCTAACCCATAAGTCCCCCTGTTTTCTGCTTTCTCCTTTTCCTTTATTCCTATACTGTAATAGTCTCAAAGGACTTTATATTTTCTGCTAAGCTCTGAAGTATTTTTACTGCCACTTTATGAGGAAGTATAGTGATGTTCAGCGAGGACTGCGTAAGAGTTGTGACTTGAACCCTGGGCCAGCTGAATTCACATCGGTTCAATACTACCCTGATCTCGGCTTCATCCTATTACACATAAGAACACAAATTCTTAATATTAACATAGGTAGTTAACTTCTTATCTATTAACTGGATAGTTCTGCAGGAAAATTATTTGTAAGAAATAAGGAAATATCAATGGGGCAGGAGAGATGGCACGTCTGTTAAAAGAGTGCTTGCTGCTCCTGCAGAGGGCCTGTGTTCAGTCATGAGCACCCATGTGCAGAAGCCCACAACTGCTGTAACTCTGGCTCCAGGAGACCCAATGCGTTCTTGCCTTGTGAGTGCATCACACATGGACTCAAACCCACCCACAGACACACAAACACACAAACACCAAATATATATAATTTAAATAAAAACAAATCTTTTAAAAAGAAGGATGGAGGGCTAGCTCAGCAGTTAAGAGCATTTGCTGCTCTTGCTGAGGACCTGGTTTCTGTTCCCAGCTCTGACATGTTTTCTCACAACCTTCTGTCACTTCAGTTCTAGGGTGACCAGATGCCCTCTTTTGGACTCCGTGGGCAGTGCATGCACATAGTACACTATGTGCATATAGGTAAAATGCTCATACACATAAAACAACAACAACATCAAATACATCTTTAAAACCACCTCCAAACTAAGTTCATCATCATTTTTAAAAATGTATCAACACGACAGGATTTTCTGATTCTTCACTTGAATGATGCCAGTCAGTCCGCTACAGATGCCAAAATGGAGCTACAAAGGTCATGTCTATGTCCTTGAAATAGAGAAACCTGGGCTGTGTATAAGTCAAGAGAATGGCAAATAGCAAGGGACTCTTGGCAATCAGGTTTCAAAATACAGATCAGAGCATCATTTCTTCACCAGAGTTCAGGCTCAAAATGACACTGATGGTTACCAGCATCACTTTAACTATACTGTAATGATAGTCACCTTCCTGGGGGGAACGTCTAACAGTATGAATCAATTCCTTCATGATTGACTCCCACTTCGTCCTGTACTCCACCCAGGCAGCTGTGGGAATGCTCGATAGCCCTTAATCATGCCCAATAACATCAGCTAAGAGGGGGAGAAGCATCCGGTGGGGAAGATGGCTGTGATGACTTTGTGAACAATGAGTTCTAATAGGAAGCCAGCCTTCAGATAATTAAAAGGACTGAAATAAGGAAATACCGTAGCTGTGTGATACAGACTTGGGTTGAGTCCTCAAAGTAGTATTGGCAGACATATGAAAATTGCAAAGTAACTGACGTAAACAGATCCATTGACTTAAAGTAACCTTAAGGTGTATTTTTTCTAATAACATTAACATTTTTTAGATGAAATCTCATAGTTTTAGCAGATTATGTTTGACTTTAACAGGTACACACATCTTGGGTAATTTCTGACGAGCTATCCTAGAAAGTACTTAAATTTTGTTCTGCTTTACTCAATTTTATGGAAAGACAAGTTGGTGGAGCTGTGGCTTTAAGATCAAGGACAGATTCTTTTGTTTACCAGACAGTCTTTCCTGTTCTCTGCCCCTCAGTGTGTCCAGCAACGTCACTCGACAGAGTTGCGGTTCAAATATGTAAGAAAAGTGTTCTTGCTTGGTACAAGGCTTTTGAGCCTTCCTTCCCGCAAGTCAATTGCTAATGTCAACCCACATTTTTCCCCCCACCTAACTTGTCTCAATAGTGTCACTTTAATTGAATCACACATAGGAATTGGATCTACTCAGGAACTTAAAACATGGAGCATTGCTTGCTCAAAGAATGGCACCCAGAACACAGGTCAGCTATGCTGTGCCGCCATGAAAGATCCAAATTCCAGGATCCCGTTGGAGGCCTGTGGAAGCACAGAAGGTGGACGGGAAGAACTTGGTGCTCAATAGAGCTGTAAAGGGGACAATAAACATAAACACATCCAGCTGTAAAAATGACACTGCTGTTCAGATTAAGGGAAGGAGCAGTGTTCTGAAGTGAGGAGTGTTCTTTCTCCCAACCGCAGTATAAATACCTTTTTTACAACCCTTCCTTCAAATTAAGAAAGCCGCACTCATTACTTTTGTTTCTGTGACCAAAAACCCAGGACAATAAATTAAAATATTTCTCTTGCCTCATCTTTCCATGGCCATTTGGCTCAGTCTTCTGCATTCATGGTGGGGGAGACTGTGAAACAGGTACTGTTCTCCCAGTGATTGACCAGAAGCAAAGGACACAGTATATTCACTTTGAGGTAGTAAAACCTTGCCCTAACCACACTGTCAGGATGATTGCCATCTCCAGTCTCTAGTCCATGAGTGGGTACTGGCTTTCATGTCTCCTTCTGCAAGACTGTAGAGTGATCGCACTTTTTAATTAGGAGGGCAGTGATGCTGATACCAAGAAATCCAGTGCAATGAACATTTTATTATTAGAGATAAAAATTAATCCTCAATTCCTTTGGCCTTTTAATTGTTAACTGTGGAACCAGCCAAATGTGGAGGCTGAAGAAGCATCAGGGGATAATGTAATTGCAAGTCTTCAAACAATTGTATCTGTCTGGAGAATGAAGATTGATGATCTGGAAAATAGATCTCATTGTTTCAGTAGTAGAATTATGGCCTTTGCCCATGGCTATGAAGAGCGCTTTTCAAAGAAACTTTTTACCAAAAGGAAAAAAAAAGTCAGACTTGTTAGATGAAGAAAATTTAATTCAGCCACTTTTCATTAAACAAGGCCAGAAACTCTAATTCCCAAGTTCATAGTTGACGGAAGGCCCCAGAGCAGTAATTATCCATTTTTCAAGTTTCCTGATAGAAAGCTCTTCAATTAGATATAGACAAGAGGGAAATTGTGGTAAGAAGGGAGGGATATTTTGTCCTTTCTAAAGAGCAGTAGGAAAATAGGGACTACATAACAATGCTAGGAGATAATTATATTAAAGGAGTAAAGCACTTTGAATTCTCTTAAAAGATGCTAAATTACTTCTAATATTGCTGTTTCATTCAAAGCACTTAAAATTTTAATTCAGAAAGTAAACTCACATTCACTATTCATTTATGTTTGCTAAGTTCTCAGGAAGGGTGGTTGTCTTGGCATCTTTGGGTATCTCTTCTGGGAGTTTATTCTGCGGGTAAACACACTGCTGTTTTTGTTCAATCAGGGAATGGACGCTGGAAATGTGAGCTGGTGCGTCATGATTTAAGATTCATTAGTTGTCTCACTCTTGGTTCCAATGTTTTTTTTTTTTTTGACAATCATTGTTTTCATGACCATTTTTCTTTCTGCTGTCCTTGTTGGCATGTGAGGTAGAAGAAGATGGGAGTATAAACCAGGGGCTCGGGTGAAGGTGTGGCCAGGAGCCGTCATGGATTAATATCCTTAGCAGGAAATGCCTTCCTCTCCCCTTAACCACGTAATGGAAGCCTATGAATATTTTATTTTACCTTTAAAAGTGGACCAGACTCAGAAGGTGAGCATAAGTAATGAAGCCTTTCCTAACTTTATGATACAGTGTCTCCTGCCATCTGCTGCTGAGCACAGGATAGAGGTGATTGCTGGCCTCAGCAGGGTAAAATAAAGGTGGTGCTACTGCCAGGCCCACTGATGTACTAAACCCTCTGGAGTTAGGAGTAACTGAACACAAAGGTGATTTAGTGCACACGTTTACACTGGAGCTGTGGACCGCTCATTTGAGTTGCATCAGCTGATGGAGTGGCTTGCCAGCAGGGCGCTAGTTCTGAAGGCTGAGACCTGAAAGTCCAGTTATATGGACTCATTATTTCTGTTATTGGTAGACTGTGAGATCTGTCATCCTTAAGCCTACAACATTTATTTTAAAGTTAAGAAAAAAAAAGAAAAAGAAAAAGAAAGGAGTGTCATGTGAAAGTGATACTAAAAATGATAAAATTGTGGAATGAAGGAAAATTGGAAATAAAGAAACAGAAAAACAATTTATCTTCTTAGCATGGTTCATTCCTGTGTTCCCAATACAAAAGACAATGTCCTAGTTAGAAAAAAAAAAAAGGAATATTAATGGTCTCTATTAGAAAAAGCAGCATGGATTGCTTGTCATGGATGTTGTGTGTGTATCTTTGCAGGAGGGTATTGAGACAAGGTCTAGAGGAGCCTGGCTGTCCTGGATCTCACTGTGTAGATCAGGTTGGTCTTGACCACAGGAGAGTTCTACCTGTCTGGCCTCCTGAACGCTGGGGTTCATGCCCAGCTTGTGTACCATTCCGGAAGTCTAGACATAAAAATGATAGCAAATTATATGTGTCTAGCTCCTACAAGCACGGGGTGTCTCATTTGAATTCTGTGTTTGGTTTTTGGGAGATGCAGTTTTTAAAGAACCAAAATGGGGCGAGGTAATTCCTACTCTCTGGTAGGATACTTTGTGTTACAGTTTTGTACATTCATAAAATGAAACTGAGGGAGAAGAAACTTGGATTATGCATAACCAGCCACTCGTCTTCCTGTTGGCCCCTCCCTGTGTTCCAGCTCTTTGTCCCCCAGTACCTGAGATCTCATGGTCAGTTCCAGCTATGTAGGGGACTAATGCAGCCTATAACGTAGAAAAACATCCTTTTAAAATAGAAGATGAAAGGACTAAAGCCCCTACTAGTCTAGGAGTGTTGTTCATCCTGGATTTAGGAAGAATGAAAACTCAGTGAGGCGATGACAAAGGTGCAGACTGACGAGAAGATGGTATAGGCTGGGGCCATCTTCTGTCTGCATTCTAGTAAATGAGTTTACTGGAGAGAAATAACCACGGAGGGAAGACAGTCATCTTCAAAAAGCATAAAGTGCACAAAAATGCCATCGCTAGGAGCTGGTGGTCAGGAAGGCCTGCTCTACACATAAAAGGCTACTTACTTCATATTTTCAGGAAGAACAGTAGGAAGTGGAAAGAAGAGTGACATATCGGCCCTGACAATCATGCTCAGCACACATGTGGAAACAGAGGGCATGGGGTCGGGGCTTAAAAGCAGGAAAGAAAAATTGAAAATGCGTTCTCAACCCATAGAAGGACCAAGTCACCAAAGGGGATGAGGCGGGGAGGTGGGACACTCATAAAGACAGGCTCCCTGACCTGCAGAACACTTTCTGAAGGTGTGTGTTGAACGTTTTAAGAGACTTAACATCCTTATGTGACCTTGTCACATGTACATACATGACCTTTGGTAGCACCACAGATTAAAAATAAATAAATAATGACTGTTTAAGGATATGAGTTAAGTATTATTGGCTTGCCTGGGTAAATACAATCTCACAGAAATTCGTAATCAATGGGATTTATTTCCTTAATTTATTCCTGTGTGTGCACTTGTCTGTGTGTATGCACACGTGTGTGAAAATGCCTGTGGAAATGACAGAAGCCACTACGGCATCCCTCAAAGCTGGAATAACAGGCATTTGTGGATGTCTGGATGCTGGGATTCAAAGTCCATTCCCCGTGGTGGAGCAGTAAGTACTCTTATGGCCCTAGCCGTCTTCCAGCCCCTGACAGAGTCATTTTTAATGACTACAGAGTATCCTGTTTTGTGAATATATTATATTTAACCTAATAAACTTTTATTATTTGGCATTTATGCTACACTAGGAATTTAGTCTTTTATTGCTGTAAGTTGTGCTGTAAATACTCTTATAATTAATGCTACAAAATTATGAGCATAACAGTATTTGCCTGCTTCAGATAAATCTCTGTAAATTGTGTGGTAATGACATGGAGAATGCCCATTTTTATGCTGTTGATAACTTTGACAAACTTTCTCCCACAAAGATTCAGCCAGTGTACCCTGTTACTGTCGATGGACCAGTAATGCTTTCTGTCTTAAAACACTAGACCGAAGACACATCAGCAGTTTTTTAAAGCTTTGGACTACTTTTTTCTAATAGTGTAGATGATATCAATGAAGTCGTATGAACTCTTTGTCCTGGGAGCCATTGTGATCAAAGGTATGCAATTAAAAAGTACCGTGTGGAAGCAAGAGCTACATTCTGCCATGATCAAAGAGTATTTAAATTAGAGTGATTGTAGTCATCAAATAATTTTATACCAAAGTATTCTAATTAAGTCTTCTAAGCACAATCACTATTATTCCTGTCACTTATTTCTAACATTACATACCTATTAGAAAGGGAGCTAACACTTTTTTTTCCCCTAAGACTAAAAAGATCAATAAGATAAACTCAGAACAGAAGGACCCTGGACAGATTAGATTGATACTATAGTCTAGCAAAAATAAAATAAAATAAAGCATTCAAAACAGGAATCTACCCATGTTTGATATTTTCTTGTTGGTTTGTTTAGGGTGACATGAGACATAGTTTATATCTGTTATTGTCTGTAAAAAATAAAAATGAATGGAAAATACTATCCTTCTCTTACTGACCTCAATAAATACATTTTTTTTCAAAGAAACTTGGGGAAAACACCAATGCCAAGTTTGAAGACTCTCAATGAACCTAGTGGGAATCAGATTTTAAAAACTAGCTATTTGCAGACTTGGGGCATAGCTCAGTGGTAAAGAGTTTGCTGCTATGTGTGAGCACCACAAAACGAATACATATAAATACCTAGTCATTTGAACTATAGATAATGTTTTCTAGTTATGTATTTTCCATGTCTACATACAGTAGAACGTAGACTGTACTCTGCTGACTTTGTGAATTAGTGCAGTGAAGTCTAACTACCTTTGCATCTTAGATATTGTGTTATTAGATATTTTAAATTCTGGCTGGGCTGGGAAGTTTGAGCTTGTAGTCCCAGCAACTTGGGATGCTAAGGTGGGAAGTTCATTTGAACCCAGGAGTTCAAGGCCAGTGTGGCTAACTTCTGAGGCCTCATCTCATAATAAATAAGGAAATAAATAAAACATGCATTTTTATTACTTCTCATCTCTTAGCATGAGAGGCACTCTCTTTTTCATGGTGAGATAATGTGAGAATTTAAAATGTTGCTTTCCCATTTTCTTGATAAAAAGTTTCATAAAGCAGCCTTGGCTCTAAGGTACTCTTCCAAAAGGCCTCAGCCTTGGAGTGCATGTCTCCTCAGCTGTGGCACCACAAGGTAATTGTCAGGTCAGCCAACCTAACAATAGCCAAAGCCATCTAGGTGCGGCCATAATGGACTAGGTTGCACATGTGGCCTCTTTTCTCTTCCACTCATCTTACACCTAGAAAGCGTGGAATAGTTCATCCAACCTAGTCCAGCCTTACCTGATGACCCGAGTGCTCCCTGACACCTGGAATTCTTCCCAGCAGAGAGTTTCCCTCCCCCCACATTCATGGACACCCTACTCCGTGAAATTGCATTGGTGACCAGTATGTGTTTTAATCCCAGTGCTCAGTCTTTAGAAGAAAGACCAGCATGGTGTGGTCCACATGTGTTGTGGTGTTCCACAGTTTTAGAGAATGAGACTCCACCACCATTTTGCTCTGGTGTCCTTGGATTCTACTCAGTGTCACGTGTCTCTACTCACATGTCTCTTAGACTCCAGTCAAGGGAACTGTATTTTAGGCAAGAGGTAGAAAGACAATGTATTCCTTAATCATGAAGAAACCTGGTTCAGAGAGAGAGGAAGGGGTTAACTGAGGGGGTCGGGTGGTGAATATATACAGTGTGTGTGTGTGTGTGTGTGTGTGTAAAACTGTTAGAGTTTTAAAAATAACATCTTTTATGGCTTTAGTTTTGTCACATGACCACACCTAGATACAAAGGTAGGTAGACTACCTACTTTAAAAGTGAATAACAAAGGAATAGATAAGAATTGATTGGCTGTGAACACTATAGTCCTGAAGGATATGGATATACTATATACATATGTGTTTGTGTGTATATATACCACACACACACACACACACACACACACACACATATGTGATGAATATAAGGAGGTAGGATCAACATGAGAAGACAGAATCTCATAAATCTAATAGTTTGGTTATAAGGAAATCATATGTATTTCAGCTCAAGAAAAAGCCAATACTGTATAGCCTGACTGAGCCTGTGCTGATTTTCTGGTTTGATTTGGTTCAGTTGGTTTTGACTTTGTTATTTCATTTGGGGTTGTGGTTCCTTGTTAGAATGAGAGAAGAACTGTTGACCCTGCTGACGGTCATTGACTCCCAGCTCTCCATAGTTTCATCCTTCTGATGATTGCAGAAGGCAACAGCTGGAGGTTTGGCTAGCACTCTAGAAAAAGGAAATGTGTCCTCCTAAAAGTGCAGAAAATAAATCAGTGCTTTGAAACCTCAAACTCAAACTACCTTTGAGAATATCCTATAAAGCAGACGGGAGAGCAGATCTGTTCCAACTGGTCTTCCTGTCTTTTGTTCGTTGGAACAGAAAGGAGATTCCCCGAAGTATCAGGGCATAGTCTGAACCGCCCTGTTTTCCTGTTCTGCCCTCCCCCACTTCTGGTTCCTTCCAAGCCACATGATAGGCAATTAGTGGATCTTCTTTTCAAATAAAAATGGTTATTTGCTTTTCTAATTTACCATTATGACAACTAGAACTCAGAGAGGAGAAAGGACATTTTAGCTTTTATAGTAAATGATAAAGCCTTGTAAAGTTTCTCTCAGAACTTTGTTCTTTTCACAAGTAAAGCTCTGTTTCTTCCACATGCCTGCACTAACATTTCTGTTGCCAATTATTTTTATCTAGGATCATTCCTTTAATTCCATATCCTCTTTGGGAGGAGCACTTCACAGAGGACACGTTTTAATAGGCTGTCATCACAGGGGCAGCAGGGATCTTGGCGAGCAGCTATTATCAGTATTGACAGAAACCTGGAGTGTGATGGTTTCCGCCTTCTTGAGTGTCTTGATGCTATTTTCATATGCTAAGAGTGTAAACTATATTTAGATCTTGCTGACTGGAGTGACTACACATCACTTTTGCAGACAATGCTAGATTTATTTGTGGCTTTTGGTGAAGTTGGGGAACTGGTTACAGCTCCCATCCCTTCTAACACCATTTCACTGTCCTGTGTATTTAAAAACCACTTTGATTTGCAAGCAGCTGGTCATTTACATTTTGTTGCCCTAAAGTAGCTACTGATACATGCTATATTTTTCTTATTGTTGCATTTTTGGTAAATGCAACATTTTCACATTCCGTCCATATTCCTTCTCTAAGCATGCATCTGTTCGAAGGCTTCTTGGCCTTGGTGTTATTGCCATTCGGTTCACAGAATTCCTCATGGTAGGAGACTGGTCCTGCACATTGTAGGATGTTTGGCATAATCCCTGGACTCTGCCTATTAGACACCAGCAGCATTTTCTTCTTTCCAGTTAGGGCAACAGAAAATGTCTTCATCTATTGCCAAATGAATCATGAGAGACAAAAATCACTCTTCTGAGTGACTGAGGCCAATGTCCACTGTAGTCACCCATTCTTCTCCATCTCTCCCTGCAGGGTCGTCCTCACTACATCCCATCCAATCCCTGGACCGTTCTCTGTGATGTAGTCAGAATGCTCCTTGTGAGATCTAAATCCCATAATTCATGACACTTAAAAACAGGACCAGAGATTCCCAGTGCTCTAGTACAAAGACTGAGAACTCTAAATTAGCCTGCAGAGCTCATCCTATTGGTCTCAGAGTTCCTCTTGGCTTTATCTCAGCCCCTCACCTCCCCGTTGTTTCCCCAGCTCAGGCATCACCCCTGCCTGCTTCCTCTTGCCATGGCTACCCGTCTCCACTCACACGTCCCATTCACATTCAGCCTCAAGCTGCTAGGGTATTTTCACTTGATGACTCAGGAGTATATTACGTTGACATACTACTATAGGTTAATCAAGGCCATTTAGATTAGAGCCAATTATCTAAAAACCATTTGGCTAAAGGGGAAAAATGCTGAACTAAATTACCGAGTATATTAACAAATCTTTGACTTTCTCTTTACCGTTTACAACATTTCCTGCTACTGGTTCTGCGTAGGCTAAACAGAGCTAACGATGGATGGAGGCTGTCAGGCTGATTGGAGGAGACTTTGTGCTGTTGGGTTCTCTCCTTACTTCTGGGCTTTCTCTCCTGCAACCACTCCTCCCTTTCTAGCCCAATCATGTGCTAATTTGGGCCACCAACTAGCAAGTGGCTGGGGGGTGGATTCAAGTTAAAACTAGTTAGCATGAAGTTATGACAACACCATGAACAGAAATCATCAAACCTATTAAAGTAGTCCACACATATGTATTGCTTCCATGTTTATAAGTTACTAAAGAAACACACCTTGGTAAATAGTTATAGTTTATAAATTTAGCAGTTTGTCTCTTGGGATCAAAATTGGGGAAATCCTAAAAGTTCTAAGATATTTTTAAACCAATGACTTTAAAGAGATTCGGTAAGAACTGGTCTCAAGCTGTGTTCTAAACATTGGTGTTTATACCATAGATATACTGCTGTCTTTCTCAATCAGAGAAGCTTCTCCTTGCAGGCACCAGCAGTGAATAGAGAGACCTGTCATTGTTCGTGGTGCTTAGAATAAGCGATGTTCGAGTGCTCAGCCCTAAGCAGCATGTTTAGACTCCTCCCTCTAAGAGTGAGGAAACATCACAGAAGAGGGAGTGGAAAGATACAGAAGAACCAAAGGTAGAGAGAAGGGCTGCAAAATGCTAAGGGCGTGACACAGCCACTGCAAATGTGATCTCAGAGCAGCTGGGCTTCCCTACCCTGGGGCTGCACATCACTCTAAAGAGCCAGCCAGGGGTATGGGAACAGTTCGTGAAAACACACCCCTCCTACTGGCTGCTGATAGATTCTGGATGAGGGGCAGTCATCATCTTCAGTTGTGTACTCAGTGGTGAACCAAGCCCCCAGGCTCCAATGGGGAGGGCCATACTTGTAACCACACAGATGATTCTCGTTAGACTCAGCAGCTCACAACACAAAACAAAAAGGCGTGAATGTGTGAAGGGGGCTTTAGGGAATAGGGTGGGATGACAAGGGTGGGAGGGGCAGTAGAGGAGTTAAGCAGCAGTTAACAGAATGTACTGGATGCACGCTTAAAATTGCCAAAGGACAAACTTAATCCGTTAAAAAGACTAAAATAATTAAAAAGAGAATAAATAACTATACATTACCCATATGAGTGAAATATGAATTATAAGAAGGATTAGGTCATAGTATAACTAAGCTAACTATTGCTCAGAACTTTTGACAAATCGAACATTCTTTAGAAGGGTCCTGGAACAAAGGCATTCTGTTGCTACAGCCGAGACTATGGCTTAGTTGTTCTGCGGCAGCCCTACGCTGACTTGGTGAATACATTTACCTACTCTGTCTTCTTCAGTGCTCTGTCAACTCTATGACAGCAAGAACTGTGACCAGTTCTGTTCATCAGTTATCTACAGAGCTATTGTATCCTCCAGAGTGCTGATGTGCGCTGGAATATTGTTGAATACAAAATGTTTTTTAAAGAAATGAAATGTTTTCCCCCTTCATTCACAGCATCGCAAAGCCTCCAGCTTTAAGAAAGCTATTAACAAGAGTATATAATAGAACTTATCACCATAAAAGGTGCAGTGTGCCTGTAATCCTGGTACTTGAGAGATGGAGGCCGGAGGATCAGGAGTTGGAAGTCATCCTTAGCTGCGTAGTACATTCACTGCCAGCTTGATTATATGAGATCCTGTTTGCAAAGGAAAAGTATTATATTTTACATAGAGTTTATGTAATGTTCTGTATACATTTTACTCTGCTGCTGTGCTCAAGTGAAGTAGCATGGTTATCAAGAAACTTGCTCACTAAGGATGTTTTAGCATCAGTGTTATAAAATAATGTGTTCAGATGGAACAAGAACTTTATCAGCTCCAGTTATAGATTCAAATCAATTGTTGGCACTGATGCTCATCATGAAATCTGGGTTGATCTTACTCTGAGTGTTCAAGTGATATTCTGGTCTTTTAGAGACTCAAAGAGACAACGGAGGCCAGGCAGAACCTCGCATGTTGATTTTCTTGGTTTGCGGTTTCCTTCACCAGGCAGGTTGTGATGGTCTAACTCTTGAGCCAATGAGGAATAAGACTAACCTAGTGGCTGCTGATGGATTCTGGGGGTTGGGAGTCATTGTCTTCAGTTGTAAATCCAAGGGCGAGCCCACCAGGTTCCAGCGGGTAGTTACAGGCACACGGTTACACAGAACGAAGCCAGAAGACACAGATATGGGAAAAGGACTTGTAGGGCAGAGGGAGATGGCAGGACTTGGAAGCACAGAAAAGAAAATGGGGGTTGGGAATAACGAGATTGCATACACATGTATCAGATTCTCAAAGAACAATTTTACGTAATGCAAAGAAGGATTAGGTGAGCTCCACAGAGGCATCACTGCTCTCTTCCTTTTGACTGTGGATGCCATGTGACCAGCTGCTTCAGATGCCACGTGACCAGCTGCTTCACACTCCAAATGACATGACTTCCCTGCCATGGTGGGCTGCCAAATAAATTCTGGTTTCCTTTCAAAAAAGAAGTTAAGTATTTTACATCTCAGCGAGCATGAAAATTCAAGACCATGCTGTGTAATAATTTTATGTCTTAACTCCATGCTCTTGGAGGTTCCTGTGCCTGTTGTGCCTGTGTGGTAGAAGGATGCATAAGGGCTTGCTACTCAACTCTCCTCAAACCCTTGTTCAAGAGTGTCACAAGGAAATTGAGAGTGGGACCCCAAAAGGCATGTCCTATGACAGTCTTCACTTACCAGATTATTGGGATAGATGTGAGGACATCCTACTGGGACTCTAGTTAAGAGAAATAGAGGAGAATGGGGAAATAGAAGGATCCAGAGGGTCCTAGAACCCTACAAGAACAACATCATGATGGGGGGGATCTGGGCCCAGGGGGGTCTGCTCAAACTGTCCACCACCCAAGGACAATACAAGCAGTAAACATCAAACCCCTACTTTGATCTAGCCAATGGTCAGGACATTCTCCACAGTTATGTGGAGAGTGGGGACTGACACTGACATGAATTCTGGTGCCTCATCTTTTACCACTTCCCCTTGGTGGGGAGGCCTGGTCGCACTCAGAGAAAGAATAAGCAGGCTACCACGATGAGTCTTGATAGCCTATGACCATATAGTGGGGGAGGAGGTCCTTCTCAGTCATAGACCTAGGGGAGGGGAATAGGGTGAAAGTAGGAGGGAGGAAGGAATGGGAAGATACAAGTGATAGGATAACAATTGAGATGTAATCTGAATAATTTAACAAAATTAAATTTTAAAAAAAAGGAATTGAAAGTAGAGAGACTATTTGTAAAATGATTTGGCACAGGTCATCTTGGTTACAGAATTTATCCCTTCCAGAGAGCTGGTGCTTCAGCCTATACTACGGTACCAGCAGCATTGTCCCTTTTTACAAACATTCCAGAGCCTGGGGATGTTGCTAAGCGGTCGAGTTCTCACCTAACATTCACAGGGCCCTCGGTTCTGTAGTCAGCACAGCATTCCCAGTAGACACAGATACAGATGGCATACATATAGGTAGGTACTGATATAGGTATATGCTGGAATTTTATTTTTATGAGGGCCTGAAGTGATTTGAAAACCTGAGCTTCGAAGGAGAGACTTCTGGTAACTATACCAAGTACCACAATATTTAATTTAAGTAAAAGTCTGTGAGTGTTTCTTGGCAAGATTACCAAGCAACACACTGGTTTCAGAAAAGTGAAAATCCATCTCAGCTATGAAGAAACAGCCTTCCTGTGCTTGCCCACTCCCGGGGAACTTCAGCCTTTCAGCTTAAGAAGTTCAGCTTCATTGCTTCCATGTAAAAATCCATACCTTCATTCCCCATCAATTCCCCAAAGGTGAGAGTTACTGTGATGCAGAGAAGTTGCAAAGATGCAATGGTCCTTCTTCTGCTGAGGTCCCTTATGAAAAGCCAGTGATTTGAGCTCTCGATCACCTGGGAGATCCTGAAAACACAGAGGCATCCCAGCTTTATAATTTGATGAAATCTCAGTGAGTCTTCAGTAAGTTAAAAATGTCCGGAGCTGAAAATTCATGGACTGTACCTTGCTTACTGCACGTCTTAGCTTAGCAACTCGGTGCATGTAAATTACTGGCTGTCTTCGCTCATGATGGGAGGCCTACTGAGACATGTGGCTGACTGGGATGTGTGGCTCCCTGCTGCGGCCAAACGTGGTGAGTGTGGATCCTACTGCCTAACTCTGTGCTTGAAAATATCATAATTTGAAGTACATTTCCATTGCTTTTGCACAAATCGTGAGGCTCAAGGGTTGCATAGCAGTATTTATCAGTGTACTGATGGCATGCCTCACAGAGACCCACAACATGAAAACCCTTGAGCCAATTTTCTGAATAGTTTTTACTCCCCAACTTCTTCGCTGTGTGACCTTGGTTAGTTGCTTGGTCTCTGTGCTTTATGCAAACTAATGATGAGAGTAGTTATAATAATAGCAGTGACTCTCGTTGCAAGTCAAGCATTTCTGGAAGGACATATCACTCTGGCATTCACTGTTCTCTTTGTGCCTTAGGCTCGTCGCCGTGGTTTGTAACATAGAGCCATTTGCGTACTTGAAGGCTGAACCTTGATCTTCATCTTAGTATAATTTACTTCTGTTTTCTAGCCTTTTAATTTGCATCAATATGTTATCATTTTTAGTGTCTGAAAAATACCTAACATTGCCTTAGTTGGAAAACTGGAGACATGATGACGTTCTTTTAGATGACTCAAAGCTATTGCTGAGCCATGCCTACTGTAATGTTTTAATAAATCCTGGGGATAAAGTATTTGCATTGGCTGAAAATGAGGTTTCCTTCACACTATATAAAAATGAAACTCCTTTTATTTCCTCCTTGGGTTAGGAGAAGTGAGCAGTAAGTTGTAGATTGTCCTCTCAGTAGTAGCAAAGCATTTGCAGCAAGAAATAAAGCCAAGGGTTTTCTACAAACCCTTATGCATCCGCAGCAAGATGCACAAGTGAAACCGCACATGCACGTGAGTTTACACACACAGCTGAAGCAAAGGGGAGATGCCTTTACTTCATCTGCTCAGCTTGAAGAGGAGAGGTGTTGGGGGCATATAACACTGGATCTCAGGAAATTCGTGGCCAATCATAATGGGTTGGGACTTGTAGAAGCCAGTGTCAGAGCCTGGAAGACCACAGGGAGCCTTCTTTCTCTGAGGAAGTCTTTTATCTCCTGGGGTCCCTTGCCTTCCCGTTACCTCAGTGTTCTGTTCTTTTCTCTCCAGGGACCTTCCCTGCTGCAAATGCTGGCTTGAGCGTGGGCCCTAGTAGACCTGGCCAGATCCTCCACGCATTCTACCACCACTCCAGTTCTTCCCGGTCCTCAGGGGCCTGGTTGGCATTAGGCCACTGATCACACATCTCCAGCGCTAAATCAGTTATTTATACCTGGATATATCAGCCATGCCTGGCATTAGATGGGACTGTGTGGTATACAGAGGGGCCAGGAGTCCATCAACTCAGCAAGCATGGCTTATAGTCCGCCTTCGTTTCAGATGACGAGACGTAAGGGGTTTCCAGCTGAGCATTCCAGCACTGTGTAATTTCTGCAGAATACTAATGAGTGATCAGAAAAACACATTAGAAGTCTTCTGATTTACTGCTTCGGTCACTGCTTCCAGCTCTGTCTGTATGGTACAGATATTTCCTCTCTAAATCATTCAGGTGAGCGATCATATGATGGATGCTGAATGGTAGTGCCACAACTGAACTCAGTAAGAAACAGGAAATTAATATCTTTGAATTTCAGAATCTTCTCCTTTGGGGGGCAGAGGTGGGCAGAAGTGAAACATCTTTCCAATTAAATTATGTCACCATATCCCTAATATGTTCATTGCTATGGAAAACATAATACATCTTTTGTTATATAAGTTATGCACTGAAAGACACATAGAGACCTGAAAATTTGCTTTTTTATGACAGGAGATAAGACAATCATAAAGGGAAAAAAAAAAAAAAACCCACGGCGTGAATCTAGGAAAAACTGAAACAATAGCCACACCCACAGGAGATTTTATCAGACAGTGGCGCCCATTCAGAAGTTGTTCAAATCAACCATTTTGTTGAGAGAATTGTTAGCCATTGAAAAGAGTGGTCACAGTAAGATGACATAGCAGGGCGCACCCCAGAGCAGGCCCTGCAGGCCCTCAGCACGAAGCGCTCAGTGCAAAACCCCAAGAACTAGAGAAAAAATACTCCTGGAGTCCCTTTCCCTTTCCCAGTTAAGCAACAGTAAAGAAGACAGTTTGCCTTTCAGCATCTCTGTCTGGTTTGGCAGTCTATACTTTAGCTGTTGAGATTTGAGGACTATCTTTACTTTTTCAAAATATATATTATTTTTTTAAATTAAAACTGAGTTCTCTGCTTGAAAGCGGGTAAAGTCCCTCCCCTGGCATGCAGTTTCCTATCTTCTCTATAGTATAAGCTTTTCTTTTTTCAGTTTTATTTTATTTCATTTAGTCACTTTGTAGCCTGATTCCAGTCCCTCCCTCCTCTCCTCCCAGTCCTGCCCTCATACCCTGCTTTCCTTCATTCTGTTCTCTGTTTCTTCTCAGAGCAGGGGAGGCCCCTAAGGGGAACCAACCCACCCTGGAGCCTCAAGGCAGGACAAGAATAAGAGCATCCTCTCCCATTGAAGCCAGACAAGGCAGCCCAGCTAGAGGAAAGGGATCCGAAGGCAGGCAGCAGAGTCAGAGGCAGCCCCTGCTCCTGCTGTTAGGGGACCCACATGATGACCAAGCTGCACATCTGCTACATATGTGTAGGGAGTCTAGGTCCAGCCCATGTATGCTGTTTGGTTGGTGGTTCAGTCTCTGGGAGCCCTCATGGGCACAGGTAAATTTATTCTGTAGGTCCTTCTCCAACTCCAAGAACAACAACAACAAAAAAGTAGAAACTTTCTATGATCCAAAGTTTGTATATGGTCTTAATAAATACCATTGTCTTAAAATTTTATATGTGAACCAACTTGAAAACAGATGACTAATACATTTTATAGAAAATTCAACACTACAAGATCAAAGGGGGGGGAGCCTTCGACGTTCATCTCTAACAGTGTATCTCAGCAGTTGTGAGTGTGACTTACATGTGCGTTCAAATGTGTGTATGCTATGGTATGGGTGTGGGGATCAGATGACAATTTTCAAGCCATTCTACCATGTGGATCCCCAGTATTGAACTCAAGTATTCAAGCTTGGTGTAGCAAGAGCTTTTGTTGGCTAAACCATCTTTAAAAGACCTGCTTGTTTTTGATGATGGGCGTCTTAGTTGGGGTTTCTAATGCAGTGATGAAACACCATGACAAAAACAACTTGGGGAGGAAAGGGTTTATGTGGCTTAGGCTTTGACATCATTGGTCATCATCAAAGAGCGTAAAACAGGGCAGCAACCCGGCGGCAGGAGATGATGCGGGAACCATGAAAGGATGCGGCTTACTTGCTTGCCAACCATTGTCTCGCTCAACCTACTTGCTCATAAAAACTAGGACCACCAGCCCACAGATGGTACCACCCACAGTGGGCTGGACCTCACCTGCCAATCATTAATTAATGAAGTGCCTTCCATCTGGATCTTAGGGAGGCGTTTTCCTTACTTGAGGTTTTCTCCTTTCAGATAACTCTAGCTTGTGTCAAGTTGACATAAAACTGTCCAGCACCCTGGGTATTAAACATGGAGCCTGGAGAATGTTCACCAAGTGCTCTACAACTGAGCTACAGCCCCAGCACCAGTATTACATACCGTTTTTAATCATATATTCAAGGCCCCATTGTAACTTCCTCTTTCAAGGAAACCAAGCCCATCAATGCTTCTTAAAAATTAGTCTCAACTTACACATAATAATTGTGTATGTTTATAGGATAAAGCTTGACACTGCTTAATAATTAAATTTAATTGTATATTGATAAAGTGAGAAAACCCATGATGAATATTTGTATCTTCACACATATTTGGACATTCCAAAATAGTATTTCTTGCCATAAGTAAGATCTTGCTGACTTGCATAGCCAAAGCAATAGTTCGTGCTCTTCAACGTAAAGTAAAATAGTTTAGCAAACGACTGTTTATATGTTTTTTTTAAATTGGAGATAGGTGGATGGCTCAGCATTGCCCAGTCTTCCAGAAGACCTAACTTTAATTCCTAGCACACACATGTTTGCAACTTGTCTGGTCCCAGGAAATCCAACACCTTCTTCCAGTTTCTTCATATACCAGGCGTATACATGCTGCACAGACGTTCATGCAAGCAAAACACTTAAAAATAATTTTAAAAATTAAATTTTCATTTGTACCTGTATGCACATGGGTACACACCAATACAAAACATACACGCAAAACACAAATGTTTAAATAAACATAGAGGCACATGGCTTTAGTTTGTGGTTTTGTTTTTTTTTCTTTGTTTGTTGTTGTTGTTATTGTTTGTTTTTAAGACAGGGGTTCTCTGTGTAGCCTTGCCTGTCCTGGACTCACTTTGTAGACCAGGCTTACCTCAAACTCAATCTGCTTGCCGCCTGCCTCTGCTCCCTGAGTGTTGGGATTAAAGATGTGCTCCACCATGCTGGGCTATGGCTTTAGTTTTTGCATGCTAATTTATTATTAAATTATTTCCATTTTCAATCGTCACCATTTACAGAGATGCAGCCTGCCAATGTTTTAATCAGTTGGGATACAACCTGAATAGTTTTAATATGTTGAGCACACATGTGTAATACATACTAAACATGTGGTTACACTACACTCTAGTTCTGATTACTACTTTCAGATAAATTTGAAGTACAGCTTCCATTTAAGATCAAATTATTTCTATCTTGTTCACAAAAACCATAATACTTCATTTGAACAAAGTAAACACTTCAAATAAGTTTACTGGCAGATAAAGGAAAATTTTTCTAATGGTCTGCTCATTTTCCACAATTGTTATTTTCAAAAACACTTATACAGAGAAACTAACCTGAAATTCAGTGCCATAAAGAGACCAATCACTTCTAATCTGAAATGTCTCAGACCATACTAGAAAATTATCTAATTGTTCGTTTAATTGCTTACAGAAACATACAACCAAAGAATTAATTTGTCCACCTGGATTGAAGATTAATAAGCAAACAGTTCTGAATTTGGAGTGTGTATCATTTATCTGAATATGCAGGGCAGAAGTTTTTTTTTCTCACTTTTTTATTGATTCTTTGTGAGTTCCACATCATGCACCCCAGTCCCACTCACCTCCTCCCTTGTATCCACCACCTGCCCTTGCAACCTCCCCCCACAAATAAAATAAAAAACAAACACAAACAGAAAAGAATAAACAAAACCTAGCATAGAAAACAACTCTTTGTGGAAGCTGCAGGGTGTCACAGTGTGTCCCGCGGACCACCCTGCCCCTCCCCCACCCACACATCTTCACTTACCAATGTCCACTGAAATGAGTCATTGGTCTGGTTCGAGGTCTCTGGCTTCTGTCATACCACCATATTGAATCTTCACCGGGAGTCCTCTTAAGGGCATAAGACTTTAAGTCATATTTTGTTTCTTTTAAAGTTTAAGTCTATTTTAAAATACCTTAAGCTTGCAATTTTTAGTGTCAGATTATAGCACATATCAACTGTAGATGCCAATGATACAGACAATGTTTGGTCTGCTATGATGGGCAATCAGGAAGATGAAAGGTTTATTTTCTTTTAATAAGAGAAGAATACTCAATGAAAATAATATTAGGAGGCAAAGAAAAGCCTGGTCCCCCAAATAACAGGGCCTTTCACTTAAGCCAGCAGCGTGTCCCTTTATTGACACTTACAATCATTATCCCTGTCACGCCGTCCCATTCTTGCACACGAATGCCAGTATGTGCGTATGATTACAGTTTGGAACCTGTGGACACTGCCCGGCAACAAAGCCATTTTGGAATAAATTTATGTATTATATCACAGAAAGCATAAATTATTTATACATTAGCTGTTCATTTATACTAGAAAAGTTTCACTAAACATACTAGTAATTTTCCAATGCTGTCATAAAAGCATCTAGTGGCACTTTATTATTTTGCTGAATTACATTTGATAAAAAAGGAAGCTAGCTACTTTACCTATTTGGATAGTAGTACATTCCAGACTATGTTATTAAAATGCACTTACAGAAATTAAGCTCATCGTAATTTTCCCTGGAAAAGACATTATTTAGTTTGTGTCATTGACCATGCACAGAGAAAGGCTTATATCCAGCTACAGTGATGTTGGTGCTCGTCTACACAAGGTCTTGTAGTGACATCAGTCAGTTGGAGATAGCAGTACATAGCCGCGAGGAGATACCCATTTCCTGTTGACATGAACGGGCATCACGCCTTTGTGGGTCTGGACCATTATGCTGGTCGGACTTACCAATGCTTTCAGTTATTCAACAGCAAGAGAGCCAAATGTATAGGGAGACAAAGATCTCAATCTCTCAATTAGCATCACTGATAGGAGCCATGAAAATTTAGCTCAGCGGGGAAACCAGCACCTGAGTGCCACAGCAACACTTGCTCACCCTGAGAAAATCCTCAGCAAATAATTCTGTTACAAAGAAGGCCATCACTGTGCACCTGCTGATCCAGCATAGCTTTGTAGGTTTCTGATTCCTAATTGCAGGCGCCTCCTCCTAGAATCTGATGACAGCCCATAATATTAAACTAAGTGGGCATGGCCAAGTTCATGTTCAATGTAAAAAGTCTGAGGCAGATAAACAAGTATGTGCATATCTAATCACTGCAACGGCTTCTGCCCATGGAAGTGTCATTTCAATGTGTGATGATTAGAAATAGGTAATTGGTGTATCCAGGACCTCAGGACACCCTTTCCCACATTGTTCATGTGTGTGTGTGTGTGTGTGTGTGTGTGTGTGTGTGTGTGTGTGTGTGTGTGTGTTGGAAGGCATCTCTATTAGCTATTTTGAAGTATACAATTAATTGTGTTCCATTAGTTAATCCTACTGTTGTCAAAAGTTAGAAGTTATTTCTTCTATCCATCTGCTCCCCTATACTCAGCCCGGGTGATTTTGCGTTTTTTTGTTTTGTTTTGTTTTTTGGGAAGAAACTGGAATCTTTCGTTTCAGAATTTTGGCTAATAATATAAACTTTAAAACGCCTTTGCTTTTCATCTCTGAAAATTAAATGTATTTCTTTGAATACAGTTGCCAACCTGCCCAAAAGTTTGTGGTCTCTTGCATCTACTTCCAACTATATTTTAGAGGCAGACTAGGATAAGCACATTCCTCCCAGCGGGTGGTCGATGCCATGGGATGAGCAAGCACAGTGCATCTTGCTGCCCCAGACTGACTCTACCAGAGACAAGGTTTTCATATAAAGAAACACCGCAGACAGGTGGGCAGGTAGATGAAGATACTTTTCAAGAACAAAACGAAATATATGGGAGCCCTTGTCATTTGACCCCAGTGAAATGGCGGTTAGAACTAACTGAGCATCGGTCATAAGCCTACACTGCATGGCGTAAACGCTGCCCAGTGTGGAGGCGGAGCTAGTGTTCTCTCAGGTTGTCACCAATGAGGTAAGAATTCTTCTGAAGTGTCCACTTGTGCAGAAGTCTGATGTAGCCGCACTGTGTCAGCTGTGGGGAGTGAGGTTATAGAAACCCGATGACATTGATAGAGAATAAATAGTTTAATGAGCGGCAGCTCATAAAAAATGTTTCTAGGGAGCCACATCTCCCAGCGTATGAATTATAGCCTTTGTACAAGTTAAATGCTTGGGTACAAATGGCAGTGTTATCATAGTAGTTAGGAAGATTTACTACCTTTAGTGGGGGTGCTAGTGTGTGCATGGGAGCCAATCCCAGAGCCGGATCCCGCCAGTCCCTCTCCCTGCTCATCTATATGGACGCAGAGATGCACATACTACAGGTGAAGAGATAAGTCACCGAGGAGTTGTGGGGATTGATGACTGAATCTCACTATAAATATTCTATTACCATTACCCTCAGTCCCTTTTATCTTGTTTATTTCTCACCACTTCCTATACATTAGCATTGCGACCATGATTGATGTAAGCCTCCTGCAGGGCTCAGTGCACACGTTTGTCCAGGCCCAAGCAACAGGCTCATTAGGGCCCCAAAGGAATGGAGACCTTAGGTAAACATTGGCTACTGTAGGATTTTACAGTGAGATTATTTAAATCCACTCCTTCCGGAGCCAGACCTTTATTAATGTGTAGGTCTTCATTTAAATAGCAAACCTTTATCACTACATTTTTATGAATTTATTTATAGGTTAATGTCAGAAAGGGGGGAAGAGAACACACACAAAAAAGCATAAAGAACAGTAAAACCTTACATAAACCTGCAACATATTTTGGAACATTTTTTATAAACATTTTTCTGAGTATATGTGCACACACCTATGTACGTATGTGCAAATATCCACGTTGATATATCTTATGCACATTTAATATACTTGTTTTCTATTACAATTTAATCCTATATTATTTTCACTGTTAAGTCATAAACACTTATTTGCTGTGTGTTTCTAAGGGCTTATGACCGTGTGTCGTATAATGAATAGCTTCCTATTAGAACGTGTTTTTCTCTTTTAGTCTTTCTCCTTTATTAGTACATTATGGATTCTCAAAACACAGCTCCCCCTCTTCATACAGATGCCAACCTAGTTAACAGAAGTTACGCATCTGCATAGAGCTCTACTTATGTAAAACAGAAAGGCTGGTTAGGTGGCACTTTTTCCTTCAGTTAAGCTTAATTTCACCAGAAATAATGATAGTTAATGCAGCTAGGCGGTCTGAGGTAAAAGTTAAGTGCGAAGCCTTAAGAATGGAAGCTACTGAATAATTTTACATATATTTTAAACACTAAATGGGAAGACGCTGGAGTTGATGGTTAAAGTGTGCTAGAACTTAGTAGTTAGCGTGCTTGAAAGAGCTGAAAGGGCTGTGTAGTTCAAATGCCGCCGTCGTCGTTGTCGTTGTTGTTGTTGTGACCAAATTCCCGACAAAGAACGACTTATGGACGGCACCGTGTATTTAGGCTCCCAGTTTGAGAGTGTGAAGGAGACCATGGCAGCAGGCCGGTGAGGCGGCTGGTCAGGGAGCAGCATGGTCCAGAAGTGCCAGTGACCAGCTCACTGCCTTCACCGTTGCTGTGTCCGACTGAGACCCCAGTTCGTGAGATGGTGCCACCACATTTGCAATGGAACTCTCCTCCTTAGTTAGTTATTTCCAGAAACACTGTCATAGACACACCCTGGGGTGTATTTCCGCAGTGTTTCTAAATCCTGGCTAGCGGACAGTCAAGATTCAACATCAGCCTGACGTAATACAATTCAGGGGAGTTCATTCTCCACTGAAGGGGGTCAGAAAAGGTCAAGGCAGGAGAGAGTCTCCCCAAAGGTAAGAACAAAACAGAAGCAAAAGGACTGCTTGCTTGAAAAAAAATCCTTCCACTTAACTTTATTTTATATTCTATTACCAGTTTCAAACTATGAAATAGTTTAAATTTTCTAGGAAAAAAAATCTTAAAAACTATCTCAAGCCTGCTGTGTCAATTCGTTAAGTTTTTGTGTGGTGCAAGCCTGGAGGGAGCACTGGGGTTTGAAGACTCAGTATTGTTCAGCTTGCTCCTGCTAGCACAGCCTTGTGAACAGTCTCCCTGCCGGGGATGGCTTCAGGGAGACTGCCTCACAGGCCACCAGAAGGCTGTCTGAGGCACAGCTGGTTCTCAGTCAGTGCTGCTGTGTCCCGTCCGTTCATGGTTACTTTTGTTGGTTTGTTTTTAAAGTGGTACTCATTGTTTTTATTTTTTTAATTATTTATTTTGTGTGTGTGTGTGTGTGTGTGTGTGTGTGTGTGTGCAAGCACCACAGCACATGTGTAGAAGTCAGGTAACAGCCTTGTGGAGTCAATTCTAACCGTCCACACTTACATGGGCTCTGTCAGGCCTGGCACGTCAAGCACCTTCCACTTACTGAGCCATTTTGCTGGCTCCTAGTTTTTATTTTTAAATGATAAAGACAAGCTATCTCAAGAGATGATTTTTAAAAAAAATGTTTTCAAAGTCATAGCTTAAAACTGTCATAGTAGGTAAATGATAACTTGGGTTTACATTCACTCGCGGCCATGCCCAGCCTTTAACATAAGTTTGGGATTTGAGGCCAGGTCCTCATGCTTATGAGCCAGTGTCCTAAACCAGCCCCTTGGCACTCATTGGCCACGTGCAGGTAAAGTTGTGAGCACTGGGGTCAGTGATAACTGCCATTAAGGCAGAGCATGCTGGAGCGGGGCACCTGATATCCTTTCTCTCAACCTTCACACATTGAGTATTCCCCCCACAGAGAGAAGAAGAAAGAGAAGGATTAATAGTATCAGTATCGGTGGTGAATAGTTAATTGACCAACAAAACTTTAAAAACCTTAAGCTTGTGGTTTCAAATACCGCCATTCTTGTTAGTTTGGGCCTTAGCAGCCAGTGGTCATAGACCCTCATGGGAGGTGGTCGATCTGTTTAAGGTGAATCAGCTCACTAACACTAAAGATGGAATTAAAATATATCTTCTTTCTTTCTTTCTCTCCAGTCTTTTATCATCACTTAAGGAGAAAAAGGGGTGGGGGTGGGGAGGAGGGAGTTCAAATGATACACTATGTAACGGTTAATGAAAGGGGAAGCCTCCTGTCAATAATGCACTCCTAAATGGTTTTGAATATAAAAAGACAAAAATTGAAATTAAATGAGCCACGAGATGCAGCTTGAAAACTGGGAAAAGCATATCAAAATTAAATTAAAAGTAGGACACAAACATTAATGACAATAAAAGCAAATGTTGCTGGAATCGAAGACACCGTGAGGAAGAAATGCAAAGAAGAGTCTCTCTCTTTTTTTTTTTTTTTTTTTTAGACAAGAACAATTTGTTTAAATAGATTATTCATGTCCAGCATGACGAAGGAGAAAATAAAGAACAAACTGGCGCCGGCCGTGTCCTACCTACCCTTTCAAACTGCTGTCTGTGCTTTAGTGCACGCTCTTTCTGTCCCTCCTGTGAAATTGCCGTGTACTTAACACCAGGCACCAGAAGATACTGCATATTCACAAAGATTGTTGCAACAAAGAGCCACAGATGCAGTGGTACAAACACCAGAAATGCCGTTCTTGGGCCTGGGAGCCAGAGGGAGGGCTGTGGCAGTGAAGCATCACATAGGATCTTAAAGGATATTCTTTAGATCGTCAAATTACATCAGCAACTTGCCAAGACTGAAGTCTATTAAAAGGGCTGGCAGCCACGTCTGCCTGTAGTTGCATTGCTGAGCCTGTAATGAACAATGCAGGTGTATGTCGCAGCTGCCCGCACTGTGGTCATCTCTCTTCAGTGCCTTAATGCGACTGATTGCTATTCTGATAGACAACCTGAAACTGCTGTCATCTCTCTAGTAATGAACAGCTGCTTCCCTAATAACAAGCACAAACCCATACCTGTTATATGCCCTTTTCCTAGGTAATGGCTTTTACCTTTAAAGTTGAACCATACTACAGGGTAGTTGTGTTTATAATTTTTAAAAAACGCTTTAAAATGGCACACATTACACAACTCAAAAATGCCACTCTCCTGAAGGTGATGTGTGCTGTCCCGTGAACAATTATTATGAGATTAGATTGATTATGCGTAAGTTCTGATCAGAACTGCAGAAAATGTGGTGAATGATCTGGGAATCTACATAATACAAATTCGTGGTACAAACAGTTCTTATCTCAATATCAGTGTTACCTAAATAGCCAGAGCCGTGGTCCTAGAAGTTCCAGCTCAAGTGGTCCCAGCATTTCCTAGTCTGAAGTTAGGATCTACAGAGACAAAAAGGCAGAGTGCAGACACATACCTAGATATGAGGGGATATGTTATGGGACTTGGACCGTGTGATTAGGAAACTGTGGGTCCCTTAACATGTGCACTGCAATCTGGAGAATCAGAGGCGGCAACAGCGTGGCTCATCCTGTAGTGAAAGGCTTCGAGCCGGAGAAGCTAAGGTTCACTCACTGTCCAAGGTCAAGTTCTTAGAACCTGGGATGCAGGTCCCTGAGTCTAGAGGCCAGGAAATCTGAGTCCTGATGTCAAAGGGCAGAAGAAATGGTGGTTCTGGCTCCAAGAGAGAAAAAGCCAATTCTTCTTCCTCTGCTTTTTTTTATTTGGCCCAAGCCTCTAGCCTACTGTATGAGTCCTACTTACCCATACAGGGGGCGGATCTTGCCCACTTAGTCCATCACCTCACACAAATTCCTCTCGGAAACACTCTCAAATGCATGCCCAGAAGTAATGCTTGGATCCGGCTCTAAGAACCTTGCCAAGTTGGCGCCCAAAATTAGCCATCCCACCTGGGAACTTTTTTTTTTTTTTTTTTTTTGCTGGCAAATTCTCAAGCCCCACTGCAGATAGGCTGAATCGGAAACAAACCCGGGATACAGCCCAGAACCCATTCTTTTTAAAAGCCCTCTGACGTATTCCCATTCCCTTAAAGGACAAACGCAACTTTGAAGTGAATGAACAGTCATAGGCAAGAAAAGAGCCCTCCCTTCTCCCAACATCTGCACGGAAATGCTTCTTAATACCTACCTTCTACTTCCACTTGGCATCTGGTTTAACCAATCTAGAACTGTGGTATCACCTCTCGGTGATTCGTTTTCACATATTCATTTGATACACAAATAGCTTGATTTTTTGTTTTGTTTTGTTTTGTTTTGTTTTTGTTTGTTTCAAAACCCTGTGTAGCCTTGGCTATCCTGGACTCACTTCGTAGACCAGCTGGCCTTGAACTCACGTTGATCTGCCCGGCTCTGCCTCCCCAGTGCTGGGATTACAGGCACGGGCCACCACTCCCAGCTGTCGTTCGCTCTCATTTCATAACAGCAAGCAACAAGTCTTGTCAACTTCAGCTGTCTCTGTTTCTCTCCTCCTTCCAAATCATCCTGCTTTGTGATTCCATCCTTAACTTTACGGTCTTAAGTTTCTTTCCTTTTGACACTGTTTTTAGACTTTACCTCATTTTAAAATTTTTTAACTTTTTAACCTTGTTTTTTTTTATCAAAATAAAGATATCCGGAGATTATGTATGCCAAGTGGAAGTGAATGTACCACTGAGTATTAAAGCAATAACTAACTTCCCCCTGACACTTAGAAAAAAAGAAAAAGTCTAATAGAAATAGGAGTAGATATTTGAAGGCTGTGTCTTGTGGGCAGCAGGAGGGCAGCAGCTGACGACTGTCTTCGGCCATTGTGATGTGACAATGACTGTGTCTGCTGGAGAAGAATGGAGTCATGTTTGACACAAACTGGAGACACCTAGGAAAAGGGGACATCAACTGAAGAATTGGCACCACTGGACTGGCTTGTTGGCATTTTTTTGTGTGGTGGCATTTTCTTGATTAACAGTTAATGTGGGAGGGCCCAGCTCACCATGGGCGGTGCCAGCCCTGAGCAGGTGGTCCTGAGGGGTAGCCTGTGTGGTTACTTTATGGGTTCTGCTTTCTTCCACCCTTCTCCACCCCTTTTCTTCCAACATTTCAACACCCCAACACTAGATAAGAGAGAGAGAGAGAGAGAGAGAGAGAGAGAGAGAGAGAGAGGGAGAGAGAAAAGACTAGAGAGGAAAGGAAAGAGATCCCTGAATGACGTCAGGATTCGGTAAGGGGGTGACCGATATCACTAGACTATGTCCTCCTGGTTTTGGGGCGTCGGGTTACTTCTGGCATGTTTGATCTTCACCATCAGGATGTCTATTTTCTTCCTGTGACTGTGTCTTTTTAACAAACCGTGACCAACAACAAGCAACCAACAACCCCACACGTATGGGGCGCTAGCACTTATGTACTCTCTGAAAAGCCCCCAGAATTCTAAACATCTCACAATCACAGAAACTATCTGCAGCTGACAAAGCCATGCCTCTGCTAGAGCACAAAGCTAATCAGAGTCAGCTGCTGCAACGCAGCCCCACATCCCCTCACCTGGCATTAAAATGAAAACATATTCTTATAATATTTCTGTTTTTTAAAAAGAAACCAAAACTCCAAAATTCTCACTACACTGGAGTGTACAAGAAAGCAAACTAAAGCAAACCTCAGGACTAAGCCAGTAAAGAGCATTTCTCCATTGTGTCTGCTCGGGTTCCTGTCTCCAGGTTCCTGTCTTACTTGGGTTCCTGCCTTACTTGGGTTCCTGTTTTCTCTAGATATGGGACGATGAACTGTGATGTGGAAGTGTAAACAACAAAAACAATAACAACAACAACAGCAAAACCACTTTCCTCCCTAAGTTGCTTTTGGTCATCTGTTTATCATAGCACCAGAGATCATATTAGAACAGGTATTTACAAACAACTGACAAATATGAGATAGATCATTTTGCTTATTATGATTAAAAAATGTAGTCTCAAAAATCAGACATCAGCCTTATGAGGGATGGCATAGTCTGTGATTGTTCTTTCCATCCATTTTCTTTGTAAGTTTTAGTACAAATCCAGTAGAAAAATAAAAATGGAGGGTTTTTTCTTTCAATTTTTAAAAAACATATTTACCAGAATGTTCTTATTTTAAATCATAAGGTTGTTCTGTCAGGAGAAACCTATTTCAGAAATAATTATCCTTACATAGAAGCCAAACAAATAATCTATTGTGGAACTGAAATGTCATTGGTGATCCATGCTCACAACAACAAATTATAAACATTGCTTCTACTTTCTGATCTTTGGTGAATGAAATAAATTAATATCCAATTTTTCTTTAAAGTGTGCAGTTTCTTTTATGGCAGAACTTCTTTATGCTATATAATGAAGTGTATTTTAAATTATAGTAAAATATTATTGAGAAAAAGAGGGTGCTTTTTGGAAAAAAAGAGTTACATTTTAAAAACATATCTTAAGCTTATTTGCAGAGGTTTAAAGTTTTCCTTTGTGAACTGAGTATTGAACATAACTTGGAATTTTAAAGAAATATCAAGATCGCTTCAAAGAATCCTTGCCTCGAACTCCAGAGAAGTAACCTACTTTTCCATAATTTTTTTTGGCTCTGAAGACTGAGGAGGCACCATCCCCTGACAGTCACTGTATTGTTTCTTAGTTTCAAGCAAGGTACACAGGGAGTGAGTGGAGTCTGGCCAGTCCTCCAGCAGGCATAGGGGACAAGGAAGAGTTTGTGACGGCTGCTTCTGCACTCACTGGGGGTGTAGCTCAGCTCCCGATGCATTTTCTAGACAGAAATTACAACCTGGCTGAACGGACTGTCGTTAAGAAACATGCTGCTAGGTAAGTAACAGCGCTCACAGATGGCCGATGCTTTGTTCTCAAGTGATGGGAGACATCTCTGTCTGTGTACTTGGTTTTGCTTTTATTTCTCAGGCTTGTAAGGTCTCAAGCAGTGCTAGACAGCGCTATAATTAGTACTATTTATCCTGCCAGGTTTTTGGTGATGATAAGACTCGACAATTTAGAACAACCTTAGAAATGTGTATCTCTAATCGTGGTTAGCGTTTGACCTGCAGTCTAAGATTTCCATTAACGTGAGCATATCATTTGGGATTTTATTGATAGTTGTTTGAGACAATAAAGTCCTCAAGATATAAATGTAAAAATGAAGTATTTAAAAAAAAATATAGTAGGCTCATTTATGTTGTTAACAAGCTCTGAAGTATCTTTGAAAAGGAGTAGTTTGCATGCCTATCTTATTAATATTTAAAGTAAATGGAATCTTAAATTGTCAGCATTGAAATTAATTTCAGACAGCAGAACACTAAAAGGTAATGCGGTGCCATGTTGCACATGTTTAGGGATGCTTAAAACTATGTCTTATGTAATCTAAAAACATTTTAAAATTTAACATCAGCATGCATAAGCCTTCATAGAAATCTGATGAGAATTTCCTAACTGCAGAGAAGGGCATAATTAAATTAAAACTTCACTGGATGCTTCACAAACATTTTAAAATGCTTCATTGGTGACTGTTTCACTTGCTGTCAAGTTAATACTGCAAAACATTGGCTGACTCTCATGGTTTAGATTATTTATTTGGAAAACCAACGTTTTCCTAGCAGATTATATCAGCTAGTAAAGGCTACACAAATATCTGAAATCCCTAGGAAACTGAGTGAAGGCATCTGTAGCTATGAGGCTTCACAGTTGCACATGGACAGTCACATATATGACTTGACTTGCTGGAGCAATTCCATCTCAGTATTGGAGTTACTAAGAATGCTTCTATTTGGCATGGTTGATGATACATTTGGGATACAGTTAACTGTTGTTATTTGACATATTGTCAAAATGTTTAGATATGAGCGTTTAATTTTTTTATTTTTTGTCATAATCTCAAGCCTAACTTACTCGGCAAAGCATGCTAAAATAAAGATAAAGGCGGCTTTAGAATTGGGAGACCGTGTTTTAATTCTGCTTGTCTGCCTTGCTCCTAACCACTGGGTTGCCACTTTTATAAAATTATCTCTTCAATTCCACTGTTTTGTTGCTGTTTCATTCTGCCCTCTCTGTCTGTTTCCCTGCCATGTTAGAGGTGGGTAGACATCTGTAAAAATACTTTTGAAATTTTAAACACAAGCTTCTGGAAGAGCAGTTATGCTCATGTAAAGTGGTCACCATTTTCCTAATCATTGCCAAAAGCCTGAATGCATGCCCAATTCAAGCCATCAAAGCCAGAACGTTATGGGTGACACCCATCTCGAAGGCATTTGTTAAAGGGGTTTTGCAGGTTAAATCATCTCTATATTAACTTCCTTACATTGAAAAAAAAAGTCTCAAAAGGTTTTCACCTCACCGTCAGGACCTGTCCCTTTGTCCAAGATTGCCTCTATTTGCTTGACCTTTGCTTGACCTTTAAGGACCTGTAAACTTGAGCTAATATTCATTTCAAGGTTGCGAAGGTGGCAAAGAAGGAACATGAGGTGGCAGGGGTCAGAGTCCAGTCTCCTCAATGTCTACAGAGTGTCAGGAAAATCACCTGCCCTCTGGAGGTGAGGAGACAAACACGGGCGTCTGCTGTAAGGATGGCCTGGGATGTGTTTATGAAGTGTCACATGTAGGGCTGGATCCTGTAGTTGGCAGCCACCAATAGTAGGAGTAACTGTCTTAGGAAACTACCAACCATTGTCTTCTGTCTGGACAAGCCGTACTTTCTAAGATTGTTGATGCTATGGGTTTTACCAAGTTATTTGCGTCAGTTTTCCAGTAAGACGAGTGAATAACTTCCCTGTGTGAGTTTTGAGTTGACCAGAGCTAACTCTGAATTATAGCTGTGAGCCGTAATTACTTCAATGGTTGAGCATATTGACCTCTGGGAGTAAAAGGTTTTATTTTATACTGCGTGTGAAAGAAGCGTTTGTGAATTCATTTCTGTCTTCTATTCATACCTTGGTTAAAATGAGCCCCGGTGTGGTGCAGTCTCTGGAACATTACATAAACTCACTTATTCCTGGCCACGTAGCAGTTGGGAATATGCAAACAAGCCTGAAAGAAACCAAACAGTAAATGTCTTCACAGGCAGGAAACCTAATATTTACACAACAATCAATAGGGGATGGTCAGTAAGGTGGCTTATGACTGTGTTTTCTTGTTCTTAGTGAATGGAAGCTAGCATCCTCCCTTACAGGGCTTGCTTGTGTTAGTGTGTTCAACAGGACTAGACTACAGGACAGCTGTGTCTCCAGTGGCTCCTTTCTCCCCTGTGCTCTGTTCCATATGGGCCATCAGCATGTGGCCCTAAGCCTTGCCAACATGCTTTCTCTTCTTCCTGTAATGCCCATGCTAAAATCTAAATGACCATAGTGGCTCAGCAAGGTTCTCTATGCATCTGCATTTAAACACACTGAAAACTTTGAATGGAAACCTGAAATCCCCAATCTCTAATCCCACCGTTATTAGCAGTAGCCAGTAGGTAGGTGTGAGGTTTAGAGGAACAGAGGCGTAGAACCTGTGCATTCATGTCACCCCCCTCAGGGCAAAATTCACGGGCGAGCTTACATAAGCCTTGCTTTTCTCATGTGTAAAGCATGCATGTAAAGCATACAAGTGTGTACGTGAACAGTCATGTGACATGTCTGCAGTATTACCATTTCAAGGGAGATGCTTAAGAAAAAAAAAATGTGTCCAGGAAGGTTCCTTAGGAGGGTTGTAAGGTAACAAACCAAAAAGTAGAAAAATACTGCTGTCGATGAGGGTTTAGAAAGGAAGGGCTTTGTAAGCCTGTGCAGTATGAGTTTTTCTTGTGTTGTTTCTAAAGTCTTTCAGGATTGGGCTTGATTCAGGGAATCTATTTAAAAAGCAGCACATGTGTTCTATTAAATGAGTGGGTTGTCAGCCGAACAGTTACTCATTGTTAATTTTGAGTGAAGAAGAAGAAGAAGGAGGAGGAGGAGGAGGAGAAGAAGAAGGAGGAGGAGGAGGAGGAGGAGGAAGAAGAAGGAAGAAGAAAAGAAGAAGAAAAAAGACGAAGAAGAGGGAAGTGCTTGAGAGCAAGCAGCACTTGTGTGAATCACATCCTCACTGCACACTCATTCTGTGACCGTCGGCAAGTCACTTGCCCTCCCTGGGCCTCAGTTTCCTTGTGACTGGATTACTTGGGGATCATAAAGTCCACTTGGCCTAATTCCAAGGCTCATGGAGATTAATCAAGATAACATCTGTAAGAACATCTGTGTGTTACCCAAACAAATGGTGAGTGGGTGCCGGTGAGAGGGATGTTGTATCTCGTATTATTTCATATCAATTCCAGGTTTTAAGTTTCACAAAAAAATGGAAGTTATATCAGGAAGTTAAAAGTATTGGTATCCCTCTGCTGTGCTTGCAGACAGGAGCCTAACATAGCAGGACTCTGAGAGGCTTCACCTAGCAGCTGAGGGAAACAGATGCAGAGACCCATATTCCAAACAATAGGCTGAGCGCAGGGGTTTTGTTGAAGAGTGGGGGGAAGGATTGAGGAGGAGGGGATCAAGGACGGCAGAAGAAGACTAACCTGGGCCTACAGGGGCTCACAGAGACCGAAACACCAACCCAAGAGCTTGCGTGGCCTTGGCCTAGGCCCCCTGCTCATCTGTAGTAGATGCTCAGCTTGGTCTTCATGTGGCTCCTCTAACAACTGGACTAAGGGCTGTCTCCAGCTCTGTTGCCTGCCTCTGGATCCCTTTCCCGGAGCTGGGCTGCCTTGTTTGGGCTCAGTGGGAGAGGATGCACTTAGTCCTGCTGGGACTTGAGGTGACTGGGTGGGTTAATATATCTTGGGGCCCTCCCTTTCTCTGGGGTCAAGAAGATGGGGAAATGGGGAGAAGGAGCGGGAGGGTAGGACTGGATAGAGAGAAAAGAGAGGGCTGTGATCAGTTTCATAAAGTGATTAAATAAATTAATTAGTGGAAAATAAAAAAACAATAAAAAGCGCTTTTCCAAAAAATAGTATTAGTATCCATAAAGGATAGAGATGCCGCCAAAGTGTTATTACTGTACATAATGAAATATAATCCTGATATTCTGTAAAGCCAGTGACACATTCCTATTGACATAAACCAAAAACAGCTTTTAATATCTCCAGATATAATGTCATCTCTGGGGCGTGTCTTGTGATTCTTGTCGTGGTCCTCATAGTCCGTTGGGATCTTTTCTTTGCGCACAGCATAACACTTAGCTCTCTTATTTCTTGTTGTGACACGGAAGTAAGCGCTACTTTCTGGTCACATCATTTGCAGGTTTGGTCTAGAATTAGCATTACCTCACTCTGTAGAGACAGTCTTTGTCTTTAGCTATTCTGGCATGCATTAAATAACAAGATTAAAAAGTTAATTGGAAGGAAATAGTGTGTATTTAAACCATGGAGAATTCTCATGAGGTAGATGAATTTTAGGTTTGAAGCAACCCTGCACAAGATTTTTTTTGAAGGTCCCCCCCTCCCCCCTCCCCACTTCCTGTCCCTCTTTGCTGTTTTTCCTGATTCTTATTCCATTTTCGCGATGTCCACCTGCCAATATCGTCTCCTGGTTAGCTTGATCCTTTTTGCTGGGTGAAATTAGTACTGTCACCTCCACTGATGGAAATCCAACAGGAAAGGAAGGTGAACTAGTTACAGGCATTGTGATGTGGCAGATAGGACAGCCCCTCTGATCGGGATAAGCCGTTCTCCCTTATTGACTTACCTAATTTGTTGGTGTTTTATTTCCTATGAGAAAGGCATTTAATAATAAACAGCCATGGAGAAATTTCTTCTGTAGCAGTGTGGCTTTGTCAATTGTGCCTTAGTAGGAGAAAGTAGACATTTGGGAACCAAAATTAAGAGAATGCTGTGTGCCGGCTACACACGTATCCATCAGAAATGGCCCCCACAAGAAGTAGAGTAGAAAACAGCACCAGTGGGACAATACTCAAGGAGTGTTAGCTTTCCAGGGGACTGAGAGATCGAATCTGAATTTCAAAACCATATGAGAAACCAGGGCCTTTATTTATTATATAATATATTGGTACAGAGTCTGTCTCCATATTCTTTAATGTTATACTCTAAGAGGATTTGGGGTAATGTTTTGCTTTGTTTTGTTTTTACTTTAAGATGCCATTAGAGCCAGGTGTGATGTGGCACACACCTTTAATCCCAGCACTCAGGAGGCAGAGGGAGGAGTTTGAGGCCAGCCTGGTCTACAAAGCAAGTCCAGGACAGCTAAAGCTAACACAGAGAGACCCTGTCTCGAAAAACAAAACAAACAAACAAACAAAAAGAAGCCATTAGGTTGAAAAGTTGGAGTAAGAAGTCATACCTATTAAATGACAGTGGAAAATCCAAGTATACAATAGACATCATCTGATGCTTACATATATAATGGCTTCAGGTCTGCCCACTGCCTGCCCTGCGAAGGAATCTAAGAGACTTAAAGATGGTAGAAGACAACAATTTTAGAAAAATATGAAGATTTGAAATGGATCTCCTCTGACCACTGAGTACTGTAATAATTTTCTAAACCCAGATAGCTGAAAAAAGAAAATTCCCCCAGTTATCTAGAATAACTCTCGCACACAGGGACTTGGAAACACTGCATTATGAAGCATTAAAATGGTGTCTTTTGTGCATTTAAAAAATGTTGAAGTGCCTGCACCAAGATGTCCCACCCAGAGAATTGTTTACCCTGCTGCCTTTTGTTTCAACTTGGGCAGCTGAGGACACTGACCTGGTGACAGGCTCTAATCCTTCTGTGGTGCTTGGTCGCACAAATCCCACTGCTCTAGCCTTGATTATGTTTGCATTTCTGTTGGCGATCCAAGATCATCCTCTGTAATTTACTCACAAATTAGCAGAGCCAGACCTATGACCTCTTCCTTTAACAGACTGTTTTTAATTTCCTCTCTTTCTTAGACTTTTTCCAGTTTTCTGTAGAAATCCTTCAAAGTGCTTTGAAGAAGCGTTCCCAATTACTCTTTATTCATTCGGGAAGAATAGAGCGGCCTTAGATAATGTGGGAAGGGCCAGGCAGGTTCTGAATTTGTTCACTAGCTAGGGAACAATTGTCCTCACTGGTTTCTCTCTTTACAGCTCTCTTGGGTCGTTTAGGATACTGTAAGACACTGGGGAAAATGGAGATGGTTTGATAATTGATTTGTTCCTGCTGTGCCAGTTCTAAATCTCATACAGAGCAGCAGAGCCTAAACCTACCCTATAATGTCTTGGACACGCATCTGACCAAACATTCAAGACATAATCAGTTCAGATTTTCAAACAGAATTTAATGGTCTCTGTGCAGAGACGGGGTGATGTATTTCAGAAAGATCAGATATCAACCACAGATGCAGAGGTGCTTTTCCCACACTCTGTTCGTGAAAGGGAAAGGAGAGGGTGTAATCGCCCTGTCTATGGACTAACAGCTGAAACTGGGGCTACAACGAGGCGACTCAGCAGGAGATGATTTTCTAGAAAGATAGCACCATAGAAATCCGTGAGGAGAGAAGCTGCGAGAAGCACCCAAGGCTTCTCTCTTCATCTTCCTTTGGGTGATTGTGCCTTTCCTTAGCTGAACACAAGCTGAAGCCACAAGTGTCACAATACAGGGGAGGAGGGGAGTCTCTCACTCATGTCACACTAAGAGGATGATAAGGATAGGGAAAGTCTGTGGGGACAGACACCTATCAGCACGCTTAGTTTCCTGAACTCATCAGAGAGCAAGCATCCCGTCTGAATCACACTCAATTTGAACAATCCCTGATCAAAGTGCCTTTCTTCTGCACATTTGGCTCTCCTTTTGTAAGTCTAGAAATGGAGTTGGGATTTTTCTAGCTGCTTTCCTTCAACTCACGATTTGTAATGCAATTTTTAATGTCAAGGTAAAGCAATAGAAATCTATCAGCTACTGAAAGTCGTGGTCCCAATTGTGCCACTTCATTATGGCGTGTTTTTAGGGTCTTCAGAGTTCCGTGCCATCAATTGACATGGGTTACAGTCATCTGTGGGCTTATCTACAGCAGTTCTAGCTGTGGATTCTGAATAAAATGGTTTCCATTTTTCTTTGGATTTAGACAGGGGAAGATCATTGCTTTAGTACTTTTCTCAACAAAATCCCACTGGATACCTGTTATCAGCCACACCCAGTTAGATGGCTAGATTATCAAGGTTAGCAAACAGGATAAGAGACTCCTGCTCTTAAACACCTTATAACTTTTTTTCCCTACAAAACTATAACTCTTGATACTTTAAGGACTCCCTTAAGCATCCACAGTCTTGGCATCCATTTGAGAGGGTGGTCCAGAGAGGCCACAGTGTATTTTCTGATGCTCTGCTCAGTTCTGAAAAGTGAGGCTAGGAGCTAAACAAGTGAACTAGTTACAGTGCTATGATTAATAGCATCAACTCACTATTTCATGCTGAAGTAATTTCTGAGTCTCAATTGAGAGTTGTATATATAAGGCTTGAGAAATTAACAAGATATCTTAATGTTCAGAAAGTTCCTCATCTGGCTGCTAAGCAGATGTGCAAATAACCTTGACGACAAAGTAACTGGAATAGTAAATGATGGTATTTTTTGGAAGAGAGGAAGTATTGTAGTAATAATCACAGCACTCAATTTTCTGTGTGCTCAGGCAAGCCAAGTAAAGCTCCACTCTTAGTAATACGTGCCTTAACAGGCGTCCAAAAGTACTTGCTTGTAAAGGCAACATCTCACAGAATCCGTTCAGCTTAAAACAGACAGGAAACAGTTCCAGGTATTGGTTGGGAGAGACTACAAGGAACTGAATTAGGATGCTCGGTAGAAATAATAGTCTTACAGTTTATTGTGTTTGTACTTCATAACAGAACTATTTGTCCCATAGTTTAAAAGGGTACCCATTGAGAAGGTAAACCATGGAAACATGAAAAAGTTGTTCTACTGGGGACAGGAGAGATAGCCTGGCAGCTAAGAGCACTAGCTGTTCTTGTAGAAGATCCAGGTTCACTTCCCAGCACCCACATGGTGTCAGACCACCATACCTAGCTCCAGTTCTTGGGGATCTCATGTGCTCTTCTGACTTTTGCAGGCACTGCACACATAGTGCTACTCAAAAATACTCATAACACATAAAGTAAAAGTAAGAGGAAAAAAGTTGCTCATTCGTTATTCATGTATCTCAGCAGCTGTGAATCTATGCTCTTTACAGCTTACTTGGAAGATCAGTACCTTTATCGTACTTCTAAATCCATACCTTAAAATGTTTTCTTGTCTTCTTATACATTGAAAGATAAGCTCAACACTTGTGTATTTTTAGGACTAAAAGATGTGTCCAGTGAGGCTCTTTGTCATATGTCTCTGATAAAGAAGAGGAAAAGGAAGTCCACTTTCCATGACTACAACAAATACTGCAGATAATTTGGCTCACAGTTGTAAAGTACATGATCAATTGTTCCCATTGACTTGGGCCTTTGGGATACAGCATTATTGGGGTGGGACTATTTGAAACAATAAAACCATGGCTAGACAAAAGAAGTAATGGAAAGAGTGGAACCCCACTGTCTTCTCTCCCCAACTGGAGACCTAAAGAGCTCTTACAAGACTCCCCATCTTAAAGACTGCCCAGCTTTCTAGTATGCACCATTCTGTGCTCAAGCCTTTGAAGAAAGCATAGATTCTAACCATTTTTTATTAGTAGAGCAGCCTTGTATGTTTTTACCCGATTTGCAAAGCCTATCCCCTTATTTGTAACTTCAACATTAATTCATAAACCTGACAATGGGCAAGTACCCAGTGACCAAAGAACTTTCTTCCAGATTCTTGTCCAACTTCCTAGATCCGCATTTGGAATTTCTCATTAAAAATAAGATGAGCATCAGGAACTGGTTTCCTGGGAATTTGTACTTCTCTTTTTATATGTGTTGAATGAGTTGGGTTGTTCTGGGATGTACCGTTATGTCCTGTATCTAGAGGGCTAAGCAACAGTGTAAACATTTTTTCTTCAGAGGGTTACCTAACATACACTCAGTGAATAGAACGCTGTGCTTGATGTGTTTTCTTCAATCTCTAGATGCTTTCTGTAAGGCCTCTCTATATGAAGCAACACTTCTGATTTGTTGTTCAAAAAACTGGAGCCCATATTTTCAGACATTTTAGACACTCAGTCCTCCTACTAACATTTTTAAAGTCAACCATTGAATTGCACTGGTTTATTTTTAGCGGGTCTTCTTCCTGGTATATTTCTGAGCATTTTGTTTCAAAATGTAACTCAAGTACTATGAAAAGTAGATTATACTATTTAGGTTTACTAATATTGAAGACAAACCCCACAGTTAGATGGTTTGCTAGATCTTCTTCGAATGGGCAGGAATTAAGGGAGAAAATATGCACTCTAAAGACATGAGAGTCAGAATTATTTAAATGAGCGTAGGGTTTTCTCCTGTTCTGCACCAGTATTGATGCAAGTCTTTTAGTCTTTGAGTGATTCCAGTGGCTAAGGGGAACAGCGCTGTTTCCTTGCGCTTGCCATGTTGATGCTGAAGATAGAAATTAATTCATTTTTCTTAAGCAATGCTTAAATTGTGTCAGACTGTGACTGCGTGGGTTGTCCAGTGGATTTCCCTCCTGGCTGTCCAGAAAGATAGGGAAAGGTTCAATTGTCAGTCATCCCACTCTAGTGCGGTGACACACCAATTTAAAGACAATCCAGAGTGCCGTGTGTAGATGCCACAAAGGCTCCGCCTCTCGGCTTCTTGTTTCTCTGGCCTGCCGGTTTGCTTTGCTCCTGATGCAGGCCATGGAGTGTCCACCCAATGTGGAAGCACTGTGAGCTACCGATAGAAACAGATGTGTGAAAGAGGCAGCGTGCCACGTTCAAAATGACAGAATTCTTATTTTAGTGATTAAAATCCTACATGCTTTGCTCTGAGCTCATACGTGAAGTCTACCGTATTATCCCTGTGGCATTTAGCAGCATCTTTTACCTGCAACTTTTCATCTGTCCTTAAATGTTCCTTATCTTGAATAATGTATGATATATATACATATGTTCCTTAGAATAAAAACAAACCATGTTCATCAAGGAAACATTCTCTGCTGTCCAGTGTCCTAAGTACGGTGTCTGATAGGTGGAGCTAACGTGAACCAGAATTCCTTTCTCGTACTTCAAGCACACCCCTCTCCTCATATATTTGTCTGGCTTGTGTTGCTGTTGCAGAATACTGGACACTAAGGGTTTTACGGTGAAAATATTTTGTGTTTAGCTCAGAAATTTTGAAGGCTAGAAGTCTAAAATTGGGCAGGCCCATTGGTTCATCCTTCCAGTAACTGCCTAGCCACCAGCTGTGCCATAGCTGGAGGAAGAAACAGAGCCATGCAGAAGGAGCCACTTGGCTTCGCTTCCTAGCACCCCATTGTCATTAGACTCTCATTCCCTGAGAACCAGCAATCACGCCTCCATGACTTAACCACCTTCCAGTAAACCCCGCCTTTTAAAGGTCCCACCACCTCATCACTCTGTTTTGAGTACCGAACTTACAGATCACAGCAGGTGAAACCACATCCAACTGTGGTGACTCTTCTTCAAACATATGCATAGAGAGAGTCATTTTAGGTGAAATCTCTCTTTGCCTATTTATTCTCTTAGCATTTTTACAGAATTTTTAAACTTGGTGTTAGCAGATGTAGTATAGGCATGACTGTACACACAAGTTTTCTATGCCTTAAAAATGTTAAAAATCACCTATCTGTGAGCAGCATGCACATGAGCTTCTGGCTCCTGCATTCACCCAACAGCGTGTTATCACAGCCTACCACATGCCAGGCTCCACGCTAACCAACCACTGGGTGTCTGACAGTGAAAATCCATTTCTCATAGCCCAGCAAAATGGTATCAGGAAAAGCAAAGGCACAAAACTGGAGAATATAAGGGTCTCATCATTGGAATTATGTCCATAAGTTTTGACTCAATCTAGTTTTACTAAGCGGAGTATCACTTTTTTTTTTTTTTTAAGCACAGCGTGCTAGCCATCATGTGTGGAAGACGTTGTTATAGGCCACCTACACTTCACTGCCTCACTGAGGTGAGCCCTCTGCTCAGTATAGACACATCTCACCTACTCATGAGCTGCCCTTCATCCCTCTGCCAAAGCTCCAATTCCCAATTCCCCATGCTGGCCAGGCCTCTCTGCTAGACACTTACCTCACCCTGTTCCGCCCAGACATATCCAACACCACTGATACACACTCTGCCTTCCTCGCCTCTACCTGTTCACTGCAGAAAGGAATTGTTTAAGATAATGAAGGAAAGACTAACTTTGCCAAAAGCGTTATTTGCCACTCCTTTAGCTCAGACATCTATAAGGGGGGAATAAAATAATGTGACCGCTTAAATAATTAGATGATAGATGTACCACTAACCTTGGCCTGGTCATTGCATATCATATCCATGTATTGAAGGGACACACTGCATCCCATGATCATTTATAATAAGCGCTGTTAATGAAAATTTTTTTAAATTGAAATGACGATTAAATATTGATTACTGTGCATCCTAGACAAGCTCCCTTCTCTTTTCCAAGTCTCTCCTTGCAGCTGTGAGAATCATTACTTCAGCACACTAGGTAGCCCTTATCTTAGGAGCCTTACAAGGACATCTGTGTGCCTGAGCCTCCCTTGCCACTTAGTCTGAGCCTGGGCTATCCCAGCCACACATTGGCTTTGGTTGTTAGGGGGACCTTTCTTTTCTTTTCCTTTCTTTCTTTCTTTCTTTCTTTCTTTCTTTCTTTCTTTCTTTCTTTCTTTCAAGATTTATTTATTTATTATTATATACACAGTGCTGTCTTCATGTATACCAGCAGGCCAGAAGAGGGCATCAGATCACATTATAGATGGTCGTGGGCCACCATGTGGTTGCTGGGAATTGAACCCAGGACCTCAGGAAGAGCAGTCAGTGTGCTTAAACTCTGCGCCATCTTTCTTCTGTTGTCTCTGCAGTTGCTACTGCTGAAGGAAGCCTCCCTGCACTGCAATCGCTGCAAGAGCAGGAAGTGGTTGTCTTTGATTGCCTATTAGCTTAGAGCTCTGCAGCCTCTGGGCAGACTCTGAGCTCAGCAAGGGGGCAGTGCAGAGCAGTGGGCTCAAGATTAAAGGAGCTTCCCGGACTTGGGGAGGTCTCAGGCTCCAAGCCAGCACAAGAGCAATCTCAGTGTCATTGTAGCTTGTTTCAGTTTCTTGTGCTAACTGCAACTCAAACATTTCTTTCTGGAAAACGTTCAGGCTCGGGTAGAAATACACAGTTGGCAAGTGCTCTGGTCCCGTATAGACCGGGGTAGAGGAAGTGTGTGCTCTGGGCTCTGACCTTGTACTGGGCATGTGCTGGTAGTCAGTCTCTCTGTGTCAGAGTCAAATCTAGAACATCTGATATGAACAACAAAAAATAATGTTTGTGTGAAGTTTCAGTCCCTAAATATTCTCTGTCTCTGAGTTACAGCTTCATTTGCATATTTACTTTGCTTACATGTTGCTTGCATATTAAACATCTTATCGATTTGATAATGAAAATATTACTTGCCACTTGAAAAATTACACAAACAAACAAAAAAAAACCCCACAAAGGAGCATGTTTACTGACCAGATTAGGCTCTTTGTGTTGTGCCTTTCCAATGGGGAGGGCAGGCACTGGGGTTTCCTCACTGTATCAATGGCAAATGACACTTTTACTCACCGGGCAGAGTAGCTCCCCTTACACAAGGTATAGGGCCAAGCCTGCAGACTCAGGGAGTCTTGGGATGTCAGGGCGAGCAAGTCTGGGGGGTTATTTTTAGATTCTGACGAAGACCTGGACTGTCAGCAAATACTTACTTACTCCTTCATTTGTTCAGCGGAAACATATTTAGCAGCGCCCGCACTCTCAGCATGCTGTTAAGTATGTAACAGGATACAGAGTTGAACATGACACTGGTTAGGTTTCAGAAGAGCACTCCGGAGTGTTAAGGAGGTTGCAACACAGGCTAGAAGACAAAGGCAAGAGGCCAAGCCCCACGCCACTGCAGAGTTAACATAGGGGGTGCAGACATGGAAGGGAGACCAGGCTAGACCCCAAGGACATTCTTGAACTTCTCAGAGTCACGAGTGCCTCCAGTCACCAGATAAAAGTGTTTCATCCTGTGTACAGGGAGAAAAGTACAGTTTCTCAGTCCACTTCAAGAAACTGGAGCACAGACTTGTGTAAAACAGATGCTGAAGCTATGGCTGTTTAGGAGAGGAACACAGGGGCAATGTACTGTGTGCTGGATGGAGTCCATGAGTAAGGAGTTGATTCATTTGATAGAGATTTCGTGGGACACCCATCTGTGAGCTCTGCACCCATAAGACTCAGAGGTTAAGCTGGTTTGAGCCAGGGCTTACGAGGAAAAGCTCACAGAAGAACTGCATGTGGTCAGGATGGGAAGGCACTTTGGATGCTATGCCCTGCTAGACTGGTACTGTCTGGGTATCTGCGCAGCGTAGTAGAGAGTTTAACTCTCAGGAGTATTGATTCTTGGGGACAACCTCTGAACTATCGCTTCTTATATAGCCACCCTCTGAAGCCTTTAGCATACTGCCAGATATGTAGGCACGGTCGCTCTCGGTCCCTGGTCTTATGAAGTGCATCGGTGTATAATAGCGAGACACCACACGGGTGTCTCTTGAGCCTGAGCGAGGGTTATTTGACAATGGCAGTTTAACTTCATCAGCAGTCCCCAGAGTTACAGAAAAGCTGGATGGGAACCAATCCCAAAGCAGTCGGCAGTTTTCAGCCACACTGTTAGATGGCCTCTTTGGGGAGGCTGGATGTCACAGTGTGTGCTCCTGGACATGACAAAAGGTGTTCCAGCTGCCGAGTCAGAGTCAGTAAAGTCAGATGGTTCTCTCATTTGCTTTGAAAGCCTGCTAGAGTGGTGAAGCAGAGAGGGCCTGCGGTGTTTTAATGTTTTCACAAACCTCTCTGCCGTTAAAATTCTGACATCTCTTTTTCTGACAGGCACTCTAGGAAAGGATGGCATTGAAACCACCCTCTCGCCAGCAAATAGTAATGAGAAATGACTGTCGTGTCTTAACATTCAAACCTTATAAACAAATGCTTAATAATAGTAGAGTGTAACAAGATGACATAACAATATTCTTACTATTATGACAAACTAAAAATTTTATGGCCCATACAAAATGTGACAGTGAACAAAAATGGGACCTTAAATGAGCAAGTTCAAAGACAGACAGACAGACAGACAGAGACAGAGAACCCTAAATTACCCTTTCATATGTGCTGAACATTCTAAAGGCAATGAAATGATCTTTAAGGAGGAAAAAGGAGATAGAGGGGGTGGAGTCTGTGAGTGACAGGTGGGTTCATTCTGTGATAGAGGGGGCGGAGTCTGTGAGTGACAGGTGGGTTCATTCTGTGATAGAGGGGGCGGAGTCTGTGAGTGACAGGTGGGTTCATTCTGTCCAGTGATAGCATTAGACTTTCTTTGTGTTTTATTTTAATCTGATGTCCCAATGCTCCTGCCTATAAACCAAAAGGTACAGGAATAAAAGAGGTTCCAGGTTACCGTTGGAAAAGTTGGAATTTTTATTTGAATTGTCAAAATAGTAATAAAACTTCACTGGATTGTTTGAAATAAAGACAACGCCTCAAAACAAGCGAGAGGCATTTAGGGGCCTTAGGAGGCTACAGGGCAAAAAGCAGATTTCATTTTAACATCTGTTGTGATAAATATGTGACCTTGATGCCGAACGTGCATCACACCAAGGCCTTTGTGCAGACTCTTGAGAGATACGACCAGAGGACGGTATGATCTAACTGATAGGTTTATGAAAAGATAATTGGTATAACCTTGGCGTAGGGACCGGCGAGAGCAGCTAACCCAGGGCAAGTTCAGTGCTGTCATCACCTCCTTCCAACTGCAGCAGCAGCAACTCCCCAGGACTGGGACCAGTGTTACTAGGGTGGCTTATATCTGCTTTTCTACATTTGGTAGAGGAACTGTCTCCCCCAGTGTCCCTCCTCTGAAGACTGTGTGTCAGGGTATCCCATTACTGGTGACGTTGAAGCAAAGCTAGGATCTCCGTGACTGCTCCATTGTAAAGAACTGTTTCCCCTTTTTGATTCAGTTACAATGTGTACTGTGACGTTTCAGACTGAGAATATCCTATTCCTTGCTTCTTATTCAGTAGCCTTAACACCCTTTGATGATCGTTGCCTGGCTGGTTATCACTATGTGGTGGTAAAACCCCGGCTTTCTATTCCAGATTTGCGTTGATTTGTATTGTTGGGTTTTGTTGTTGTTGTTTTCCTCTCCTTTTGTAATATTGAACAAAACTGCTTTGAATGCATGTGTTCTTTTCTTTTTTTCCATTTTAATTTTATTATTTTCCTTTAGTTTCACTAACATATAATTGACAAATATATGTATAGGGCTGGGGAGATTACACAGTGGGTAACAGCAACTGCTCTGTAAGCAGGAGGGTCCGAGTCCTAATTCCTGAGACCTACATAAAAAGGGAGGCATGGCTGTGCACGATGCCTACCACCCTGGCACTGAAGGGTAGAGACAGGTGGACTCCAAGAGCTTACTGGCCAACCGCCCAAGCTGAAACAGCAAACTTACAGTTCAATGAAAGGCCCCATTGCAAGGGGATGAGGCAGAAGGTGAGAAAAGAAGGCAACATTCTGCCTTGGACTGTGCATGGTTGCACACAGGCACATAATTCCTTCACATTCAAATGCATGTAACACCCACATTCTCACACTAGTCAGATATATTTATACTGTGCAATATATTTGGTATATTTCTTTCACACACATATGTATATGCATATGGTTTGTAGCCCTGTTTCTCTACATATGTAAGTTAAGCACTACCATCTGAGATGATACAAAGCCCTTAACGTGTGTGTGTGTGTGTGTGTGTGTGTGTGTGTGTGTGTGTGTGTGTGTGCAAGAGATCTCTGGATTCCTTCACGCCTAATAATTTTTACTTTTGACTCCTCTTTCAATTCAATATTACTTTAATCTATTCCTGTATTCTTTGTTTTGATTATCAAACAGTACCAGATTTCCCTATCCGCAAGAGCCCTTGGAAGTTGACTTAGTTTTCCTTAACCTGAACTCCCCAGTTTGAGTACTCCCTCTGTGGCACATCTAGGTAAGCATCCAGACACTTCCAACCAGTGCCCCTAGCGCCGTCAGTAGACACACACTCTCTCTCTCTCACACACACACACACACACACACACACACACACACACACACACACATACACACGAGTTCTCCTATATCTCTCCATTGTACTGCTGTGTATGTGGACACACACACGCACACACATGTCTAGTATCCTCAGAATGGGACTAGACGCAGTAGACTCTGAGGTCTTTCACTTGAGGAATAAGAAGGTTGTTCTCCTTCCACAATTCCGTTTTGTACTTATCTTCCCCAAAGTGAGAACCCTAACACATAAAAATGCCAAGCTGTTTGGTTACTTCTACAGTCCTGCAGTGAACTCAAAATTATCTCACACCTACTATACCAAGACCACTATCAACAATACACTGTCAGCTCAAAACTCCCTCAATTTCCTTTTAGCCTTAGAATACATATCTATCTAGAGCCAGGATACTTTCAGAATAAATGTATGTAGATTATTTCATCACTTCTCAATGTGTTACAGTTTAGATTTAGCTGTTATTGTTTTAATTTTAATTTACTGTGACATTTTATGTGACACCTAGCCTCTAAATGACACTTAAGTGCCCAAGACGGTATTGTTAACTGAAGCAAATTATATAGAAAACTCCAGAACATGTTCATCTTGCAGAGTCGAAACTTTGATCTCCTTGAGTTTTAGTGTAATCTATTTAAGAAGTCATTTTCCTAGGGTGGAAACATACAAATGAGAGGATAACAATCAGTATGTAATGTGAATAAATTATAATGAATAAAAATATTTAATTTAAAAAAAGAAGTCATTTCCCAGTTGGTGATTTAATCTATTTTGAATGTATAACATAATTTTGCTTTTAAATATAAAGAAAGAAAATTTCTACTTTTCTGCCTATTTGACAACTGTGTGCTATTACCATACATAAAGTCTGTTTAGAAAGGGCAAGTGTATATATATATATATCTTTCTCCTTGACCTGGTAAATAATTTCATATTTATTAGTCCCCCAACTTCAAGAAAAAAGTGTTAGGCTTACTGAACTGAAAGGCAGTATAGAGCAGTGATTCCTGCCAGGCCACCTCTAGAATCAGGCAAACTGTGGTTGCCGTCCACCCACACCTCCCGTTTGGAGTAGGTGTGTTACCTGTTTCTCTGCTTCTGCACACTCAGCACGGCCACCTTGAGATGATACAAAGCCCTGAAGTTGCTGCCTGGAGGGTCAGCAGGTAGCATTGCCAGAGGACTGCTCCCCATCCAGGTGCTGGTGAGTGCATCTGAAACTGGGTTCTGCACTCTCAGCATTCCCAGTAAGTTTTAGACCCTTTCCTTTTTCCTCTCTTCTCCCTTCTCATTTGATTTATGAGGAAAGGTTATGGCTTAGCTGGAAATTTTGGCTGGGGAAATCACCTTGTCCTTTTTAAGTAATTGAGAATTAAAAATTAAAAATTACTCCCATAAGATATCTGTCATTGACTGCAGTTGATCCCTGGACTGGCTGTATGCTAGGATGGCAAGTGCCTACCACTGTAAACACTGAGGCGTCTTCCAGTGATCCCGTAGCTAACATCTCTTAGGAAAGCCTGCATCTAATAATAGCTCTGGGGATTTTCCTGAAACCCTTGCTAGCAACCTTGAGACTTGACCAGAACAGCATACAGTTAAAACAAATGAGGTGCCCCTGTTCCTGGGTAGGAGGGTGCCACACTACCAACACAAACATAGTTAGATGTGAAGAGGTGTGTGTGTGTGTGTGTGTGTGTGTGTGTGTGTGTGTGTGTGTGTGTGTGTGTGTGTACATGCATGTCTGTCTGTCTGTCTGTCTGTCTGTCTGTCTATCTTGTCTGCCTCATACGCTGGGGACTAAGCCCAGGACCTCGCATGTACCAAGCAAGTGTTCTATAGAGCCCTACTCCACGACTTCATCTTTCACTTGTGCTGCTCTTAGATTAAAAGCAAGGGCATAAAGGGATATTTGTATGGACAGATACTTTTAATCCACAAGCTGGTTATAAATGGTAGATTCATAGAAATGATTGACTTCACCAATGCAATAAGAAAAACTATAGATGATACTATTGCTATTTATTACAGTCAGATGTGTTTAAGATAGTGCAAAATTATTGCATAATTGCATTCTTAGGGCAGCTCAGTAAAGAATAGAAGATAGGTGTGGAGAGCGCTGTTTGTGTAGTGTTCACTGAGGTCCCTGAAGAGGACACGTTGTCAACACTGTCCCTGTTCAAAGACCTGAGACAAAGTTGGGGATAGAGTGGTCCAAGTGTTCGGCTAATGGTTAGGAGAGGCTGGGCAGTGAGGTCACCATGCTCTTAAGAATTGCTATGAAAACTACTGAGGCCAAGCTTCGGGGCCGTTGCTTGTGTGGGCAAGTGTGGCCACAGGGCCATACATTTTTAGTATTTGCTACAGTAATATATTTTAACCCAAACTGATTAAGACCAGTGTTTTCTTCTACTCCCGCTGTCTTCATCGCACTTTTCCTCTTGCTGGATGGCATCAGTGATAGCCTTGTGTACAGGAGACCAGGGGTTAGAGATTCGTTCACTCATTAAGTGAGATAAGCATGTCGGCAATCGCTTCTGTGTGCAGTTAATACAGGCAAGCTATTGCCAGCCTTCACAGGAGTGAGTGCCTTCCAAGCCTACCATGCACTTTGTTGTCTCACCCAGCAGGGACGGTGGTCATGTTGCATTCTTAATGCTGTGCCAGTCCTGAAAGTGTCAGTGGTCAGTAGAGGAGAAATAAAGAACGAAATTTAGCATAAGCCAAAAATCCATTCTGTCACCAAGCTTACAAATATGCAACTGGATGATTTAGTTGATTCCTAGTCAGAGCTGTGAGTTCTCTGCGTGCAGAACATGCCAGATCCTTTATCATTCTCTCTCTCTCTCTCTCTCTCTCTCTCTCTCTCTCTCTCTCTCTCTCTCTCTCTCTCATACACACACACACGTTTTGAATGGGAGTTGTATAAAATGGGAACATAAAACGTTTGTGTGATTCTATAGAATAACATCTGCATGTAATGCTCTAGCCATGGTAGCCCTGCCAATACAAATGTGTTTGTGTACCGTTACATGCCTCTAAGAATTCTGACCAAGAACCAGAAGTCTAGTCAGCTACCGGATGGCCAGAGTATGAATTTTGTTTCTCCATAATATCGTATGGTCATTATCAGATGAAAAGAGATCAAAGGGTAAGCAACGAAAATGTATGAGGAGGGCGGTAGATTTGTAAGAGTATGCTAGAGTTTGTGATTTTTATGGTATTTGTCTAGAAATTTCATATTGATAACTTGCTGTGGTTTTTCCATCAACAGAGATAAATACTCTCTTTCTTCCTTAATTTGTGTTTAGAATTTCATATTCACAGCCTAAAAGATAGCCTCAGCCTAAACTGCCTAGACTTCAGCGCCCTCAAAATCTAGACCTACTCCATTGTGTACCCATAAAGTGTGCACTCACGGTAGTCTTCTCCACAGGTGCTCATTTATAGAGTGAAACTGCCTGTGTGGGTTAGGTTATGTGTGAGCAGAACCTATTTGTTTCATGCATTTCACATGAGATATATTATGATGTTGGTAGCTCTTGCTTTAATAAGTAAAATCCTAATGCTGGTGGCCAGCTCTCTTCTGTTTCAGCTGTTTTCTGTTGTCTGTGATGAGCAGAGCAAAATCAGCCTCAGTGATGAGCAGAGACACCCCGCCCCCGTCTCACGCCTCAGAAGAGCGTTGTCCTGGGACTGGGTCAGGAAGCATGTAAGAGCCTAGAATACAAGGAAAAGCACACAAGCTATCAAAAGCTACTGAGGCTATGGCCAAAAGACATAGGGAATACATTCAAGAGAATCAGAAAGATTAATAACTACCGGCGTGGGAATACAGTTAAGTGGTAGTTCTTTTATAGAATGCATGGGTCCTAAGTTCAGTTCTGAGTAACATACACACACACACACACACACACACACACACACACACACACACACACACGGGGAGGGGTGAATGGCTGAGATTTACTGTAACTTAGCAGCTATTCTAAAACCCATGATTTGGCCAATTTCAAGTTGTATATCAAATATAAGTGGATATAGAGATGGAAAGAGCGATCTTATAAATCAGAGCTTTGAGCCTGCAGAACCAGCTCTGCCCAACAGCTGGGGCAAATAACAGAAGCGGTGTCAGGAGTTAGATAAAATCTTGTGTCAGACTTCAGTCTAGACTGTACTCTTTCTTTGTCTTAGATCAATGTAGATTTATTGAGCCTTCATCCCCCTCTGTAGAAGGGGAGCAGTCATTTCTACTACGTAACAATGCAAGGAGTTGGGGCCGGGGAGGTGGCACAATGGTAGAGCACTTGCCTAGTGTGACACGAGGCTCTTCAGTTCCGACCTCAGCACATGCCAGAGCTCCCATGTTCCAGCGGCATAGACAGTGATCATCCTTGGGGAAATTGTCTCTTCTCTTCAAGATTAAGTAGAAGATAGCGCTCTGGCCTTTAGGGCGGTTTCAACATTTAAAAAGAGGGATGAAGCCGATCATCGATTCTAAAGTCTTCCTGCCCAGAATTTCTATAATTAGTGAAAAATTACAGGTTTGGGCCATGGTGTCTCAAACCTGCCAGAAGCACACCAAGCTTTAATTTGACTGGATACCAACTGGTAGGCTGGCAAGTTAATGTGCTACAATTGTAACTAGAATAGAGTCTTTGTTTCTTAAAGGTGGAGCTATCTGTCCAATGGGATCTGCCTTGGTATGAATTAAGTGTTATCTTAGAAGTGACGTGGTAAAGGGCTGGAACTGTCTTAGTCTTCTCCTTGGGAATGTGCAGGACCAGCCAAGATATTTCTGGCATGATCAACCCTAGGGGAGATGTTGGCGAATTAGAAATGTTTCCATTCACGGCTTAGATTATGCTTGAGCAGAAGTATTAATAACAGCAGCATTATGTTTTCTAAGTTAAGCAATTGGCATGATCTCAGCTAATAAAAGAAGTCTTCTTCCTTTTATTTCTTGAGTAACTATTTTTTTTCTTTTCATGTATGGAAACCTAAGATTAAGGTCATCACTGTTTACACAGTAATAAGGCAGCGAATCACTGAATTATATGATCCAGATATCCTTTTTTATTTTATTGTAACTAAAGTTAAAACAAGGCTGAAAGTATAAGTCACGCCAATTTTTAGAATCCAAACACACTAGTGCTAATGGCCTTGGAAATTTGATTTACGTATGTAGGTCAGTGTGTTCCTACTGAGAATACAACTTGGGACGGATCTTTCTCTCTGAGGGAGCATTTCATGAATCATAAATCTAAATATTTGAGATCGCTGAGCAAATACTGGAGGATAAGGAGTGCATGCTGTGCTGTGCTCCCCAGGCTGAGCGTGGCATCATCTGTCTCTGTCACCCTTGCTCTGAGAAGAATAGTTTTCCTTTAGACAATTAAAGTTTTTGCCCCTAGGAAAAATACAGCTTCCTGTTTACTTAAAATGCTGCTGTTTGTACCAAATATAATGTGGTGGGTCATAAAAAGTATGTTTTAACAAATGTCATGGAACAAAGTAGAGTTGAGAACTTTGGCATCACACACAAGGAAGGATTCGATCATTTTGATGTGTATTTCAGGTATGTGTGCATGCATCTATTACAGGTATATTATATTCTTGAGTTGTAAAGTAAAATTTATTTCTGAGTCATAGTAAAATATAATTAGAAAGCTGATGCTTTAAAATGCGTAGTAACGTTATTGTGGTAAGGTAACTGTCCTTTTAGTGGTCCATTTAAAAATTCTATTTGCATTAGTCAAGGTTCTTGACATCTCCATGTATATGTGCATGCACATGTGTTCTTAACAAAATCACCCTTGGTTTAGAGGAGAGCAGGGTTAGGAGTCTGCGTAAGCTTTGAGGGGAATATAGAGAGCCTTATACAAGAGAGGGCTTTGTGGGTGGCGTGGTTATGCCATGTGTTGTTTGTTTGTTTTAATTATTTTTTCTTTATGAAGCAGGAAGGTCAGCGTTACATGTCCCACCCAGCCGCCCTGCCAGCCAACTCATACATATGCAGCTGTTTACTTTGTGCTATGTCCCTGGCTCTAATATATGAACTTAGACTTCAGGAATGTAGAGAGCAGAGGTTTTGCCACTGGGCTTTTATTACCTCTCATTTTTCACACGCCCCACATATTTACTCTGTATTAAGTAATTATTGTTATTAGTGATGATGACTAAACTCCGTCCCATTATGCTCTTTATCAATTATTTTTCACCTTCTTATATTTATCCGTATCTTGGTGTGCACAAAGCTTTTGCAGCACTGTATCATGAGTTCATTGTATCATGAATAAATAGGAAAATTATGGCTAAAGTAGGTAAAATAAGTGACCATAATATTTAGGAACACAAACATTTGCATACATATATGCACATAATCATTTACATCATAAAATAAGCCATGAAGGAGGAACAGCATAAGTGGTCTAGGGATGGGTTCTTTCCTAGTTCTTTCCTTCTTTATGGCTCATTTCTGAATCTGAACTTTACAGTAGGTGAGTAAAAAAGACACACGTGTTAGGTATACAGTTCTCACTATTAGATAAAAACAGACAGTGTCAGGGAAAATGGAGTGTTTTCTTGCACACACAGCAAGAATACTTTCTCGCGTGCAGCTTCATATGAGACAGGGAACATCTGGGCTGGGCAGGGACACACTACCACTCAGAAGAAACTAGCCCCGGGGTTTCATTTCTGTGACTTCTCCATCAGTGATGAAGGCTTTATGCTAAAATGCAACAAAACCAATCTGTGAGAAGACAGGAAGTGACGATCAAGCCAGACAGTTCCTTGCTGGTTGGAAGACATCAGGAACGTGGGAAGGAAATTCTTCAAGCACCTGACATGCTACCTGTCTCCACCCAGTTGTAAGTGAAGCAGATACAAGGAGCTTAGGAAGACGTTCACCAATGGGAGCCTAGGTGACAGACACTCAGTGCTGGTGCCTCAAAGCAAACCCATCCGCGTTAGAGAAAGTTATGATGGGAGATCTGGTCAGTATTGTTTGTGGAAACTGGCACTGACCAGGCATCTCTGGGAGGGCAGAGAAGCCATTAAAGCAGCCCCCACCCCATCCCACGGCTGCAGCCTAGTCTGCAATAGTAAAGTTGATGGCTCCACAGAACTATACTGTCCCAGACTAGTTCCAAACCTGTAGACATGCTTTTTGCTTATATTTTGCTTTGTTTTGTTCTTTTCCCTAATGCTGCCAATCATAAGGTTCAGCTCAGTCTGCTAATATAATTCCAGTTTTCCTAGTTTTCATGTCCTATTGGTTTTCACCCAAAATTCACAAGCAGTTTGGGATTGAACTAGAAAGACAGGGAACCTAAGGGTTGAAGCATCAGGCAGAATGAGAAGGATCAGGTGTTCATTGGGTGTCTGCTGTGGACAGAGATGAAAGCATCACTCCCACATGGAAAACAGCATCCCAATGGAGACCACAGAATAGATGTGACAGAAGAGATTCCAGACAGCTCTGGGAGAACCCAGCTGAGGAGCCAGTGCTGTAACCCTTGAGATTAGTAGAGTGTTAGCCAGCTAGGGTAGCACACACCTTTAACCCAGAGACAGAGGCAGACACTTCTCCGTAAGTTCAATAGCAATCAGGTCTGTGTAGTGAGTTGCAGGCCGACCAGGGATATACTGTGAGAGCCTGTGTCAAAAAAAAAAAGTCTTGGGTTTTGGCATCAAGACTGGAGTACAAGGGTGGCAAGTCTCTAATGAAATAGAATAAAAACAGCCATACTGGGGTGACCAGATCTCCTTGAACTTCTCACTCATCTGAAGTAAAAGTGAGCTCTTAAAAGTGAGATATGGCCAATACCCAGGACACAGAGGCAGGTAAGTCTCAGTGAGTTAAAGGCCAGCCTGGTCAACATAGTGAGACCCAATCTCTATAGAGATGGAGAGAGTGAATAGGAATGAGTAAAAAGAAATATCCTCGGTAATGCTGTGGTCACCTAGAGACCTAACTTTCATGAGAGCATAGAAACAACTACCAGGCTGCCATTTTGTTTTTAAAGTATGGCCATAGATGTAAGTCCAACTTAGAAGGAAATATAAGTTATTTTTTCTAATAGAGTCTTTAGGGCCTAACACCTCTTTGTGAAATAAATTATATGATTGCAATTTATTTGTTAATAAACAAAGTTTAGTTGGGAGCCAAAAACAAAATCCCTATCTGAATCTAGGTCAGACACTGGACGAATCAAAAGGAATTAGGAAGTGAGAAATACAACAAAACTCTGTCCACTAAAGGCAGGACTATTGATTCCGGTAGTCAGCATCCATTGCTAGTTTACACCGCAGACCCCCAGGCTCCAGCTCTTCTCTTGCTTCTGTCCCATGGGTGTTTGTTCCCTGTTCCTGTCTCTTGGTATTACCCACTCAAGGTGTAAGGGATGACTGAGCGTGGTCACCCATGCCTAGAGTCTTAGCAGTTAGCAGTCAGAGACAGACAGGATGGGAATTAGGTACCAGCCTGGTATATATAATGGGTTCAAGTTCAGCCTGGACTACCTGGCAAGAGACCCTATCTTAGTAGGAAGAAAAGAAACGGAAGGAGGGTGGGAGGGAGGGAGGACAAGGAAAGAAAAGAAAAGTTGGTGATGTAGCTTAGGTTAGGCTAAGTTCTGTCTTAGCTTCAAGAAACGCTGAGAAAGTGAGTCAAGCTATTTGGTCCCTCATAGTGAGAAACGGACTTTGTCTCTCACCATGACTCATAAAGGTACTGAGCTTGTCAGAGACCTACCCCTTAGATTTCAGGCATCCTAGAACATGCAGAAAATTGTTTAATAAAAACTTCCTTTAGTAATTCACATATTGTTGAATCTCTGGGTGATTTTTTGGGGGGCTAAAACCTTAGGGAAAGATAAATCCAGTCATTCTTAACTGCCAGATCCAGATAAAATGGTGCAGTGTGAAAGATGTAAGTGAAGCCATGAGTATGTCATCATTCTTAGTGCCGAATTACCAGCACTTTAAGTTCTGATGTCCAATATATTCTATTGTTTGTACTATGATTTGTATAGAATAATTGAAATAAATCTAAACGTTCAGGAGTTTGCCATGTATACGTCCTCCAACTGCTTCCACAAAAGTCATGATCATGATCGTAGAGCACAAATTGGCTCTCACAGGCGCCAGCTGGGTGGGCGTGTCCTTCTCTGCACCAGGCTCTCTGCCAGCCACTCCTGTGCTTTCCACAGCTGCTGCCCCTCCTGAGTGCGGGCCAGTCTTCTGTCTCCTGCTCCCTGACAATTCCAGTCACAGGGAATGTGGCCAGACCACACTCTAGTGTGGCAGTTGGACAAATGAGGGAAAAAAAAAAAAGATTATCCAACCAGTTGTGATTAAAACTCTTAATCTTACACATTCCGTTTAAAATAACACCATTCTGCATGTAGAGAATGGTAACCAAAATAACTCTCCCTGGCTATAAAAATATATAGTTTGAACCAAAATAATTTCTCGGTCCCTTCCTGGGAGGATGCCTTCCGAAGCCACCCAGGGCCTAAACTTAGAAAATAAGGTTTATTTTTAACTGTGGTACCTCTCTGAGTTATTCCAGGCAGCTTTCTTAGGGATTTTCCAGTGCCATTAAATGCCACAGACAAGCATGTACAGCACAAAGCTGGACTTTTTTGTCTGCGTTACCCTGAAGATTAAATCCACGTATCCCCCGGGGCTTGTTTACAGCAGCAGTCCAAGTCAGGCGGAAGGTGCCAGGGTGATGATCTCCTGAGTGAGATGACCCTGAAGTAGTTCCGGGAGGGGGATGTTACATGACATTCTTATTAATGGTTGCATGTCTGCAGATCTGATTCATTCCTAGCTGCGAGCCCTTGAGTCCCTAGTAATTTGCATAAGTGCTCAGTGCTGGCCTGATCGTTCTCTTTTGCTTTATAAGAGAGAGAGAGAGAGAGAGAGAGAGGTGACTTGCGAGTGGTGACTTGCATAATGAGCTACAACTTATGGCCAGGATTACTGCTTAGGATACTAAGGAAAATCAGTGACTTTGGACTGTCTCGTATATGAGACACACGCCACATTTCAGCATTGTAGTCATCAACCACAGGAATGACAGTGCACTTGGAAGTTAATAACGGGAGCAGGATGCATTCCTCATTTGTCCACGGTGATGCTGATATAGGGAATACTTCTGCATACCAGCCATATTGACTATAGCATCTGAAATTAGATACGGCACATCATAGTTTGTAATTATAATTTACTGTGCTGTACCATTGATACGATACTCTATGAAACCAAGCTCATATATACTATAAGTCAATAGGTCATATTTTCCTAGCAGAGATCTCATATATCTTTTATCTCAACTCTTGTTAGTCAAGAGTCTAAGTTAAATATTTTACCTACGCCACTTGGGGTTTTGTATACACACCCCATAATGTTCACCCACAGTGGGATCATGTTTATCATCAAAGGACACATCCTCAGGATGCCCGTTATCAAGCAGCATACAATGGTATAATTTTATAGTTTTTATAACAGTCATGGGCACAGAACTTACATCATGTGACCAAACTGATGTAGTGTTTATCATAGAACAGACATTCCAAACATTGCCGTCAATGTCCCAAACTGTCGGTCATCTTGTTTCCAAAGTGATTTTGGTAAGTGTACATTGGACTAGAACAGCAGTTCTCAACCTACTGGTGGTGACCCTTTTGTGGTCAAGCAACCTTTTCAAAGCAGCTACCCAAGACCATCAGAAAACACAGATATTTACATTACGATTCACAACAGTAGCAAAATTACAGTTATGAAGTAGCAATGAAAATAATTTTAGAGCTGGGGTCACCACAATGTGAGGCACTGCATTAAAGGGCCCCAGGGTTGGAAAGGCTGAAAGCCACTGTTCTAGAAGGTGAAATCTAGGGTATGAATTGGAGATGATAGGTCGCACACAAAACACAGCCCCACTAGGCACACCAAGGTACGAAATCCCAAGTGAATCCTTAGTCTTCGCCTAACCTTTCCCCTTGAATAAGGCAACAGCACTCTTCACCAGAAGGAAAGAAAGGAGAAAGGGAGCCCGGGGGATGCGACTGACCCAGCTCTTGTGGGTTTAGAGAACACAGGGAGTGCTTCCTTCTGGCTTTACACTAATGTGTTGATGGTTTGAAGTTAACTGCAGTGTGAACATTTACACTCTGGATGACAACAGTGCCACAAGTCCAGGATCCTCTCCCTGAGGTGTTCCATTGATGATCTGCTATTGAGAGGGACTTTTTGTATTACCTCTACTGTTATATTGAACTGATCCTAACTTGTCCAAGGAGGTAAGCTCTCACAGACTGACTCATTTTATGCACTGAAAACATTAAGGCTTAGAGTGATAAGCTCACTAGGTGTTAGCCAGTATGCGTTTGTTCCCTATGCAGGTCTTTCCACCTATGATTGGTTCACTTTTCACCCAGTTAAAGCCACAGAGAATGGATATTCTTTCTCACTGCAAACATTAGAGAAGCAGCCTAGAAACAGAGCTGTGTGGCCACATCTGACAGAAGCAGTGTGAGGCTTTCCTTTCAAGACATGTGTTAGCCATATGGCAGGGTGAGTCCTCAAAAAGAGAGAGTGCTTCTGGCATCTTCAAAGCTGAACTGAATGAGTTTGTTACTCGTGAGCCAGCCGAAGGTGGTTGGTTACTCTGCGGTTGAGTTCTGCGTAACAGTAGCCAGCAAAGAAATCATGATCTTCACCACCAGGCCACAGAATATTTTTGATGAGAGAGGGCCAGTGGATACAGGAATTGACTTCGTGTAATCAAGAAGAGATTTTACGCCCCTGGGGACAGTGTAGAGTGTCACACTGTAGGTGAGCCTCTACATTGCCAACTCCTGGGAGGGCCTGCTGTGATGTCATATGGCTTATCACTGGGAGCTAGGCTAAGGGCCCTGAGGTCGTGGTGTCCAGGGAACTCTGAGGACATGGAATTCAAATTTCAAAGTCTGTGGATGGCCTGATGATATGAAGTGGAGACCCGGCTCGCTACTGTGTTGGCACTACTGTGAATCTGTGCTGCTCAGACATGGTGTACTGGACATCAACATGAGAAGGCTGATGCCCTTGCGCATGCGTGTTAATCCTGGCCCTGCAGAGCCCCTTGGTGACCGTGTGAACATTGTGAAACCCTAGGACCAGATCATGCCTGTCCCTCATCTCACAGTAGGAGGGCGGAAAGTCACACCAGCTGCCACGGCCTACCCAGTCCCCACCACATCTCCTTGGAAGCAGTTTGGTAGTCTGGGAGACACTGAATGAAAGTTTGTAAAAAGACAGATAGAGAATCCATATGTATGCTGAAAGCAGGCAATGTTGCTTCCACAATGTTCACATTAATGTGGTTTGCGAATTTGTATTTTTGTTCATCGTCCAAAACTTAATGTTTTAATCACAAAAGTCTGGAAAACTTAATGAAAGTAGAGTTTCAAGATCTTGAGCATATGGAGACACAAGCAAGGAAAAGGCATTTGGTTTATCTTTGTGCCTCCATGATAGTCCTCACAGTGGTGTTTTAGGAGTACCAGAACAAGAGGTGGCAATTGCTAGTGACTGATTATAAGCCAGGAACTTTTATTTATATAATACTGTGGGAAGACAAAACTAATAAAAAGTTCATATGACTTATTTCAGTGGGGAGACTATCACTGATCTGAATGTCAGTGGGAAGTGATCAAAACTGTATTGTTGTTGTTGTTGTTGTGTTTTAGGTATAGATGCCACATTATGCATATGGAGGTCTTTCAGGTTCTGGAGATCAAACTCAGGACATCAAGCATGAACATTTACACACTGAGCCATCTCGCTGTCTCTTGCTTCAGATCTTTATGGGGAGGAACTGACAAGTTATAAAGGGGGGATAGTGATGGGAGGATTTATACTTGATACTTTACAACTAGGACACTCAGTCACTTACATGTTTATCCCCGTGTCTGGCTAGTTCTGCTAATTCCAAGGATAAGGCACTGATAATGCTATCTAACCCTTCTAAGGGATAAAAAAGGAGTTTAAGCTATGGTACAGCTCTATGCTAGAGCCCTTGGCCGAGGTTCATGAGTCCTTGGAATCAGTTTAGGCATGGGATGACGACAAAAAAAAAAAAAAAAAAAGGAAAAAGGAAATTAACTAGAGTAAAAGAGAAAGGGTTAATGTCCAGCCTTGTAGTCTTGTCACAAGGTTTAGGCAAAGGGGCAAATGTCTCTATCCTTGTCAGTGTTTAAACCCCTACAGTTACTCAAATTATATAGTCTTAGGCATTTCCTTAAAAAAATTTAAAAATGGACACCCAAGCGAGGCAGGAGTGGAGAGGCTGAGGCAAGGCTGCACAGCTCCAGGACTTGAGGTGTCTTCTTTGATCAGACACCATTTAGGACGCTGAAGACCTTCGGTTGCTAAAAGTACATAGGCATATGCCTCTGGAGGATGCACTGGTGCTGGTGGCTAAAGAATTGAAGAGATTTTTCACTGAACAAAGTGCTGGAGTTTCTCAGAGGGCTGGTGAGCTGGTGGATGACTTTCTGGCCCGCGAGCACCTGGCTGGTTACTCTGATCCGCTTAGTATTTATCGTCTTCTTTTCCTGTTGAGTGAGGACAAGCATTTGTACAGTGACTAGCTGGGCCTGCCCATCGACGACCTAACAATCAAGGAAACCGCAACTGCAAGGCTGGGAGACTCTGGAGGCAGCAGCCAGCAGCATTCCCACCTCATTTCAGGGCAAGATCACCTGAATTGTGAGCAGGCCTCTGCCCCTACTGCCAGCATCTGTCCCTTACTCGATATCCCTCTTCCCTGCTCTACCTGGTCTCTTGTAGGAGACAGGCAGGAAGCTGGCCAGCTCCCAGGACCAGGACTTCTTCCCCCACCCTTGTTTCAGGTGGAGCCTATTTAAGGGACCTGCCCCCTTAAGACGCCCCCTGCCAAAAGGCCACTGCTTTGAGAGAAGCCAAGCCTGGCTCCAATGCCTGTTCTTTTGAAGCCAGTGCCATCCAAGTGGGCCCTCCCACCCATGTCCTCAGAGAACTAAGGGATGTGCTGTGGAGTCTGAAGAACAAGGTGGCTATGGTTCAGATGGCAGCTTTACCTCTTCCAAGAACCAAGGCCCTGGCTTGGCTGCAGCACTGCTGCGTAGGCACTGAACACAACTGTGGCTTTCTCTGACAGGTAGTCCCAAGATAGTTGGATGAGGTCATTGTTGCATTGAACCTGACATTATTCGGTTCTGTTGAAATATGGTAAAATGTCTGGTTTTTTTCATTAAAAAAAAAAAAGAAATTTGTGTTTAGTAAGGTTGAACAGGTTGTCTGAAACTGCAGTAACAGAAATGGAATTTAATCCCATCCCTTTCTAGCTTTTGTTTTACAGCACGACAATAGTTTTATATTGAATAAATGCATTAGCAGTAAATGTTAAAGTTAATGGCATTTTAGTTCTTTTTTTCCATATATGCACTTCTTAGTTTGCAAAGAATGGCTCTCAGGGGATTAACTCTGTTCACCAGGTAGTTTATAAGTGTATAGATCCCTCACCATGAATAAGTCTGCCTTTTGTGTGCATGACTCGAGAGAAATCTAGAACTGCATCCTGTGCCTTTGTATTTACAGTGAGATTTTATAATAACTTTTGTAAACAAAAAAAAAAAACAAGTATATCTGATTTAAAGTTATCTTTGATCTTTTCCTCCTCTCCTGTGTGTGATTTGTATAAGGAGCTTTCATATCCTCACAGACCTCCTTGACTGAGAGGGACAGGGACATGCCGAGAGGACAGACGCAGAGTGGCTCCTAGATATGAGCGTCTGTCACAAACGTTGAAAACTGTTACATATCATATATATGCATGCATGCACGTAGGTATGCATGTATACCTCAGACATAAGAATTACAAAAGTCAGAAGTTAGGAAAAACCATCTAAGCCAGTAATCTGATGATCTATATTATTTTAGGAAAATATATGCTGGAAAGCTGTTTCTCATGGAATGCTGTCCATCGCTCGCTTTATTGGTTATTACAGCTTCATGGGGCTCTTGCTGTGCTTGGGACACTCACTGCAATGAAATGGTGAGATGCACCTGAGGCATTCAACAGCACAGCAGGAAACGCCAACCTGCTGCCCTGAATTGTTTGGCATCCCAGGCCTGAATTACCATGCTAATCATGAGTGTGAGGTGATAATTTGTGCTTGCAGGTACTTTTTAAAAATTGGGAGCCTAACCATGTAGGACGGGGGCATCACACACACACACACACACACACACACACACACCATCGTCGTCATCATCATCATCATCATCATCACCATCATTATCTTTTGTGATGTTTTAGTAACCAGAACACGAGTTGTTTAATAGTAGCTGCATTATAATTCCTGAGCATAAAAGCAAAACAAAAGCTGCTACACTTGCGGTTGCTCTCCCTCCTAATCACAGTAATTGTGTTTATTTTAAGTAGAAGAAAGGAATGAGGTGCTTGTGGACTGGGGGCCACTGTACAAGAAGCTGAGGGCAGGGGTGGCTTTTCATTGCTACAAGTAGAACAAACTGTTGGCTTTCTTCCCTGAGGAAAGAGAGAAATCCCAGTTCATAGCTTTTCTTGCCTCCTGTGGTCCCACTCACTGGTGACTCCATGAATCTGCAGCAAGAAGATCAGACAGCGACAGGAGACACTGTTGTAAGTGCTGAACTGCTCCATAACCTCCCACTGCGGAAGAGGAGAGTCATAATAAGAGAGAGGAGACTGAAGCATAAACCTAGGAACCATAATACAAGAAAAGAGGGGGAAAAAAAGCAAAATATAGGAGCTGTACACTGTGCTTTATACTGCGCACAAAGCATTTATATTCAGGACATTTTGGAGGAATTCAGTCTTAAGAAACTATATTTTGAAGGAGATCATAGGAACAGATAGATAGGGAATGAAATCAGTGGGCAAGGATCAGAGATGGGGCCGGTAAATTTTAGGCAATAAAAGTTTTGCTCTGGTAAATTTGCTCCTAAAATTATAATCATTGGGGAAATGGATAACTTCTCTAAAATAAAGATTAAAATTTATTCTTTTATGGGTTTTTGGTAGTTAATGGGTGTGAGAATATTCTCTGTCTCACCTGAAATGAGAAAGCCTGAATATGACACAATAAACAGGGAGAGAAGAGGGAAGATTAGAGGTGAGCAAGAGACTGCAGAGAGCAAGCTGTGTTCCGAGGACTTCACGTGTGGTTAGGAAGGACCACGTTCTCAAGATACTCATGGGTAGATTTTTTTAAGAGGGTGTTAATTTTGCATTATTATAATAGTTATACCTAGGGGAAAGGTGGATTTGGGCTCACAGTTTCAAAAGTGTTGGCCCATGGTCACTTGGTCCGATTAGTTTGAGTCTGTGGTGTCTCCATGTGTGGCACATCTCCCAGGAAAGATGTGTGGCAAAGGAGGCTTCACATTTATTGGGAAGTAAAGAGCAGGAACCAAGATTTCAGTCCCTTTCAAGGACTCATCCAAGGAGCCTAACTCCCTCCCTCCTTGCCACTCAAAGGTTCCCACCAACTCCCAGTAGTGTAAATGTGCCTGGGATGGTGGGTCTTCAGGAGATGTTCATTTCCAAACTACCGCCCTTTCTGGCCTGATCCTTGGTCTGCCGAACTAGAAACTGAGGTAGGACCCACCTGAACTCCAGAAGAACCTCTGGGTTACACATGGGTGTCAAAATCTGGGAAAGCAAAATGAAACCAACCAACCAAACAAGCAAACAAACAAAAACACTGCCTTGAGGAATTTGTTTTGGGTAATGAACTCTAGCAAGTTTAATGTCTCTCCTAAACTGCTTTTTCTTGGTTCTTTTTATTCTCTCGTGAAATCTGGGACCAAACACTAAAAAACAAAAAAGCTAAGAGAAAGCTACGGTTGGACTTTGGATCTACAAACAGCAGCTGCAGAGACATCCCTGGGTGTGTTGGGCACCGTGCTGCTCCCTGTCCCAGATGCCCACATCCACGAATCATGTGTTAAAAATAAACTGTTACCTAGAGACTCAGAGGTGTCCTATTGGCCTTGAATTAGTGTTTTCAATTCTCTTTATGTGCTAGGATGTATTATAAGTATTGTCATCTGGGTTTCACAGCAGCCTTGTGTAATGGGCCCTATTATTATCAGCTCTGCCTAAGGAGTGAAGGAGCTGATACTCTTGGGAGGAAAGTGACCAGTCTTGGAAGTCTCTAGCATTTGAGGCCAGGCTGTCCTATGACAGATTCTGCACTCTTTTTACTCTTCTCTTCTATTATATATAAAAATGCAAACATGAATTGCTTAAAGGATGACTTTATACTAATGTTCATACTACCGTCCTTTAATAATATCCTTTTGGTTTTTTTTTATTGCAAACGTGATACAGTTATTCACAAACTGTTTTCCCTAAGTTCCTGGCCTAAAGTTATGTTTCAGAATAAAAATAACCCATACCAAAGTGCACCGTAATAGTAAGAACGGTCAGGCATCCTCCCGTTTCAGCTCAGCTTGGCAAACCCATGTCACGCCATGGGATGTATTTAGGAAATGCTATGTGCCAGAATCTCCTTATAGTGATCTATAACATATTATAATAATGCATCCAACTCAGAATAGTCAAATAATATGTAGAATGTAAAGGTTATCATACACTATTATGCAAGCTCCCACAAAACGCTGACTCGCTGGGGTTAAATAGAGTCAAGGTTTATGTGTCTGACTCTGAACTAGTCTCATATAAGGCCATCTGCCTTCCACTTGTCTCTTGAACTCTGGAGCACCTTGAAGTCTGCGGAGAAGAGGCTTTTAATGCGCAGCTACTACTTAGACGGCTTGATAAAGCATACACCATAGACTTCCTGTTTTATTAGACGGTGCTCATGTATTTTCATGTTTAACAGGTTCCCGGGTGATGCTGATGCATCAGGTCCATGGACCAAACTTTAAGGAACACTGAAACAGAGTCCTCCAAAGGAAAGTTCTTGTCGTCTTTGGAAATCCCTTAAAATTCAGCTGCAGGAACATAACCTTGATGCAAGTATTTAGAAGCCAATTCAGTGGCATATGGTAGCATGGTTAGCAGCGCCCCTTTGTAAAGAAATCCATATATTTCAGCTGTCTCTGTTCAGCTGTCTCCATGTCTCCATGACAACAGTAAAAGTATAACAAGAAAGAAAGAAAGAAAAGAAAGAAAAGCTGTTGACACTGTTGCTAACACATCTCAGATGTCCACGTGAGTGTTGGTAGCAGTGGAAGAGACAGCAGGACAAGGCCAGTTATGTCAACCAGAGGCATGACATCCATCACAAGAGTCAAATGAATGTATGACATTTCTTAAGTGGGACAAATTCTACAGGAAGATGTTGATGCCACTGGCAGTTTTTATGAATTATACATGATGCACGATTTTAAAATTCAGTGGAAAACTGCCATTTACCCTTACAATAAAAGATATTGTATAAAAAGTGAGGTTCTGGGTGAGAAAACACGAGATGGTACCAACATAATGGGTCGCAAGCATACTTCTTTGTGGCCTCCGGTACCTACCAGAAGACAGGAGCTTTTGAAAGCAGAAAAGTCCCACTTCCTACAATGCAGTTTTACCATTTTGATGGTTTGGGGTTATTTTTGTCTCCTGCATGCTGGGTAATATACAGCATCCTTTGCATTCGCTGGACCCACCCATCATCATACAAGGTGCGTCATCCTGGGGCAATGTGAGTGTTAAGATTAAGACTTTTCAACATGACTAGAAATGGGTGGAGTTTTAGGAGAATCAGAATTCTAGGAGAATTTATTGGTGAATCAATAGTCTATTGAGTCCCTACATTCGAAACATTATTACTAACTCAGGGTGGTTAGAGCAATGGAAAGTGCAGATATGGTACACACAAGAATCTTGACCCTTGAAGAATTTAAAGTGATGGTGGAGCCTTTCTGATTTTGACATTTCCAAATGTCCTGCTGTAATCATTTATCAACCTTTGAACTAAATCTCACACAGAGTTTTGCTGTGTAAAGGTTTACAAATGCTTAGAAACGGAATTTCCATCAGGGAAGTTTCTCTGTGTAGTAGACAGTCCAGTTTAGCACAGGACCTCACAACTGGCCAGAGTGCAGAAAACAAAGCATTAGTAGAAAGCCCAGGCACAGATGGGACAGCTGTACCTCCCCCCACATCCCCCCCACCCCCGCACACATCCACAGAGCAGAGACCATCCCAGATGAGGTATCAGCAGGAGAGAACCAGAACAAAACAGAGCAGTGCCTGTGGGCAGGACTGGACTGCAGCACTCGGAAACACACAGCAGTTGTGGGCGCCTGCGTCAGGCCAAGCCAGTCAACGTTCTAAAATGGAGGGCGTGCAGAGCCCACAAGCCCCCAACCCAAACTGAGGAGCTATTGATAGCTGGTGGCTTCTGCAGGAAGGAGCGTCAGGGGTCGGTCGGTCGCTTGGTTGGTTTTTTAAGGGTGTGGCTCCTGGTAGGTTGTCAGTGCTCCTGTGGATGGCCGCATGGCTGTGTGGACACTGACAGCACAAACTGTACTCAGTGAAATGATATCAAACAAACAAACAAAAAGGACAGGAAGTTTAGCAGGGGAAGAAAGGCTGGATCTAGGAGAAGTAGTGATAAGTAGTGGAGGGGAGTATGACTAAAATACATCGTACGAAATTCTCAAGGAGTTAGTAAAAAAAATATTTTATGTTTTCAATTGAAACACTTTTTTTTCTTGTCTTTCCTTCTTCCAGCCTTTCCACGCTGTTGTGGTTTATAGTGATGATTCGAGGTGGAAGCAGGGGGCCCATGCCAAGGTGTACCCCCTGAGGAATTAAGCCATGCAACAGATCTGGTATAAGGAAGTGACTGGGAGAAAGGAGAGCAGGGCGTGGAGAAGGTGTAGAGGCAGCCAGTGAGCCATTAGTACAGAGGGTAGGGGGTGACGAGCCATTAGTACAGAGGGTAGGGTGTGACAAGCCATTAGTACAGAGGGTAGGGGGTGACGAGCCATTAGTACGGAGGGTAGAGGGTGACAGGGTCGGGGGGAGAGAGGGGCCACCTAGGACACACAGAGAGAAACAGTAACAGAGAGAGCTGGGCGTGGCCTGGGTCCTTACATCAGGCACACACCAAGTGTGCCAGGTGTGCTGGCTCTTACAGTCTTTTCAACCCATCATCCTCAATGTTTTCTAAGCCACAGATACAGGAGCAGTGATGTAGATGTATCTGTTGGCTCTGGGCTCCCCAAGATCAGTGTTAATCTCTGCCTTGTGTCTAGCTGTGGTTTTCAGTGGCGTCTCTGTTTACTGTTTAAGAACAATCAGGCTTCTTTGATGAAGGGTGGTAACTGCTACACTTGCGGGCATTAGAATAAGATTTAGAATGTAGTAAGGAATTGGCTGGTCTAGCGAAGTGGCGGCCGTAGAGTCTTTTCTAAGGTCCTCCTTTTGAGAGGGTCTTAATTCCAATTAGATAGCTCTTGGTTGCCACAGACATGTGAGTGCCACTCATCGCCCCTTTGTGCATGCTTCAACATGCTGGCCACTGTTGCAGTTCAGCTGTTTAATTGCTTCCCTCCCTTGGCAGCTTGCATTGTATTTTCTGTAACCAAGAAATCAAGGCCACAGGAAAGAGACATTCTGGTCAGATCCATCTCAAATCATCTGAGTCCTGTGTCCTAAGTGTGTGGTGTCTTCAGCAGTAGGGGCACACCCTCAACTCCTGAGAGGCAACCAATGACTGCATTGATAATCTATACTGTTTTAGGAGTTGCTTGGACCCGCTTGACCAGCCATCCCAAAGGAGGGCTCTTGTGTCTGGTACTAGAGTTTTTGTTAGTCTGTGATTCTGGTGGGGAGCATTGTCAGCCCAAGTGGCTGGACTTCCTTTAAGATACATCCTCATAGTGTCTCTCTCTCTCTCTCTCTCTCTCTCTCTCTCTCTCTCTCTCTCTCTCATATATATATATATATATATATTGCAGTTTAGGTAAAAGTAAAATAATATGATTCTTTGAGGTTTTATTGAACAGCTTTAGTGTTATTTGTTGCTTGTCTCCTCCATCTGTATTGACCTTCATCCTTGGACCCAGTGAAGGCTACCTCCCACCCATTATTCCATTACCTACTTCATCCCACCTGTATCCTGCTATGCCCCGCCCACCCATGCCTTTATACTTTCCTGATCTCTGTGGCTATTCTGTGTTGTCTATTCACATATGAGGATTTGCAATCAGGAACCATAGATGAGAGAGCACATGCGGCATTTGTCTGTCTGGGTCTGACTTACCCTCATTCAATATTATCTCTTCTAGTTTTTACCAATTCACCTGCAGATTTTGTGTTTCTTTACAGCTAAATGGTATCCATAGTCTATATATATTACATTTTTTTATTACCCATTTATCTGTTGAAAGACACTCAGGTTGTTTCCATTTTCTGGCTATTATAAAGATAGCAGCCATGACCACTACTGAGCAAGTATCTGTGGAGTAGAATGTGGAATTCTTTAGGCATAGCCAAGGACTGGTATAGCTGGGTTATATGGTGGATTTATTTTTAGATTTTTAAGAATTCTTCATACTGATTTCCAGAGTGGCTGCACCAGTTTGCATTCCTCCCAACCATGAGTAAGGGATCCTTTTTCTCCACAACCTCACCAGCATTTCTTGCCAGTTGTTTTGTTGACCTTAGCCATTCTGACTGGGAAAAAAATGAAATTTTACTATTGCGTTAATTTATAGTTTCCTAATTGCTAAGAATGATGACTACATTTTGAGGCATTTCTTGGACGTGTTTTTTAAAATTCTCTTCCAACAACAGTTTCCCTTCCCGCCACCTCCCCTCTTGCCAATACCCACCCCTCCTCCATTGCCCTTCAGAAAAGAACAGGCCTCCTGGGTGTATCAACTGAGGATGGCGTAACACGTTACAATAAGGCTAGACACACAATCTCATATCAGGGCTGGACCAGGCCACCCAACATTAGGAAAAGGATTCCACGAGCAAATCTCTGTCCAGCAGCCTCACAGCCATACCATGTTTACAGAAGGCCTGTGTGCTCAGACCCGTACAGACTCCCTGATTGTTGCTTCTGTCTCTGTGAGCCAATATGAACCCTGCTTAATTGATTCTGACATTTCTGTTTCTTCTTTTGAGGACTATTTAGATCCCTAGCTGATTTTTGTTAAGTTGGATCTTAGTTCCCTTGAATCTGTGGCTGTTTTGTTTTGCTTTGTTGTTGTTGTTGGTTTGTTTTTGTTTTGTTTTGTTTTGTTTTTTTAGTTTCTTGTATATTCTGGATGTTAGTCCTCTGTAAGCTGTATGGCTGGTAGAGATTCTCCTCCGCTCTGTGGATGTGCTCCTCACTAGATTGATTGTTTCTCTAGCTTTATGGAAGCTTTTAGTTTTATGTGGTCCCAGGTGTCACTTATTGGCCTAATTCCTTTAAAAGAAAGAAAGAAATGCAGAGCTTGGGCCTAATCTCAGATGCCCTAAATCAGAGTCTACCCTTTCATTTCCAAACTACCCCCCAAGTGACTATTACTCACGTTAAAACTTGAAACCCTCTACACTAAAAAACAGAGTCTGAAGTAAGTATTTAAGTTCCAACTTCATTTGGAAGGTGCAAGCCCAAGAAACAGTAGCAGAAATTACAGTTATGATGTAGCAGTGAAATAACTTTAAACTTGGGACCATCACAACATGAAGAGCTGCATTAAAGGGCCGCAGCAGTAGGAAGGCTGAGAACCACTGGTCAAGGAATGGCAAGACAAGGGAAGCCCCAAGCACTGAGATGGGGCTGTGTGTGGCTGCAGAGTCCGGAAGGGCAGAGCGCGTCGGTCAGTCGTTGGCTTTGCTCTATGTGTATACCTTCCCATCTTCTCCATGCCTCGCTCCCGCTCTTTGCTGGTTGGTTCTCACAGCCCTGAGAGCTGATGCCTCTGTTGTTCAGGGTGACAGTGTTCGGGTCTGAAAGTAGAGAGGTGACTGTAGGTCAAGAAGGTAGAAGTGGGAGGTGGTTATGGATTAAGGATTCATAGAACACACAAAACGTGTGTCTGAACATAATGGATTATGGGTATCCCCATGCAATTATGTCACTAGAAGTGAGTCGAAATCACATTTATTTGTCAGCCATCAGAAACATAGAAAATCTTCTGCTGACAAAGTAACTCACCAAAGGGTTATGAATCGTAACAGGAAGTTGACATCACAACTTGGAGTAAATGAAGTCTTTTTCAACACTTCTCAGCACTCCCTGGCTCCTTGAGTTATAACATTCTGTTCCTTCGAGATCACGCAGGATTTGCATCCTATGAGTTGCACTCCCGACTTTGTATTTCTAGCCCTGCCTCCCCACGATTAATATGAGCAAACCTGTGGTGTGCTTAGAGTACTGCCTGCATCTCAGATATGCAGTTTATCCCTATTCCTACAGGGTACTATCCAAAACCGCTCTACACAGGTTTTGGTAGCATCACGCCATAGCTGTACCCATGCGTAAGCTAGAAGTGAGGTCTATGATTAAGCAATAATCTAAGCCAGTAAACTAGTAGGCAAAGTATAAACATCAGTGACACCAGGGAAAGAGGGTAATCTCGGACCCAGGAGATGCCAGTGCAGACTCTCCCAAGTGTGTCACTCCTGTGAGAGAAGCTGACTCAGTCCACACAGACTTCACCCAGCCTGGAGTCCTGAGAGATTATGAGGTGGGGAAATCCTGTCGTGAGGCCCTATCCACAAGCACGGAGAATACAGCTTTTCATTTTTACCATTTCTCTCTCTCTCTCTCTCTCTCTCTCTCTCTCTCTCTCTCTCTCTCTCTCTCTCTCTCTCACACACACACACACACACACACACACATACACATCTCTTGTAAGGCTCTGGTGCTCTTAAAATGAAAGATTCTTCAATTATTTCTATAAAAGTGTCTATTTTGTCAAGGAAAGTCTGTTCAAACACAATAAGTAAAAACCAGCCATTGAATTTTAAACCATCTGCATATTTATAGACAGTAAATCTCCCTAACCTCTAGAGTTTGGGAAACTCAAGATTTCCACGCCTGAAAACGCAGAGAACAAAAGAGAGCAAAAGAAATGAAACATGTGAAGAGACAAAAAGCAGAAGCAGCTTTTTGAGGCCTCCGGGTGCCTGTGGAGGCCTCTCAAGCGTGTGTCCGCTCACACCCCTACTGTGCTAGATGGTGTTCACAGTGTTGGCGCTGGACTCTAGATCCCTGTAGGGCAGTCCTCACAGGCGTGGGCACTCAGACGTGTTTGTTGTGCTCTGAGGAAAGGAAGTATATTTCAAATCCTACTTGAAATTCCAGTCTCAACCTACGTGGCTCTCCAGAAGCTTGCTTTTCGCTAACGGGCCATTTCTTCAAGTTGTGCTAGAAGGAATGTTGCATAAAAGTTAATAGACATGGCCAGTGTGCTTCTACGAATGTGTTCTTGGTGGATACGTGACTTCTTATGCTATTTTATAAAAAAACAAAAGCCCTCCCTACCTAGGCTCACATGATAATGGATATTTATTTCCCATTGGTGGTTTGTAAATCAGTTCTGGATTCATTGACACCAAAAATATTCCTTACCTCAGTATTAACATTCCCTTCTGAAGATTTTTCATGGGTCTCAGGGAGATGATGTCTCTGCTAAGAAGAGGGGCTGCGGGCTTTCTTGATGTGTCTGTTGCCTTGGTTTGAGCTTCTAGAAGCTCCACACCTCAGTAATATTAATGCTTGATAAGGTAAAGCCCGTTAACTCACCTAAGAAGACCATGCTTGAAGCATGAGTTAGCTGGTAGCCTTTTAGCTACTCTGTAATTATTGAGCCCCTTTGAAAATTTATGAAAATAAATGCATCATCTAAGGGAACAAACACCTATTAGTCCTGACTGTTCACTTTTCACATTGAACCAAGTCCCTCAATAAGTAATTACTCAGATAGGTATCTGTCACTGCACAGATAATACATGGTTAAGCCCTGCTGTCACCATGTTGATTAGCAGTGAACTATGGTATTTGCTGACCTAACAGGAGTGACATGCTGTAAGTCTCATTTTTCACAACTAATTATCTATAAATTGTCTTCTAATCTACAAACACATAGTGCTTTAAAATAGGCTTATTGATGATTCCAATATAATTTTCAGAATTTTGAACATTTAAGAGAGATTCTTCAAGTTCATAGACAATTTGGATTGGTTTATAATCAAGAGCCTATAACAGATAAAATAGCACAGCAAACAGTGAGTCTGTATACACTGTTTTAACCAGAGAGAAAATAATTCTGCAAAAAATTATATTTTTATTCAGCCTAAAAGTGGAAGATGAGATGCAGCAAAATTAATATATTTTATAAAATCTCTTATTAACATTTAATATTTCAAAGCATGTTTCTGTGCAATTCAAGACTCATACTGTATGCACTAACCATGCTCCCATTAATACCCCAGATCCTTGAGATAGCCAAAGAAGCACTCATATAAAAGATACAGCACCATTATGCCAATAGATGAGACAGCCAGAAACAAAAAAATAATAATAATAAATTTTTAAAAAGTAGCATCTGGGAATCTCTTAAAATATACAACTTGGGACACAAATTACTCCACATTTATGTACCATGCTTGAAAAGAAAACATTTACTTTTCCTTATGCTGCAGACATAAAGTGGTTTTAGACTGCATTAAAGAGGCATATGTAGGCACAGAGGAATTTTGAATTTTTAAGTGCTATCTTCTTTGAACATTACCCCCAGCCCGAAACTTTAATAAGGATAGTATTTATAAGAAAGTTTCCTCAAAAAACAGCCTTGTAGTTTTACTTTGGAAGAAATTAAAATATATATGCATTATTAAGTATTTGAACACTTACAATATATCAAAATATTTACTTTGAGGAAAAAACTCTGATTATTAAACCTGAGCAATCATTTGCATTTATTTTATATTAAGAAGATTCAAAAGAGATTACAACATAAATCACTTTATATTATTAGAAATGTTGATAGAAATTCAGTGTTCCCAATAGACCTTCTTTCCTGTCAACGGTCTCTGACGTTCTAGAAAACAGTTTGGCTCTTTTATTGGGATGGATGGGACATAATTATTCTATACTTATTTCGTGTCCTTTCTCCCTATTCCTAGCATTCCTCCTGCTTACCACAAGCCCTCTCTTAGGAAAACACTTTTTAAAAACACCTCTTTTCCCTAGCACCCTTTGCTGTACTCCACGCTTCCTTTACCTCTTCTTTTGGCAAATTGTCCACATCTCTGCCAGACTATCAGTATCTCCCATGGCATCAAGTACAGCACTAGTCCTCAGGGAGTTTTGGGAGGGGGATTCTAAATCATCACTAGATGGAGATTTCTTACCTAATTTCTATTAAATTAACGAAGGCAGAAAAGAATACTTGTTAATAATGTAGCCCATGTTTTACTCCCCCCATAAACAGAGAATTGGGGCACCTACGAAGAGCAGCTGTATGTACGGAAACATAGGTGCTAGGCTAAGAAGAGGTGAGTGTGACTTCATCAGTAAGTAGAGAAACCAACCACGCCCTTGACCTCCCTCATAGAGGTGTGTGTCTCTATGTCACACAAGATAAGTAGGAGCTGCCATTCTGAGTGCTGTATACATCATAAAACTGTGGGGTGGCCATGCCTTCCTTCCCGTGATTCAGAGAAAGTTAATCACTACACATGTGTGGTTTTAAGATATTATTCCATTTGCCTTGGTGTTCAAATGAAAAGAATTTCTTTTACAAAATGAACCAGGCTTGGCAGTGCAGGCTGATAATTCTAGCTACACAGGAAGCTGAGGCAGGAGAATTCTAAAGCCAAGGCCTGCCTGGGCAACTTAGTGTAATCTTGTTTTCAGTTTTTCAAATAAATGGAAAGAGGGCTCCTGGGGGTATTATTTTTTTTTTAAGCACAGTGCTAGAGTGCTTGCCCAGCATGATCCAGGTATCGTGTATTCAGTCTCCAGTATTGCCAAAAGGAGTGACAATCTGGAAACTGTCCTTCAGAACACCGAGGCTTTGCTCCTGGTGTTCTCAACCAAGCCTGACTGAAAACAAATTAGTATTTTCAGATGCCTTAGAAGTTCATACAAGACAGCTGAAGAACACCCAGAGGGAGTGTTCAGCTGTGTCCTATGCTGAGGGCGTTGGGCATGTCATCTCTCTTAATTCTCAGGGCAGACATTTGTAGGCGGGCTGGCGACCTCACAGTCCTGACTTTCCGGTGAGCAGGTTATGACTGAGATTAATAAATATCTTAAAGTCATCGAGATGAGTCTCCATTTGTCTTACTTCAATACCAATCTCTCCTATCTATCTGTCTGTCTGTCTGTCTGTCTGTCTGTCTGTCTATCTCCTCTCTCCTCTCTCTCTCCTCTCTCTGTAAATAGCCTTGGCTGAATTCTGTTCAATTTTCAAGAGCTACAATTCCATGAGGAAGCCTATTAAATGGGAAGAATTCCATCATTCCGTTTCAAATTGCTCTGAAGATGCCTGTGGCATCATGGTGATCTTTAAGGGGTATTTAAAGAAAATATTAGCATCTTTGCCTAAAAAGGACTTTAAAGATACTGATTAACATGAAAAATGCATACTCAAATACATCTCTTTAATGAGTTATTGCTTGAGTAAGCTATGCCTTTGGCAACGCACAAACTTTCCAAATATTTAATTTATGATCAAGTATTAGGATTTTGCTCTCAAATGTAACATTTGGATTATGATAACTTTCATTTTAAAAATTAATATTCCTTTGGGAAATTAATTTTGGTTTCCCCCTATCTTATTTGCTGACAATGTATGAACTGTTTTCTCTTGAAATTTTATAGGGAATTTCCCACTGTAAGAGGCAAAGATTATCAAGTCATTTATAGCAAGATGGGCCATTAGCAGAATAAATGATTGTATTCACAAACGCAACTCCAGTTTTTCAACCTTAGGTGGTTTTCTGAGAAGATATTTATAATTTGTAATTTTGAAAGAGAGAGAGGGAGAGAAAAAAAAAGAAATCATTTGCGTAGTAGATGCAAGTACCTGGGTCCTAGGCTGGGGAGATGACTGTGTAGATAAAGTGCCACCAACACTAATGTGAAGACCCAAGTTTGCATCCTAGAACTCATGATAAAAGCTGAGTAGCTTCACACACCTGTAACCCCAACATTGGGAGAGGCCAGAGAAAACTGGGTTCTTAAAGCTGATTGGCTAGCCAGGTAAGTCCTATCAATGAGATTCAGGTTTATTGAGAAACTCCATCTTAAAAATTAAAAGGTGGAGATAGATCAAGAAAGACACTTGATGTCTGCTTGTGGCCCCCACAAGAACATACATGTGCATGAACATGCACAGTAACAAATACATGTACCACACCCACAACACAAAACTTTCCATGCAATGTGGCACATACAGAATAAACCCAGGAGTCATCACAGGCTTGAGAATAGTGTGCATGATGTATTTTGGTTATTATCCTACAACGTGGTATAGGAGATCACAGCTTTAATCAGAGGAACAGGAAAGGTGTTTAAAAGCTGGGGTGTTTTTCTTTTGATTATGACACGTGTACTAAGATTGACAGGTCTATTGATTCAAGGGACCTTGTAGCTATTAATTCCAGGAAATGTATGTGATGGGTGTACCACAGTAAATGCAAACAACCACAAGCAATTGAGAACACATACATTGGCATCACAATACAAAGCTTAGCAACTGTTGTCATATTTTATATGTTTACTTGCTATTATGAAGAAGATTGTGTCTGTTCTGCATCTGTTCCCTGGTTTCAAAAGGAATAGGAGTAGCAATCGTAGGTTATAATGATGTCTATACATATCTTACTTAGATTTTTTTTCAGAATTTTCCTTATGAACTTTAAACTTTCTTACACTTGCACAGTCAGCCCCATCCTTTACTCTCCCTCGGCGTAAAGCTATCAAGTGATCTGACAGCACCCCCAGCACTAAACGCAGCTCCTCCACGTTGCCCAAGAAATACAGTCAACGTCTCTAATGCATTTCAAAGGTTTGAAGAATATGCATTTTTGTCTTTTATATTCAAAGAAAATGGTGCTGACTAAGGCACCCGAGTGGATTATATGTCTTCATTCATCCAAGAATGAGTCAGCTAACATATTTATAATGCCACTTTCACCTTCTCTTTCTGTTCTCTCCCCATGAACTCCTAAAACTTCCGAAGAGCTTGGCTGCCCTTCGTCATCTCCTTCCCGGAGGGAGTCTAAAAGCCGGCATTATGTAGGAAAGTGGGAGCTGGAAATGTTTCTCCTAAGTGGAAAACTGCTGCAGACTGATGTGATTCTGAGCACTTCTGTTAGGTGCTCACCATATGCTGCTCTCTCTGTAGTAGAGGGAAGGAAATACACGATGTAGGGTTTGTTCTTGTGTCAAGGAGCTCAGGGTAGTAAAAACAGGTGTGTAAGCCAGAGCACTGTAGAGAAAATACAATCAAGCAAGTGCCTCACACCTGTCAATCAGCTCAAATGCCTGTGCCCCTTGTAGAAGCAATAGTAAGAAGTTACATTACTTAATCTTTTTATATAACGGAGCTTGCCTATCCAGAGGTTTGGGAGTCAAATTATTTGTCCTGAAAAGGTATAGAATGATATACATGTTAATCTATCCAGATTTTCATATTTAGAGAAGTATTTTTTTTTCATCTGGAGCAGCCCACTCTGAGGCTGTGTGGTTCTGGTTAAAGTATTAATGGCTGTCTTCTGGTTGCCTTACTGGAAGAAACAATTTATTGTCAAACTTGTTAGCTTCCAGTTTGCCTTTCTAGTTTTTCAAAGTGCAAGACTTTCTTTCACAGTTGATACACCAAGGAAACCCTATACTTTTTCCAGTAACATCTTTAGTTCACAGTACTTGAGTTACTTTGTTTATTGATCCCACTCTTGACATCAAGATGGGATCTTTTATTATATACCCGTATGATGGGTGACCAGCCCTACACTAAGTGAGATCACTCTATCTAGGCTGGGCTGGAAAATGAAAGCTCAGCCTCACACTCCACTTAGAGGTGTCAACATTTGAGATTCAGTAAGAGGCTGTTAAGCAGTTAGCTCAGGAAATACACGGTCAAGATACAGGTTGGCAGCGGGCATGGTGGCACAGCTGTAATCCTACATAGTGAATTTAAAGTTAGCCTGGGCAACTTAGTGACACTTAATCTCAAAATTCCCAGAGGAATCTGTGTGTATATCTCTGAACAAGCTTGCCAAGCACAAGCGAAGCCCTGAATTCAGTCCCGAATACTTGAAGAAAAAAAAAAAGGCTAGTTGATGCTATTCCTGATGCTTCCTCATTCACAGCAGCGTAGCTGGGCCATCAGGGCAGCCCAGGGACTGCCAGGAACGTGTCAGCGCAGAGCATGCTGGGTTCACCTCACAGTATGCCACGCTGGGGAAGGGTTTGCTCCTCAGCACGGGAGGACGGTCCTCCTGAATCACCATCCTCTGCTCCCATGTTCATTTTTGTCACTGAGCCAGCAACTTGAAATGTTTAAGAGATGTTTCGAATCTCCTGCCTCTCGTCTGGACCACACCTTGTTTGATTTAATCATTACTGCCCAGCTCATTACAGGTTGAAGAAACACCCAGGATCTGCTTTTGTCATCGGGGTGTTTGCCAGGAGTCACTGTGGGGGGAAATGCTGTTGTCAATACCATAGACCCCCCTCTTCCGAGGAGCCGCTTCAGCTGACAAGAAGCGCAGAGAGAAAATACTTCCACATAAGCTTATAATAAGTATTTATACTTCTTTGAAACTAAGCAATAAGCTACTCTTATTGGTTGTGATAGTATATTGCTTCTCACGAATTTTATCAGCCTATCTGTTAATATTTTTGTGTGCACGTGTCACATGGATGTGTGTGATATATGTGAGAACACACACACCACAACAATCATATGGCAGTCAGAGGACATCTTGCTGAAATTGGTTCTTTTTTTCGTGTCTTGTGGGCTCTGGGGATGAAATCTGGGTTATCAGTCTTGGCAGCAAATGCCTTACCCCGGATGCCATCTTGCCAGCCCATCTGCATATTTTAAGAGTTATCCATCCACACAGATGTGACACTGGGTTGTGCAGATGATGTGTTATGGGTTTTGGCATCAGATGGTTCGGGCCTGATCTTCTGATGTGGAGACTCAGCACGTGAGCAAAGCTTTCCTCTTTGAAAGCTGGAGAGAGGAGATTGGTTTAAGCACAACCAAGTATACTAGTTACATAGATTATGAAAAGCTCATGTAGAGAATTCAAGCATTAGCAGTGGATCTGTCTGTTGATAATTTCATATACTATCTGTCCCTTAGAAAATGCCCACTTACCCATTCCTTTAGAGGTATGATCTCTTAAGACACAAACGCAGAGTGTTTAATAATACAGTTATTCAACCGCCCTTTTATTAAGTTATCTTCAACCTTTGTCAAGTAATGTGGTTCTCTTACATGTAGACTAAAATCCATGATTCCTCACACAGAATTTTTTTTTACAGTATCTTCAGTTAGGAAGTCATCTTCTTCATTGTAAATATATAAAGCATTTAATACAAAAGTCTTTTTCACACAGTGAAATGTCTCAGTGTTTATTAAAATAATGACAGGTTAGACAGGAACAAGAGGTAGTGGCATGCTGTTGTACAACAGGAGGCCTATAAATAACGATGATGGACGGTACATTTCAGAGCGCGCGCATAAAAATGTGGAAGGTTTTACTGTGAGGAGATGGGGAATGTTTGAGGAGAATTTGATTCAAACAATATGTGCTATATCTGAATATCAAAATATTACAATTTAACTTTGTTTTCTGTGTTAATTGAAAATGAAGCAAAATATAAATAATAATAATAATAATAATAATAATAATAATAATACCTACAAATTCCTTTTCTTTCTAAATGAAGCATCTTAACTTTAAAAAATCAATACCTTTGTTTTCAGAGGTTCAGGAATAGTAATGCTAATTATTCAAAGCACCAAGTATTTTAGGTATCAGAAGATGCCCAGACTTTTGACAACTGCTGTGATGGGATTCATCATATTTACCATTGCTTGTTGGTATTTTCGGAATCCAAGTTCAAAGCTGTGATAATGTGCCATGAGATTCATCACTGGTTTATTACATCATGTGTTAACATCCTGATACTTACAGATGTCACCTTTAGATAGCCAAATAGACTGTTGCAGATTTGGGCTGTGGTAAATGGACTTTACCTGTGACATATTCAGATCTATTAAGTTATTTACATGTAGGAAAAGGTCTCTGATGTGGTTTAGATGCTCAAGTCTATAGGCATTTAAACCATGCCATGAGGGGGAGACCATGGAGCAAGGATAATTTTGGAGTGAGACCCAAAGGTGATAGCCATAAGCATTAATCATGGAAGAGTAGTATGTATCCCTCAGCGGTTAGTTACATTTCTCATTGCTGTGTCGAAATACCTAACAGAAACAAATTGATGAAGGGCTTGTTGGCAGAGAAGGCTGCCAGCCAGCACAGCTCTAGCAGGAGCAGGAGGAACGTGAGGTAGATGGCCCCAGCGTCTCCACAGGTAAGCAGAGAGACGGTGCTTTCTTCTTTTCCTTCATTCTGTGGCCTCAGCCCATGAAAGGGTGCTGCCGCCACATTCAGGTGGGCTTTTTAAAACTTCTTTGGAAGAGCCCACATAAACACATCTAGAAGAGTGTCTCCTAGGTAATTCTAAACCCTGCGGCCGCTGACATTCAACATTTAGCCCTCATATCTCTCCTTCCCCCCTCCCCCCTCTCTCTCTCTGGAGCAGGGTACATAGGAAAAAGCACATGAGCAACTGCCCCACCAACTTCAGAGGAGGCCACTACTTACCTCAGGACTAAGGAAGCAAGCTCACGGGAATGAATCTTAAGTTTGGCTGCATTTTTAAGATATCTTCCTCTTGAAATTCTTTTAAATTTCCTAAGTATTTTTGAGTTCTCCAAACTGAATTTATTAACTATGTCTTCATCCTAAAGAATCTAATTCAGATTTTACTAACCACATCCTTAGGTTGCAGCAGAAACGACTGCGGTTACCATGGCAACGATGGGCGTTTCTTTTTGCTAGCTTGGATTTTTTATTTTTCTTTCTTTCTTTCTGGGATTCATTCTTTTTTCAGATCTTGAATTGTAGAGAAGGTTTCTATGTATTCACATTGGGAGCAGACAAATTAATCTTTTTGGAGCTCTTTGTGTGTGGTAAATTTTTGGTCCTCGGTCACTTCAACTTAGAACTTGAAACTGAAATCAGGGCAGAGAAGCAGTAACATTACCTGGTCCATTCCCTTTCCCCCATGACTATAATGGATACTGTATTTCTATCTCTTCACAATTTCCAGGTTACATTAAGATGTGCATGTGGATGGTATTAGAGAATGGTTTGTATTGATAAGACTTCCGAATAATTGGTACCAAGACCTAGGTACATAATTTGTGTGGTATCCATCTCGTGATAACCACAGGGAAAGTGGATAGAGGGGCTGATGGGAACATCATTTCACCAGTGCGTGGAGATAACTGTGCAACATGATACATTTGGCAATTTTAGCACTGGCAACATATCAGGCTAAAAACTGTAAAAGTCATCCATCAAAGCAGTGTCTGCATCATTAATTATGGTACTACTGAACTGTTTAAAAAGTGTCACTGGACCTTTTAACACAAGATGACATTGAATAAACCATAGAAATATTTAATTATGACTGTTAACAACTACTAGCGACAACACTTCTTCTGAAGTGACAGGTGAGGTACCTAAAGCAGGATGATGTGTAATAAAACTCAGTCCAGGGGGAATTTGGGAACTAGGATTTGAGTACAACGTGGAAGGACTGTGAGAAACAATAGAAAACCAGAGTTAATTTGAACAAATTCAGTAGAAATATGGATATCATTGGGGGCTCAGCCTTCTTATTGGAAACTGAAAGAATGTAGACCCTTTGTCACACACTGGACAAAAGCCTACTGGAGTCATCCATGTTGGTGAAGAGGAAGACAGAGCCTTGGAAGGAATTAAGAATCTAGCTAAGGAAATTTCCAACTAAAATGTGTCCTGTTTCTATTCTGCTTTGTGTGAAATGTTAAAGGAGAGAGAGTTGAAATATCCTAGTAAACAAACAAACAAAAAAAGGAATAAGGCTTGGTTATTTGGGCAAGCCTCAGACTATTCAGATGACAAAGTGTTCAAGATTAAAAGTCTGCTTGTGAAATAATGGCATGGGAATAAGAGGTATGCAGGATTGACTGTGAAACTCTTGGCTGAAATTTTAAAAAGTTAAAAGCTCAAAAGACTAGTATTTCATCATAAAGCATTAAAGGTGTGCCTCACAGATCTTCCTGCATACATCAGGGGTTTTTTAATTCTAACTTTGACAGAGCCAAAGACAGAAGGTTTAACTCAGAACCACACGTTGGACAAGACCTCTTTTCAGTGCCAAATATCACTGTACCTTCCGTGAGAGACTCACAAAGCTCTTAAGAAAAATGCATCATCAAGAACACTACCTTCTTGTGCTACAGTGAGTGAAGAAAGCACAAGGAGAAAGGCTGCTAGACAACAGCCTTTTCTTTCTAGCCAGAAGAGCAATAGAGCTAGTGCCAATCAAACACAGGCTACTGTTCTGAAAGAGGAAGTGGGAGCTTCTGGGTAAGAGCCTAGCCTGTTCAACACCTTATGTTGTCTAGGCAAGAACCTCAACAGAGAATTGATTAAGTTCACTCAGGCTTGTGGTCTATTGAACTACAATATCATTTGAGTGCTTAAAGTCACTGAATTTCTTGGTGATGAGTCATGCACTAATCTAGTACAGATATTGATCAGTAAAGTGTAGAGCCCATGGTTTTGGACATAGATCACTTTTTTAGATCCATGTGTTCACCCACTCAGAAGGCCCTAAGCAGATGCTTCTACTGAAAGACAGTTCTTTTTTTTTTTTTGGTTTTTCAAGACAGGGTTTCTCTGTGTAGCCTTGGCCATCCTGGACTCACTTTGTAGACCAGGCTGGCCTCAAACTCACAGCGATCCACCTGCCTCTGCCTCCCGAGTGCTGGGATTAAAGGCCTGTGCCACCACGCCCGGCCTGAAAGACAGTTCTTTAAGTGATGTATTTTCAAGATTTGTTTCTGTTAAGTTATAAATGCATGTTTCATACCTAGGTACCGCTCACTATTTTCCAGTTCATATCCATATCAGTGTACATTACACAGAAACATATTTCATGTCTTTTTAGGGCCAGAGTTGAGCATAGCTTATGGAATGTCATGTCCTCCTCATATCTTATATCATTCCATGACTTGGCTGTTATAGATTAAAACACTGAACATCAACCTGAATCTGCAGAACCATTGTAAAGAAGAGAAGCAGAGCAGGAAATTCTGTTTTCACACTCTATTTTTTTTTTTTAGATCAGAAAATAATTAAGTCTGAAAGTAGAAAAAAAAACCATGTGACTTGTGTTCAGATTGTTCGTTGATCTGTGACAGTGGGGTAGGGCTCGTGAGAATGACCAAGTCAACACTCTAGAACATTCCAACCTGAATAATGATTTCTTTAAGATCAACAGAATGAGGCACAGAGAGGAAAGACATGGAGTGGGGTGCTAAGTTGATGCACTAACAAGTTGCTAAGCTATTAGGGAAAGATAAATCACAGGGCAGAGGGTGGGGTGAACTTGTCCTTAGGGAACACTGATGTTTGCTGCTGTACATTTTCTGGAGGGGGGGCACATACTTCTGTGTTCTGGTTTTAAGGTACATTATACTGGCCAGGGTTTAGCTGCAGAGATCAACTCCAGGTTACTGATTCAAGAAGGGATGCATTGGGACACAGTAAATGCCTTGCAGAATAGTTACGATGGCTGAAAACAAGGGATTCTTACATTTTCATTTCCTGAAGCTCTGTCACAGACCTGGCTTTGCAGGCAGTCTTTCACAGCTGGCAGCTGCTGTGGCCAGTGGGAGTGTCATCCCCCTGAACCTCTAATATAACCCACTGCATCACAACCAGGAACATGCACCCCACTTTGACCCGTGTGAAATATCACTTGTCTTAATTGGTGTGACCTATGGCATATCTAGAACTGAACACCAAGTACATAGAAGAGATGCAGCTCTCAAGCATGGCAGAGAGGAATATGACACGGTTGGTAGAGTTGGTGAACAATTCAGAGTGACCTCCCTCCCCACCCCAACAGAGGCTTAATGAATTAAATTAACTAGACCACAAGATACGTTTCATTAGAAAAGCCATTCTTTGTTTGGGAGGCAACAATAAAAAGATCAGATACCTAAAAAATATTTTCCTTAGAATGTTCCTAAATTTCAGGCTGTACTGAAAAAAAAATTATTGGTTTGATTTTTGTTTGTTTGTTTTTTGTTTATTTTTTTTTCTTCTATTTAAAGTCTCTATTGGGTGACTTTAAATGGAGATAATCCAACTTTTAGTTCTTCCTTGGCATTTACTTCATGCCCTTGTAAAATTTGCCTCATATTATTGTCATAGATCTTTAAAGTCTTTTAGTCATTTGTAATCTGTGGCTAGAATTCACCTCCATCACCTTAAACAATAGCTTAGTGTCATGGTTTGGTAACATATTGTCCTGCTCATAAGCAGATTTTGACAATGGGCCGCCCATTATCTGAACCGGCTTCAAAAATCCTGATGTCAAAAATAACCCCAGCTTACAATGGGCTTAACAGCAGAGAGGGCAGATTTAGTAACTGAGTCAGCCTCAGGCCAACTGCCAGTTGCTGGCTGACGTCATACGTTTGGATGCTGTTTCCTGTGACTTAAACCCAGAACCGGGCTTTAGATATAGGCTGTTACAAAGAAGACTAGGAGTCAATAGTGGTGGACAGTCTCTTCCCAGCAGTCACAGAACAGTAGGTATCGTAATGTGGACGGGGATGACTTGGCGATGGTTACTTTGGCATGGCTGCCATTTGAGAACGCTTCACCCTTTGGAATTATTACCTGGAGTGTTGTTCATTAGTGGAACCTAGTGGAACGAGCCGCTTCTCGTGCTAAGGCTTATCTGGATGTAGTTTCACGAGTGCCAAATGAAATTGAGTTGAAAGCTGATTAGTAACAATAGAAAGTGACTAATCTCAACCAACGGTTAATCTGAACTATTTAACCACTGGCTAGAAGGAAAGCAAAAGCAGGCTTAAAGCAAGGGATCCGGGAATTCGTGTTGAATGTTCTTTTCTTCATAACCTTTGCTCTTCCTTGGTAATTGATTGTAGCTTTTGGTCATCTCTACCTTCGTGCTTGCTCATCTTTGATGAAGATAAAAGAAATAGGTTTATTGTTTTGCTTTCCAAAACCTCCACCCCTTCCTGCCGTTATTTACATACACTGAAATCGGAGAAGGTGGCTACGTGTTCAACCATCTAACTTAACAGTGGCGGGGAGATTAGAGAGGATGCTTCTTGCCATGGCAACCGTGCCGGGCACTGTGCTCAGGGCCCTCTTGGTGTATGTCGGCTGACAGCCTCCCCTCTGGTCACCAAACTGGGTTGGTCGGTTGATAAACCTGGTTGCCTTGGTTATGACAATGATGAGTTAAATAAATAGTGTACAGATGAGAACTGTCTCTGAAAATGTAGTTGTGTGTTTGGTGAATACAGATTTTCTCATTAATAATCACAGGGGCAAAATTGCCTGCTTGACAAGAGGCTCTAGCAACCCTTGAGTGCTTTCAAGTATTTAAACAGTCATTTGTATTTGCATGTATGAAAGTTAAATGGCTCAAATACTTGTAGGTTTACAATAAATGAGTTTATTTTCCATTAGTAATTTTTAGAGAAGGATTACTAATGAGAATTCCTAAAATTTAAAAACATATATGGAAATGTTATGATACATATTCAGGGTAGATTTTTTTAAAAAGTAACTCGTAGCACTTTTTTCCATGAAATTGTTTCACTTTAAGATGTATTCAACTTTTTGAAATATTTTTATTTTTTGAAACTAAAAGATATTTTTACATAGTAGTCCCCTGTCTTTCTTCTGTTCAGTCCTTCCCATGAACTACCCATGCTAAAATTCATAGCCTTTCTTTCTCAGTTATTGCTATATATGTGTGTGTGAGACACACACACACACACACACACACACACACACACACACACACACACACACACATATCCTGATCAATCTGTATAAAGTTTCTCGTATGTATATGATTTCAGGGCTGACTGTGTGGCATTAGCTAACCAATTTAGGGCCTCTTCCTTGAGGAAATCTATTTCTCCTACTCTCAGCATTCCTTAGTTGCCTGCAGTAATAATTTTTAAGAATACTATTATTGCTAGTAATTATTGGTAAAGAAAAGTATCTAAATAGAATATATTTGAAATATTCATTGAGCAGAGCAAAAAAATCAATAAAGTAGACTCCTTTTCTGATACTGTAATTTTCTTTTTAATTTATAATTTCTGAAGGCTATTTTCTGTTATGTTTCTGCATTTGTTCTATTTTTTTTTTAATGTTTCTCGCCCTAAACCAGGTATTCATTTTCAATGATAGCTAGTAACTCATGTTTATCGTAATTGAAAGTGATATTAATATTTAGGGGAAATTTAATTGAATCATAAAGCAGTTAGCTCCTTTGTACCCTCTCCTGGCAGTGCCTTCATATAATGCATTGAATTAAAAAAAAAACCAGAAAGCTGACATTAGCAATTGCAGTGCTCACCTGGAAGATACCTCACAGAAGGTTGAGGAAGGGATTAAGAAGCCATTAAGGTCTGTTGCTGATAACGTAAGACACAAAAACCACCAAATATTTGATCATCTGGATTGCCCAGGCTCTTTCTTTGTAAGCAGTTGAGACACACAGCTTTCTGGTGACGCTAACATACTTAAGGTTGAAGGTTGTCTGTGTGTTTGTTTATTCGTTTGTTTTCTTCCTTGTTAATAATTTAATGCAGTAACTCCATCAGGACCATGAAATCACAGAGCACAATTCCAAAATAGCTCTCACAGAATATCGGTTTCTGTCAGGATTGGTTTCCTGAGCTGGGAAGAAGGGTCTGAGGCTAAGTGCTTGCTGCAGAATGGTAAGGACTGGAGTTCAGATCCACAGAACCCAACACCAGGTTAGCATGGCAGCCTGCCAGCCGTTCTACTCTCGGAAGTCTGATATAAGGATCCCCAGGAGTGCTGGCTAGTGAGACTAGCCATTATTGACAAGCTCTGGGTTTGATTGAGAGGCCTGCCTTACTGAATAACGTGGAAGGATGATCAAGGATGATTACTATCAACCTCAGACCATCATATGCATGTGCACCCACATAGAAGTGTGCCCACACACAGGCAAGCAGGCATCCATCCAAATGGGCATAAGCCACACACAAATGGAAAAAGAAGGCAGAGATTATTCAAAGATACTACACTGTACTTTTTCTCCAGTATTGTGTTTCCTAGTAACTACCACATCAGGACTTTCACAAGGTAGAGTTTGCTACTAGTGCAGAGAGGATAGTGGTTAATTGTAGGCATATGGTTATTATATAATTCAAATGCTGATTTCTGCACACACACACGCCCATATCTGGTTGCAATCCTTGTTCTGAGAATCTTCTGTCTCAGTGTTGTAAATGCAGCTCCCCAGTTGTCCCCTAATAGTCCAGTAGAGCAGCTTACAGCCAAGCACTGAGCAGGGAAAAGAATAGGGCTGGACTTCCTGCCAGCCAGGGGAGGAGTTAGAGAAGAGGAAGTAGGGGATTCAGCCATTGGAGAAAGACATCAGGAGAGGAGATGAAGCAGAAAAGCTACAGAGTGCAAGTATCCTTGTGACCTATGCTGGGAGGAGCCATATTAGCTTAGAGGGTTAGGAACAGAGTAATAACTGCTCAGTTCTTGTGCTGTGAAGATTAGTATTAAACATAAAATAGTCTCAATTATTTGTGGTATGCTAGCCTAGTTTAGAGAGAAATTGAGAAACAAACACGGTTATATAGAAATAACTAACAGTTAATCACAATGCCAGACTTTATTCCCAGCTTGGCAGTTAGTGGAGGTTTCTGAACAGAGTTGACTGAATGGTGTACTTAAGCCATGCTTTCACAGGGACTTAAGTTACAGTGGCCACCGCCATTCCTGTGTGCTAATGGAAACGGCCATTATATACTTGTACTTTCTTTAAGCAGACATGTTTGCTTGTGTGAACCAGCAGAAGAGTATGCGTGCATAGAGGTCTTTACTCCATCACTGCCCAGGTTCATGTGTTGTCTCAAAGATGGTAAATTGGGGGAGAAAGCCGGATGAGAGGAGGAGTCTGGTACTACTGAGATCTGCACTTTTACAGAAATCTGAACCTCTTCATCTTTCATGAGTGCAGTTGTATGCAAGTCTCCATGGTGTGATTTTTTTTAGCAAGTCTAACTTAAAATCACAGTATACCTGTTCGATTGCTATGGACACCACTCTGCTTTGGCACTCTGGACCACAGAACAGACTCTGAGCCGGTTGTCTGCTCAGAAAAAAATAAAAGTGAGATGACACTGGAGTCACCGGGAGAGGAAGACTCTAGAGTCCAGGTAACCTCCTGGCCTCCAGGAATTATAGCTTGGTCCCTGGAGGGAGGCGGAGTACAGCTTTACACTCTAAGAGACTCCACCCTGTCAGCCTCAGCCTCAGCCTCAGCTTATCCGTCAGTGAGGATAAGTCAATACACCCCATTATGCTAATCCAGGAAGGAGAGGGCATTTGTGAGCTACTACCAGGGAAAACAGGCAAGAGTGTCAGGGAAGAAGAGTGGAGTTTTAGCCATAGCAGTGGGCTGTAGTGGCCCATCTCTCCAACACTGCAGCCTTAGCAGGTATGGAGGTTGCCATATTGGTAGCATACTCCAAAGGTGCTCGTAAATTAGCCTGCTTAGGAGAAGGCAAGTTGTTAATATAGTAACTTTCTAGAAATAAGTAACTAGTATACGAAATCGTTTAAGAAAGCCTTCTCTCCCACTGGTTTCTCACTCTCAGCTTGAGAGTCATAGCCTTCTCATTGTTGCCCCTATTATTTTTCCTAGACAACAAAAAATAAATTCCACCCAAAGTAGGATATTCCTAATAAAAATATCTCTCTTGGCACAAGGACCATTGAGAAAGTAAAAAGAATTTTTCATTGTTAAGCCATAGTCTACAGATAATATAAAAAAGGGGCATGGAAGTGGAGAAAATATACACTGAGGTGGATTAAAAGCATTTCCTATTATTATAATTTGATTATACATATGTAGATGCTAGTAGATGCATATACATAGGCTGTTTCTATAGGACTGTTTCTACCACCAGTCGTTGTGAGTCAGTGGGAGCTGAACAAAGCTTTTATGTACATGGAAAGCTGAAACATTCTATTTGCATGCCGTTAGTGTGTAAAATGCTCAGCCTGGGAGTAGAAGGGAACATTTAAAGGAAGAAACAAGACTGTGATTCATCCAGCGCTACCACGGCCTGGATAGTGAAGGGATGAACGGAGACGCCAGTCACTGCTGGAATGGGCAACAACGCATCGTTAATGTACCTGCCAGGCCTTGGCTTACAGTCCACGGATGTGCTGTCTCCTAGATGATGTGAACTGAAGTCTGCACGCATCCCCACCTGCAGAGGATTCTGAGGCACAAGAGGTCTTGTGTCTTTTACCTAAGTTCTCTGGGGGTGTGGGACATGAGTTCCTACCACAGTGGCCCAGCTCTAGGAACATTAGCCCGTTAAGTCCTTATACACTGTAAACAAACATCATCTGGTGTCTGTGACAACTGCCCCATCATAAGGCACGATGGTGGGGAGCAGAGAAGTCAGATGTCTCTGGGGTTGCGCACATACGCAAAGTTCCACTGCCAAACAGCAGAGCCATTAAACCCCTTTAAACTATACTCCTCGATACAGTATGCTAAAATTTCCCCGTGTAATTCTTGTCTTTGTGATGACAGTTTAATGAGCACTGAGTCGAATAACTATAATTAGATTTTTTTTTCCTCCGCTAAAAGAAAGTCGGGAGACCAGCTGTAGGCCCAGGCTGGCCGTAAACAGTCACATCGCGGTGACAGGTTTCTTCTTGGCCTGGCCTGCCGCGCACAGCTTTCTGTGCGGTAGTTCTCCTTATTAAAGTGGACAGTTTCACCAATCTGCTCATCGTCTAGTGACTAAAGCGATCACGGCTCATTGGCATTCCTTCTTCTCACCATGGGGCTAGTAAGGTGTAGTAGGCCTGCTGTTTATGTCTAGAACCCTAGAGTTAGCTCTCTCCGGAACACAAGGCAAAGGTGTGGCTCGGCTGTTACACCTGCTTCCCAAAGGGCCCAGTCAGGGTTGGTGATGTCTGTCCCTGGCTTCCTTTGTTTTCTTTTTCCTGGGGGACTCATGTGTGGTTTCTAAGTGATGGGGGTGGGGGCTGGATCAGACAGTCTCTGGCTCTCTGCTGATACACATAGAAACCGAGTCGCAGACCAGAGCCCTGTGTCCATTCCACACGCCATTGGGCAGCTAGACCACAGTGATGATGTTCATCCCCATCCGTCGTCGTCTCAGAGATGATAACTGACAGGAAATAAGAAGTTAAAGTTGCAGATGGCATAGCTTCCTTAATTCTCCCCGTGGTACTTGACCGTAGTCATCACACGTGAAGTTGTTCCCAATGACAGATATTGGCTCAAAGAATTAAGATACAATTTGAAAAATATTAGAGACTGGAGATATATGGTCATGGAAAAGTCGGTTTCTGAAATCCTTAGGCAGAGCCTAATGCAGGCGTCTCTGCAGGGCCGGGCTGAGTTCTTTGTTACTGTCTCTGTGACATTTTTTTTTCCTCCTGTGGTATCGTTCTCAAGCGTCATCGTACTGCGCCTTTACATCATTTTTTTCCCAGACTCACCATTGTTGATGGTATGTGAGGAACACTGTATATGCACAAGACAGTAACACTGAAGGTGGTAAGGAAAAGTCTTCAGTCACTAGGCAGGCTGACCTCGGGGCTCTCAAGCCAATTATCCCAGCCCAGTGTGTCTGCTCAGTGGATCACTGGGCTGTGGCAGGTGATGAATGAGTGGTTTCCATGGCCCTCGGCTCCTCCCTAGGAGAAAGACTAAGGTGGAAAATGATGTTAGCCATTATGGTGGGTAAGCGTGACAGAAGTCAGGTACTGGCTTCTACATCCCTGCTGGCATGGCGCCTGTGTAGGGGACTAGGTCATGATTGGTACGAAGTTCGATGTGGAGATGAGAGAAAGAAACCTTCCTATTCGCTGCTCTGTTTGCAATGAAAACCAACCTCAGCAGGGCAGGAAGACTGTGTGTCATGAGTTTTGATGCTGCAGAGCAAACCTTACTTTTCTTATGGAAGTTGGAAGGAGGTGTTGGCAGAAGCTCACCTCGGTAACTCACTGCTCGTATCCGAGTGCCCTCGACTCCTACAGAACCTAAGAGACCGATTCATCATTTGGGAAACTCTAAACAGGCTGAAAGCCTGCTCTCCTTCATAGGCTTAGAAGCCAACTTTTATTTTAGGGAAAGAGGAGTTGGATATTTGTTGGTGCTCTGGATCCACTTTTGAGATGAAGATTTGAAAGAAGCCCGGAGTTAAAGGAGGTCTCTTCATCTTTTCTGCCCTGTGCTTTTGGAGTGAGTGACATTAGGCAATGCCACCTGGAGGCCATGTACATGTGAAACTTACACTCAAAGGCTCCAGCTCTTTGAGGGAGTTGGTTTTTGTTTATCTTGCCTAAATATAAAGAGGCGTCCATCTAAGGATCTCTGCGTGTAGCTTTGCTGCAGAGCCTGACTGGGCCCTTTGGAACCTCTAACATTCTGAAGTCACATACTAGAGGCTACTAAAACACCCCAAGTAAAGCATACTTACTGGCTTTGTGTTTTATTTGTGGACATGAATATGAAAGATGGGCTAGATGTCTTTCACAGTTATTAATAGATATACTTAACAGGGTAGAGTCACATGACCTAATAGAGAGAGACAGCCCACTCCTGTTAAGTCAACACGGTTGCATAGTTCCATGAAAGTTCTAGCATTCATTATCATTTTAAAATATTATTTATTCATGAATTTAGAATGTTTGTGCCACCAGCATACGATTGTGACGTGAATGTGCCAGGGCATATATGTGGAGGGCAGAGGACAACTTAAAGGAATCTCTTTTATCTTGCAGTTACTAAGAATCAAACTCATATCACTAATTAGGTTTGGCAGCAATATCATGCCATTATCCGCTGAGCCATCTTGCTAACCCTATTCTTTTTGATTATTCTTACTTGTAAATAGCCATAACAAACTTGATTATCTTACTGTGATTATTTAATCTGAAATACTTAGAGTAAATTCTCAGTCCAAAGAAGTCTTTTTCTTCTGCCAACAGGAATGTGGTGATGTGTAAGTTTGTCTTCGGCTTATGTTTCAGAACCACTGAACTCCTTTGAAAATGCAAAACTAACTGATATGGCCAACCAGGCAGAAAGGGATAGTGACCAGGGAGGAGGGTGAGAATGGATCAGATAATCGGCCACTTTCAAAAGACCAAGCCTCCTTTTCTCTCAGCATGAAAGAAGTTATGGTTCCCCATGGAGTATTTACCGAATACTTGAAACAAGCCCACGGCTTCTATGGCTGTGCTCTAGGTGCCTTGCCTTCCAATGGATGTGGCGCAGTGGAGACAGGAGATAGCTCAGTCAGGAAAGTACTCCTTTGCAAGCGTGAGAACCTGAGCTCAGTCTACAGAGCCCGTGTGAAAAAGCCAGCTTAGTGACACGCGGTTGTAATCCCAGCATTGTAAACATGGAGACAGGCAAATTCCTGGGCTCTCTAGCCAATCAGATCAGTTTACTCAGTGGGTTCTAGACCAGTGAGATAAATAAATAAAATGTTGATGGCTCTTGAGCAACCTCCTGCCTCTACAATTTGCTCATGCATGTGCACAAAAACCCCTACACACACACACACGCTACATATGGTCATGGCTGAGTTTAGCAATATGAATCCTACTTTAAAGTCAGGAAGCACCTGCAGTTTCTTCCTTACTCTGTCTTTCACGAGATAAGTGACCTCAGTTGTGTGATTTAACTCCTTTGAGTCTTGTTTCCTTAATATGAACGATATAGTCCTAGACTGAATTCACTCAGTAGCTATTGACTGAGTTCACAGTATGCACTGTGAACTGTGAAATGTCATATTCTTACTGTGCTCTGACACAATTGTGTGTGTGTGTGTGTGTGTGTGTGTGTGTGTGTGTGTGTGTGTGTGTGACACAGAAATAGAAAAAACAGCCCCTATATTTAAGGAGCTAAAGTTTAATAGGATAAACAGCTGCATAAAACTAATACAAGATGAAAAGTATATCTGAAACTTGCATAGCAATCTGTGTGAGATGTGGTTGGGATACCAAAAGAAGAGAAGATAATTCCTTTTGCTTAGTTGGGGGAGAGAAAATCTACAGAGGTGTTAAAAGGGAGATGCTGCAATTGGGGTTCTGTCTGCTTTCTCCAGATGAGGAGCACAGCTAAGGGAGAGTCCTCCATGTGGTCCCTATGGCTGGAATGTGACCATGAATTGATACATTCAAGGGCTTATTGGACACACAGAGAAGCCTTTCTATGACATAAGTAGACTGGATTTTGTGAGAAGCCACAACACTGTTCTGAGTAGTGTTTTTAACTGTTGTATATGTGTGTTCTAGAAACATCATCTGGAAAAGGCTTGATGATGGCCACTAGAGGAAAGGGACCATGTTAGAAGACTGTGCCATAGACACAGGGGGAAGAAGATGGAGGTGACTGCATTAGCTTAGAGTGTGTGGGGGGGCGGGGTTAAGGAGCAAGTTGTCAGGGAAGTCACTCCTCCTAATTCACTGAATGGACAAGGTAGAAAAGAAAGGGCAGGTCTCCAGCGTTCCTTTCAACCTTCATCTCTCAGGAACCAAATCTTCCAAGGCTACTAGGTCACATGCTGAGACCTGCTTTATCTTCATAAATGTACTGAATGGAAATGCAGTTTCAGACCTTGATTTTTAAAAAAAGGTTTACTGTTATGAATTATAGCTTTTAAACTGTTGGGATCGTTCTGTTTATAGAAGAAGCCCTATAAAGTGAGCTCAGGATGGCGCAGGTATTAACACTAGCACTCTGTTCTGAAGACAAGGTACCGACAAGTAAATAGGTACCGCAGGTCGCCCTGAACCACACAGTCCACTGTGAAAGGCAGAAACGAGCTGGTGTGCTTATATTCAGCAATTGCATGAGGTAAGTTCATATAAATACCCAGGAGACTCAGAGGACCAGGCACAAGACAGCTTGTGGGCAGTGCCCACAATTAGTCCGAAGCCAGGACTCATGCTGATCTTCAGTGTGTACTTGGGTGCTATGGTTGCTGAACCCTGAGCATTATTATTCCAATGTTTGGGCCACATTTCTTAGGAGCCTCTTCTCCGGATCTCGTCGCCTTGCCTGCAGCCCACTGTAAGCTGGTGGTTACCCGAGGCACCCCAGTAAGCAGCATCTGCCCATTCCAGTGGACGTGTCTCTCTCCTCATCTTACTTGACCTTTATGCTGTGTTTATGAAGCTCACCTTGTTTGCCCTCTGTGACATCAGGATCGCCCTGATTTTCCCTCACCTCTCTCTACTTTGTCACTGTCAGACCCATGCCTCCTTCTCTTCTAAGCTTGACACTTTCCCCAGGTCACTCCATCCACACATATGGCTTCTATATATAGATGCCCTGAGTCATGCTGCTGTTCCAGAAGGAAAAACCTAACTTACTGTTGCACAGTGAGCTACACCTGCCTGTCCCCCAGGCGACTCAAATTCAACGCTCTCAAAAGGCGAGCCCCATCCCTAGACCTTTGCCTTCTATGATCACAGCTTCTCGTGTTGTGACTAGATATTAGACACTGGTAGGCTTGTGTACTGTTTCATATTTTTCTCACATTCTTACTTCCACACTCCGCAGGTGCTTGGTCACCTTTGACCCACCAGATGCATTGCTCTCATTATCGAGTTGGTACACACACATATTCAGGGGCCTTAAGATACACATAGAAAACAAGTACACCTCCAGGAAAGCCAAGACTACGTTACAGAACCCGTCTCAAAAAAAAAAAAAAAAAAAAAACAAAAAACAAAAAAAAAAAAACCAAAGTCAAAACAAAAAACAGATACACACATGCAGTTCATCTGATGATTTTTTTCTGAACTTTCAGGCCCCCATGGAAGAGTTAGTTCGTCTTCGTTGTGCCTACCCATAGCCCCTGTCATTAAATGCTCATTTTTGGGGGGGGGGGTAGTTTTGTGTGCCATGCAGTCTGTTGTACCCTCTCTAATAAAACGAGGAGAGACAGAGATAAGATCGTCTTTCCTCCTGGGACCTTAGACAGTATGATCATTAAGTGATGATCTTGGCGTTTAGTAGGTACGAGGCTAGTGGTGCCAGTAAATATTCTACAGTGTGTAGTCCATTAAAACAATGAATTATGTAGGTCACAGTCTCTTTAATTCTGTGGGTTAAGAGATCTTACTCTGTTGTAATTGCCTATTTTTCTGTTTCTTTCACTAGACTATAAACTTCAGTGTGGCAGGAACTGTGTCCTGCCGTATGGAGGCCTGTTTGATGTATAATCGATGCTCTGTAAAGATGAATGTGTAACTATGGAGATGGAGGGGTCTGTGGATTGATCTATGGTTTGATGGTTTTCCGCACCAGCCAACAGAGAAAGCCTGTAGTTGCTAGGGCAATATGTCCTGGGGTTTCACTGCTGAAGGGTTCTTGACGCCAGTTCTAACGTTTGAAGTACTTATAAAGAGAAATGAGAGAATTTAAGCTGAGAGTACATCTTTTCACTTTGTTGTGTATTTAAAGTAAATCATGTCTGTATTTGGTATTTATGCTTTCCTTTGTTGTGGAGTATCAATTTATGTGTTAACACTGATTGCTAGTATCTCTGTCTGTTACATACAAGACATTGTAGCATGTTGCTATAGGAAACGGCCAGACCTGGGGATGCATTTCTTTATTTCCAGCAGCTAGGAAGCAGAAGTAAGTGGATCTCTGAGTTCAAGGCCTGTGTAGTCTATACAGTGAATTTCAGAACAGCCATACCTACACAGTGAAATTCTGTATCAAAAAAAAAAAAAAGAAAGAAAGAAAGAAAGAAAGAAGGAAGGAAGGAAGGAAGGAAGGAAGGAGAGGAGAGGAGAGGATAGGATGGGTTTGGATCCGGACCCATCTTAGAAATCCCAAGTTCTATAAAACACAACAGTGGTCTCAGCTGTACTAATCCTTAATTTGATCAGCTATACACATAGTGTTGTTTTGATGATAATCAAAATTAAAGTATATACAGCACTCCATATATACTAGGTCTTCAGTAAATGGTACTTCTCTTCATCTATTCTGCAAATTAAATGTCTCAAGTTAAATCATAGTTGATCTTTCCACCACATAGAAGAAGTCAGGAGGTCTCTACTGCAAAATTGGTTGAGCCGGGCGTGGTACATGTCTTAAATCCCAGCACTCGAGAGGCAGTGGCAGGTGGATTGCTGTGAGTTCGAGGCCAGCCTGGTCTACAAAGTGTGTCCAGGACAGCCAAAGCTATACAGAGAAGCCCTGTCTTGCAAAAGCAAATAAAAAAATTGGTTGATGTCTTCATGAATTCATTATGGAATTGAGGGGTCTTTTTGTCTTTTTACCTTGACATCATACCAACACCTAAATGTGGGCTTCAGAAATCAGACAAAATGGGGTGCATGATGGAATGGCCATATACCAAAGTCTGGTCTAGAAACAGTGGATGTCTAACACTACTTTTCTGTGCCAAGCAGCATACTGGAGGACACTGTGAAAAAGGCCATATGCTCTCTCTCTTTTAAGTTCCATCCAAGAAGCATTTCTGATTCCATAGTGTATTCATATGTAAATTTTGTAAGATCTAGCATCCTAGAATACAAATAGCAAGATATTTTAGTAATTAGAAAATTCATTTTATGGCTCTACAGATATTATTTTATCATTATGTTAAGTCTGTAGATATATACTTATATACATATATGTGTATATATTCCTAAATACACATTTCAGAGTAAATTGACCATATTTTAATGCAGAAATACATAACTGGAGGTTATGAACATTAATTCTCAAAATATATTTAATTTTAAAAGTCACTAGTAGGTCCAGGAAATTTATTTTATGAATTTTGTTTCATATTCCAATAACGCAAAGCACATTCAGTGGCCAAATCTGTATTTCTAAATACATTCTTCAGCAAATAAGATCCTCGGAGTAGAGAGTCAACAACACCAGTGATGAGTCACTTTGTTATCATATATTTCTTTTCTGTCAGGTTATGGGAAGGACACTTGACCCCTGTGCTCTTCTTTCAAAATGTCAATCCAACCATTAGAAAATATTAAACAAATCTAAATTGAGGGAGACTTTTAAAATTCCAGACCAGACCAATACTTTTCAAAATTTTAAGACTACAGTTTAAAACATGGACAACTCAGAGATATCCAAAGTAGAAAGACATGAAGGAGGCAAGGTGAAGAGCAGTATGTAGGGTGGCAGTAATCGGGGGAGGCTATTTCATCTTTGGATAAAATTCAATTAATGAAATTGCTGATATCTTTTAAGATTTAGCAAACCCACATCATTTGCACTTATTAACACATTATGTTTTATGAATGTGTCCAACTTAAAGCTCTTGGCCATGTATAGCCTCATGCTGTTCAGGAGAGCTATGAAAGAAGGCTAACACAAAAATCATAAAGTTACATTAGAGGAGAGGGGAGAGAGAGAGAGAGAGAGAGAGAGAGAGAGAGAGAGAGAGAGAGAGAGAGAGAGAAATAAGGAGGAGGAGGAGGAGAGAGAGATTTATTTTACTGCATGGTTCTTAAGCGTGAAATTTGTAGATGACAATGTCATGTTGCAATGTGAAAACATTGCACATGGTTGCATCTACACCATAAACTCAACAGCTCTACCTCATCTGAACTTTTTCACTTACCAATTATTTCTATTCACCTGTACTTTGAAGATATTAAACAAGAAAGCCCAGAAATAAACATTGTTAGTTTTCAATGCCTGCCATTCTGAGTAGTATGCTCTCTGCTGTCGTGCTCCATCCCAGCCTCCCACCCCACATGTAAATAATCCCTCTGTCGCTCAGATCCGCACTGTATAAGCCACTCAGCTATGGTTAGTTACACAGTACCCATCTTAGCTATCATGTTAACTTTGGAGTTTGGAGTATTCACATGTGTTCAAGTAATTTGTATTGCTCTTAATGATAGACCCAAAGTGCAGCAGTAATAGTCTTGGGAGTTCAGATATGCCAATGAAAAGCATAAATGCTTCCTTTGAATAGTAGTTCTTGAATTAATAAGGAAAAATTAAAGTTATATGCTAAGATTTACAGTAAGAGTAAGTTCCATGCCTATGAAATTATATTTTTAAGATTTATTTATTATTATGTATACAATGTTCTGCCTACAGGCTAGAAGAGGGCATCAAATTACATTACAGATGGTTGTGAGCCACTATGTGGTTGCTGGGAATTGAACTCAGGACCTTTGAAAGAGCAGGCGGTGTTCTTAACCACTGAGCCATCTCTCCAGCCTGCCTATGAAATTTTAAAGAAGAAAAATAGTATCTTAACATTTGCTGTTGCACATCAAACAGTAGAAGATACAGCCATAACATATAAGCGGTCAGTGTAATGAAAAAAAGCAGTAAGCAAAAGCTTTCCATATTATCTGTAGTTTCTGATAACCACAGCAAGTCTCAGAATTTATCTCCTAAGTATAAGGTAAGGAGAATACGATATCAAATTAGTTTCTTAATGTTTACAAATGTACTACAGTCATATAAAATGTTAACATTAGAGAAAACTATAAAGCAAGTATATAAGAACTCATCATTATCTTCATCTTTTCTATCAATGATTGATGGATGGATATGTGGGTGGATGGTAAACACATGGATGGATGGATGGATAGACAGACAGACGGACAGATGGATGATAGCTGGATATCTAGGTCAACAGATATATGGATAGTTGTAGAAAGATGGGATCAGTGGATGGATGGTAAACAGATCAATAGATAGATGGATAGATGGTAGGTAGAGGGATCAATAGATGGATGGATATGTAGAACTGGCATGCATTGTAAACCTGCGCTGTTCACTTTTAAGGCATTGTCTCCATGGATGTATTCTAGTACAATGCCTGTTCCACAGCTTGTCTAGCTTTCCGCTGCCATCTGCTCAGGACATAAAGGGAAAGCTAAGCATAATAATGAAAGAGTAAAGGACACATTAAAACCCTCTGTTCTGCCTCTGAGCTGTTGCCACTTCTTGTGTATTATTCTGTGTATTAAAGCAGCCTTGCTACCCTACCACTTCAGAGCCCAGAAGCAACACACTGTCTTCCCAGTTCCCCTAGGTAGAACGTTTCATAAGGGATACATTTTAGAGCTGTTGGTAGCTGTCAGGCTCTTTACTAGAAAAGAGAAATGTCTGCAGCCTGATTTTAATCCAAGCAAACTGAAGACTTCTTAACAATCCTGAGAGATTAATAGACCAGGAATTAGAAAGCAGCACAATTCTAATGTCTCATAAATTAGTAATTTTCTGTCTGCTAGTATAAGAAAGACGTGAGCAGGAAAGGCATTTGGTTAGACTTTTGTCCTCTCCACTTGCTGTCTGTGTGATCGTGAGGAATGCCTGTCATACCTCTGTGGCTAAATTCACTAGTAAAACTGAGATAGCGATGCCTTATTACAAGTTTGTAAACTCTACTTTTAATGAAGATACAGTTCAGTTACTGTGAGAACGCTCAAGTGTGCAGTAGCTTTCTCAAGAGTCTCCTGTCCCATCAGTCATCAAGAAATGATGAGGCGGTGTATTGGGCACCCAAACTACTGCACCTTTCCTCATAGGCATTTTCGATCCTCGTTTCTGTTTTCAGGCTCAACTCACCACTAGTTCCACATTCCAGAGTCCAAATAGGACGTTACTTACAAGAAGTATGGAGTTCCTTCTAAGGACATGGCCTGGAAGTTAATTATTTCTACTCATAGCTGGTTGGCCAGAACCTAGTCAGGTGGTCCTAACTAGATGCAAAGAAAGCTGAAGGTGTGCATTAGCAAGGATGCAGTTTGCTAACTTATATTTCTGGTTTTGTGGAGGTTGGCAGGCAAACCGTGTAAGTACCTACAGTGGTGTCTCATGTCCAATAAATGCTTACCAAATGTTCTCTTTAAATCACCCAGAAGACAATTAGTGTGAAAGGAGGAATAAAATACAAACACTTTAATACGACATTTTAATCACTGAGAATTTAGGATATACCTTTCTAGGCAGATATATGTGCATTTGAAAACATTGTGTTCATAAATGAAAACATGACGCCCAAGAAATAAGATTTCTATTCACCCTAAAGAAAAGAAGTTGCATAAGAAGTTTTTATGTTTTTTTTTTATATTAGAAACAAGAAGCATACTTGCTTTTGTATGGACATACTTCGGTTAGTTTTCCATTTAGTTCAGGAAACATTAGTGGGTCGATCCAGAAGGAGTCAAGCTTCAGTGAAAATCAGAAGATACTGAAAGAACCATGTTACTTATATCTAATGCATAATTTCTTTAATTTGTTCAATTGGCTCAACTGTAATTTTATTATGCTGAACTTTTCTGTTGTTTGCTCTTTGTATGGATTTGGTTTGAACCTTTTAACATTTTAGTAGCAGGTGTAGAACTTCACAATTGTTGGCCTGTTGCTATTTTCCCTGCTTAATATGAGTGCTTTCCTGAAAATGCTGATACAAACTAACATAATGAATTGAGTCAGTTTTATACCGGACCCCAGTCATGCTAACCTTGCTTAGGGCGTTCGTCCACTCAGGACACAACCCCAGCTTGTCAGCTTCTCCTGTGATTTATCTAACCACACCGCCACCCAGCTGGCAGCTGAACCAGGCTCAGTTGGCCCTGCCTGCTCTTTGGGTGACATTGGCAGCCCGAGGGGCGAACACGATACTTGTTCTATTAAGCTGCTTGGGCTGCCATGACAGAATACCTAAGACTTGCTTAACATTTATTTCTTACACTTAGGAAGACTGAGAAACCCAGGACCAAGGTCCCAACTGCTTTCATGCCTGGTGAGGGATGTCTTCCTGGTTTAGAGATGTCTTCTTTTCTCTCGCGTGTGGACTAGGTCGGGGAGATGGAAAGAAAGGGAAAAGGACCAAGGAAGCGATAAGAATATAACCTTTGTTACTTTCTCACATGTCATATGTCCAATGCAATTATATCATGTCTGGGTGTGGATATGCAAGTTGAGAGGGGTACAAATATGTAGTTGGTGGCCCTGAGCCTTGTCCTGGGTAACCTATCAGAAGCTTCCGTAGGAATATAAGAAAGTATTTTTCCCAATAGCTTCCTAAACTCTCTTTCTCTAATGAGATCTCTGCTTTAGTTCACTTTTTGACCACACAGACGACTTAGGAATTTACAAACTGTTAAGATACCACAATATAAGAAGTGTTTTTTAGAGAACTCCACAGTTTTCCTACAGCAGCTCCCAAGTCCTCCCGGTAAGGTAAGACTGTTTGAACTGTTTCATTGGCTCTCTTGTACAACATAGGAAAATTGACGCTGGGAGAAGCTCTCTGGTTTGCCTGAGGTCTCAGAGCTAATAGTTAAAAGACACTGAGATTGCATCCCAGGCCTTTGGGTTTTTAAACCACACTAAATCAATATGAGTTGGAATTTGGCTCAAGAGCCACTCAAGTTCGGTTTCAATTCAAGTTCTGTCACTTGTTAACAGGAGGCAGTCGAGCTACTTAACTCTCTGGAATCCCTCGGTCTTCTCTGTGGCGTGGAAATAGCTGAGTGTGCTTCATGGGGCTTTATTGAAATTAAATCATAGGCTACACAGAAACCACTTGGAAAAGCACCTGTGAAGAGAGTTAAAATCTCTGTTATCTCTAAGTACAGATCAAATCCTTCTTGATTAAATTTAACTCAGAAACTAAATTTATGTGTTCTATTGGACTTTAGATTGAAGTGTAATTCAAATTACATAATGTATTGACTGATTGTGAAATGCTTTATTTACAGCTTGTAACGTTTATAAAATCCACAATGTAGCTTTTGTGCAGGCTTGAGATTCTTGCCATTTCAGCACCTGTCTTCGTCTCACTTTTACTTATTCACATGTTTATTCAAGATATTTTCATATCTGCCCAAGCAATGGAGTTAAACAGCAAATGATTGGCAGTACCTTATAAGCTTATATCAGTTACAATTTAAGCAAGTCAATGAGTTTTTAAATAATAATAATAATAATAAATAATAATAATAACTATTATTATTTTTATTATTTATATATTATATTATCATTAATTCCATTGGTTTGTGGTTATTTAGTCTTTGCTGATAAAAGTAACTGACTTTTGAATTGTCATTTTTAATCTCACACCAGAAAGTCAATACAAATATTGATGAATACAGGCCAATAATTATTATCAAAGAAACAAATAGTGAAAGAAAAGAGATTTCAATGCTTAAAATTTGGAGAACAAAAAGTCAAGCTTATATGTTCAACTTGTATACACATTTCTCTGGATCTCCACCAAAATACTTACTTTCCTATTAGTTTGATTCCCACATGCTCAGCATAAGAGTTGGTGGCACCATCCACTTATATACGGCCATTGTGGTGGGGAAACACCCTCCTAATATGCCCAGATTTGAGGGTAATCTAATGTGTATGCCAAGGCAAGCTAACAACATATACTTTGATATGTCTTGCACAGAAGTTCTGGTTCCTGTCTGAAAGAAGTAGTTATAGAATTTCATCCATATCTAGTTTAGTGTGATGAGCAACGAAAGAAATCTCATCTGGATGATTATTTAGATTGAACTTCCATGTAGGAAGCCACTTATTTTCCTCAGGCAGAAGAAACCAGACCAAACCAAAACTTCCCACACTAACAGCAGAGTGGCATTAGTGATGTAAATGTCCTAACCTCTGCTCTGTGCCCGGCCAAGCAAACAGTCAAGGGCCCATGTGACTCTGAAATGTCAGGAATAGAGTCTAGTGACTTTGAAAGTCAAATGTAAGTAAATATATTTTAGAACCACTTCCAACATTGCGTACAGGTAGTCAGTCGGTCCTGTCCCCATCCCTGGGCATTACTAAGGAGCTTGTTTTAAAGTGTTTTGTAGAGTCAGAGCAGGCATCTGTGAACACGTGCATGAGTGGGGTGAACTATTATGTAAAATTCATCTCTCTGCATCATAAGAAATCCCAGAGTGACTGTGCATACAGGGGCCAGCAGCTTCCCAAAGTCTTGCTGCGGAGGGCGAATGGGGATTCCTGTAATTTACTTTTCTGTGTAATTGTTACATTGCTACAGCTTTATGTGATGTCCCATACACTTTGCTACATATGTTAATTTTCCAACTAGTTTCTTTAGTTTGTTTTCTTTTTTTTCTTCATTATCAGAGGGGACACATATTACACGAAATGCATGTAAAGGTCAGAGGACAACTTTTAGGTTCCTTTCTCCTTCTGCCTTGTCAAGGCAGGGACTCTTCTGTTGGTTCTGCTATGTTGAGTACTCCAGGTTAGCTAACCTGTGGTTCCCAACCTTCCTAAAGCTGCAACCCTTTAATGCAGTTCCTCATGTTGTGGTGACCCCTCCAACCGTAAAGTTATCTTGTTGCTACTTTATAACTGTAATTTTGCTACTGTTAAGGACTGTGGTGTAACTATCTGATGGGCAGGATATCTGATATTCAGACCCTATATGGGTCACGAGTCACAGGTTGAGAACCAGTCTCCCCTCTCTGCCTCCCATCTTACAGTTGAAGGGCTGGGTTTACAGATGTGTACCCCAAATCTAGCTTTTAAAACTTCTGCAGATCTGTAGTGTAAGCAGATTTACCCACTGAGCCATCCTGCCCCCAGCTGACTTCTTAAGAGCAGGGATGCCACATCTTCCTCAGGGTTGACTCAGCCTAGATCACAGTACATGCAAAGTAAGATTCTGAGTGAGTGGCTTGGGCAACATGAATACACATGGACATTACTTGAAGAAGCTATTACTGTTTATATAATGTACACATGTATTGATACATTTATATACAGTCATCCAAATTTTCTAAGAGTAAGAATTATTCAGTTTTGAATATTTTAATAAAACTTTGAATTAGCCTGATTTCCCCCCCCCCTCAGAGATTAGTAATTTTAAATGGCCTCTGGTCCAGTTGGCATGCTTCCTGTTAGAAATCTACTGGCTGGCATGGACAGAGTTTGCTTTTAAAATTGATCACAGAGAGTTCTGGAAGCTTCTGGGGGGTGGTTTGGAGCTTTTCTATGACACAGTTGTCATGGAAAATAATGGTGATACATATGGTGATCATACTCACTTTCTACTGCCTCTATATACTTTTATATCCAGTTTTCTCCTTGGTTTCTCTTATCTCATATGAAGAATTTGTGATCAGTTGACTATAGTCCGCATTTGTTAAACTACCCCGGCCTTCAAGCTTATGGTGACTATGAGATTAGACCTTGAACCTAAATGTCCCCCGTCTCCTTCATTCTTTAATGAACTGTGACTCTCTGTACTATTGGCATCTCTTTTCCATCATCACCTCCTGAAATCATATATATTAAGCATTTATATATAAATCATATATATAGCATTTATGTGATATGATTAATATAACATTTAAATCATGTTCAGCATTGGTAACCATTAAGTGTTTGTCTGGAATTGAATATTCATAAAATGATTGTGTTCATGTATGAGCATACAATGCAGTGTGGTAGATACAACAATGCGGAAACTCGGTTGTTATAAGAAAACAGTGGTGTTGCTTCAACTAGCCCGGGTGGTTCAAAAGAACACCCTCACTCTAGGCAGGTAGGAACAGGCAGATTGAATGTGGAGGGGGGACAGGGGGTAAAGGCCAAATATAAGAAAATCACAGATGTGTAAAACAGCAGTATGTATATATGGCCCCGGGGATCTAATTCAGTACCCAGGCTCACACAGCAAGCACCTTCACTTACTGAGCCATCTCACTGATAGACGCTCAGTAACTCTCACGAGGACTGTCATACAGAGGCCAGGCAGGGAGGGCTGTCATACAGAGCCCAGGCAGGGAGGGCTCTCATACAGAGCCCATGCCGGGAGGGCTGTCATACAGAGCCCAGGCTGGGAGGGCTGTCATACAGAGCCCAGGCAGGGAGGGCTGTCATACAGAGCCCAGGCAGGGCAGGCTGTCATACAGAGCCCAGGCAGGGAGGGCTGTCATACAGAGCCCAGGCAGGGAGGGCTGTCATACAGAGCCCAGGCAGGGAGGGCTGTCATACAGAGCCCAGGCCGGGAGGGCTGTCATACAGAGCCCAGGCAGGGAGGGCTGTCATACAGAGCCCAGGCAGGGAGGGCTGTCATACAGAGCCCAGGCAGGGAGGGCTGTCATACAGAGCCCAGACAGGGAGGGCTGTCATACAGAGCCCAGGCAGGGAGGGCTGTCATACAGAGCCCAGGCAGGGAGGGCTGTCATACAGAGCCCAGGCAGGGCAGGCTCTCATACAGAGCCCAGGCAGGGAGGGCTGTCATACAGAGCCCGGGGCCGGGAGGGCTGTCATACAGAGCCCAGGCAGGGAGGGCTGTCATACAGAGCCCAGGCAGGGAGGACTGTCATACAGAGCCCAGGCAGGGAGGGCTGACATACAGAGCTCAGGCAGCGAGGGCTGTCATACAGAGCCCAGGCAGGGAGGGCTGTCATACAGAGCCCAGGCAGGGAGGGCTGTCATACAGAGCCCAGGCAGGGAGGGCTGTCATACAGAGCCCAGGCAGGGAGGGCTGTCATACAGAGCCCAGGCAGGGAGGGCTGTCATACAGAGCCCAGGCAGGGAGGGCTGTCATACAGAGCCCGGGCCGGGAGGGCTGTCATACAGAGCCCAGGCTGGGAGGGCTGTCATACAGAGCCCAGGCTGGGAGGGCTGTCATACAGAGCCCAGGCTGGGAGGGCTGTCATACAGAGCCCGGGCCGGGAGGGCTGTCATACAGAGCCCAGGTTGGGAGGGCTGTCATACAGAGCCCAGGCTTGGAGGGCTGTCATACAGAGCCCAGGCTGGGAGGGCTGTCATACAGAGCTCAGGCAGGGAGGGCTGTCATACAGAGCCCATGCCGGGAGGGCTGTCATACAGAGCCCAGGCTGGGAGGGCTGTCATACAGAGCCCGGGCCGGGAGGGCTGTCATACAGAGCCCAGGCTGGGAGGGCTGTCATACAGAGCCCAGGCTGGGAGGGCTGTCATACAGAGCCCAGGCAGGGAGGGCTGTCATACAGAGCCCAGGCAGGGAGGGCTGTCATACAGAGCCCAGGCAGGGAGGGCTGTCATACAGAGCCCAGGCAGGGAGGGCTGTCATACAGAGCCCAGGCTGGGAGGGCTGTCATACAGAGCCCAGGCAGGGAGGGCTGTCATACAGAGCCCAGGCCGGGAGGGCTGTCATACAGAGCCCAGGCCGGGAGGGCTGTCATACAGAGCCCGGGGCCGGGAGGGCTGTCATACAGAGCCCAGGCCGGGAGGGCTGTCATACAGAGCCCAGGCAGGGCAGGCTCTCATACAGAGCCCAGGCAGGGAGGGCTGTCATACAGAGCCCAGGCAGGGAGGGCTGTCATACAGAGCCCAGGCAGGGAGGGCTGTCATACAGAGCCCAGGCAGGGAGGGCTGTCATACAGAGCCCAGGCAGGGAGGGCTCTCATACAGAGCCCAGGCAGGGAGGGCTGTCATACAGAGCCCAGGCAGGGAGGGCTGTCATACAGAGCCCAGGCAGGGAGGGCTGTCATACAGAGCCCAGGCAGGGAGGACTGTCATACAGAGCCCAGGCAGGGAGGGCTGTCATACAGAGCCCGGGCAGGGAGGGCTCTCATACAGATCCCAGGCAGGGAGGGCTGTCATACAGAGCCCAGGCAAGGAGGGCTGTCATACAGAGCCCAGGCAGGGAGGGCTGTCATACAGAGCCCAGGCAGGGAGGGCTGTCATACAGAGCCCAGGCAGGGAGGGCTGTCATACAGAGCCCGGGGCCGGGAGGGCTGTCATACAGAGCCCGGGGCCGGGAGGGCTGTCATACAGAGCCCAGGCAGGGAGGGCTGTCATACAGAGCCCAGGCAGGGAGGGCTGTCATACAGAGCCCAGGCAGGGAGGGCTGTCATACAGAGCCCAGGCAGGGCGGGCTCTCATACAGAGCCCAGGCAGGGCGGGCTCTCATACAGAGCCCAGGCAGGGAGGGCTGTCATACAGAGCCCAGGCAGGGAGGGCTGTCATACAGAGCCCAGGCAGGGAGGGCTGTCATACAGAGCCCAGGCAGGGAGGGCTGTCATACAGAGCCCAGGCCGGGAGGGCTGTCATACAGAGCCCAGGCAGGGAGGGCTGTCATACAGAGCCCAGGCAGGGAGGGCTGTCATACAGAGCCCAGGCTGGGAGGGCTGTCATACAGAGCCCAGGCCGGGAGGGCTGTCATACAGAGCCCAGGCTGGGAGGGCTGTCATACAGAGCCCGGGGCCGGGAGGGCTGTCATACAGAGCCCAGGCCGGGAGGGCTGTCATACAGAGCCCAGGCAGGGCAGGCTCTCATACAGAGCCCAGGCAGGGAGGGCTGTCATACAGAGCCCAGGCAGGGAGGGCTGTCATACAGAGCCCAGGCAGGGAGGGCTGTCATACAGAGCCCAGGCTTGGAGGGCTGTCATACAGAGCCCAGGCACGGAGGGCTGTCATACAGAGCCCAGGCAGGGAGGGCTCTCATACAGAGCCCAGGCAGGGAGGGCTGTCATACAGAGCCCAGGCAGGGAGGGCTGTCATACAGAGCCCAGGCAGGGAGGGCTGTCATACAGAGCCCAGGCAGGGAGGACTGTCATACAGAGCCCAGGCAGGGAGGGCTGTCATACAGAGCCCGGGCAGGGAGGGCTCTCATACAGAGCCCAGGCAGGGAGGGCTGTCATACAGAGCCCAGGCAAGGAGGGCTGTCATACAGAGCCCAGGCAGGGAGGGCTGTCATACAGAGCCCAGGCAGGGAGGGCTGTCATACAGAGCCCAGGCAGGGAGGGCTATCATACAGAGCCCAGGCAAGGAGGGCTGTCATACAGAGCCCAGGCAGGGAGGGCTGTCATACAGAGCCCAGGCAGGGAGGGCTGTCATACAGAGCCCAGGCAGGGAGGGCTGTCATACAGAGCCCAGGTAGGGAGGGCTGTCATACAGAGCCCAGGCAGGGAGGGCTGTCATACAGAGCCCAGGTAGGGAGGGCTGTCATACAGAGCCCAGGTAGGGAGGGCTGTCATACAGAGCCCAGGCAGGGAGGGCTGTCATACAGAGCCCAGGCAGGGCAGGCTCTCATACAGAGCCCAGGCAGGGAGGGCTGTCATACAGAGCCCAGGCAGGGAGGGCTGTCATACAGAGCCCAGGCAGGGAGGGCTGTCATACAGAGCCCAGGCAGGGCAGGCTCTCATACAGAGCCCAGGCAGGGAGGGCTGTCATACAGAGCCCAGGCAGGGAGGGCTGTCATACAGAGCCCAGGCAGGGCAGGCTCTCATACAGAGCCCAGGCAGGGAGGGCTGTCATATAGAGCCCAGGCAGGGAGGGCTGTCATACAGAGCCCAGGCAGGGCAGGCTCTCATACAGAGCCCAGGCAGGGAGGGCTGTCATATAGAGCCCGGGCAGGGAGGGCTGTCATACAGAGCCCAGTCAGGGAGGGCTGTCATATAGAGCCCGGGCAGGGAGGGCTGTCATACAGAGCCCGGGCAGGGAGGGCTGTCATACAGAGCCCAGGCAGGGAGGGCTGTCATACAGAGCCCAGGCAGGGAGGGCTGTCATACAGAGCCCAGGCAGGGAGGGCTGTCATACAGAGCCCAGGCAGGGCAGGCTCTCATACAGAGCCCAGGCAGGGAGGGCTGTCATACAGAGCCCAGGCAGGGAGGGCTGTCATACAGAGCCCAGGCAGGGCAGGCTCTCATACAGAGCCCAGGCAGGGAGGGCTCTCATACAGAGCCCAGGCAGGGAGGGCTGTCATACAGAGCCCAGGCAGGGAGGGCTGTCATATAGAGCCCAGGCAGGGAGGGCTGTCATACAGAGCCCAGGCAGGGAGGGCTGTCATACAGAGCCCGGGCAGGGAGGGCTGTCATACAGAGCCCAGGCTGGGAGGGCTGTCATACAGAGCCCAGGCAGGGAGGGCTGTCATACAGAGCCCAGGCTGGGAGGGCTGTCATACAGAGCCCATGCCGGGAGGGCTGTCATACAGAGCCCAGGCAGGGAGGGCTGTCATACAGAGCCCAGGCAGGGAGGGCTGTCATACAGAGCCCAGGCAGGGAGGGCTGTCATACAGAGCCCAGGCTGGGAGGGCTGTCATACAGAGCTCAGGCAGGGAGGGCTGTTATACAGAGCCCATGCCGGGAGGGCTGTCATACAGAGCCCGGGCCAGGAGGGCTGTCATACAGAGCCCGGGCCAGGAGGGCTGTCATACAGAGCCCAGGCAGGGAGGGCTGTCATACAGAGCCCAGGCAGGGAGGGCTGTCATACAGAGCCCAGGCAGGGAGGGCTGTCATACAGAGCCCAGGCTGGGAGGGCTGTCATACAGAGCCCAGGCAGGGAGGGCTGTCATACAGAGCCCGGGCCGGGAGGGCTGTCATACAGAGCCCGGGCCGGGAGGGCTGTCATACAGAGCCCGGGCCGGGAGGGCTGTCATACAGAGCCCAGGCTGGGAGGGCTGTCATACAGAGCCCAGGCTGGGAGGGCTGTCATACAGAGCCCAGGCTGGGAGGGCTGTCATACAGAGCCCGGGCCGGGAGGGCTGTCATACAGAGCCCAGGTTGGGAGGGCTGTCATACAGAGCCCAGGCTTGGAGGGCTGTCATACAGAGCCCAGGCTGGGAGGGCTGTCATACAGAGCTCAGGCAGGGAGGGCTGTCATACAGAGCCCATGCCGGGAGGGCTGTCATACAGAGCCCAGGCTGGGAGGGCTGTCATACAGAGCCCGGGCCGGGAGGGCTGTCATACAGAGCCCAGGCTGGGAGGGCTGTCATACAGAGCCCAGGCTGGGAGGGCTGTCATACAGAGCCCAGGCAGGGAGGGCTGTCATACAGAGCCCAGGCAGGGAGGGCTGTCATACAGAGCCCAGGGGTGAGATTCCCATGGTGAGACCTGAACAGCAGCATCTATCCACAGAGCCAGAAGAGGAAAACCAGCTTGACCCTTGAGGCCAGGGAAGGACCTGGGTGAAGAAAGGTTGCAGAAGGTAGTGATAAAATGAAGGCCATGAAGGAAAGAGTGAGATCAAGTGAAGCCAGGAGCTTCTTTGCCCAGCAAACCCCTGTCTGTCTCTATGTGGTCCATCTTCTCCTCAGCGGAGCAGAGGACAGCAAGTCCTTGCATCTTCACATATGTATTTGGAGGATGCTTATGTGTACACATTCTTTCCTTAGTCTTTTCCCCATAGTTTGGCTAGAGGATTTGTGCCTTCTAATATCAATTTGACCACCAATGCAAATGTTTCGATGTCTATTATTTCTGAGATTATCCAGCGTATTTCACTACTCTATAATCAGTGGGTTTTTTTTCCCCCTGCCCCTATTCAGTATGAAACATAAAAACCTGCCCAGAGACAAACAGAAATTGCTTGAATCTAGCTTTCCGGGAGCTATGTACTTCACGGGGAGCAAATTAAATAATAAATTAATTAATACTGTAAAAATCGTAGGGAAGGGTAAACAGGAAAGTCCATCCTGGTGTGTGGTGTGTTTGTTTGTTGTGCTCAGCAGTTTCTGTAATGGCTCTGATTAGCATCAGTTCTGGTCTGTGTTTCAGCCACAGAAAAGCGTGCTTCTGCCCTCCACCCCACTACCCTCAGTAAGGTTGGTTGCGTTCACCTAGGTTAAGTGCACTTGGTAAACAGGATTTAAAATCCTTAATCTGGGGATAGGAGGTACTTTTATGCCCTCGTTTTCATGCTGTCCATCCCTTATAGGCCAAGATTTTATTAATTAAAAAAATTTTTTTCAGTAGAAGCCTTACAGTAAAGAAATTATTTTTTAAACCATCCTTTTTAGTTCACAGGACCAGTTCTGTTTGGTTGTTTTGTTTTGTTTTGTTTTGTTTTTCGAGACAGGGTTTCTCTGTGTAGCCTTGGCTGTCCTGGAGCTTGCTCTGTAGACCAGGTTGGCCTTGAACTCACAGCAACCTGCCTGCCTCTGCCTCCCGAGTGCCGGGATTAAAGGTATGCACCACCACCTGGCCCTAGGACCAGTTCTGTTTAAAGATAAAATCGGATGTATCTAATAATTACTTTAGACTTTTTACTAACTGTCAGAGTTCATTCTTTGCTGTGGCATTTTGAGGAGTATGTTTTTATTCTATTTTTCCTGCTCATGTAAAGAAATTAAGAGTTTTGCCATAGCCACAGAGGCATTAGACCTGAGTAACCTTGGCATTGCTGACTACGGCCTTATTTTCTTCCTCTGAGCTGGCTTGAAATATTAATGATGCCCTTGAAAGCATTCTTATCCAGTTTTTGTTTTTTCCTCAGGTATATTGATTTATGTTTTTTTAACTTAAAAAACTTCACAGCTGACAGTGGCTAAATGGTTCAAAAGTTATTAAGTTTTCAACTTAAAAGTAAAACCTAACAATGTCATGATTGAGAAAACATGTCTGATTGAGAAAAATAATAGGCTTCAATTTGACAAGTTTCTCAAAAAGCACAGACCTCATTCTTCAGTACTTTTGGGTTTGATCTTTGGTTTTCTTTCTGGTAGCTGCTAGCACAGCAGTTGTTTAGTCTTGCAGAATGAAATTTAAATTATAGTGACTTCTATCCAAACCTAAATACTATTATATAATTATTTATTTATTTTTAAATAATTAATTCATTTTTGCTTCCAGTGTCAACATTGGAGATTAAAGGAAGACTGCAATTCAGATGTGGTGATAAAGCTTAAGTGCTGATACAATTTAGTATGAAATACATATGTAAAGTCTGAGAAGATATATTTTGCAGGATATGAATTAGCCTAAGTAACCTGTTTTTAAACCTCTGGAGGATCAGCATTAATGAGCTACTTTCAAATAGTTGAGAACATGATCTTGAAATGTTTATTAAATGTGAATTCTTGCTATAATATTTAAGATACCTGAAAACCAAATATAATTGCAGAAATTCAGATTTATTGTCGTTTAGTGACTAGTTCCAGGAACATTTATGATAACTAATAACTAATTTAAATATTGATTATCTATGAGTAAAGGGTTAAAGATGAAGAGCCTCCCTTGAAAATCCCTTTTATTCACGGTTGTGGGAGACCTAGCAGAGTCTACTGCATGGGATTTGACCCCCAGTCTCTGTGTAGCATACTGAAAGATGGAAGCCCAAATCCTCGACTTGGTGGGGTGCTTAAATCAGAAATTCACTTTCCCCTCAAGCTTATCCTTACCCCTGTGTCCTTCCTCCTCCCCGTACTCAAACTTTGCTGTAGTCCATTAGATAACAGCCCCAGAAAGCAAAGAGTTAGCACGTTCTGTTGATTGTACCTTCCACCCGTGCAAATTTTCTCAACCTCGGTTCTTGATTCTTAGAACTTGAGGTGGCCAGGGATTATTTTAGAATTCTGAGATCCTTTGCCAGTCTGTGCCAAAACATGAAAGCAGACCGTAGCTTGTCACCTTGTCTGTCCGCCTCAGGGACAGATCTGGAAAGCAGTCTTAAGCAGGCATTGGGAGCAGTTTCTGTGTTTATGGGATCCCAGAATCAGGTGTAGAAGGGAAGGACACAGATTTCACATGGGCAGACCCACCTGGCCTGGAAACTAGTGAGGCCCATGACCAGAAAGACTGTATATGACGTGGATGCTGCAGTCAAATTACGTTTAAAATGCCATCCAAGTATGTGAATAGGCCTTGAAGGCTACAGATAATGTCTTCCCTACGTAGCCTTTTAATGGCTTATGTTTCAAGATCCTGTGTCTCTCAGCTCTGTTGTGTCCTGGGAAGGAATTTCAAGTAGTGCTCAAGAGCAGCCTTGCAAGCCGAGGCAGCCGAGTTCTGCGTTGGCTTGATTTCTGAGTTGCCCATTTTCTGACCCTAGAGCCCTGGGCAGAGTGCTCTATCTGCTGAGCAGTGGTAATCAAATCTTCCTGCAGGGCTGTGGCTCAAGTGGGAGGGGTTAAAGTCTTTAAGAGGCTTAGTTGGAGTAACTGCTCCTCCATCACCGTGCTGTCATCGTCTTCATAATCACCGACATGATTTTCACAGCTGTTATTCCCCATTGTCCATAACTATTGTGATGACCTTGGGCAAATCACACTGCACTTCAGTCCTCCACATCTTTATTTATACAGTATCTGGCCATGGGATAGTTCAGATTCTGTCTGGTTAAGCAGGAACACTGGGAAGTTCCTCCTTTTCTTTACTACTCAACTTGAACGTGACTCCCCCTTCAATCTCCCTTGTAAATTGGAAGTTAGCTACTGTGCATGTGATATCACCGTGTACTGTACTCCGATCAAAATTGATATGTGAAAATCTGAGTCTTTTGTACGATACTGAAATATTCTGAATTACATATGCATTTACCATATGAAGTCGTTGCCTACAGAAAGATCCATTGTGGAGTTCCTGTACTCACGGGCTCTTCTGGTAAATTAAAAATCAAATCTGATTTACAAAAAGATGTTGGGTTTGCCTGGAACCCTTCAGAAACATCTAAGTATGTTTTTTTTTTTAATCTTTTGACTCATAGTCTTTCAAGAGTTTGTTTAATCTGATTTCTCTCTCTCTCTCTGGAAAACAAGCACAACTGCAAATATTTGTAGCCTGTTCCTGGAGAAGGAGTGGGTGGTTCCTGGATCCTAAGGCAGGAATCCCGGCATCAAACCAAAACAGAGATAAAGCCAGGGAACATGGAATATGCTGACGATGGTGAAGCCCTTTGTAAATTTGGGCTTCAGTCACCTGTGCTCTTAGCAAAGAGAGTAACATCTACCATAGGTGGTACTCTGTGCCAAGCACAGAACTGGGCATTTTATGAGATCTACAGTGTCACTCCCCATCCAAGCGTGAGAAGGCAGATCTTTCTGCTAAGGAAACCAAGGCTAAAGCCGACCTCCGAAGACCCATAGGTAGTAAACGATGGAAACATACTTCAAACTTTTGTCTTGCCGGACAGCTACTGCAGTGTGGTAAAAGGCCCAACATTCCTTCCTGTTTCTCCCCAAGCCCCAAATCTTTATAAAAGAGTTGACAGAAACGCAGAGATTGCTCTACCTCCTGATCTCTGCACAAAGAACCTCCTTAAACCAGTATGGTGCTGGCAGCCAGTCTTGCCTTCTCCCGTGCCTGGGAGCTTGGCTGTCATGCAACCGTGGTTTGCTGCTGTTGGGATAGACAGGGTGGGCAGAGGACTGAGAGGTGACAGACGCTCTTGGCTAGACATGACTCAACAGTTGTGCTCCTCTACGTGCCCCAGTAGAAGTTCCCGGCTGACGGCTATATAAAGCAGTTGTCAGCAGAGAGGTGGCCTCTCAGATTCAGAATGTCTCATCTGCCAAATCGCACACGAGAATAGTGAAGACAGGGCCCATTTGGAAAAGGAGACCTGCTTCTAGAAAGATTTATTGCGCAGGGGGTCACGCCGCAGCCATTAATGTGTTCACCCAACGTGACTCCTCCTTGACCCATCCATTCACGTTTTAAGATGATTCACTAATCTCTTTGAAATGGAGGAATAAGCAGAGATCCTCATACAAGGGACAGAACAATCAGAATCCTGTTGGAATTCTGTCTTCCATTATAAACTAATAGTGACCTTTCTTCATAAACCTTACCCGCATTGTGAAGAAATTGCTGTAGCTTGCACAGTCACTCCCTCCCTACCTCCCCCCCCCCCCATGTTAAGGTGAGGCCTGTGTCCTCATGTTCTAACCTGTCAAAGTGAATATTCTTAGCGAGCTGGGAATTTGCTCACAGATCCATTTTTGGTTTCAAGTCATTTTAAGATATGCTATCTTATCACTTCAGACTTCACAGTGTGTCCTAGAAAACTGTGCTGTTTTCACACTGATATTAAAGGCGCTGTGTGGCTTGGGATTTGATTTAGATTTTCCTTGTGATTTCCCACATGATCTAAAGTGTCTGACCTTTATTTGGCATTAATGAGGAAAACATGCCTTGAGAATATTTGAGAGGAAATGTGCATATTTAGGAATAAGTGAAATCTTATGTGCCATTTTTCTTATAGGCTGTGGATGTTACAAATGATAAAATTCTTAGGCCTCCAGTGAGAGAAAATTTACAAGAAATTTTTATGTAAAAGCCACTGAAGTACAAATATGTGGAGATGAACAATAAACTCATTGAGTGCTATTTGTTCTTAAAATGGTACGAGTTGGGGGGGGGGGTGACATTGAGAGATGGTTCAATTGGGAAAGAGGATTTTGATGCCTCAGGACACAAATAAAAATTTCACATGACAGCATGTGTCCAAAATCTGAGCTTTAAGAGAGAGAGGGAGAGAGGAGGATCCTTGAGGCTGGCTGGCCAGTCTCTGCCAAATTGTAGAGCTGCAGGGTTACTAAGAGACCCTGCCTCAAAATAAACAAAGTGGAGAGCAATTGAAAAATAGACCTGGTATATGTCCACATATAACACACACACACACACATACACACACACACATACACACAAAGGGAAAAAATAGCGTAGTTGGTAAATAGCTTTTCTGCTGTCACACAAAGCCCTCGGTTTGGTCCCCAGCACACACATTCTCAAGTGTGATGATGTGCACTCACAGTCTTACTGCTTAAAAAGTGGGAGAAGGGGAATCAGAAATACAAGTTCATCTTTAGCTACATAGTGAGTTCAAGACTAGCCTGGAATGTTTGAAACCCTGTCTCAAATGAATAAATAAACAAACAAATAGGTCTCCTTGGAGTTTAGGATAAAGCTGTATAGATAGCATATTATCTGTGTCTTGTGAAAGCTCTAGCTGGGACCACGGCTGTTCCTTTTGTCATCTTCTATCAAATCAACATATAAGTCAGTGGCTCCTTTACATTAGCTTATCTGTGGGCTGAGGGTATTTACATACCTATAAATGGAGTTAAACACAAAGTATTGAGTAGATTGAGCAAGTACCATGCCTACACATGCACAAAGAGGTTTTTTCCAGTTTTGTCAACCCAACAGTATAATGAAATACCACTTTCTTTTAGGCATTACTGCCTTCATAAGGACATTAAAAATAGTAAAAGAACTATAATGTTAATAATATACAGGAAGCCCTTAAAAGCAGATGGTATTAAAGTTGTGTGTCTTCATTGGAAAGACTGGAGGAAGTGTGGCCACTCATTCATTTACGATCTCGCCTGACTGCCTGCTGCTATGGGTCTGGCACTGTTCCGGAAGCTGAGAAGACCTTCTGAAAAGTAGCTGCTGTGTTCTTGCTGACTAAATTCCAGACAAGGCACTTCTGCACAGCTGGGCTTGGAGAGGGCAACTCCCTGACAAGGAAACCTCTTTGGAAGGGAGGAAGTTGGCATTCTGGAAAAGAAAGGGGGCACTAAGACCTTGGAGAAGGGGAAAAAGGATGTTCCTAAGAAGACTCTGAGCTGAGCAAGGACTCACCATGTGGCAACTGTAGCCCGTAGCAGCGTGGATGACTTCCATTAAAGTGCAGAGGGGAAACCTTTTACCTTGGCGTCGTCAGATCGATATTTTTAAGCAGTTTGCTTGGCTGCTCGGTTGGGAACCAAGTGCAGAACAACAGTGGCTCCATGTAGGCCTGGTAAGAGCTGGTACCTGATATGCAGATATGTGTGTGTATATGTGTGTGTGTGTGTGTGTGTGTGTGTGTGTGTGTGTGTGTGATGTGGAACTAGACCGTGGAGTGACACAGAGAAGCCAGAGGCTTGCTGTCTGTATGAATCAGTAGGATTCAGTGGCAGCTGGGATACAGGTGAGAAGGTAAAGTGAACATCCAAGAAGCCCTCGTATTAAGATCTTGCTTACGCGATGACTTTCAGTGGCATGTCCTCTGGCCACTCTAACCCTTTTTGCTTCTCCTCCTAGAGCAATGGTGGTTGAGCCCACGGTGTTAGTATGTGTAAAGCATGGCTTCAGGAGTTCGGAAGTGCTGGTGAACATAAGAAAGTGGTCTGCCTCCCTGGAGGGTATCCTCTTCCTGTCCTGTAGTCTTGGGTTTTTTGGGGGGGGTGGGGTGTTTATTTACTTTTTGGGTTTCTGGGGGGTGTTTTTTCTTCCCTGGTAATTTTTTACAAATGTTTGTGTTTCTTACTAGCCTCTACTTTGTCATCCATATGTCTAATTGAGTGAGTGAGGAAGCGTGGATTAATGTGGCTAACCTGGCTTCTCCCTAGACAACCTTATAGGTTTGTCTGCTTTCCGTGTGCAGACTTGTGACAATGCAAAGCTACCATCACATCATTGAAACACAATAATTTTTACATTAAAAGCAGGTTATTTACACACTCAAGAGTTAGTCTGAAACAACTGACCCCTCCAGTGATATAATTAAGTTTGTCAGGGAGTCCCTGCATTTGTCAGGAGTTCATGAAAAATTGCTGATACTTGCAATCTCAGAGCACATTATCAACTACAACTCAGCTCACAACTAAGTGGGGAAAAGCTAAAATGCGTAATTCTCAGTAGAATAAAATGATAATTTCTGATTTCCAAAAATTCAACTATATTAAATTTCATAAGATTTGTTTTGTGAATTTATACCAATTATAAATTGACAGTTTATCGGGATCATGTTCCTGTTCACAAAAAAGTAAGCACTTTTTCACACACAGGAAAATGAGACCTGGTTATGGCTCTCAACATACAACAAAGACCATGGTTCAGGCTGTCTAAGGAAGACAGGCCATACACAAGAGAATGCTGCCTCCATTTCAAGCCCATTGTGATAATGTTGCCATAGAGATGCTGTTGCTAGCACATTGCTGTATTGAGTGCATCTACCCAAAGGTTCACAAAGTTCCTGGGGGTGTGTCCAGGAATTCAGTGCTCACCTGTGATTTCATGTTCAAGGAAAACGCTTCTGAGTTCTGGAGTGCTGAGCTTTGAATGCAGGGCTGGGGTTACAGATGGTGGAGTGTTTGCCCAGCCTGTAGGAAGCCCTTGTTCCAACTTCAGTATCCAGTACACTAGGTGTGTTGGGACAAACCAGTAATCCCAGCACTCAGGAAATAGAGTTAGGAGAATCAGAAGTTCAAGGTCATCCTCAACTATCTAGTAAACCTGAAGCTAGCCCAAAATATAAGGGGCGCTGTCTCAAAAGGAAAACTAAATGGACCCCCAATTGTAAGGGGGTTAGTCCTGTACTCTTGACGATGTTCATCATTATCAACAGGAAATAAGACCATACAATTGCAAGGTTCTTATAGTGAAATGTAGAGGCTGTTCCCTTCGTCTCATTCATTTATTCAAGATATTTCATGGAGTGCCTTCACGGTGGGCAAAGCAGTAAAGCAGATCTCCTCCCTAACTCCAAGGAGCTTAGCATTCTATAGGGAAGAAGGTATCACAGAGTAATATACCACCAGCAGAGAGTACATTTCAGGCTTAGAAGAAAACAAGAGACTTTTTTTTTTTATATATGAAGCTAGAGAGCGCCTTCCTGAGAGGGGAAAATGGCATAGAAAATAAACAGAAAGGACTTAAAATAAGACAAAGAAAGGAAGCACATCCTGGGAGGTATAACATGAACAAAGTAATAGACACAAGAAAGTATGCCCGCCCTAGAAACAGCTGCTGCCTCGAGCAGTGAACATCCCTGGGTCATCACCCTATATCTGGCTGGCACTGTCTGAGGGCCAAGAGTTAGGAGTCAAATAAACAAACAAAAGTAGGCATTGCTCCTGATGGAGACCTCTGTTTTAACAGATTTTATAAGACACGAAGGAGTAAGTCGCTCTGTTGTGCCTGAAGACAGCAGCAGAAGCTGAGGTGAAGCCATTGGAAGGGAATCCTGTGGTGATGGGGGAGGGGTGCTGATGATAAGTCAGCGAGTCCTTCAGTAGTCTAGGCACTGTAATAAGAATTTACAGATTATTTCCCTCGGCTCTGCCCAGCAGATACTATTCTTATTTTATCCTTACTCATCAGCTGAAAGAATTATATTGTTAAGGGCAATTAATTCGTGAAATATTTCAGTTAGTAAGTAGCAGAGAGGAGATTTGTATGGGCATTTTGAATCTCAGGCCTATAACTCTCAGAAGGAAGCCACAGAAAACACTTGAATAGGAGACTGGTTGATTCAAGGTGCTTTTTAAGAATTCCACTGGCTAATATTGAGTACAATGGGTAACATGTTAGTGCGCTGGAAATTGTGATGAGTCCCATCTGGGGTACCACATGTTTTAAGGAAACTGGGGTTTGCCTCTCAAGAGTCTTAGTTTCCTTAATAAAGGAATTTAAAAACAGACTCAGTAGGGTGTTCGAGGATAAATGTATTAAAGTTGAAAAGAAAAACCACGAGACAAATAAGCTGTAAATCTTGGTAGCTGCTTTGAGAAGGGAGATGGGGAAGAGAAAGAGAGACTGCCCTTTGAGTTAGGCGGGGAGGCAAAGCAGCCACATACAAAAGGAAGATAGTTCAGAGGAAGAATAAAAGTGCCCAAACTATGGGAGGAAGGATATTTAGGCTCTATCTAGGCAGCATCTGAAAGAAAGGAATATGAAAGAAAGAAAAAAAAATGTAACAATGTAGCTTCCTGTGTGGAGACTCAGAATGGGTGAGGGACTTAACATCCACTGACAGCAAAGATGCTGGGAATGAAAAGCACATTCTCATTAAAGCAACAGTTGTTTCTTCCAGCTCTTCATCACATTAGGTGGATCTGCCTTCCTGAGGGATGGGTCTCTTAGCAGGACACTGACCTGTCCAACTAGATTAACTCTTGTGCTTTGAGTAGCTTGGAATGTTAGTTCTCCACCCAGGCCAAAGGTAAGGATCTTTTTCTTTTCCTGGAGGAAATGGTGTTCCCTTAATGGCCTCCAATGCTACATTAGTAACATATAGACACTATTACATTAATTCATTCATTCATTTATTCATTCAGAATATTTCCTTGAGTCCCGTCTATACCTACTCCTATGCCAACTGCAACGTTAGCAAGCAGCTAGTGTGGGCCTCAGGGAGGGTGGCAGCACACGTGTGAAGAGTGGAAGAGGAACAGCTTAGGTGCGGGGTTTGTATTCTACTGCTGGTACAGAGGTCAGGAAGGACCAATTAGAGGATTTTAAACCATGCTTTTTTTAGGCTGGAGAAAATGGGAGTGTAGGCTACTCTTGAGAGGAGTTAAAAATCGAAGTAAAGGAACAAATATTTAGAATTGCAGTTCATAGGATGGAGTAATTTAAGAGTATAATGACTTTAAAAAAAAAAAGATGTTTGGTAAGGTCTTTGAGTGGGCAGGCAGCATTGGCACAAGGTAAGCAGCTGCTGCTGATCCATCCGGAACTCCTCCCATCCTTTAACCACCTCTCAGCAGAGCCTTTGTCTCTCCCAGTCTCCCTCCAGACCTCTTGAACACGCAGGCACCACCCACCAGCTTAGAGAGTCTATTTGCCTCAGGTTGCCTGGAGGTGGGGCTTGTTAAAAGAACAAATTGCAGTGCCCTGGCCCCAGGAGCTTGGGATGGGGCCTGGGAATTTGTTTTTTATATTCATTCTGGGGAGATGCTGATGTAGCTCCACTGGGGCCCACGCTCTGTCAACACTGACTGAAGCCAGACATATATAGAAACCTACAAATAAAGTTTGAAGATTCACTGGTTGCACACCCAGAGATAGTTCTGAAAAATACTCCAAGAAGCCAGCCCAGAATACTTTGTCTAATTCCGCCCTGGAGGAATGCTTTGAAGGAAATGTGTATGCTCTCTCTACTGAGCCTTGGGCTCCTTAAGAGAGCCCAAGGGTGAAAGTTCAATATCACAAAAAAGGCAGAATCCCAGCATGCCTGCCTTTTACGTTAATCTTTGGAGACTAAATATTGTGTGAATAGGGCATACACACCAGTGTTGGAGGGAATAGCTCAGAGCTAGCCCACCATGTCCCATCTAGAATATTCATGCCTGAGCTAATGGAGCCTGGAGAAGCACACAGCTTCTAGGAGCTGATGTTGTAATAATCACCACATCTGATTTTTATATTAGGCTTTATCTTTCTTTCCCTGGTCATAATTGCACAAACCTGACATGATTCTGTACATCTGAAGTACTGGCTCTCAGTAGCAATTGCACGAAGTTGCCCAAGGCGTGTGCAAACACCCGTGAGATGCCCTCTAAGCGAATTTACCTGTATTGGTGGCAGAACAACACACAGGCCCCCATACCAGTCACAGCCACACTGTGCAATGTGGACAGATCCCATCTCACCTTTACTCTGACCACAGAGCCAAATGCCACGAGATGGCGGGTAGCGTTAGTTAAACATGGGAGTAATAATGTATCATTTTACCCCCAAGCCTAGACAAGTGCTAATTTCAACATGATAATTCCCCCACATAGCCGAAATTAGGGTTTAGAGTTGGAATGCATAGACATCATTGCTAATGTTGTCAACATCAAATTGTCATCAGCTTTAGTCTCTTTTAATTATATGCTCCAAATCTTAACTTAAACCTAAATTTCCATGGGAAAGAAAGCACTTTTTTTTTTTCAATGCCAAATGGCTTGTAAATAAACCACTCTCTGCTAACAGAATACAAATCAAGTTCATCTGGAAACAGGTTCTGCTCAGAAATACAAAGCAAATTTAAATTTTAGATCCGGCTGCCTATTTAGGAAAAAACAAAACAACCTCTTGAAGTCTAAGTGATACCGAGAATTCCAAATCATTGTGGTAAATACTTTGTGAGCATTGAGCTGTGTTATTGGGGGAGAGACAGGTATCTGATTCATCTTGCCTCAGCGGAGTGCATTGGGGGGGGGGCGGTGACAGCTGAGAAAAATTACAATAGAGAAAGTGATTGTCAGTCTTTTAGGATATATTTGGTTGGATGTCGTCAGAAGGTAGCCGGCCCTCTCCCTGGAGTCACGTTGCAAACACTCTTCCCCTGTAGTAATTAGAGCTAGGCAGCAATTACAGGACTTGCGATTTGTTCAGATGCACTGCTGGCTGGCCGTTTCCTAGAGCCGCATCTTGCAGCAGCACCGGGTTGAAATGATGGAAGAATTTATCTCTCAGTGTAAAGCCGCCGCCGCGCACCATGCGTGAGGGAAGGCGTGAGCGGGGACTGTAATCTTTAAAGTGAAGGTAAGCATTGTTGACTGACTGCTCAGCACTCACACCGCAGAGAACTTCTCCACAAAATGTGTGACAGGAATATAAAATTGTTCAAAGACGCTGCAGAGAAAGGAAACCATCATATTGGGGTGGGGGTGGGCGGCGGGTAACACTTGGCTAAATTTAAGACCCAACCACCCCCACCTGCTCAACTGATCTTATCTCTGGTTTTCCTTACTTGTTTGTGTTTAAAGTTTATTATTGAGGCACTTGGCTAAATATCATAAAGATGGGGTTGGATGACTTCCCTGCACTGTCTGTCTGTCTGAGTTACGGCTCTTTTTCCTTTTGAAGTTTGTCTTAGAGTATCTGCTGGATAAAAAACTAAAGTGTCTATTTAATCCAAGTGTGTGAGAGTTGCCTCTCCTCTTTCTCTTGTCTTCTAGCCGTCTCTCTGAGCTGAGGGTGCTCCCTGTCACTATGAATGAGTCAAATAGTGACTGGGCCTCCTGCAATAAAGTGGAGTGACAGTGACGAGGGTGACTTGTGCTCTCGTCATGCGATTTCTATGACAGGCTGTAAGGGTCCATCTAGTTTAAGTCAAACTCAATGGTTTCATGTTTGTTTCAACTCCTGGGCATGGAACCCTCCTGGGACAGCTCATAAGCTTAGCTCCCCCAGAGGGAGTAAGTAGTGTCTGCTCCAGGGGAGTGGATTTTATGTGTAAAAAAGGTGTTTTTGACAACCTCACTCCTACTTGAAAGTTACCACTTTGTTTTCCCCTTTTCCTTTCAATATTGCTGTTTGTAAAACATGAATAAATGTTACTGTCAGGAAAGGACCTGGGAACCCTGGGCAGCGGGAAGATGTTTTTTAATCTCACAGTCCCAGTGGAATTTTAGGTGGTTTGGAAAACATTGAAACAGCATCAAGTTCTTTGTATTCTGCCTCACTGGTGGATTAGAGGTGTAAACACAGAGGGTTCAGTGAACTCTTGCAACAAAAACTAGTGTCTTAAAGCCAAAGCTCGTTAATTTTCCCAAGGTCCTTCAGGCTATGTGATGTGTGACCTCTTAGGCTTTGCTGCTCAGTGCAGCCATCCCAATAGGCTAGCACCTGGTCTGAGGATTTTTGTCTAGTCCTTTCTCTACTGTTATTACCATTTTGTATGATGGCATCCTTTTCTTATTACCATCTGTTATGTGTGCATGTGATATGTGTGTGTTCATATGTGTACATGCACACTCCCACTTTCATTTTGGGTTAGAGTTTCCTATGGAACCTGGAGTTCACTGACTGAACAAGACTAGCTGGCCAAGGAGCTCCAGGGATCCAACCTCAGGTCCTTACTCTTGTACAGCAAGCATTTTGCAAACTGAGCACAATGCCATACATCTTATTAAATATATTAAATATGTCAAAACCATGATCCCTAAAGTGAAAAGCAGTAAGTTTCTATGACTCCAGAACACAATGCTAAGTTTCCATAAAAATATGCCCTAAAGGTCCATGGTACATTTCCAAAATACACACTAAAATTCTACGGTGCATCTAAGTTCCTAACTTGTCCCACTATATGACAAGTTCAGTAGATACCACTGTGGTAGCGCATAAGAAATCAGTCCTCAGTTGCTGCAGCCAACACTTGAGACACAGCCACAGATGTGCCTAGTTGAATTGTTGTGTCTTGACCAGATCCTTGTGTCCTCTCAGTCTCATCATTTATAATGAAATAATGAAAGCAATAAAAATAGAATTAACACAGCAGAGCTGCAAAGGAGGTGGAGACAAAAGTTCATGGGTACTTTCTAGTTCCCAGTACTATTGCAGTGCAGGATGGACAAAGAGACAGTAAGACAGCACAGACAGAGGAAGAGATGGGAGGCAGGAAAGGCTTGCAGGTTGGGAGTCAAGGTTGGGGTCGGGGCTGGCAATGGATAAGCGAAAGACAGAGATCTGGCTTGTTAGAAAAAAAGAGACAGACAAAGCAACCCAACTGAAAATGCATAGATATTATGCAATTTTGGAACTTTACACGGAATATACTTCATCAAATAAATTCAATGAGCATCAATCCCATGTTTATGGTGGGTTTTTGTTTCCTGTACATTGGTGTCTTTTAAGGCACACAGTGCTTAAAAAGCTATGTGAAGTCCAGAAGAGAGCAAGAGTTAAAATAAATGGTTTCTGAAAGAAAACATTTCCATTCCTGTGCTGCCTTGTGCCATAAATCATTGACAAGAAGAATAATGAGGACTATGATAAAATTCTTTACTTTTGTGGAATTCCTCATTGCGAGCCCATTGTGTCCATCACGCCCCATAGTTTTCTGATGAGCTAAGTATTGCACAGAGTAAGCAGTTCCAAGAGAAGAAAGCATACAGAAAGAAGCCAGTAGGAACCTAGGAAATTAGTTTATTGAGTGAGCAAGGGAGAAATATTTGAGAAGTCCAATAGATATTCCATGTAAGAAATACTATCTAGCTTTTTAAAAAGAAATCACATCACTTGCAGTAATATGGATGAGACTCAGTATGATGAGCTAACTAGATAAGCCAGTCAGAGAGAAAAATGTCACACACCTTCTATGTGGAATCTTTAACAAGATTCAAAAGCATAAAAACAGAATAGCAAGGAGCTTACCAGAGATGAGGGAGCAGGGAGCGCAGAGGGCAGTGCAGGCCAGAGGTGCAGACCTGCACTTACGTAGGAAGAGTAAATCTAGTGATTGCACAGGCCGCACAACGATGCCTCTAGTTAATGATAACGTTTGGCGTACTAGAGATTTTCTGAGACTAGATTACAGGTGCCCTCACCACACACAAAGGTAACTGTAGGATGCTGTTAAACTCCTTACCTATAATAAACACCTTATAATGCTGGCCATAATACACACTATTTACATAATGTTAGGAAACATTTTACTACGTGGAGAAGGACGTTGAGAAAACATTGAAGTCGAGTTATAAGATTAAAAACTGCAATGACTTTGATAACTATGTTCTTTAAATTAAAAAGAATGAAGGGGAGGGAAGAAAGACGGAAGGATGGACAGACAGACTTGGGAGATAGCCTAGTCAGTAAAGTTGCCTTGTCAGGACAGCCTGAGTTCAATCCCTAGAACCCAGTGAAAATACACCAGGCATGGTGGCTTGCACTTGTAACCCCAGGGTTGGAAAGGCAAAAGGACATTCAGATCCCCTGGCCAGGTGGCCTAACCTACTTGGTGAGAACCAGATCAGTAAGAAAACCTGTCTTAAAAAAGAAAAGTCAAAAAATAAAAAATAAAAATAAAAACAAACAGTAATGCGTTTGAACTACATTCAAGGTTGTCCTGTGGACTTCATACACACATGTGCAACACACACAGAGGGGAGGGGGGAGGGGGGAGGAGAGGAGGAGAGGAGAGGGAGAAACAGGAAGAAGAAAGAAAGCCCGTAAAAGAAAAACTAGAACAAAGGCCATGTAATCGTACCTGAGTAAACACCACACACAGGGCAAGGATGTCATCTCTGAGGAATCACTTCCAGTGCAGACAGCCGTGGGGCATTCAGGCAGGGGCCTTATCTGATGCTATTTTGCATATCACTCAGGGCTCAGGAACTGCTGCTTGACTGAAACAAGTAGACTCAATTGCTAGGATGTCAAGGGTGGCAGAGATCCAAGAAGTCAAGCCAGGCTTTAGCCCAGTCTGCTAAACACCCACGGAAGCCCCTGTGGAGTGTAAGCACCCTCGTCTACAGGAAATGTCCCATTTGTCACGGTGAAGGTGATAGCACGGTATTCTTGGAGGAGTTCAGTGCTCTGCGTTACCAGGTTGCTGCTACTCCTATACTTTCTTTTTCCTTTGTTCTGTTTTTTGTTTGTTTGTTTTGGTTGTTTGGTTTGGTTTTCCAAGACAGGGTTTCTCTGCGTAGCTTGGCTGTCCTGGACTCAACTTTGTAGACCAGGCTGGCTTCAGACTCACAGCAATCCGCCTAACCTCTGCCTCCCAGGTGCTACACAAGAAAAAGGTGATGGTGTGGGCATCCCAGGAGATAAAACTAGGAAATTCTAAATAAGGAAATGGTGTTGATTCCATACCTTGCTGCAAATCTCAGGCCCGCTCAGCCACCGTCCTTCCTTCCCTCTCCCAATGTCAGCCCTAATACCACCTCATTACTCAAACCTGCCTTCCCCACCCACTGGTATCACGGTGAGGTTACACACTCCAGCGACAGGATTCCCTGAGGATATCACAGTGGTCTCCATGTTCCTTGTGGCCCTGAGTGTCAGCTGGGAGCCATCTCTGCTCCCAGCAAAGAATGGCTTCTTTCATGGTAGAGAGAACCAGAAGCGCATCCCCTTTGATGATGGCCACCACAATTGCTAACAGTTCACTGGCAGTTTTTCTGAATGCCGGGTAGGCCATGAAAAGGCACATGCGCAAGGGGCCACGGTGGTTTTTGCTGTTTCTATCTGTTATTCCCAGCTGTGCTTTCTGGGAGTCTATTGCTTTGGTGGGGGCAGGAGACAACAACAGGTTTTTGTTTTTCATCACTTTGAAGTGTTTGGGTAACATTTAAACCTAGGAAACCTTTACCTCTTTTACTAAGGTAGGCGTAGAAGGCTCAGGCAGAGCAAACATTAATTGTGTTTCCTTACATTGAGCAAGCCTTGGGGAGGGTATCTTTTTTAAAAAGAGTATAAATTATGTAGACCACAATTCCTTCCCCCACCCACCCCTTTTTAAGCTCTTAAATATAAATAGCCTAACTATTGAAAGCAGGAACTGAGATTCTTCCCCACGAAGGCATGACGCATTTTTTGAGTCCTGGAGCTACAGTGGACAACACTAGCTGGTACATTGAACTCCTCAGCAGCTGGACCCAGCCCCTTTCCTCCTGGCCTTTTAAGGAGAGCCAGAGGCCAGAAGGGCCTGCTGCGTTGGCCTGCTCCAGCAGAAGACCAGTTTCCATTGCTTGGGGAAATGTCTCTTCAGAGACACAGTTAATGGCAGCTCCAATGGTGCTTTCATATGAACCCACTAACCCAAGTGTGGGGGTCCCCTACTACTGCAGTGCTGTTTGGATTTGTTATATTGATCCAAGCCGTGCACCAAAGCCTGGTTTTAATGGGCCCCGTTGTTCTCTCCTTTTCCCTTTGGGGAAATTAAAAGACTTAACTCAAAACGAGGTGTCGCCATCAGTCTTCTGCTTTCCGGTAAGCTGGGGAGAAATGCCAGTCCTTGGCCACATCAGTTTTTCTTTTATCAGAATTTTTTTTCCTTCCATTATTCAGAGTGACAAAAAACTGACACTGAAATCCCCCTTTTAAAAGGTGTTTTTGTTGTTGTTGTTTGTTTGTTTGTTTGTTTTTCCTATTGAAATTCAAAGTGAGAAAGCAAATCAGACCAAGCCACACTTAAATGATGGACACAAAGGACGCTTTCTCTGGTGGGTGAGATATCTAACCTCCCTTCTGAGAGGTAGAGGCAAAAACAACAAGAGATCAATGACGTCTTCAGCAACACAGTGAGCGCACACACTCAGGGCCAGCCTGGGCTACAAGAGACCAACCCTCCCCCCCCATCTCAACCCTTCTTTACGTGCAACCAGAGAAAAAGGTGATAAAAATAACTTGCGATTCTTAATACAACTTAGGTTGTACCAACTTAAATATTCAAAATGGTGACACTGGGCTACTCTTCACCAGTCAGGTGCCAGAGTGAAATCCTATTTCACTCAAATAAAATGTAAACTATATTTATCCAAACCATATTTACTTCTGATATTATGAGATAGAACTTCAGTGGGAATATTCGATCACTTGGGAAACGCTGTGTCTTTTTTAGGAAAGTCTGTATTTTTAGGACACTAACTAAAATAAGCCGTAGCTCTACAGTGCAGCTCGTTTTCTAGGGGGCTATGTGAGGACAGCAAACCCTTGCTGTGTTTGTCACAAAAAGCTTTGAGACTGCACTGAAGTCTGGATGCCAAGGCTAAGAGTCACTAGGCTGCATGGCTTAGGACCATCTCCCTGAGTCTTTTGGCAAAAAAAGAAAGAAAAAAAAAAGTCACCAGGCTGCTGTGACCTCTCAGCCATGCCTGTCCTCAGACAATTTTAGTACATCTGTGTCTGGAGATCATGCTGGCTTCTCTAAACGCTTGGTAATTCAGGACCCAACACGTGACATTCCCTTTGATAAGTCGGGTGTATTAAAACGCTGCTCTCAAAGCTTGGAAGGCATCTGTAAAAGCCTGTTCTCCTCCTTTGAGTCTTCCATTTTGCACAGCTCTGCTTCACACTACTGGGAAACCAGTTGAGGAACTATAATAAAGCTGAACAGTTTCTAATTCAGTTTTCATCACCGATACTTCAATTGTGTAAGGCTCCTATTTTTCCCAATAGATCCCAACTGCAGCAAAGCATGTCACACGCTTACCCAAACCATAATGCGCACTACATAGTAAATAAACCTCACTCACTCTTTCAACACTTAAATACAAGAAATGCAGTATGCGGGGCCAGATAGAAATCAATCGCTACCTGGCTGTGTGTACTCTACACCACAGCATGAGAAAAGCCATGTTCCCGATGAATTCATCATTTCGTATAAAAGCTACGCGTTACGGCCAAACCAAACCGGAGGACATCGTGTCTTACAATCCATCACGGCAAGCTTCACCGCCGCTTCCTCACGCAGAACCTCTTACTGCTTGCACACCGGAGCGGAGCGCAGGGATGCCAAGGAGTCCTTTGTAAATGCAGCATTCCCCCACCCCCACCCCAAGCTCTTGCAGTGGCAGATACCGAGGAATCGCTTTGCAGGCTAAGGCAATCGGAGAACATGAACTGTCCCCGAGGCCCGCCCAGAAGCCAGCCATTAAAAATTATGTAGACTCAAGAGGGCTGGAGAGGTAGCTCAGAGGCTAAGAGGACCCAGGTTCAATCCCCAGCACCCACATGAAAGCTCGCAAGTATCTGTATCTCCAGTTCCAGGGAATCTGATGCCTTCTTCTGCCCACCCCCACCCCCACTTCCCGTTGGGCACAAGGCACATAAATGGTGCATCTGTTTGCATACATGTAAGCGAAACACTCCTATATATTAAATGAAATGATTTTTTTTAATCATATAGCCTCAGACTTCCAGGTAGACACTAGCCCCTTGGATAGCATTGGATGTCAATCCTCCTTTCCTAAGGCCAGCAAGGAAGTCCCAACATCATGGGATGACTATTAACTGACAAGTCACTTGGATGAGCACCATCAGCTTGGGCATGGAAAAGGGAACGCAGATCTCACCGAACACACTGTAAAAACGTGACAATATTTGGAAAAGTCCTTTTATTGAAGAGATTCTTTTTTCCTTTTAAAAATAATTTACTTAATCTTATTTTATGTTCATTGGTATGAAGGTGTCAGATCCCCCTAGAAATGGAGTAACAGACAGTTGTGAGCTACCATGTGGGTGCTGGGAATTGAACCCTGGCCCTCTGGAAGGGGAGCCAGTGCTCTTAACCACTGAGCCATCTCATCATCCTTGAGAGTCTTTGTTTTTTTCTGATTTGTGGAGATGTTTTCTTAACAGTACTGATCCTGTTTTTAAAAACAGCTGTTAATGTATGCAGAAAGGCACCCTGGGAGCTCCACTGGTGTAGTAGGTTAGCACACAGGACTTCACAGAACGTGAAAAACAGCACAGCAGTGTGCCTGGACCTCAGGTGAAGGAGGGGGCGTTTCTAATGTCTGGGAGATGCCCTAGTTCTGTACTGCAGTCACTCCACTTTCCACCTCCTCCCATCCTTTCCTTAGAGGCAGCCATGCTCCCAGCCACATAGGCTGAGTGTGCCTACCTGTGTGCTGCTCGTAATGGCATCAGCTGTGCCTACTCCTTTACTTCTTTTCTCCACAACATTATTTTCCCCAAGTGTTCTATTACTCACTATTGGATATAATTTGATATTGATTTTGTTCTCACTACCAAAGCCCATTGTTATGAATGTTTTGTTGTATAAGATCCCAGAATCATTTTACTCTTTCTGTAGTTTATAGGTTAATTGACTATTTTCCAGTTGGGACTACTGCTTCTATGATTATTCTATAATTCATACTGCTTCTGTCCGGCATCTATCTGGAAGCAGAATTGCCGACTCATGGGGGATGATGTGCTAATCTTATTGGGGATGTTGTCAGTTAGTTTTTTCCAAGTAGTTGTAACAATTTATGCTTCATTATTGACTCCTCATCGCTTCGTCAATGATTAGTCTCTCTCTCTTTATTGTGGATGTGATCTCGATCTCTCTCTTGTGGATGTGATCTCGTGGTTATGTAGTAGCATCTCCTTTTAATTATAACTCTCTCATCCCCAATCCTAATGAACCACCTTTTGTAGAATTATTGGCCATTTTAATAGCTACTTTTGTTAAATGTCTATTTGGGGTCTTTTCCCTCATTTTTTCTTGTTCTAATTTTTTATTGTCTTTCTAAAGACAAGGGACCTAAATATAGACCACCTATACCATACCATATATATTATAGCTATGTATGTATGTATATGTGTGTATATGCATATGCAGAATATATATACATATATACATACACACATGCCCATATATATAAAATCTGGGAAGTGCTCTCATGCTGTCTTTGAGTCACTCCATTCTCCACCACATATATAGAGATATAGATATAATTATACACACACATACACACACATATATATGTATATATATACATATATATCATTACATATATATAATTAGACCTCTTCCACTTTGTAGGTTGTCTTTCCTTTTCCTTGAAGCTGTCTTTTTGCTGTATCCTTGTTCTTAGCAGGATATGTTCTTCAGTCTTTTTATGATCAATACCTTCAACTTCCTGCTTAAGAAACCTTTGCTTATTCCAAAGTTATAAATAGGTTCTAGTTTATCTCTACTGTTTTACCTCTAATCTACACCCTAAGAATACCTTGAGAGTCTACACTGATCCATTTAAATATATTTGACTTCTTCTGTGCGCTTATGCAGTGCCCACTGCCTCTCCCATATTCACCCTCCAAAATACTATCCACTCGGCAAGGTTCATCATAGAAGTTAACTCTTCTAGGGAAGTGTTGAGGAACCCAACTTGCAACAATTCCTTTCTCCCTTGACCCTCCCAAACGTTGTGTTGTTACCACATGACATCCCCTCTACAAGTTTGCCTTTTATGATAAATGTTAATGGACTTAACTGCTTGGGTTTTCCTGGGGTGTGGCATGGTATCTGGGGCCCAAGTGTAACCAGTAGCCACAGCTGTCGAAGCCTACAAACACTGGCTATGTCTCAAGCACAATGCTCAGCACTTTCCAAAGAAAGATCCCAGGACTGTGCTTCCTCATGGTGAGCAAGTGCTCTCCTCCCCCCACTGGCAGGACCTTTTCACCTAACAACGTGCTTTATGTAATAATGGTCTAGGCTTTCGAGTCAACAACAGGAGTTTGGATCCATACTGTCTTAGTTAGGCTTTTATTGCTGTGAAGAGCAATAGAGACACCATGACCATGGCATCTCTCATAGAAGACTGCAGCTGGCTTACAGTTCAGAGCTTTAGTCCATTATCATCATGGCGGGAAGCATGGTTGCATACAGGCAGCAGACGTGGTGCTGGAGAGGTAGCTGAGCATTCTACATCTTGATCCAAAAGCAACAGAAGGGAGACTCTGTGCCACACGGGCCATAGTTTGAGCATGGCCCCCACAGTGACACACTTCCTCCTACAAGGCCACACCTCCTAATGGTGCGACGCCCTATGGGCCAGTCATTCACACGCATGAGTCTGTGGGGCCCATATCTATTCAAACCACGACGCAGGCTAAAGCCCCTACTAAGTGATCCTAATTGATCTAAATCTCATCGTTCTCTTCTGGAAAATGGAGACAGTAATACAAACTTCATGAGGTTATATTCTATTTTAATAAAATAAGGCGTACAGATCATCTGCATAGTACCTAGCATGTAGAGAGTCCTGTAATATTTGTATGTGTTATATTAGTATTTTCCTATTCTATCTTAAAGGTAAAATAAGTCCTGACACAGTTTATAGCCCATCAATACCATACGTTGCTGGCCTCTTATAACTATTTATTGAAAGAAATGAAATAATATGAATCTTTGGGAATATTGCAGAGGAATTGTGATTCAGCAACTGGAATGCAGACACACTTTGGATTACAGTGTCATCAGGCTGGACGACAGACACGTCCTTAGTACACACCTTTTATCCCAAACAATGAAGATAAGGTTAGTTTATAGAAGGACGCAGCCGATGTTTGAAAGTGGTAGCTAACTAGGGGGCAGATAAAGTGGCAAACCAGAGAAAGATCTGACAGAATGAGTCAGAGATAGGATATGTCCACTCTCAATGAGAAACGGGACAGCAAGAAGAGGCTACTTAAAAGCAGCACAGGGAGAAGGGGGAGAGTTTTTTACTAAGAGTTTTTTACAGGACAGTTTTACAGAGACAGGTTGCTGAGAGAACTAGCTTAGACACAGGTGAAGAGAGAACAAGCCAGCAAATGAGAAGAAGCCAGAAGATTAAAACATACTGCCAGAACTAGTTTGAAGCCAGGCAGAACAATTCAGACAGAAACCAAAAGGAGCCAGTTCTAACCAGTCAGCCTGGAGAGGAGTTTGGGCCAAAACTGCTGAGTTGAACCAGCCAGCAAGAGTTCAGAAACCTAGAAAGGCTCAGGAAAGGCTCTCATCTCATCCCCTCATCTGAGGAAATAAAACAACACTTAAAGAAAATTATTTTTAAATCAATGTATTCTAGAGCTAGGTCTCATGGAACTTAAAAAAAACTCACATTTTAGTTATCTCAATATCAGACACTTATGTTAATGTCAAGAATTTTTAGCTAATTCAGAACAGTAAAGGATTTTTGTTTGTACCTGGACGCTGTGTGATCCCAACCCTTGGGGTGGGGGTGGGGGGAGGAACACAGAGACAGGTCGATCTCTGAGTGTTCGAGGCCAGCCTGTTCTGTAGATCGAGTCCAGGACAGCCAAGGCTACGCTGTCTTGGAAAAAAAAAAAAAGAATTTTTGTTTGCATATTTAACGTTTTAGATAGCTTGGTTTGAGGTTAAAATCCTCATCTCTACAGCTGGATAATGTACCTAGATTCAGCAATAACCTGGTAATAAAAAATAAAAGCCAGGAGTCAGGAGTCAGACTGCCTGTGTTTGAATTCTTGCACCTGCACATATAAACTGTGTGAAGTCAGAGTCACTCTGTGACTTAGTTTCCCCTCTCTGAAATCAGGCTAATAATATCTTGTTTGTTTATTGGGCTGTTGCAAGGATCAAATGACTGTATAAGTACAAATATATGTGTGGATATGAATATACATAGCTATCCATATCTACATATGTATCTGCACATCAGTATCTGTGCCATGTATAATATGCTTGGTCCATAGTCCTGTGCTACTATTCCATAACTATTTCGGAAGCAAAGCTTTTCCAATCTCACCTTTTGTTCACGTAGCTACTTCCTAGCGGTCATGCTTGCTCAGTAGACCTCTTAGTATTTTATATTTTCCTGACACAACGGACTAGGAGAAGAGAGGGAGATGCCTGGCTGTTGGTTGTGCTGATCAGTGGGAAAGACCTACAATGTGAGGGGCCACAAAGCTAGGAAAGCAAGGAAAAGAGAAAAAAATTAAACTGCTGTTCATTTTAATTTCTTTAGAGAGATCTTTGGGAGGTCCATATTTGGCATCTACGATGGGCACGTTCAGTTTTCTAGTCAGCGCTTGCTGGAAGGGGCACACCTGACAGTGGCATACAAGAAGACCCTGCCCCGGAAAGAGCAGACTTCATCTCACCCTGCAAATGTTTCTTCATTTGAGTTGTCTGGCTCTCACATCTAAGAGTTAGGTCCTTTGTTTGTTTCTGTTATGGCACAAAGAGGAGGCACCAGGAAGCCTTGGGATTATAACCTAAAAGTGCCTTCAAGATCACATTTCTAAAGGTCAGAGACGAAGGTAATAATTCCAAGTGTCGCTGAGCCCTCAAATGAGTTTTCATTGTGATGGATTGTGACATAATCCATTGACATGATAAGGTACCTATTATGTTACAGACGCAGTTGGCTGAAATAATAGTGTTGTGGAGGGTTTCTTTCTTTCTTTCTTTCTTTCTTTCTTTCTTTCTTTCTTTCTTTCTTTTTTATGATCAGAGTGATAAGTCTTTCACGTATTGCTGGCTTCATAGGATAGACACATACAACTTCTATTAGTTGGGACTCAGGAAATTATAACTGTGCCCCCAAAATAGGGTACCCTGCCATGCTGAGCATGGTGAGTTAATAAACTGTATCCCTAAAGTAGGGTACCCTGCCATGCTGAGCATGGTGAGTTAACAACAATTGGAAGGCCTTAGAAACAGGAGCTTAAGGTGTCTCCTCCCTGACCTTGAGCATTGAAACCAGCTATTGTTCCCCCCTTTTTCCTCCCTCCCTACTTCCTCTTCCCCCTTTACATTTCCTTCTCGGAGGAAATGTCTGCCCACCCTGAAAAGAATTCTCCAGAAGGGGAGGTGTGTGTGTGTGTGTGTGTGTGTGTGTGTGTGTGTGTGTGTGTGTGTCTGTGTCTGTGTGTGTCTGTGTGTGTGTCTGTGTGTGTCTGTCTGTGTGTGTGTGTGTGTGTGTGTGTGTGTGTGTGTGTGTGTGTGTGTGATTGTAACAGGAAGTTGGCTGAACATATATGGTAGAAAAAGCCTCATCAAATAACCTGAAGCCCTACTGTGATTTCATTCATATATGTGGAAGTCTTGATAAATCTCAGTACTTTGCACACTGGCTGGAAAAGGTTAGTGTCCCAGATTGCTTTGTATCACTGTGACAAGACACTGACCAAATCAACTTGAGAAAGAAAGGGTTTATTTCATCTTACAGGTTACAGTCCAGCATCAAGGTAACTGAGGCAGGAACCTGGAGGCAGGAACTGTAGCAGAGACCATAGAGGAACCCTGATTACTTACCTGCTTGCTCTGCCTTGGACCACCTGCCCAGAGACGACACAAACCACAGTGGGCGGGGCCCTCCTACTTCAGTCATTAATCCAGAAACAGCCCTACAGATAGGCCTACAGGCGAATCTGATGGAGGCAATTCCTTAATTAAGGATCCCTCTTCTGAGGTGACTCTAGCTTGTGTCACGTTCACAAAAACTAACTGGCAGAGTTAACAATTTAAAAAAAAAAATCTGTTGCTGCTGGAGAGATAGTTCACTGGATAAGAGTGCTTGCTGAGTTTGGGTCCCAAAACCCATTGAAAGGTTCCTCGGGGCACAAGGATCCTATAACCCCAGTGTCAGAAGCTGCTGCCTGGCGGCAGGGCGCAGACATGGGAGCAGGGCTGGAGCCTTGTTGGCGTCCTAGCATAGGTAGCTGCGCGTTCAGAGAGACGCCCCACCTTAAAAAGCAGTGAGTCAGAACATGACAGAGTAGGGTGCCTGCCTTTCTCCTCTGGCCTCTGCGCACAACTGGCCCTCTCTCAAAAGTACATTTACCAGATTCACACACATACACACATTTTAGAGTCACATATATTGGTGAATAATTGCAGAAACGTTAGTGGCACCTTTACCGGTGGGCCACACCCACCTGCCCTGGGTGGGTTCCAGTGCAGCGCCCTTTTCTAACTGCCTGTCTTCACACCTCCACTTAAATCTAAGCTTAAATGCCTGTCTTCACACCTCCACCTAAATCTAAGCTTAAGCACTCTTTTTATCTTAATAAACTACATTTTACTTAATAACCCCCCTTTTTCCTTAACCCCCAAGTTTGCTTTTTTAAGAAGCTAAATATTATTGGCCCTGACTCATGAGAAGGGCAGTGCAAAGGGGCAGTTTTGCATGAAAATGTTCATTATTGCATTGTTCACCATTTTTCTTTTCTTCTCATTTTTTATTTTTTTATTTTTTTTTTAATCTCAGCAAGTCTTTGACTTTTAGAAAAATTGAACATTTTCTTGCAGGGTGAATGCATTTTAGCCAAATTTCTGCTCACAGCTCTCTCTGACTTTGAGGTACCCAAAGGTGAAAGAAAGGCTTGCCAGCAGCAGTAGCAAAATCTGGAATAAAGTGACAGAGGATCAAAGCATGAAATAACTTGTGACCAAGAGGGGAAAAAAATGCTTTGTCTTTTATTTCCATCTGCAAGAGTGTCTTGGTGAAGTAGCACATAAAAAAAAAAAAACAGAGAACAGCGAGACTGGGACGAAGGTATTGATGGACGCATGGTTTGTTCAGAAGACCCATCAGTACTTTAAAACAATCTGTGTTTAACGTGGCAAATTGTGTGTCATTAAAATGCTAATGAGATGGTAAACAGCTGCTAAGTTTTTATGCTAATGAATGGTGGAAGCGAAGTAGTTCTCCAGCCTCCTGTCTATTAGCATAGAGATGTGACTGGGAGAGGAGGGATTCCAGAACATTCTGACCTTCATTGATGGAGCAGTCTGCTTTTGAGTTTCCCCACTGCATTCTCCTTGATTTGAGTTTGTTATTACAGAGCGACTCTCACGGGGCCCCTGGGACCTCTGTGTTCCTCGGCTCTCACAGCCACTGTTGAGGCCTCATAGATCGGACTTCCCTTTCAGAGACCAGCAGCCACAAAACAGCTGTGCTTGTTCAGTAGGTGGCTTGGACTAGCTCTGCCTGCTTACTCTTTGTAATCTTCATGATGCCAAATTACTAAACGCCGTTTTCTCTAGCTTTCAACTTAGCTACCGTTCTAAAGTGATTCCTTTCAAAGACCTCTTCAACATCTGATGCAATGATGTGACACATCGTCATCTTGGATCTTCAGCTTTGAAGTTAGCAAGGAAGGGTAGCATTCCCTGATTAGGAGAGTAATAAATATGTAATTAAATGCCAGTGGCGTATAATCCCAGGCCAAAGCTGATTATTTAATTGAGCATCAGGAAAAAAAAAATTGCTGTTTTCATCTGTACTCTTTCCCAATTCTTTCTACTGAATCCTCATCTCTGTTTCCTAATAGCTGTGGCTGACTCATGGCTATTGCAGTTAATACTTCAGGTGCCCCTTTCTCCCTTATTTCTTACTTACGTGTGTGTGTGTGTGTGTGTGTGTGTGTGTGTGTGTGTGTGTGTGTGTACACATACATATATATGAATATATATTTATATATGGAATATATATTTCATTTCATACACACACACACACACACACAAGAGATCAATATAAATGAGCCATGACACTCTGTTCCAACAAGATCGCCAACGCTATCCGTGCCCGACTGGCAACACGCCACCAGTGTTTTTGGAAACTCTGTTACCAAAACAAGTGAATGTTACGGCAGGAGCTTCAGTGATTTGGGGACACTGGGAGAGGCTGGTGGACACCTTAATAGTTGGGGCATTCTCTCACACTACTCATTTCTCCTTGAAGCAGGTGAGGGGTTCCATGAAATTGTTATGTGAGCCTAGATAGGCAGGCCAAGGGGAATGGAGTTTTCACGTGCTGCTGGTGGTGATGTGAAAGTCCCTGCCCTCTTCAAAGTAGCCGCAAAGTGCAACTGGTCCAAACGCCTATGACGTGACAGACAGATGAACATGCAGACGGTCGGACATTCCTGCAGTAGGATATCTTTGAGCCTTGAGAAGGCTCAACACTCCGATACATGCTATTACATGTATGAAAATACCTTGAAAGCATTCATCTCAAACAAATGAAGGCAGTCACAAAAGACATTTTATTTAAGTGACGTGTTCTGGACAGATAGACCTGTACTAAGGAAAACAGACTGGTGGTTGTGAGCAGCTGGAGATGCTGGGTGAAGTGGGAAGGGACTGGGGCATGTAGAGTTTAAGTTATGAAGGTGTTCTGAGTGTGAAGATCATGCACATTTGCCACTCTGTGAATATGCCAAAAAAAAAAAAAAACCCTATTGAATTTACAGTTTAAGTGGGTAAATTATCTGATGTGGGATTAGTGTACATGCATCCGTACCTGTGTACATATGTTGGACTGTGTAGGTAACTCAGGTGATAAAGTGCTTGCCACCCACCCAGTGAGGACCTGAGTTTGATTCCCAGCGCCCACATGGAAGGCAGCCATGATGGCACACTCTGGGAGATTACTCTTGCAATCTCAGCTCATGGGGGAGGCAAAGGCAGCAGGATTCTTTGAGCCACTGGCTCGCCAACCTACCAGATCTGCAAAGTCCCCGTAAAACACCCTGACTCAGAAAACAAGGTGGTGGATTCCGCTGAGAAATGACATTTGATGCTGATGGCTGGCCTCTGCATGCATGAATACACATGTGCATACACATCTGCAGGAGCACACACACACACACACACACACACACACACACACACACACACACACACACACACACACAACTGCTTGCCATAGCCTGTCTCCCAGAGAGCCAAGCAGGCCAGCAAACATCTATACTCTATGACTGCCAATGACCAGGAGGAATGCCAGCACCATTCTAAATCACCAAGCCCTGCAGTAAGCCAGATACCCAAGTAGAGAACAGCTAATAGAACTAACTATTCAAGGGGATGGGTGCCCAAAGAACACAAGCTCATTAGGTGTGAAAATTAAGACAAAACGTTGAGTTTCTGTCCCCAACTCCCTATAGGCAGCCAAACCACAATCTGCCTTCTTGTACTTCCTAACCGTTCCATGTCTAGACTTCATCTTTCCCCTAGAGTAAGGACAACTTTGTGATCATTTTTAAGACAACAAATTGAGTCATAACTATAGTCAGTAGCTGCCAAAGTCCAAGTTTCTTTCCTCATAAAAATAACCATGGTAATTATCTCCGATTTGCATGAAACATGCTTTGGCCGTTTACTCCCAGTAGCAAAGAGCATCTTGAGAGGCTCCTCTTTTATTCTCTAGCATTTTGTGGTTTTGTGGGTTCTCAAAGGTACCAGGAGGGTTGGATGTCAGGATATTGCCCATAGTGCCATACCTGCTGGTAGAACCTGGGGTCAGTGTGTCACCTGACCCAGAGAAACTGTTGGCTCATGCCCAGGGGAGTACTCTGCGTGTCTCTCAGTCCACGAAGAGATCCTTTTGGCTGCATTCGCCCAGTTCTTGCCTCTGTGACTTCTGTGTTTGCAGGTCACAGCTCAGCAGCCTTGTGTTGGCACTGTGAGCGTGAGAGGGAAATGGATGCGAGTAAGAGACTGAATCTGTTTTGCTTTGTTTTTGGCAGGCAGTGCATGCCACACCACCACCCTTCCTGCTCTCGTGCGCACACCCACCCTGATGATGCAGCCCTCGCTGGACATCAAACCGTTCATGTCTTTTCCAGTGGACAGTGCTTCTGCTGTTGGGCTCTTTCCAAATTTTAACACAGTGAGTAAATGCATTCGTATTTGTTTTGTGCCTCCTACATCTCATTTCTTTTTTTTTTTTTTTTAAGATTTATTTATTTATTATGTATATAATGTTCTGCCTGCATGCAACACCTGTGGCCAGAAGAGGGCACCAGATCACATTATAGATGGCTGTGAGCCACCATGTGGTTGCTGGGAATTGAACTCATGACCTTTGGAAGAGCAGCCAGTGCTCTTAACCTCTGAGCTATCTCTCCAGCCCCTCATTTCCTTTCACCACATTCCAGGGTAGAGCATGGGTGGAGTCCCTTTCCAAAATGTGTGGTTTAGGTGCCCGCCACGCAGCTGAACTGTAGAAAACGTGCCACTCATGGAACTCAGCCCAAACAGTAGCTGGCACGTAGACGTCTCTGATGTCTCCACGGGTGACACTTTATAGTACATTGTCCAGTTCTGATAAAGCTTTGCAGCTACTTTACCGCCTCCCTTGCTCCTGAGGCGCTGCTCAGACATGCTCAAGAACACAATTTAGAGACATCAAGCCACATTGATTTTTTTCCCAATTTCGACTATAAAGAAAAATACAAGCAACAACTGTGGGATTTATCTCTCTGGGTGCCTTTTTATTTGGGAGGTGTTAGATAAAGTATGACTTCCATATAAACAGAATTTTTATTTGGGAGTTCTTGTGAGTTATTGAATCTAACTGACTTGTTTTAAATCTAACTACACATGTGTATAGTGTGTAGCTGCTCCCCATTAAATGTACATAATGAATACTGGTGAGTTGCCCACTCCAACCAGCGTATTCACACCAGCCAGCCAGCCAGCCAGCCGACTCTCTTTTATTTGAATGAAAGGCATTTTATAGGTGTGCCAAGTAGAACTGACATCTTTGAACAGCAGGATTCTGGGCAGATTGGAAACTTCTGGCAGGAGGAAGGGTGAACACTGAGGAAATGGTGTGGATTGCATCTGCACCGGAGATAAATACATTCAGTGGGGCCGGATGGTGTCCACAAACAAGAGCATTGCAGATGCTTTCACGATCAAAACAAATAATTGCGTTATCACCACCACCAGACAGTGTGCTTTGGAAGCTTGCCAAATGCTTCCCCCACCTCCACCCCCTTGCAAACTTATCCTCTACAGAAGTGAAAACAGCAAGAGGGTTTTTCCTCAAGGGTTGTAAATAAAATCTGTTGACAATCCTTCTGTTGGGGCCTAGCGCTGTACAGTCACCAGCGGATAGAGGGCCAGACATCTTGGTAAGGGCTCCTTAGCAAGAAAATGGCCGAATGCTTGTTTTCTTCGGGTTTATTTTCCTGGCCAAAGCCAACAGGCTTTTTTGTTGTTGTTGTTGTTTGGTTTGGTTTTTGTTTTAAGGGATCAAAAGGTAAGCATGGTTTCCAGTCCAAAGGAGCATGGAAGTAAGATAAATCTCAGGCCTATCTTGGCCACGGGAATCCATCACAAGTGAGAGCCACCCTCCCAAAGTAAGGCACTGAGCCGTTCCAGTGACCGTGAACAAGCCTGCCCCTGCACTGGCAGTCATTGTGAACACTTTGTTGTACTTGGGATGCTTTCTAGGTGTTTGTCCTCTGGTCACCATATGTCTGTGGACTGCAGCCCAAACGGGGTGGGGGGGCAGAGGCAGGGGTGTTGTTCATAAGCAGCCTGGGCAGTGGAGTGAACTTAAGTGTGTGAGCCCATGTTTTTACTTTTTTTTTTTTTCTGAGACAGGGTTTCTCTGTGTAGCCTTGGCTGTCCTGGACTTGCTTTGTAGACCAGGCTGGCCTCGAACTAACAGAGATCCAAGTGCCTCTGCCTCCCCGAGTGCTGGGATTACAGGCGTGTGCTACCACACCTGGCTGTGGTTTTTTTGTTTTGTTTTGTTTTTTGTTTTTTACTTTTTAATGCAAGTCTCACTCATGACTGTTAGCACAAGTAACACTTTTTTTTTTAATTTGCCCACAGGAAATTATAGCTGTCTTATAAACATGCTATACTTCAAATGAAACATTTGCACTTAAGGCAAAATGAAAACTCGATTCTCTGCCCCATTGCACTCTACTTCCTTTGCAGGAGTGTGCTGTCAAAGTCTGAAAGCTGCATACCTAACAGATACCTAATTGCAGATGCCTTTGCAAGTGCAGATACTCAGCGATGTTCTGAGGTCACTGTCACCAACTTTCAAAATGTCTTACATGCAGTTGCATCTCTTTAGCCATTTTTAAGGGCTATTAAACAAAAATAGAGTGAATGCTTTTTAAAAAGATTTTCTTAACATGAAAATAAAGTTTATATTGGCTTTTTAATGCTGCATAGGGCTCACAAATATACTGATATGTCATATCATTTTGGTTATTATGCATAACAAATTTATGATATACTATCTTGATAAAAACTCTATGAATATTCCTTTTATATTTTTTCTCTTCTTGGAAGAAAATAAGCTATAAATTTTCAAATACTGATATTACTTGATTATCACAGTGAAAAAATTATAATAAAACCGACCAGAAATACTAATTTTGCTCATAGTTTATTAAGTACAAATCATGCCCTTTCTAGTGCTGTATTAAAACTTAAGTCAGCCCCAGTGGGGTCTCTCTTATCTTGTTGAGCATGGTGGTGCATACCTACGGAGCCCCAGTAGGGCCAAGACAGGAGGTTCTTTAGTTCAAAGTCAGCAAAATACACAAAGACACACACAGACACACACATACTGTGTATGTATATGTATCTGTGTGTGTTTTGAGTGTGTGCATATGTTGAGAAACAGAGAGAGAGTGTGTGTGTCCTATTGTTTTTCCATCCCAGCACTCAACTCACTTAGGACATTTCCTGGGTTTTAAGAACGTCATCGGGCACTTTCCTAAGCAAATGTTTCTATATCGCTACTAATAATTACACTAAATTATCATGTGCGTGTGATAATTTCAAGACATTGAAGACTCGCTGCCTGTCACTCCTGTTGTCAAGAGGAGGAGCTGGGTCTGGAATTACAGTCTTCTAACTTTAAAGCTGTGTTCCAGCTCTTCACGCCCTGGCTCTTCAGGCCTGCCACCTCCCACCTCATTCACTGGGAACAAAGCCTAATCAGGACTCTTTCTCCGTCTCTGCTGGACACAGGCTAGATAATTTTCTGCAGGATCATTAAGTAAAAGAGGAAACGACTTTTTGAATATGAAATACAAACTTCTGTAAGCATTTCTGCCGAAGCGGAGTATACTTGGGCAACAGCTGTAGTGTCTTGTTGGTAAAGTTTAAAAGTCATAGCCTACTCTTCCTGAGAGAAACAAGGCGAATTATGTTTTCCCTTTATTTTCAACCAGTGCTGTTATTAATAAGGATTTTTAAAAAGTGGCATCAAAGTTAATCAGTTTTTATCCAAAAGGTAGCTATACCAAGACCACAGGTAAAATATTTTGAAAACTCCAATCTTTGCTGCCTTCTTCAAGTTAACTTAAAATACATATATTATATATTTAGGGGCTAGCATGATGGCTCAGTGGTTAAGAGCACTTGCTGCTCTTGAAGAGGTTCTATTCGCAGAACCCATATGAATTGGTGTACTGCTATCTATAATTCCAACTGGAACAGATCCAATGCTGCCTTGCTTATGTGAACACACACACACTCGCGCATGCATGTGCGCGCACACACACATACACACATAGGCACACAGGGACACACATACACACACACACACATGCCTGCACACACACACACACACACACACACACACACATGCATACATACACAGGCGCGCACACATACATGCATGCACATGCACACACATGCACACACACAAAGTAGTTCTTTTAAAAAGAAATAATCTGAGGTGGTGATATACACCTTTAATCTCAGAACTCTGGAGGCATAGACAGTCAAATCTCTGTGAGACCGAAGCCAGCCTGATCTATATAGTCAATTCCAGGCCAGTCAAGGCTACATAGTAAGCCTGTGTCTCAATAAACAAACAAATAAATATTTACTGTTTTCTCTTTTGTTTATAGTAGAGCAGAATACTACATGTTGAATAAGAATTAAAGATGGATTCTGTTATAGTCTAAAACAGATTCCTCATGTTGCAGTAGCCCCCAAACATAAAATTCTTTTTGTTGATACTTCATAACTGTAATGTGTCTACTGTTATGAGTCGTAACATAAATCTCTGATATGAAGATGCTCGTAAGCTGGGCGTGATGGTGCACGCCTTTAATCCCAGCACTTGGGAGGCAGAGGCAGGCGGATCGCTGTGAGTTTGAGGCCAGCCTGGTCTACAGAGCGAGTCCAGGACAGCCAAGGCTACACAGAGAAACCCTGTCTCAAAAGACCAAAAAAAAAAAAAAAGGAAGAAGATGCTCGTAAGTAAGCCTAGTGAAAGGGTTGTTTGGCTTACCCTCCCACAGGGGTCGAGGCCCACAGGTGGAGAACCACTAGACTAAAACAAAATAGGTTCCTTGTTCTATGCTGAATCTACTACACACTGCAAAATCTACCCTTCCCAGCATTCATTTAGAGGCTATCTTCCTCACATTCCATAACTTTCTATCTATACATGATGAATAAGCAGAGGGCTGGAGAGAAAGATGACTCAGTGGTTAGGAGCACTTAAATTAAGTAAATAAATCATTTAAAAGAGGATAAACAGATAAACAAATAGTGTAAGACCCCATCCAGCAGAGCTGGGAAGAGACAAGTAAGGACACTGGCCACCAGGAGGGTGATGATCTGGGCTTTATGTCCTGATGACTACAACCTGGCAAGGTCAGTTTCCAGCTGCAGTGCCTATCCTGGATGGAAGGCTGATTTGTGTCGTTTAAAAAGGAGAAGACCATGAAAACACAACCATCAGTTCCCTTCATAGCCAAGACCCAGTCGGCTTCTCTGCCTGGCTAACACTGTTCTTCGCTACCACTGTCCTGGCATTCGGTGTTTGTCTTTCAGGAACAGCTTTTCTTTTGTCAAGTCTTCTGCCTGCGTCGTCCCGTCTAATGACTCCAGTTTTTTTCTTTGTATGCAGTTAGCACTCATAGGCTTGAGTCATTTCCCCAGTTCCCACCCCACCCACCCACCCCCGCCAATTTTTAACCTGTTCCCAACTTACTAAAATTTTTACTTTTTGACGTCATAAATACATAAATACATTTCCCCCCTCCTTTAACTTCTTCCAAACTCTCCCGTATACCCCGCACCCTGCTCTCCTTCAAACTCATGGCCTTCTTTTTCACTAATTGTTATTGGGTGCATATGTCTATATGTATATACATATATATTCCTAACTATAACTTGACCTAATCTGAGACCTCCAGGAGCGTGAAAACATGAAGTTCTGTTGTCGAACCATGAAGTCCATGTTATTTTGCCGTGAGCTAGGTTGGGCATGCTCCCAGCCCACAGGAGCACACTTACTGGTATGTTAAGGCTTCATCTAAGAAGCCACATTCTACATGCAGGGACAGATGTGTGTCTACACACCTCTCCAGCACTCCATCTGTACAGGAGCTGCCTAGGGACCACACTCAGGTCTATATGAGCCTCTGTGTGAAATTCTTCCCACGCCCTGCTATGTTTCTGCTATGTTTGTAGGAAACCACAGGCACAACTGCTGCCTCACTGCACGGGGCACAATAAACCTTATTTCTTATGGAGGAAACTATCTGATCTCTCTGGTTACCTTGAAATTATTTTTGCCTAACACATGATCAAATACGTGAAACAGAATAAAGATGACTTCAGAGGATAAAGTCCCAAGCCCCTGTGTGATTGTCTGAGTCATGCATGACAAGCTGAGATCACCAGTGCGATTAGCAAGTCACCTTATCTTTCTAGATCCTCTGGCAGTCTGAACCATTCATAGCCTGGAAATATCAACAAGCGCTCAAAGTCTCTCTTTCTTAGAATAGAAATAATGCATTTATCAACTGGGGCCAAGAGAAAGAAATCAGAAACTGAAATCACATTTACTTTGCTATTAGTTTATGCTTGTTACTCAGGGGATGTCATTGTAAGGCGCCCCGACGTCGTCCAGGGCACTGATCTTTTCTACCTGCTTCTAATACGTTCATCTTTTGAATAAACTCCTTATATCTACATTCGAGTACATATTCCTGTTTTGCTCTTGTACAGTGGAATGCTTCAGCTGATGTAACCCAAAGTGAATATTTGGTCTTTTGATCTGATTTTTTATACTCTAACAGTGCTTGCTAGCATTAAAAAACTATATATTTCATATGTTATAAATGCTAGTGTGTTTAACTAACTACACTTACCCCTTTATCCAAGCCAAGCTTAAAGAAAGAAGAAAATGTGATTACAAGTTTACTTTTGATGATAGCTGTAAAGCACATTACAGAGCCTTCCTCTTTTATATGTTCTGAAGTGTGTGATATTGTGAGACACTGAAATGAAATCTTCTGCAGTTACTCAGAATCACCTGAAAGAGGTAAAAATTGTTGATGGACACCATGGGGCTTAGAACATTCATCAACAATGCTTATAAGATGAGCACAAAAATCTGCTTATAGCAAATTTTTAATGGACTAGAGAGACGGCTTGAGAGTGTGTGGTGCTTTTGCAGAAAATGTGAGTTCAGCTCCCAACACCCACATCAGGCAGCTCACAACCACCTATGACTTCAGCTTCAGGGACTCCGTCGCCCTCTTCTGGCCTTGCCAGGCACCTGCACTCGTGTGTGCATATCCACACACAGACACATGCATACACATAATTAGAAATAAATCTTGGAGGGAAAAAGATAAAGAGCTAACAATGTTTTTGTTTGTTTGTTTGTTTTTTACAAATACTTAACCAAAGGTATATATGTCTAGAAAATACTGCATCCTCACGGAATTTGACACAAGAAAAAAAGATAAGTAGACATGATCACTGGGAAAAAAACAGCTTCACAGTGACAACACCTATACTTGTTTTCCTGCCCCCTCAGACCACAAACACACCATTTTTTAAACTTGTATCCTTTGTCCCCCTCAACCGCCTTAAAACTTATCATACTGCAGACTTCATCCTATGCACATGTGAAGGGATGCTTCTAGAAAAATGTTCAGGTTCTTCTCCTTGTCTAAGTCGTGGGTAAAGGCAGCCACTCACAACATCCCCTGTGCGTCTGATGCTACGTTCGCTGTGCTGAGCAAAGGTCAGGTTGACAAGTCAGCCAGGAGTTGCTCCCTGATGGCAGTTCACCGTAAGATCACTGAAGATTCGGAGTACAGCTTGATGGTCTTGAGGAGGTGTAGGAAGTCTGGGAAGAGACCTCTGCCACTGCCGCGCGCTGTGTCCTCCTGGGTGCCCCTTTCATTATCCTTGTCTCAGCCTCGAGTGCTTTGGGCTGACTCCCCAGTGCTAGGGTTTCAAGGATTATGTGTACTTGGAGGGTTCTCTAGATTTTTCTGGCAAGATAGGTCCTCGGCCTTGGCACTGCCCCAGAGCAGCGTTTTTCAAAAGCCGAGTCACCTTGGAAAGAGTGTCTGCATCGGGCCATCTTCTTTAAAAAAAAAAAAAAAAAAAAAAAAAAAGCAAAAAAACTGTATCTTAGTCTCAACTGACATTCTCAGTGTGTTCTTCACTTGACAGGTAATTAGGAAAAGAAGAGACCTCCAGCCGTACGCTTCTAAAAAAAATACATTTTTATTCATTTGAGTTTTAAACAGTATTTTGATTATATTTGTCTATTCCTCCCCCTAACTTCTTTCCTATCCATCCCCACTCCCAAGCTGGTGTTATTTTTGTTTTGTTTTGTTTTGCAGGGGTGTGTGTGTGTCTGTGTGTGTGTATGTGTATGTGTGTGTGTGTGTGTGTGTGTGTGTGTATTCAACTCCAATTTGTGCTGTTTTCATATAATTCAGCATGGGGGGCCACCTCCTAGAGTATGATCAGCATGCCAGGAGCCACTTTAAAAAAATTTTTGACCCTTTCTCCCTAAGAAGCCATCAACTGTGTGTAGCACCCCAGTTAGGCGTGGGGGCTCTCGAGTCCTTTCTGCCTCCAAACTCCAGTGCCGATTGGCTTGATCTTGTACCCATCATACGTAGACAGCCGTAGCTGCTGGGAGTCCGTCCATGAGTACAGAGGTCCTGTCATATCCAGAACGCATCATTTCACTCTGGTCCTCTGACCTTTAGCTCTTACAGTCTTCCTACCCTCTCTTCTGCAGGGCTCCCCCCTGAGCGCGGTGGCAGGCAGCAGGTGGGAGCAGGGCAGAGTGATTGATGTGAATGGGCTGTTTGTGGCTGAGCACTCCATGGACACTCACTGCCTGAACTTCGCCCTGTTGTGAATCTCGGCATTTAGCACAGTCCACTGCACTAAGAATCTTCTCGGATGAGGTCTGAGAGGCACACCGATCCACGGGTGTAGAAGTGCAGTGTTAAAGAGCAGTTGGATACTATGCCCATTTAGGAGAGTGATAGTAGCAGGCCCGTTCCTGAGACCTGTGTGCACACCAACCACAGGCTCTTGGTTAGATTTACAGTATCAGGTGTGTGTTTCCTCCTGTGGAGCAGGCCTTAAATCCAATTAGAAAGTGGTCAGTTACCTCCATAACACAGCCTGTTCCTAGCTTGTCTCAGCCACCAGATCTTTGTGCCTGTGGGAAAGCTCAATAAGAAAGTAGGGGCATATTGATATGTAAAATGTCCTCTAAAGCCCAGAAGAGGTGTTTTTAAGTCAGATGTTCAGTGATTGGTCATGGTGGTACCTAAAACACGCGAGAGCCCATCCAGTAACACAGCTTGTTTTTGTTGTTGTTGTTGTTGCTTGTTTTGTTTTTGTTTTTGTTTGTTTGTTTTGTGTGTTTTTGGTTGTTTTTGGTTTTTTGGGGTTTTTGCCTCCTTCTTTTTCTGTCTTGTCCTCCTCCTAGGTTCTTGTGCTCAGAATTAAGCATTAAGTCTCTTAGCAGATGAGCAGCACGCTGTGGAATATTCCAGTCTCTTTGCTTTTATGGCTGCATTGAGGGTGCTAAAGATGAATTGGAGTGCTAGTTAGCAATCTGTGGAGTTAAAACACATCTGCAAGCTTAGTAGGAATCTTGGGGAAAGACTTTCTTTTTTCACAAATTGAGCTTTCACTTTAGTTTTTTATAGCTTCCTTTTTATATTTGGATGCTTGAAACAAAATGGCAAGCAGCTTGAGTTGTTACATGAATGATACCTTGTCGCCACAGAATTCAGACTCACCGGGTGCTGTCCTGTTTCGAAGCTGCCTGACGGTTAATTATTTAGGCTACCTCAGTCAGTGTTGAGCATTTTGCGGCACAAAAGGTTGACGGGTGTAACCTAGTATCCTTGTTTCTGTTGACGGCTGTAACCAAGTATCCTTGTTTCTTCTAGTAGAGTGGGCTAGCCCTAAAAAGAATGAAAATAATGAGACAAGCAAGGGCTAGCCTCCACGTTCACGGTCACCTAACCTGAAGTGCAAACACTTCTCAAAGCGTATTCCAGTCGGGTGTAGTTTTAAGTGCCTAACAGATCCTGGCAAAGTCAAGCTGAGAACCCTCCTGTGCGCACTGTTTTTGGAAGGCAGCTTGGTCTTGTCGGTCCCAGCCTGCTCTCTAGTAAGCATAGGTACTGGAGCCAGGGCAGGCTCTGAGTGGCGCAGTAGCACAGAGTGTGTCTCTCTCACAGGCCTGTGGCTAGCAGATGCTTCTCCTGGCTGAAAACTTGTCTGGGTCTAGTGTCCTATTCTTTCATATATGGACACCACGCTTCTGTCACCTGTAAGATGGCCCCTTGTTATGGCAGCACTCATAAGAGACTCACAAACTCTCAAGGGGTGGAAGCGATCAGACACAGAAATGACAGTCATCATTGTCAGGAGTGACACTTTGAAGTACTTACTATCTAAATCAGGAGGTGTGTCCTTTACACGTTTAATTGGTCACTAATTCATTATATTCCACCTCCTGCTTCAGCCATCATTTAAAAGGACGATCCGTTTTGATCTAAGGGATGATTCCACATGACTGGTTCCATGGCAAGGCCTGCACTCAGGTCGTGCTGACCCGGAAGCCAGGGTCCATGCGTGAGCAAGGAGGGAGAGGGTGCAGCTTTTCCCCAAGTACAACATGAGAATGATCTTGAGCAGGTCACTTTGTGTCATTTTCTCCATCTTAAAACAACACACTTACAATCTTAATATTTATATGATGAAAGTTTGAGTTGATTATGTCCATAGAGAACTGAAAGTGGTTGGCTATTTGGGAAATTTCTAGAATTTAATAAATTTGGATTTTCTTTTGGGGGGAGGGAAACGTCATTAAACATATCACAATAATATTTTTAATCATTTAAAATAGTTTTACATGTAGGATGTTTGCAAAAGAGCTTAACATAGCAAGGCACTATATAATTTATACTAATATTTCAATCTCTTTGATCCCTTTTAACTGCCATAAATAAATAATGCTCATCACTGGAACTGGCTTTGTGCATTAGAGAAACCCTAGTTAACATAGATGCTGAGATTACGCATGTGGCCAAGAACTTGAGCTTACGAAATGAAGGCTCTAGTTTAAAGTCTTTGTTCCTGGTTTCAGTGTATGTCCACCTTGCTGAATGAGATAATGACAGACTCTGCTTAGAGATGAGAATCACCTGGCGTCCTCCAAGCACTAAAGATGGTCACAGCCAAATTCAGGAAAGGCTGGGAAGAGGATCTAGTCAGTGGAGGTTGGAGAAGGAATATATATACAACTAATTTTACTGGGCTTTGTTTTTCTTTGAGGTTACTTGGAAGCTCAGAACTGCTTACCCATGAGACTTTGCCATTGAGCCCCAAGACAATGGCGTTTTCAGTTGTAACTTAAAAGATTCTTTTGGAACCTTTGGTCCATATTATTCATTAGAAGTGATTTAACTTCGGTCCTACCAGTCAACGTGCTGAGTTATCCTTCACACAAAGACACTGAACAGGCACCCCAAGACTTCCCGCAGCTCTCGACTTTCAGCGCACACCTCCCACTAGTGCCTTCTTCTCCATACGTGTTTTTTTTTTCCCCTGAAGTTAAGTCACTTTACCAAACTCTTAATAACTGTAGCTTGCTATGTTCCATCCTAACATGGACCTTTAGGATAAGTAGATGTGTGCAACAATATTTTTTCTCAGAATGAAAATATCAGCTTAAATAAAATTTTACTCGGGGAGATATGTATGTAGCCATAACTAGTAGAATCAGCAGAAGAAAAAAAAATCCATCAGTCTTTAGACATTTGTAAGTTAAAACTGACATATATTCTTTGAATCAGTTATCTCAGCAAAGAACATTTTAGAAAGACAGTATGTGGCACACAGCCCATCAGCCCTGGTGCAATCAGACCCTGCATTGTCTTTAGAGAGATCTGCCGTCTCCCAGGCCTGGCCCCTGGAATGGACGAGCAGCTTTTGTGACCTCCCAAAATGTGGAGTTCTTTGAAGCCCCGCCACGTCTGAGGAGTAGTCCTTTTGTTACCGTGGAAGAATAATATCAGAATTTCCTGGGAGTGGGTCATCACAGGAAATTATCAGCAATTCATAGGCTCTCCTCTTGGCGTTCACTTCAGCTCCCAACGTAATCACAAAAGATTATAGTCTCCGTTTCAGCTCCCACATCTCGCCAGTATTCTTCTCTGCTGAGAGCGCAATTGATTCCCAGAGGGCAGCTTTTAACCCTAGCCTGGGGAGGGCGGGTCAAACCGGAGGATTTTGATAACTGCCGCTCATTGCCATTGTGGGTGATTCTGTTGTCTGGCAGGTATTTGGTGATTCCCGGGTTAATTATACAAAACATTTTAAATGAAGTCACTTGTGTTAGCAGGTAGAGGTATTTGCCCAACTTTAGTTCAGATTTTAGGCGTGATGGTCAATACAGACTCCAGATGATGTCATGAAAACTGAAGGACCACGCATCCTGAAAGATTTCGTTTCAGAAAATGGAAAAAAAATATAGTTTAGCTCCATTTCTGAAATCCTTTAAATACCCCTTTGCTCAAAATGGCAAACGTGTTTTGTTTTGTTTTGTTACTAGCTATGTAGCCCAGGCTGGCCCTGAACTCATGGCAATCACCCTTCCTCTGCCACCCAAGTGTTGGGATTTCAGGGATATGCTGCCATATCCCATCTGAACCGATAAATCTTTTGAGGGTTACTGAGAGACACTTGGTGTGCTTCCCGCAACTTACCGTGTCGCTCGTGTAGTGTTTTCTTTGTTTCTTTCATTGCTGTTGTTCATGTGTAGTACATGTAGGTGTGTCCACCCATTCCTACACACGGGGAAGCCAGAGGCAGATACTGGTATCTGAGACAGAGTCTCACACCGAACCTGCTGTTCATCAGTTAGCTAGACCAGCTAGCCAGCAAGCTCGTCCGAGGTGCCTGTCTGCCCCCTGACTCCACTGCCGTGGTGGCAGGCACATGGCACTCCGCATGGTTATTTTACATGGTCGCCAGGGATCTGGGCTCAGTATTCACTGAGCCAATTTCCAACTCCTTCTGTTTCCTGATTAGAAAATGTTGATGTCCTGTCTGTGTAAGCATGCTGGATGGATTTTTAGTTTGGTGACACTGTTTACTATAGTCACCCTACCCTATTTAGAAAGAAGACTTGTTGTATATCTGAAGTAAGTTTAGACAATGAATTTTCTTTTCCTGTAAATAGCCACATTCACTTACAAATTTAAAGGGAAATGAAGCTAGTTCTATTGAAAACTACTTTTGGATTGAACCCCTTTCCTCTTTGCATTCATGTAAAATAATTTCAAGTCAAATGAACACATTTTGAATGTCAAGCTGTACAATTAACCGAGGTTTGTTCAATAAAGCAATTATCACTGTTGTAGGCAGAGTGAGGCGATTTTTTTTACAGCTCTTTATTTCCCTTTAGAACTATTGTATATTTTTATAACATGAATGGAAAAACAAACTTGACCCAGAGATGTTTTCTACTGAGAAGAGCTGGTAAGTGCATGCATACACAACCACACAAAGGAACAATAGGAGTAGGAAAACACAATAAAATTGGTTTTGATAGTCCATGTCCATAAAGCTACTCAGGGACTATTTGGCAATTAAAATTCCAAAGCATTAAGTTTGACAAGGGAGCCTGCAGGGAACGACAGGACACTCAGTGCCTCCCTTGTTCACAGTCAGAGAAAGGAGCAGGTGACATTAGAGGTAAATCATAGGACGCCCCAGTCACATTGGCTCTCAGAGAAACCACTTGGAGAGCTTGAATATGAGACTTCCCCCACAGGCTTGTGTGCTGAATGCTTGGGCCTCAACTGGTGATGCTGTTTTGGGTGGTCCCTGAAACTTTAGAAAGCATAAGGCTTTGTTGGAGAAGGTCACAGGGAAGCCACCACTGAAGGTCGTTCCTAGTCTCTAGTCATAGGCGTCCTCTGCTTCTTGCCCTCCATGTAATGCTTGGCATGTTGTTACAGCATCATTTTGGTTTTGTTCTTAATCTAAAATTCACCAGAAAGAATTAATTAGAAAGATAAAAGTTTAACTGGCCACCTTATATTTGCTTTGCTCAGTTTGGCAACTATAGCAGATCGGTTCTTAGATGGAGAGGCTTGCATAGGCCCCTCACTTCTCAAACTTCTGCAAGAGCCGAATATCTGTGAGTTCAAGGTCAGCCTGGTCTACAAAGCAAGTTCCAGACCAGACAAGGCCACACAGTCATGTGACTAGTCCTGCAGATTGTACCACTGCACAAGGAGTGGCCCAGAAAATCCAAGCCCTGGTCTTAGGACTGAAAAATCCAGATCTGTTGCCTCTTCTCCATGATCACGTTCTTAGTGGGAGAGCAGGCAATGCGTTATTGGCCATGTATAAAGAGAGACGTTTCCGCTTTGCAGAATTAAGACTCTATCAAACAAGCCCACGCCCCTGCCTTTGCACTTCTTTCTGCCTAGAGGACCTCTGTTTGCCTTCCTCTCTTTTTACTCTGCAGCACCGACCTCATTTCTCCCAGCCCTGTGCTATTCACAGTGAGTTCTTGAGCAGCATTCCAACTTGTTCAGGCAGAACGTTGTTGAAAGGATGTCATTGAATGTGTTTTGCTCTTCCAGAAGTGTATTGATTTTTAAATCAGGAAAGATCACCTCCATGGTCTTTCAGAAAGCTCGTGGAGTATTGTCTTAGGCTGTATACAGAAAGCAAGAGAGCGAGCATATTTTCATGTAGAGGAACTTAGAGATCTCGCACCAATGGTACTTAGTAAAACCACGTCTGCTGGTGTCAGTGACATGCATGTGAGTTTTCCATCCTTCAAATAATAAGGAAATTGATTTTTAAATAACATTTCTCAGACTTATTTTGGGGTATTAAATTGCCTGTTATAGAAATCAAGTGATGACTTTTGAAAGAAAAAAGCCAAATTTCTTTGGGCTCAGTGAGTAAAAAATGCTTGCTGTGTTTGCACAAGGACCTGAGTGATTTGTGACTCCCTGCACCCACATGAAGAGCCAGGAGCAGCTCTTGTGGGCTGTGACCCCAGCCTGGGGGACTGGGAGCTCAGAGGCCAGCCAAACTAGTGACAACTGAGAAACAGTAAAGAAGCCTGTCTTGAGGAAATGAGGATGATCATGGTAGAGTGGGCACTTGATGTTCTTCTGCATACACACACATATACACACATGCACATACAAGAGAGAGAGAGAGGAGAGAATAAAAACCAGTTTTGAAGATTATCTTGTATCTAGCCCATCTTCCAAACAATGGGATAGCTCTCTTTTTTAAACGTATTATAAAACAATCACTCTCATAACCTGCCCTCAAATGAAAAGATTCTTTAGTCTGCATTCCTGAAATGATGGGATTTTTTTGTTGTTGTTTTATTTCACCCCAAGGAGACCCAATACTAGACAACGCAGGAGACAATCTCTTTATTTTGTGTTCTCTGGGTGTGAATAATTCCCATTGTTATTACTCTGAACAGCGAACTGTAACAGCGTCATAGGTATTTATATTTGTGTCTTACAGTTTATTGTCAGCCACGTATTCTTAAAACGTTAATATATTTTATTGAGAAAAGTAAAACATAACACTTTGAAGGAACCAACTTCTCTGGGGATAAGAAAATATTAATCTTATTTCCCACTATTTTATTTCTCCTGTGGAGCTATTAAATTTTGTGATAGAGGTAAATTCTCATTTGTTTATTCAATGATCCCAAATAAGTTTCATGCCTTCACCAATTCCTTAACTTTTCTCATTTCTCTCAGAAGCCTGCACCACAGTGTGATAGCACGCATTGTTGAGAGTGTCTTTGCAGATGAGCACAGATCTCTGTATTTGGTGTTCATAATTTGTCCTGAAATTATTTTAATTGTGGAAACACCGAGAATAAAATGAAAACCTTTCTAGAATGTCTTTTTGTATCCTGATTGAAAAAAAAAAGCCACTTTCTTCCCTAATGATATTAGTCACATCTCAGCATTTCCTTGTTGAAGAATGGAAGTGAGGAAAACCAGAAGTCCCCTCCTTGGGCTCCTCATCTCCTTGGTGCCTTCCCCTGCCCTGGAGCAGCAGTTGTGGCTAGGGCTGAGTTTGACCAAGTCTTCCCCCTGGGGCTCAGCTCAACTGCTTCCTGCCTCCTCCTGCCCCAGAGCCACAGTTGTGGATAGGGTTGAGTTTGGCCTTTGCTTTCCATCTCATGGAATCATCTAGTCAGTCCTCTCTGCGTGCACTTTATTGCCATGAGTTGCTAGCCCTGTGCCACACACTCTCCATCCTCTACTTAGTTCATCCAGTATTCCACTAGGATCCTCAGCATCCAAGGAAGTGCTGGGTATGCGTGTCAGTGGCAGCTGGACCTACGCAAGGATATATTGACCCGTCTCTTCGGTTAAACCAAACTCCAGTTTTGAATTACACAGCAGCACAAGTACAACGTTGAATCGTTTCTCCCGTTTGTAGCATGAGAAATCACCAGGTATGTGGGCAGCCAGGAAAAGAGAACCTTTTACGTATGTAGTGACCGTATCTGCGACACACAAGTATCCACTGTCAGTTTAGACATCCCGTGCCAATAAGAGGCACATGGCTACCCGTGTGGTATATCCCAGTAACAGAGGAACAACAAAACTGCCTGAAGGTGAGCTTGAAAATTATTCCTTCTACTCAGAACAGCTTTAAAATGGTCTGGGCATGGTGACGCACCTATAATGCAGCATATGGGAGGGTGAGGTCAGGGGATCGCTGGTGCCTTAAAGGCTGATCTGGGCTGTGTACTGAGTTCCAGATTAGCCTTGGCTACAGAGTGAGACCCAGTTCAATAAATAAATAAATAAAAATAAATGGATGAATAAATAAAAGGGAGGGAGAAAAAGAGGAAGGAGAGCATTAAATGACTCCTAATGATATCCTGATATATGTATGAAATGTATATTTAGCATATATACACACATAAATACATATGTACACACACACACACACACACACACACACACACACACATATATATATATATGCTTAGATCAGTAACTTGCTCAGCCTTCATTGAAGCTTCTTCTGGAAGCAGATGAGCCCAAATACAGAGACCCACAGCCATACACTGTGGAAAGAGTGAGAGACCCTGGAACACTCAGCCCTAAAAGGGATGTCTCCATCAAATTCCTCCCTGTAGCATTTGTTCAAAGAACCCTGCAAAAGAGGAGGTGTGGAAAGTGTGAGAGTCAGAGGGCATGAAGGGCACCCAGAAAACAAGGCCTTCTAAGTCAGCATGACCACAGCTCAAATGAATTCACAGAGCCTGAGGTGGCGTGCACGGCTGCACACTAGGTCCTCCGCATATATGTTGTAGCTTCTAGTTTGGTGTATTTAACGGGAGTCCTGAGCGTGAATGAGTGGCTTCCTGGTTCTCCTGCCTTCCCTTGGTCCTTTCTCTGTCTGTTTGTTTGGCTTATCAACTCCAATGAGTTTTTGTTTTATCTTACTATATTTTATTTTACTATTTTTTAAAAAAATCCCTTTAATCACTAAGAATCCTAAAACTTAAAAACAAATTAATTTAGGAACATTCTGTATGTTTCTTTTGATCCCCCAAATGAGATTCTAGAAAAAACTACCTGAAAACGCAGACTGGTCATTTTTATAAAATTTTCTTCAACATAGAACAAGAATTTTTTTATTTTTTTTTATTTTTATTTTTTTTTTGCTTTACGCCAAGCCATCCTCTTTGTCAATGGAATTGTGCATGTTGGCTCTCAGAGCCCCTACCAACATAGAACTGAGTAAAAGAGATCAAGCTTTCTAAGTGTATTTATTTACTCCTTCCCTGACACTTTCATACATGTACATAAGGAATTTTGGTCATTTCACCTATCACCCTCTCTAATCTCCTCTCTCTCCCCAACTGAAACACTTGCTCCCAACAAGCCCCTCTTTGTGCTTCCATGTCTCTGTTTTTTGAAGATGTGGAGAGATGTTTAGAGAGATGTTGCTCTCCAGTAATGCAGCTGTCGCTTTTAAACGTGTCGTTTCATGAATATTTGAAATGTAAGGAGACTCTTTTGTCACATATTCCCCCCTCAGTCTGATATTGAGAAAGAAGGGCATGAAAAAGAACAGTTATTCTTTGTGCTACAGTGATTTGATATCACAGTTAAAAGGCCGATGCCTAACCAAACTTCCAGAAGGCCCTAAACTGAAGGATTTAGTAACTGAAGTCCTCTTTGCTGCAGAAAGGGGAAGGCAGACACAAAACATGCCTAAGCCCTGCTAGCAAGTAATCTCTTACGTGTTTATCTGCATGCTGTCTGACCAGCTATGATTAGGAAAGAGGGCAGGAAAGCCCCGATTTTATATACTCAATTTTTTTTAAAGGAGGGTGATATCTTAAGAGCAGACAGAATAAAAAAGAGAGAAGCCGGGGTGCTTCTTTGAGACACTTGTATGGGCAGCTGCCCTCTACATGACAGAAATTGAAAGCTCATGCTGTGCTTCCGCCTGGTCCACCATCCTCTGCAGCGCTCCCGCTCTAGGGTCAGCGTGGAGAGAGACCCCTGCCTAAGCTGGAAGCCTAAATCCAATACCGGAGAGCATTAAGGTTAACAGCAATTGAATTCCTCAGAGCCTGGGACTCTTGGTCTGTGTGGGGAAAATTATAAGTCATCTGCCTCACCTGCTGGTGCAGAACACATGAGCTCACCCCTGGGCGAACCCTAACTAGACTAGGGCTCTGAGAATCTAAGCAGCTCTTCTGATGTTGTTTATTAGTGTTATTACCCAGCTAGAGAATGGAATTACAGAACAAATACCCATGCCAGGTGACACGGATGTTACACACGGAGAGGAGGCTCCAGGCTACCTGCAGCATAAGATCAGAAAGGGAGAGGAAAGCCCAAAGTCGGAAGTAGCATAGAAAACAGACTACTCTTTCTTTCCTTCCGACCTTCTTCCTTTCCCATATCTTCTTATTTGCTTAATAGTAACTTTCACCGTCCAGATTCCAATTAATTAGCTTGTAGCATCTCACATTTCAGATTTAAAGCCATCTTTAACTTATTTGCCCACGCAGACTGGAATGTTATCTGAGCCACAGTCGGACTCCAGAAATGTTTGTTGAGTGGATGATTTTTAAATATTTTTTTTAAAAAAATACAGAAAGCTTAGCTTCTAATTCTCTTTACTTGCAATGGACTTACTGAATCGTGTAGGTAATCTGTGCTCACCAAATGGTCTTAAGGACATTAGTATAAATAGGTTATTGGTTTAAAGGTGAAATTGCTTTAAGAACAGCATGGAGAAAAGAAAGTCCTCTATAATTCTTGAGCAATATCCCCACTTAATAGGGTAGCACATGGGCTCTTCCTAGGCTGTCTTCCTCTATATCTAAAGTATTTAAAGACACCAGATGCAGCTTCAGTCTCAGGCTCTTCAGAAGTATTGGGGTGTCCAAACAAACTTCTAATTCTATTGAAGTCCCATCTAGAAAATCACCTAGTGTATAAACTATGATCCAGCACTTGGTCACACAGTCCCAGAGCTGCCTATCCTTAGCAGAAGGCAGCCGATGCTACTTTTCTGTGTCTGGGTCTCTCCGTAGCCTCCTGTTTTAATGGGACTCCTCACCCATGCAGTTGCAAATCACATTTTGCTATACTCAGGGAAAGTAATGGCCTTTAAAAAAAAAGTATTCCTCCAAGTTTGTGGGCCTCATGATCTCTAGGAATATATCAAAGAGATGTTTACTTTCATCATCACTTTGAAAATGTAATGGATGGGGTGATCAGGCCAGCTTCATTAGTTCATCTTATAGCACTGCAGCCAATAGTCAGTTCACCCATCCATAGCCTCCAGTCGCCTGTTCGAATCCTGATGACAGCCACTACCCTGTCTTCCATTTTTGCTACCCATCATTTAATTGCACTAATAGGTTGTCTTTTCATTTCTGGGTGGTTTTTGTTAGAAGCACTGCACAGTGCTTGGTCTTGCTGCTCCGTAGTGAGTGAGCATTTCAGGAACATGAGCGTCTTCAGGGACATGAGTGGGAAAATGGGTCTCTGAAACATGGAAATATGTGTTAATATGCACAGTCTTCTCAAAGTGCCAGATGATTACTTCTGACTTTTACTTTTTTAGAAAAGAAGAGGCTTATTTGGGACCAATAAATTCTGCCAGGTAAGGGTAGCTGGAGCTGTGGGGCACGGATTTGATTTTTTTTTTTAATTTTTCCCTTTCAAAGCTTTGTTACGATTATTTCCCCGTGAATCATAACTTTCCCCATCCACAGACTTTTTTTGTGTGTGAAGAGAAATAACATGAGCTAAAATGGCCTAACTGAGTAACAAGAATTTGGTCACTTAAACCTTACATCTTACACTTAATAAATTGTTGAAAGTATTCATTTTTAACAATTAAATGCCTATGAACTGCCAATTAAATTTTTTTTTAAATATTGCCTTGGTGTGTAATTGCAATTCTTCTAATAATTTACCTTAATTTTCTATATATGAAACCATTATTATAAACATGTATAATTTTTCATTTGGTGAATTTAATTACTTGGCATTATAGGTCTTTATGAGAATGTCTTTGCTGATCTAGGATCCATTACTTATTCTGGAAATTACCGTATGACTAATAGAAGAATCCCCAGCCTCCCAGAGGAGATGTGAAGAAACATCTACTCAGCGCAGTTGCTGAGGCATAGATTCTGTCCACGGTTATTGTTCCAGGAGTGTGCATGACTCAAAGGTAGCCAGACTCCCAGGAAGTCTTGTAGGTCACATACAGGCATGTACGTCACTGAGGGATTCTTCCCGCAGGGTGGACAGCTCATATAAACTGCACTACCGAAGAGCCCACTGGGCAACTTGCAAGTAACTTCACAACAAAAGCGGCCTTCATAGTCCATTGCTTTATTCCTTATGTAACCTCAGGGAGGGAGAGACCTCAGACACGACAGCATGAAGGCTCTAGAGCCTCGTAAAAGCCCCTATGAGCCGTGTGTGGGCCCTCCCTCCCTCTGGTGGGACCACGGCAATTCCGACTCGGTGTGCTGTGGATCCCATTCAAGCCAGAGGAAGCAGCCTCGCCACAACCATGGATCTACTCCACACATCTCTTTCTGGCTGCAGAGAACGGCCCGTCCCACTAGGACAACAGACAAACAAGTCTATATAACAGCAATTATTTTCATCTAGCCTTTAGAACACAGCAGGGAGACATAAAGCAAAAAAAAAAACTTCAGCGCCTTTAAAAGGCGCTCTACCTTTTAAAAAGCCGACCTCCTTTTTTACGGTGGTGCAGACCTGAATCCCACCCATATGGTTCAGGAACTCGGTAGGGGTCACGTCTCAGTCCCCAGAGCAGCAGCACTTGTTTCAAGGGATGCAGCCAGACTGGCGGCTGGAGCATCTGTACCCCCTTTACAGTTTTCTTTTAATTCAATCATGTCCGATAAATAGTATCCGAATTAGAAACTGAGATCATAGCTGTTTTAGACTTCCTGCTGCTGAGGCACACACCGGATGAAAAGAGGGGAGGGAAGGGGGGATGCACAGTCTAGTTTTCACCCTTATATTCAAAACACAAAAGAAAACACAACTTAAAGCCCTCAGCTTTATCTAGACCACCATTTCAGAGGTTTTTGCTGACAGTCCTTAGCACTGTTTACTCTGGGCCTGTGCTGAGGCAGAACTGTGTGGTGTTGACATGGTGTGGTGTGGCAGAGGCTGCTTGGCTCAAGACACACAGGAAACAGGATGTGAGGAAGGGGCTGGGAGCCAGGCATAGCCCCCCAGCGGCATGAGCCCAGGGGTCTGCTTCCTCAGGTAGGCCTGACCTCCCCCAGGCTCTACTGTCTGTCTCCTTAACGCCACCAGTGAGAGAACCAACACAGAGGCCACCTAGGGGCATTTTCTATTCAAGCCATAGGAGGAGAGGTTGCTTTGGGTTTCGATCTGTTAGAGATCTGTGACTCCTGAGCAGCTGCACCATGACAGGCAGAGAAGAGAAGACAGGCTTTCCTGCAGTTTCTTCCTCCTTGGCCTCTGACTCCACCCAGGTCCCCCAGCCTGAAGAGTTTGCCACTCAGGTTAGGATGGGTCCTCCCCGCTGTTCCTCTCTGGAAATGCCTTGCAGAAGCACCGAGGGGTATGCTCCACTTACCTCATGGGTGTCTCTCAATCCTGACTGCCACTCAGGATTTGCCCTCAAAATAGACATCTAAGAGAAAGCCAAAGGGATTTCGACAAGAGGAAAACATGGGCTTTTTCTGAGAATTCATCTAAGGAAATGGATCTTTTCGGTAGAAAATAGTGTGTCTTTCTAAGTGAGATACGTAGGGGCAAGATTTCAATACGGCCAGCTGCAGGCCGATCAAATGCAGGCAGCAAGGCAGGAGACAGGGAAGCCCTTAACACTGCTGTCCCAGATGAATGACTTTGTGGGGAAATCTATGATCTTTCAGTCCACAGGAGCCAAATCTGGTGCCAGTGTCTTTCGGGAGCTCCTTAACAGGCTTTGGGAAGCAGGGGGCTGGGGACCTTGTCTGCCTCTGTGTTTGAAGTGTTCAGCCATGACTGACTTACCCTTAGGGATTGAGAGGAGGAGCAGTGTGTTCAGACTGATGAGTGCCCATGTCAGCTTTGAGCAAGATGCCGTTGTGTTAGGAGTTCTTTGAAAAAGAAATGAAGAGGAGGCATGTCTATTCCAGGATTGTGTTAGAGCCACCCCTAATTATCTTGGCTTAATAAAGGCTTTAAACCAGAATATTTTAGGCTCATATCTTGTGAGTGCTTCTGTGTCATACCATAGGTGAGGCCAGGACACACGCATTTATTTTAAGCAATGGAGGTTTTTATTTTAAGATTAAATTTCAATATATTTTTAAGTGAATCATAGGGGAAAGTGTACACCCTAGCTGTGCTTTAATGGGTAATTTTCAATATATTTTTAAAATGGGCAATAGGGAAAATGTACGTTCTAGCTGTGGTTTAATGAATATTATTATTTATGATTTTTAAAAGCACCTTGATAAAGATGAAGCATTAGTGTAGACACACAACAACATGGAGCCAAAGTGGCATGCATGGATTAGTGTTGGTAGATGTCTACACAATTTGGCCCTGTGTATTTCACACAATCCCCAATAGGAAATATTTTACTGAGGGTTAAAAACTATCACAATAAAAGACTCTTAGGTTAACTTTGAAATTTGGGTGATTGCCAATTAAGGTAGTCTATTTTATTTTCAAGCCAAGTACAAATTGATATGCTAATATATCCATAGGAGCCACCAGAAAGCATTTAGATATACATCTGTAAATAAAGTAAATGTCTAGTGTTTTCTTTCAAGCCTGGGATTGTCTCTGCCCACCAGTGGCTGTTTTGTTTAGCGTAGTTCTGTTGTCTTATTCTCGTGCTGTAAGATTCAAGGCCTGTTGAGGCAGGAGGTGGTAACACCTGCCCCGCATTCCTGAGCTCTAGGTTGCTATGTGAGACCATTTTACAACTCCAGAAAATGTACATTCACACTACCTCCCCTGTTTCTATAGTGGCAGTTAAACTTGGAGGGGAAAAAAGTGAACTAATTCCGTTACCTTAAAATTTTTAGGTTTGGAGAGTTTCACATATGGGTACCCTGTATTCACCTAGTCTCTCCCTCTCTCTCAAAAAACTTCTCTGGTGCTCTCCATTCCTTTCTCAGTTCATTCCTTCTCTTCTGTAATTAGTATTGTGTTTAATATACATACATACATACATACATACATACATGTCTTCCATTGTTGTCGCTACATGTAACATATATAACCATAATTCTGCCCTCGTTCTCGCTGTGTGTAAGTTCTCCTAAGTGTTAATTCTATATTTTGCTGATTTATAATCACGGCCAGGAATAGTATTTATTTTTTCTCTCTCTCTCAAACGTCATCAACTTATCCAATGCTAAACTGAGCCGGGGGAGATTGTCTGGTCGGTGGTGTCAGTTGACCTGTCCTTGCCTGAATCACACCTGTTGATGAGTAATTCTTCGCTCATGGGCTGCATTGTGTTGTGAGCCGCCAGTTGTCTGATGTTAATGCTCAAGGATTAGTCTCTGGGCCACAGGAGGGAATCATCACCTATTCTCTTTTTATCTGCTCTGTAAATAGAATTGCTTCTTTTTCTAAGTGTGCTAGCTCTACACCGTGCCTTTTTCTGTGGCTGAATATATCTGCATGTATGTTTTATATGCAAGCCAAAAGGAATCAGGCCATAAATCAAAACCTTGCTTGATCAATATTTAAACAAGGATTGCATTTTAGCCAATCTCTTGCATGCCTCTGAGTGCGCATTTGTAATATACTTTCTGGTACAGCAAGTTCCAATCCATGAGAACGGGCAAGCTAATAAATTATTTTAAAATAAAGATACACAATTTCAGTATCCGTAATAAGAGCCTGACGTTTACAACTCTGCCGTAAATCAAAACTTAAGAAGTTAAATATGTCTCTAGTAACTGTCACTGAGGTCATTCGAGACCATGCTGAGCATTATCGCTTCTTCCAAAGAAAACATTAACAACTTAATTTTAACCCCAACACGTAGGGCTTTGGTTTTCTTGTAGTGTGACTCCTTGACATTTCCCATGCCACCTTCCATCAGCACTGGATCGTGAGGCATGCGGTGATGCTCTTGTGGTCCTTTTCGTGTTATGGCTTCAAGCTGGTTTGTTTTGCTTTTGTTTTTAGCCTTCATTCCTGGAGACAAGCGCATTACTGATGAGCGGGACTCTTTGATGGCAGCCTCATTTGGCAACTAAGAGTCAAAGCCTTTGGGAGTAATTCTGCTTCTCTTATTTGCCCACAGTGCTGTCTTGTCTTTGATGATAATTTTGACTTTCTGTTTTTAATCATTTGCTCTTCAGATGGACCCTGTGCAGAAGGCAGTCATTAACCACACGTTTGGAGTCTCCATTCCCCCAAAGAAGAAACAAGTTATTTCTTGTAATGTCTGTCAGCTTCGCTTTAACTCGGATGTGAGTATCGCCTTTTCATTACTCTCTGAAATGTGTCAGGCTGGTGCTGATTGGTCTGAATACAGATAAATCTCTTCCTATTTGTGTGACCTGTGGCATCTCAGTGCAGGTTCCTCCTGGTGCTCCAGTGTGTCCAGTTTCCAAGCGGCTTAGATTCAGTGCTTCAAATCTGAACCGTAGGACAAGAGGCTGACCATAAAGATTAAGACATTCTCTGCATAATCAGCCTCACATGTACTGGTCCATGCTTGATCTCACCAATGCTATCTGCTTGCCAAAAACACTTCCAAATTAAAAAAATGTGCGAAACAATTCAGTGAATGCTGAGGAAGACCACTGTTATTCTCGACAAGAACTATCACATCGCCTGCATGTGTTCAGGCTGACTAAATATCTTAAAGAATCATATTTTCTATAAGTCACACTTCTATTTCATAGAAACGTAGGAAAATTTTTATTATGACTAGCCAGCATGGACATTCTGCTAAAAAGATACCAAGGAAAGGGTAAAATCTAAGTAGGATTTTAAATGTGTAAAAAATAAAGTGCAAAATAAACAACAGAAGAAATCTGGTAATATTCAATAACTGGACAAAACCAGCCACCACTGCAGATGGGACGCTGAAGGTCTGTCTGCTGTGGGATTTCCTGAGTTTCTGAACTCAGAAGCCATTTTCCAAAGAGCATACCACAGATTTAATGTGTTTTTAGAAATTCAAAAATAGCAGACATCCTTCTTCGTATATACCATGATGTGACATTTTCGTAATTCTACACAGTAAGGTCAATGGAATTGCACTCACAGGAAAAGAAGAGAACTTGGTCATGATTTGAGCAATTGTATTTAGTGTGGTTTCAACCAAAGTCTAGTGAATGTTTAATGCCTCATAAAACTCCATACAGAAGAACTGAAATGCACCTAAATAAACAGAGGAATGTAGGATGTTAATTCATTTGACGCCTCAGTATCCCTGAGCTGTCAGTTCTTCCTGTAAAGACAGAAGAATGAATACCCAAATCTCCCAAACTGTCTATTTTGCTAAAAAGCACTCACTTCTTAGAGCACACATGCGAAAGAAAGAAAAATCTCTAGAAGCATACATTTTAGAGGTTTATACTTCCTGGTTTCATTACTTACTACAAAACCTACAATAATCAAGGTATATTGAAAAATCATTCCATCTTGGGGCTGGACAGATGACTCAGCAGTGAAAAGTACTAGTTGCTTTTGCAGAGGAGCTGGGCTCCATTTCCAGCACCTTCTGTAACACCACTTGAAGGGGAGCTGGCACCCTCTTCTGGCAGCCATGGGTACTGCACACACTAGTGTCTATCCTGCACTTGCATCCATGCAGGCAAAACATGCCTACGTATAAAGTTAAGGAAATCTTCTTAAAAATCTCATCCACTTAAGCTCCTCAAGCCTTAGTTGTCGTTCTTAATTTTAATCAATACCTTAGTGCTTTTTAATATAACCTCCCAGAGTTTGTTTTTGGAACTGTAACTAAATGTGAATATAAGTTTTTCTTTTTATTACATATAGAGTAGCACCTTTCTCTGCCTTTGCTTGTTTGCTTTTATTGTGTTCATGCACACATGTGTATGTGTGTTATATGTACATATGTGTGCATGCATGCATGCATGCATGCACATGTGTGAGCAAGAATGTGAGAATCAATTGATGTCAGGTGTTTTTCTCAATCTCTCTTCCTCTCTTTTTAAAAAAATTTTAATTTTTAAATTTTTTATTTCGAGTACATTGGAGTTTTGCTGGCATGTATGTCTGTTGGAGGGTGTTGGAACCTCTAGAGCTGGAGTTACAAACAGTTGTGAGCTGCCATGTGGGTGCTGGGAACTGAACCAGAGTCCTTTGGAAGAACAGCCAGTGCTCTTATTTATGGAGCCATCTCTCTAGCCCCTCTCTCTTTTTTTTGTGGCAGGGTCTCTCACTAAACCTAGAGTTCATCTTTTCAGCTAGATCATCTGGCCAATGAGCCTCTAAGATCTGAGTGTGTCTGTTCCCCCAGAACCTGGCCCCCACATGTGGCCACCACACGTGGCCACGATACCTGGCCACCACACATGGCCACCACACCTGGCACTGACGCAGGTGGTCAGGGCCTCATGCTTCCAAGACAGACAATTTCCCGTTGAGCCATCTCCCCACATCCTGCCTTGTATTTCTCACACTATACTGCTCTATGGCTGTAGAACATTCCTTGACCTTTTTATTTGCTAAGGTGCTAGACAAAGAGGCTTATGTCCCAGAAACCTTAGATTCTCTTAATGTGCAATGTAACATCTAACATCACAAAAGGGAAGTGAGTTAGCAGACAAAATTGAAGGTGGTGTCATTTGTCTCTTATCCACCACTGTCTTGTGTGCCCAGTGTATACGGCTCCTTAAAAAGGGAAGAGGAAGCGGGCATGGTGGCACATGCCTTTAATCCCAGCACTTGTGAGGCAGTTCTCTGTGAGTCCCAGGCCAACCTGGTCTACAAAGCAAGTCCAGGGCAACCAGGGCTACACAAAGAAACCCTATCTCAAAAAAAAAAAAAAAAAAAGAAAAGAAAGAAAGAAAGAAAAGAAAAAAGAAAAAGGAAGAGGAACACAGAAAAAAACAGTCATTAAGCATTCATTGTAAGAAGAGTTTGATTGTTCGTTAATGGCTTTCAAGTTAAAGGAAGGTGCAGAAGTAGAAAGATCTCTGGGAAATTAAGGCCAGACTGGTCTACATAGTGAGTTCCAGGGCAAATAGGCTACACAGATCCGGTCTCAAAATTTAAAGAGAGAGAGAGAGAGAGAGAGAGAGAGAGAGAGAGAGAGAGTAAATAAATAAATAAAGTAAAAAGGAGTTCTTTAATACAGATTTAAGTTCTGTTTCTAAACTTGGGAAATGATACCAACACTGTTGGCCTTAGTTTTCCTTACTATGATAGGAACTAAAGTGGACCGTTCCAGCTCTGTGATTAAAAATAATCTCCATGGTATTGCCATCAGCAGAACAGGACATAAACACATTTGTCTTACAGATAGGACAGCTAAGACCTCAGCATTCTACTTTCTGTTGTGTCATGGAAGCCAGGTGTGCTGGCTTGCCCCTGCAATCCCAGCACTCAGGAGGCAGGAGGTGATGGCTAGCCCAGTCTACAGATGAGTGTGAGGCCTGGACAGCGTAAAACCCTGTTTGAAAAGCCAAACACACACACACACACACACACACACACACACACACACACACACACACACACAAAATCAGAAACTCAACCTATTCCATGGCTCATTTGAAGGAGGAGTGAGAATTTTCTGCCTACAGTTCAGAATTTCTCACCCCTTTGATTTGTGCTCACCATAATCCCTTTTTTATTTTTTCTGAGTGCACTAATATGGACAGGGACAGCTGCACGCGTGTCAGCAGATGACCACCAGCTTCCTGTGGAGAAGAAAGAAAGTAATGAGATTTCTGAGTCATGCATAGATCCTAGGCAATAAAACCACAAAAAATCTGGATGGCAAATTCAGAAATGTGACATATATGCGTTCCCAGGGTTTAGTAATGGCGTCATAATCTGCATAACTGAGCGCTCTAACTGAGCATTTTTTATTGGGGAGAAAGTTTATTATTTTATAATTACCCTATTTACATTTTAATGCAAGAATTAAGAAGATGATCATCCTTATTTCCTTTAATAACATTTCTAAATCAGCCCGAGACTGAATTGGCTTCACTCTTCAGTGTAGAAAATATGTTTATTGAAAGATCTGGAAGGCAAATTTGCACAGTAAACAGACTGCACTCCACCAGTTCTCTATAACCCACATAAAACATACCAGAGCGGGCCTTGTGCAGTAAAAGTCCAAGCGACCTAGTTTAAGTGTCCCGCAGCCCACTCTGTCCAGCTTTTTTCATCTCAATAGAACTCCACTGTTGGAAGGCAAAAGGCTACCGCTTTGTTTACACAATGCAGCCTTATGTAAATGAGTGAACATTAATCACAAACATTTCCCAAGCGAGCCTTTACAAATTGACACCATTAACTTTGCCAGAGGCAGGCACTGCAGCCCAGGAATAATACATTTTCCAAAAGAGTCCTGGGCCTTTGCACAAACGTGCAGATGCCACTTCTTCCTTCCTTCTTCATTGTCTTTTTATTTATTCATTTTATTTAAATCCTAACCTAGAGTAAGCCAAAATGAGGTTGTCGTGAGCCTCCATGTCCCTCTGCCCACTGATAAATGAGCACGCTACAGCTGAAGGATCATCATAAATGGATGAGCCTGCGTAGGAATCTTTACCTGTAAGCTGGTAATGTGCCGTCTCCTAAGATGAGCCCAGTCAGGAAAATGAGCTAGCACACACTTCAAAAGTAATATCTTGAGGCGAACATTTTTTTCTCTCTCTTTTTAGCTACGTTGGAAGTTGGGAGATGACAAAAAGTTTTTAATTTACATATTAATTTCAGTTCCTTGGAGACTAGCAGTAGAAGGGCCAAGAAAATACAAACGTGGTTTTATGTAAGATTAGAGCAGGGCGACTTGGGTTTTCTAAGTGTTTCAGAACAGATGACATCATCATCACCATCACTGTAAAGTGGTCTTCACCTCACCTGGGTCCTCACACTCCGTAGGGGAACAGGAACAAGAGCCCAGCAGTCTAATCGAGTTTTGCAGACTCTAGTCCAGGAATCAACCCTAACAATCCCATCACTGAGGTCACAAATTACGAAGCATGGGATAGTACCCTCTCATGCTGATTCCATAGGCGTTCATTACCAGCGTGATGCTCACCCATCTGACCAGCAAAATCTACAGCGCTACTTTCTGAGCAGCACCTTCAACCTTGAAATCCCACCATCACCCACAATACTCTGCATTTTATTTGACGTTATGACATTAGTGGGTTGGTGAGGTTTATTGACGTCCTCCTCTCCGGGTTGGGCGATGGGCTTTGGTTTAGCCAGTGTCTCTGATTTTAACCCCCTGTGCTTTCTTGCTATGCTTTACGTCTTCCTGCCGGGGGATGTAAAGAGATGACCTCATGTCGTTTCATTGATTGACCTCAGCATATTTTAGATAGACCGGAAACCAAAGGTTTATTTCAAAGATAAAATGGTAGGCCAGCCATTTGTGCGAACATTTTGGAAGGTGACTTCACTGTCCTATTCTTGACTCTAAACCTCTGAAATTTTGAAAATCGCAGCCATCAGAGATCAGCGGCAATTCTCACGACCGCGGTTAGTGGGCAATTGGTACTTCTGCAACCCTGGCACCCTCATTTTGCGTCTATGTCATCTTACTACCTTAATTTCGCCGGGATTGTATCCTCTGGTATTTCTGCCTGCACCCTCCTCCCTGCCCCATGTTAAGTCTTAGTCCCACCTCCTGATTTCTTTAGCAGTTAAAATCTCACAGTACAAACCCTCCTACCTTTTGTAAACAAACTTCATCCACGGTGTGACACTTCCTGCTGTGTCTGCTGCAGGCACCCACAGTCTCTGCAGCCCACCCGGTCCTCCCTAGTCAGTCACCACAGGGTTGGCTGGGTCCCACATACATTTCCTTCCCACGTGCTGTTGGTGGATCCTCCATCTCCTGGCCACCAGGCCTGACTGTCCTCCTCCACCAGCTTTCGTGGGGCACCAAGTCCCTGCAGCAGCTGCCCTTCCTCGGAAACCAGATCAACCAAGAACCTGGAACCCTGTTGGGCATCGCCTTTGAAAATGTCCCTTTCAGGAAAACTGGTTTTATGAAGTTTGGTCACCATTTCCTATTCCAGGGAATTCTGCAGCTTCCTTTCCTCATCCTTGCGCTAGCTTCTGTCTCTGAAGTGTGTGTGTCTTCCCTTGTTCTTTTCCGTGGTCTCTTCCGAAGCATTACATTTCTTCTTCCTTCATCCTCCACCTAATCTTTTATTCTTTCCCAGTGCCCTTTTTCCTTTTCTCTTCCTTGGACACAGCAGAGTAACAAATACACCACTTGCCCTGTCTGTCTTCAACACTGGGAGGGTTTTTACTAAGCTTTTCCTTTCCTTGAGCAGATCCTTTGCTTTCAATATAGAAAATTTGTCTCCTGATATTTGGCTCCCACCAACAGAAGCTCACTGTCACAGGAATCCATCCAACTTCTCCATAGGCATTAAGGCTATACTTTAACTGGTCCCTACGTCATGTGTATGCATCTAACCACTGCCAACCACCTGCACATGTCTACTCTATTGCTCTTGACAGCCCTAGGGCTTCTATGGTTTCATTCATGTAATTGCATATGAATTGTATAAAGTAGTCCTTCTTTCCCAGTGGACACACAGCATAGTCAAAATCATGCATGGATCTGTACTAAAAACGCAGACTATTTCCCTCCCTTCGCTTCATCCTTAAGCAACACAGTATAAGAGCTATTGCACAAAATTTATATTTCAGTGGTGTTGTCGATAGTCTGGAGATAATTAAAAAAAATACAGGTGGCTATATTCAAATCCCATGCCATTTTATATAAGGACCTTCTGCCATCACAGATTTTGGCACTCAAGGAAGCTTCTGGAACAATCACCCAATAACATGAGCAATGGCTTCATGTACATTCATGGATAAGTGGTACACCGTTCCAGAGCACTGATGCCCAGTCTACTCAATTGTGCCTGTGCTAACATGGCTCCTATTGGGGAAAAAAGAGCCATGAAAGTTGCTGCTTACTGAAACATGCGTGTATGATGGGAACTGGAGACGGGCAGACTTCAGCAGAGCTCTGCAGAGATGCTGAGGGGACCCCGCTCTCACTGCTGCTGACCTAGGAACTGAAATGCTTATTGTAAAATCCACATCTGCTACTAAGCAATATGAATTATTGGAAAAATTAATATGGTAAGCTTGAAAACCCAACCAATTCTGTCAAGAACAAAGGTGCAGAGCCAGAAATAGAAGGGATCAATAGTGTCCAATGAAAATCTAGAAAGTGATAGCCAGCTTTTGTCAAACATTTTACATTTTTCCCCATAAATAAGACTATTTATATTGATTCTTAGGTTTGGAGGGTACTGAAGCAGATAGGAGGTAATTAAAAGCATAAATCTCCAGAGCCCAAGAAGGTAATTCTCTGTTTCTCAGACAGAGCTGACAAAATGATGAACATTTTTTGCTTCAATATGACAGAAATATAGCGTGATTACGTGGAACAGGGACACAGGGTGCTGAAAGTTTTCTTCACTGGCTGCCATTAAACAAAGCTCTTAAAAGCTCTGCCGGCCTTTTGAGGAATGTAGTAGCTACTCATTAAATTCCTTAGACCCTTGCTTCTATGGTAGCACTGTATACGTAAAAGAACTTTGCAGCCCTCGGGATTCCCTTCTATTTAAATAGGTCTGTGGAGAATTTAGGACTGATTTTAAACTTTCCTCAGGGCCGAGGAGATGGTTTCTTCCATAAAGTATCTGCCACCCAAGCACGAGGAACAGAGTTTGGCTCCAGTCTGTGATCCCAGCGCCAAGATGAACAATGGAGGAAGATGGTACACAGTGACTTCTCATTTACACAAGTGCACATATACCTGCAAACATGTGCACAGGAGAAGGTCCCCCCCCTCTCTCTCATGAGCATAACAATTTATAGAGGCTAATCATATCCTAAATGAACCAATGAGGATATCATGCAGTGTCTATGATTCAGTATTTTTCTGGCTTTACTTTAAACATAGAGATGCCTCACGTGACACAGAACTCTGGCTTTCACTTGTTTCCAGCCATTTTCAGAATGTTAAGCTCAGCCCAGTGTGATGGTGCACAGACTGTAAATGTGAACGCTAGAGTGAAGGCACCAACACCCACCCCCTGTTCTGGTCTGTTTCCAGTAGGCTAATCAGATGTTAATAACAGCTTTAAAAAAAAAATACTAGAGGTATTGCTTTTCTAACCTTCTTCAGTTAATAACCATTTTAATAAAGAACTTTTTATTTTTAATTTCTCAGCAGTTTTTTTTTCAAGTCACTTTGTTGTTGACTGTTTTTCACCCAAAAACTTCAATGCCACTTGGGGCTTAGGAAAGGTTGCCAAGAGTTTCTGTTTTGCTTCCTTCCTGGGTATAGATTTCTTCCGTTAAGACTGATTCCAGAATCATTAGCAATAAGAAAAAGTTTCACTTGATTTTTGTGGCTTGGGATTTCAGCCTCACATTCGTTCGATATATAATTAAGGACAGATAGAGACTCTGGGCTAAGCCCCTGTAGGCTCACTGTGATTAGCAGCTGGGCTAAAGTAGGTGTCTGGGCTTTATTTTAGGAAGCATTTAGCTTCCCATAGCTTCTCTCTGTAATGCTTTATTAGGCAGTTGGCTAGAATTTTCTTCACATCTTCACAACAAAAAATGAAAAAGCATTATTTATGTATGACCCAAAAAGAAGAAGAAAAAAAAAGGATGGAAGTTTGTATGCCCCACTGCCCGAGCAAGATGAGTAACTTAAAACAGTTCAGAACACTCTGCACAAAAGAGATAGTTTAGCTAATTGTACCTCTTAGGCAGCTCCTTGACTAACGTGAGAGAGTATTGCACTGCAGGCCCAAGGACTTCCAATCTGGTAGTCCAGCACAGCTGTAGCAACCTTATCATCCATGGTTTGGAGCATGAGGAGGTAGAGGAAGACAGCAGAGGAGGTATTGTTGCTTCAGCCATTTTCCAGAATATCAAGACTTTCCTGGCAAAGCACTGTGATCTGTGAGAGTAAGAGTGGGGCTCCTCAAGGAAAGAAAGGCAGCTAAGAAAAACCAGTCATAATAGGCCCAGCATCAAGAGGAAGGCCTGAGCAATTTCCTTACAGACTTGGTTATCTGCCTGGGTGAAAAAGAGGAGGGTGAGGAGGGAGGGAGAGAGAGAGAGAGAGAGAGAGAGAGAGAGAGAGAGAGAGAGAGAGAGAGAGAGAGAGAGAGAGAGAGAGAGAGAGAAAGAAGAAGAAGAAGAAGAAGAAGAAGAAGAAGAAGAAGAAGAAGAAGAAGAAGAAGAAGAAGAAGAAGAAGAAGAAGAAGTAGAATTAGAATCAGAAGAAGAAGAAGAAGGAGAAGGAGAAGAAGAAAGGGAAGGGGAAAGGGAGGGGAGGGGGAGATTTTTAAGGCTGCCAAACTGTACAGTGCTAACTGCAGCATAATTCCAGAGAACACAGAACCTGTGGCTAGACTAGCCTCCAGTGGAGCACTGTTTGGCCGGGTCATCTCCCTGGCTGGTGCTACACTGACTCTCCACTCATATCTCTGTAACTGCGCACAGGTAGTGAAGAAGGGAAGGCCTTGAGGGAAGGTCAGGACTGGAGGCAAAGAAGACAGAACTGTGTGATTCTATAGCTAAATCAGACAGGGCTCGGCCAAGCTGCTGACAGTGCCTCGTGCCTGCAGTTCTGGCACTCAGGAAGCAGACGGAGGCAAGTCTGTGATTTTGAGGCTGGCCTGGGCTATGTAAGGAGCACCAGGCTAGCCAGAATACTTAGTGAGACTCTGTTTTACAAAACAACAATAAAAACCAAATATGGCTTGTTACATATGTGCTCCTTACTGTACTCAGAGTGTCCTGAAACCACAGTCACTTAGACAGGTGACAGAAGCTCTGCATCTTTTATCAGCATGTTCCATGTCCTAGATCTTAATTACTATTTAGGGACTAGTATTTCATCTTTCCTCAGCCTTTTACCTTCCTTTCCTTTTCTCTTTTCTCTTTCCCCTTCCCTCCATTCCCTTCATTCCTTTCTTCTTTTTCTTTCTTTCTCTTTTCAGTAGTGGTGAAGGTGATTTGGACTGAACCCAGGGTCTCATGCTTAGGCAAGCCCATCCGAGCTAAAGCACCAACCAGCACTCATGTAAATCCAAAAGCAAGCAAGCAAAACCCATCCAATCCACCCCACCCCTGCTCTCTCTCTCTCTCTCTCTCTCTCTCTCTCTCTCTCTCTCTCTCTCTCTCTCTCTCTCTCTCTCATGTACAAGGTCTATGTTCCAAGGAACATGGAGAGTTTAATGCTGTGTTCACAGCTCAGACTACTGTTCTGACAAACCAGGCCTCTGAGGAAGGCACCACACACCAGCATCTAACCTAGCTTTGAGAATATGATTTGATGCTCATTGCTTTGTGTTTTCTATCTGACTGAAAAGTGTGCATTCACAGTGCTCAAAGTGGTCACACACAAGACGACAGGAAAATAGGGAGAAGACTGACTGGGTAAAGGCTTCCTCCTGGAGAGGTGACATGGAGAAAGGTGGCGATGAATGGAATTGGCTCTACATAAATATGAAACTTTTTTCATATGAATTTTTTTTAAAAATCAGAAGTTAAGAACCTCTCACACATTATCACCTTTTCCCAAGTCAAGAAAACGTGGAGGAAGGAAGTTGACAAGGACACTGGGGAGCAGCTGCCACAGCTCGCATTTTCACTGGGATGCAGTTTTAGCCTCAGTGACTGGGTTAACTACATTTTCATGTCTGTCATCTCACCATTACCATTACAAATCAGAAATGTAAAAAGGGGTGTGGCTTAGCAATGATGAATATTAATTCTATTATACCATCGGTGAGATGTCTGATACTACAGGTTGTTTTTAGTGTTAACAATGTTCTGTAGGATACAGATATTAAAAAAGAAAAAGAAAAAGTAGTGGGCCTCATGCCTAACACTTTTTCTTGTAAATGTAACAAAAAAATAAATTTTAGTTTTTAATAAGAGGGTAAAAACTGAGGGAAAAGCAAATGACTTGTGCTTTTTAATCTCGTTGATATATTTAAGAGGGGAAAAAGCCTTAAAATTTTAAGTAGACACATAACATTTAAAAAGTTAAAATGCTTCAAGGTTTGCTTCCTTGCCATTAAAATCCCTGTGATACTGTGTGCACATATCAGATCAACCATAGCAATGCCACAATATGAGTGGCAAAGGTTTACAAATTTGAACACACCTGAAATGACTTTGGGGGATTTCTCACCATTAAGAATTTATTTATTTTTTTTCTTCTTTTCATTTATTTGTTTATTTAATCACTTTTCAGCCCAGTCCCAGCTCTCTCCCTCCTCTCCTCCTAGTCCCACCCTCCCGTCTTCCTCCCCCCACCCCCCATTCTCAACTTTCCTTCTCAGAGAAGGGGGGGCCCCCAAAGGGTACCAACCCACCCTGGCATCTCAGGTATCCTCTCACACTGAGGCCAGACAAGACAGCCCAGCTAGGGGGAAAGGATCTAAAAGCAGGCAACAGGGTCATAGACATCCCCTGCTCCCATTGTTAGGGGGCCCACATGATGACCAAGCTGCGCATCTGTTACATATGTGTAGGGAGTCTAGGTCCAGCCCATGCAAGCTCTTCGGTTGGTGGCTCAGTCTCTGTGAGCCCCCCACGTTAGTTGACTCTGTAGGTCTTCTTGTGGTGTCCTTGACCCCTCTGGCTCCCTCGATCCTTCCTCCCACCCTTCCACAGAACTCCCCAGGCTCTGCCTCTTGTTTGGCTGTGGATCTCTGCATCTGTTTCCATCAGCTCCTGGATGAAGCCTCTCAGAAATCAGTTATGATAAGTTCCTCTTTGCAAGCATAGCAGAGTGTCATTAATAGTGTCAGGGGTTGCATCAGGGATTAAGAGCACTGGCTCCTCTTCCAAAGGTCCTGAGTTCAATTCCCAAAAACCATATGGTGCCTCACAACCTATTATTATGGGGTCTGATCCTTTCCTCTGGCATGCAGGCATATATGTGGATAGAACACTCATATACATAAAGTAAATAAATAGATAAAGGAATTTATTTTTAGAATAATTACATGTAGTGAATTCAGTGTGAACTGGGAGTTCCATAAATTTCCTATATTAACTTGACATAGTTAATTAAAACAGAAGTAACAAAATGTTCTCATTTTACACAGGTGTACACACACACACACACACACACACATAATTAAAATTTGCTAGGTTGTACAGCTCAGTAGTAGAACACCTGCTTAGCATGCCCCAGACGTTGGGTTCTATCCCAGTGCTGGGAAAAGGATATTAAACATAAGAGTAATCATAGCACCTACTTAGAACTCAGACCAAAAACAAAAGAGCACTGCCAAGGAGGAGTATTTTAGTTCTGTAATTTGTAATTACCAGCATGTGGGCTGGAGAGATGGCTCAGCAGTTCTGAGCACTTCTTGCAGAAGAACATCATTTGCTTACCTGCACCCACACAGTGGCCCACAACCATGCATAAGTCCAGTTCTAAGGGACCCAGTGCCCTCGTCTGACTTCCCAAGGCATCCGGCACACACACGGTGCACACACACACACACGTAGGCAAAACATTCATACATACAAACTAGGATAAGTAAATTAAGAAAAAACACACACACACACAATCCCCAGCATGTAGCAAAAAATGCAAAGCAGACTGCTTTTAGCCAGTTTTCTTGTTTAACTTATCTACAGATCACGCAAACCCTTTCCCTCTGAGAGCCACGTGTGCCTCTGAAGACCAGGGCTCATCCCACAGGAGTGGAGTCTGGCTCTGCTCACACCTGCTTTCACGTAGGGCGAGAGGGGCACAATTCTTGGGTCACAGGTTTCCTTTTGTCTTTGATCCATCTGCTAAAGGCTCCAGACAACCAGCTTACTTATACTGTCTGTTGACCCAGCTCAAGATGACTTACTCAGGTTTTGCTCTGGAAAGAGACATTCCATATTATGAGAGACGCCTACAGAATCCTCCTCTGTGGTGATACAGGATTGATGTCACAGCCATTGGCAATCTCAGTTCAGCCGACTTTTTCTCATGCCATTTGGGAGGGATAGAAAAGATTGGATTCCAAAGGAGCCGTTAATAATTTGTTAAGAGTTTTGTATTTGGAATTGTTTAAGCCAACAGAATGTTCTGCACACACTCTTAAACTAAAAATACCAGCGATCGCATTTTGTGTTCAGTCTATACATCTGCACAGATGGTCCGAGAACAGTGTTTACATCAGTATCTGTAAGTCAGGAGGAAATGATAGATCTCCACATTTGTAAAGTGCCACAGTAGGATTACTGACTTTACAGATGAAAAATGAAATTTAAAAGAAAAATTGAAGACTTTTGAGAACATGGCATTCCTCCCCAGCTCTCATGCTGGAGAGTTACACACTGCGCAGTCATCATCATCCACATGTGTGCCCTTCTTATAAACGTAACACATTCCTGGTAATGTGTACATGCTATTAACCAGGAGTCTTTGGCGACTCAGGTGTGTGTAAATGTATGAACTGCATTTTTGTTTGTTTCAAACTCTTACTTCAAAAGACAGTGCGCACGAGACTTGCAAAGGGGACCAAAACCTAAAAGCTGGAAACCAGCAGAGACGGCTTCTCAGGGCCACGGATGTAGACAAACACACCAGAGCATCAGCGCTGGTGTCATTGCAATGATGCTAATGTGATTTTAACACATTGTTTCACCTCCACCAGCTAACGGTCTCCTAAAAAACAGCTTGCTTTTCTTTCTACTTCTGCTCTCCCCCCAGCTAACAGCATCTCTTTTAAAATGTTCTAGTTTGTGGACCTTCGTATGTCCACTTCTGACATTTTCTCCAGTTCATAACCATTTAGTAATATTTTAGGCCACTCTCACTTTTAAAGAAAACCATTAATTTTGTTACTTGCTTAACATTTTGTTTAAACAAGATAATGTCACCTAACACCCTCAAAATGTCCGTTCCTGACTGTGCCCATCTCAGGTCCTGCCTCCAGCCTTTGTTGCTTTCACCGTACAGGCATAGTAACTTTGACTTCCCTAAGTACAACAGACCCCACCCCTCCCACCCTCCCGCTGTCCGACCCCTCCCACCCTCCCGCTGTCCGACCCCTCCCACCCTCCCGCTGTCCGACCCCTCCCACCCTCCCACTGTCCGACCCCTCCCACCCTCCCACTGTCCGACCCCTCCCACCCTCCTACCCTCCCATTCTGGGCCTAGTTCCTGACCATCTTTCAGTCATAGTATTTCTCCCTCACAGAAGCCTTTCAAAGTTCGGTTGGCTCATCTAGCCCCATTCCCACTGGCTTTATTCAATGAGTCACATTAGGAAATAGATATTTATTGAAGAACTATTTGTTTAACACCCTCCCCTTGTCGGTCCCATCGATGATGGTAACCGAAGGACAAAGACTGGATCTGCTCTGCCTTCTCTGTGGTACCCAGCTCAGTGCACAGGAGTGGGACTAAAGGGACCTTAGTCACTGAGATCATTGAAGTCACAAAGCCCACGCTCTATGGTAAAAACGGAACTTAGCATGACCTTAAAAGGCCACCCGCCCCCAAACCTGTTTCCACTCCACTTCACCTTTCAGCGTCGTAGCAGAAGGACAGGGTCTCCTTGGTTTTGAGTCCACCTCTGGGAGGGCTGTTTTGCTTGAGGCTGCCTTCACGGATCTGCAATATGATGATGAAAAGCCTGTTCTTTTCATCTTTGTCTCAAATCCAAGATCTTCGTCTCTGATACTGTGATTGAGTAATAACTGTCCAGAGCCGTCTGTAAGCTCCGCCCAGTCTGTCTTGCCTGCTTCTTTGTGGCTCTATGAGGTGAAACGAGGCTCTGCACACAGAGTGCTTAGCCTTGTGCCTGGCACATGGCGAACAGTAGTGGCAGCTGTGTCTCTGTATTTTTACCTTTGAACTTGGGAAATGTGTCGTAGCCTTGATATTTGAAGCTTTTCCGGATACTGCATTTCCTTTCTGGCTGTGTGTCCTTCGAAGGGATGGGGGGCAAGGTGCTCTAATTTCTCTTGAGGCAGCTACTAGTCCTTTCTTTATATGAACATGGCTGCCACTCAGCTTTTGGTGCAATGCTGCCAACTTCCAGAATGAGACGACCTCAGATTCTATCCAGCTATTTGATAAAGCTGATTTGAAATTGCAGAAAAGCGCTTCAGCACTTAAGGTGCTGCGAGACTTCATAAACACGGCAGTTCTTCCTAGAGAATTAAAGTTTTAAATTACTTTCCTTCGGACCTTTTCACTTTGTCCTCTGTTTTGTCCTCTTGTCCGTTCTGCCTTGCTGGTGACCCTTCTGTCTTCACAGAAGAGCCCCCTCCAGCATGTCTGATGTCACTGCTATCACAAGAATTTTTCCTCAAATAGATTTTCCTCCTCGCTGTACATAGCTGTTTTCTTGATATTCTTTTCTCAAGTAGATTTCCTTCCCACTGCACCTACTTCTGTTGGAAGCTTATCTGTCTCCAAAGACGACTCCATCATCTGCCATCCAGGGTCCACACAGCTGTCTACACGCCAGCCACCTTTCTCAGCCAGCAATGGCTGACCCTCCCCAGTGTGTGACCTAGGAGTAGCTGTCTACACACCAGCCACCTTCCTCAGCCAGCAATGGCCAACCCTCCCTAGTGTGTGTCCTAAGAGCAGCTGTCTACACACCAGCCACCTTTCTCAGCCAGCAATGGCTGACCCTCCCCAGTGTGTGTCCTAGGATCAGCCTAGATAGACACCCAAACAAAACTACAATTTTGTTATTTGCTTTTTGCCACTTTCTCTGCCATTTGGCTGTGAACAACTCTAATTTTTCCACTCTCTGTCCTTACTTGAGTTATATTTTGAAGTAATAAAGATTATATATTCATTCGTTCAACCTATCCATGTAATGAGTATCCATCAGATGCCGACTACAGATGTCTGAATGAAGAATAGGCATCTTACAGGTGTGAGCCATAGGGGAGACTATGATGGTCTGGTGGGAGAAGACAGAATTCATCAAATGATCATATGAATTCATAAGTAAGTTCAAGGTGGGGAGGACTTTTGGGAAATATCATTCAGAGTCGGAAGGAGGGCCTGCACTAGCATTTGGAAGAATCCAAAGTTAGTATGTGTTTCCAGGTTCTGGCTACTACCCAACAGGGATGTCCCCGGAAAGTCTCCACTTACCAGGAGAGAGGGATAGGTGCAGGGACCTCGTATTGGGACTCTAGGTGAGAGAAGTATGGGAGAATGGGGAAATAGAAGGACTCAGAGGGTCCTAGAAACCCACAAGAAGAACATCATAACACGCAGATATGAACCCAGGGGACTCTGCTCAAACTACTGCACCAAGCAAGCACAATACATGCAGTAAATATTGAACCCCTTCTCAGATCTAGCCTATGGACAGGACATTCTCCACAGTTGTGTGGAGAGCGACGACTGACTCTGACATGAACTCTGGTGCCCCATATTTGACCACTTCCCCTTGGTGGGGAGGCCTGGTGGCACTCAGAGGAAGAATAGGGAAGCTACCAAGATGAGACCTGATGGGCTGTGACCATATGGTGGGGGAGAAGAACTGCTTCTGTCACAGACCTAGGGGAGGGGAATAGGGTGAAAGAAGGAGGGAGGGAGGAATGGGAGGATACAAGGGATGGGATAACAATTGAGATATAATCTGAATAAATTAATTTAAAAAAAACTTAGTATGTGGCCTAGTGGGGGATCCCAGAAGGGTTCTTTATGAAGGGAGTTCCCTCAGGTGCTGCAGGAGAACAGCAGTCAACTAAGACAAGACACAAGAACCAGCGTCTAGGCTGAGGGAAAGACGACTTACTGTAGTTTACTTGCCTGTAGCCACACTTAGTTTCCTTCTCTGAGAACGATAAAAAGGGCTCAAACAAAAGCCAGAAGTACTCTGGTGCCCCTTATTTGGCCATGTCCCCTTGATGGGGAGGCCCGATGGCACTCGGAGGAAGGACAGCAGACTACCAAGAAGAAACTTGATACCTTAGCATCATATTCAAGGGGAGGAGGTCCCCATCAGTCACAGTCATAGGGAAGGGGAATGGGGTGAAAGCAGGAGGGAGGGAGGAATGGAAGGATGCACAGGATGGGATAGCAATTGAAATGTAATATGAACGATTTTATTTTTCAATTAAAAAAACATAAAAAAAGTTATGCAAAAAAAAAAAAAAAGCCAGAAGTACAGAGGGAGGAGGCCAAGCAGCATGCCAATATGGTGGCTTAGGTTTTTCAAGCAGAAACAGTGAAGCATTGCTCGGATTTTTAAAAACCAAGGAATGGCCGTGGTCAGATTTGTGTTTGAAAACACTGCTACAGAGAGCTGAAAAGGGGTGTTTGTGTAACCACTGAGAAGGCTTTAAAATATGGCAGCAGGTGTAATCGGGATGGTGTGACAGCAAGGGAGAATCAGTCTGACTGGAGAAGCACTCGGCTGAAATCTGTAGGCTCTGGCAATTGGCGGAGCGTGAGTGTCGAGCGTGCAAATGAGGGTGCCTCTGGTCCTGTCAACAGATGCAGAGAGATGCTGTTGATGGAGCTAAGTCGTTCACAGAGGGAAACTATAAGGTCTGTTGCCACGAGTTTAGGTTTGAATTTTTGTGTAAGATGCTTTTGATATTCAGAGCGGACATCCAGAATCTGGTGTACAGGTGATTTTGAGTGCTGTAAATGTGGGTGGGATCGGACAGAGAGCAGGTTGGAAAGCTTAGGTTAAAACCCAAGAAAGGGCTAAGGAAAAGCAATATTTAATGACTGAGCAAGGAAGAATGCGCCAGCCAGTGCACTTCAGGGTGCTACCTTATTCTTCTGTTTTCATAGGATGGCACAGCATACTCATAGAACGTGTCCCTCATCACTTAACACCCCTCTGGAAATATTCTACATAGATATGAATTCATTAGAAGTCAAGTTTCAGTAATCTGTGCATTCCTTCACCTAGAATGGTGCCTGGGAAATACTAGAAATTCAATGACTATTTGTTTCATGAATAAAAAAAAAATGAACCCCCAAATGCTAACTTTCTGATTGTAGCTTTTCCTTTCTTGATCCCATATACCTGAAATGCATTCAGGAAAATGTGCAATGAAAAGAACTCACATCGACCTTATCGTATCACGTGATATAGGAGCAACCTTTGTGGTAACTCACTGGTCAACAGGACGTTTGTGCGAGTCGGCTCTCGCCTTCCACCGTGTGAGTTCCAGGGAGCGAGCTCAGGCCATGTGGCCTGACGGCAAGCACCTTTACCCCCTGGCTCATCTTGCTGGTCGCAGGAGAGCCCTTGGGAAATATCAGACAGGCTCAGAAAGGGAACCCACTAGCATTTGCTGATTAAAATCTTTCAGATTTCGTAGGTGAACCAAAGCTGCAGACATTTTCATTCCTATTTTTACCTCAAGTATGTGCAGCTCTTACGTGTAATGAAGGCTGCAAATATTAAATTAGAATGAAAACCTCAGGTTTAATCTGGTGCTTTAATGTAAAGACACAATTAGCATGGCAGGGCTGGCTGTGCGCTGTTCCATTATTTCCCACTAGTTACGTGTGTGTAGGAAGACAGTTTATTATATTGCTCTTCATGTCTACATATTTTATTTAATCTGACATAACATTATGCTGGGACTTAGTCCTTAATTGGGCACTTGGAAATATGTATTTTTTAGTAACTGTAGAGCAGACTCTCAAAATGAGTAGTGGTAGATAACTAATGTATCAACATATGAAATACTAGGAGAGCCATGTGTGTTTCAGCCCGTTCTCTGAACATTGCACTCTCGGAGTTGCCATGCCACTGTAGACGGCATTAAAGGCTATTTATTATTCGTGGACTATAAGGCGACACAGTGCAAGTTCTCATTTTAGACTTATTCGGTATCATTTACATAAATATCTTTAATATGGAAATGGAAATGAGTGTAATACTTTCTTGGACTGCTTCACAGTAAATGTGTGAAAGACTGAGAGCCTAATTTAAGAGACAGTTTAGAAAGTTTGAGTTAGTTAGGTGAAAGGTCACAACAGTGCCCTCTTGACAGCTTCGGCCCTCGGAAATATGCCTGCCAAGCAAGTGAAAGTGGAGTCACTGCCAAGCCAGGGAGATCCTGCTATCTCACAGTACCAGAGAAGTCACTAACACCTCCCGGTTTATATAAAATGTGAAATTAATTTGAAGGAAGTAGATGGATCACTTTCACTTTTAAATACTGTGGGGAAATTCCCAAAATAAATAAATGAAAGATACTGAGTAATCACTGACATATCCTTAATATTTTCCCTTGTGTCATAAAACAAAAAAAAATTCTATGTGATTAGTAAAATGCTCTAAGGGATTTGGTCCCTGCATGTTTAATTTCAAAGAAAATTAAGTATTTTATAAACTATAAAAATGTATTTTATCATTTCATATTTTAGTCATATCAGTGTACAAAGCACTTAATTTCCTGTGCTAACTATAATCATGTAGAGGGTATAGATCACTAAGGGCATCCTTGGGGGTGTCAATCAGCCATTCCCCTTTGATTTGAGCATTCTAGAGCACACCCCACCAGTGTTTATTGCTTCATCTCCCCCAGTTAAACTGTTGGACATTTATTAGGAATTCACTATGCACGAAGTGTTTGCTTACATGTGTACTGTACTCGGGTGCTGGTCCCGAACCCAGAAGACAACATAGGCATCCCTCAAATATTACAAGACTTCAGTGCAAGTGCAGTCCTGTTGCTTTTTAAAGATCAAGCATCTCAGACACTTGAAAAAAAAATCCCTCCATAAATTGTGGTGACATTTAACAGAGATGTGATGCTACAGACCCGGGCTGAAAAATTCACACAAGCGCTCTACCATTTGATTGGTGAAAGAAAAATATTTTTCAAAATCCAATCTCTATAATTTTCATTGTTTACGAACAGAATTAAGAAAGGAATCATCTTTAAAAAAAAAAAAAGAAAGAAAGAAAGGAATCGTCTGGGTTGAACTTTACCTTAGCACGTATATAAGATAACCTTCTTTGTTTTTTTTTTTAAATGGAGATAAATTTTAATTATGACCTAATTTGAAATGAAATGGAGAACTAGGAGAGAGAGAGAGGGGGGCGGGGGGGGGGATCAGAATTGACCAAATAAAAGGGCCTGCAGTCAGATTCCAGTTAGCACAGACAATTCCCGAATAACGGCATCTCTTAATGCCTGCCGTTATCAACCCTGAGTTGGTAATGCAGTATACAGTTGGATCCCTAAGGGAAGAAGCTAAGATTGCTGGAAATCATATAAAATTAATAATCCACCTTCCAACGACTAAAGTGAAGTCTGAAACTGGGGGAAATGACTGAGTTTTGTTCACTTGAAACTGTGTGAGAAACCACTGTGCTTGTTTTTTAAGAGACACCTTTAATCTCAGTACTTGGGAGGCAGAGGCGCTTTCCTTCCTGCTCTCTCCAACACATCCCAGCTGATTGTTAGCTCAAGGTGCAGTGTCCAGCTGACGTATCACCTATAGGCAGTCAGCGCACTTATGAGCAGCTTCTTAGGCCACACAGAAGCACAGGCGTCAAGGCTCGCAGATGACTAACAAGGACGTATTTGGAAAAATTACTTTGAAGTGCACCAGAGACCTCAACGTTTTTAAGAAATGGATTAATTTGCCTCTGCTGAAATGTATAAAGTGAAATGGTGTGTGTGTAAAGCTGGGGCGTCACGCAGAGGCGTTCTGAAGCAGTTGTGACCCAAGAACTCTACTTCTGTCTCTAATAGTTGATGGAATTTAAATTGGGCCCAAAGAGAATTAACAGTCTAGAGTGCACAGCACTTTTCTCCTAGAGAGCCACTGTTTTTCCCTTCAGTGATACAGAAAGCTCTGGAGTCTATGGGGGCCTCTCTACATTACACGGCCACTGTGTGTAGAATGCCATATTCAGGATGCTGGCCTGCTACATGTGGCCGGGAGGAGAGCATCAGTGATGAACTGTATGGGAGTGGTGCCCCCTGGAGTTACACAGTATCGAGGCACTGGCCAGAACATAGAGACTGCAACTGTTCCACTAGGTAGATCTTAGAAAACACCAAGATGTGGAGTCTCTTTAAGCTAAATTAAAGCTCCTAAGGGTCATATTGTTGCCTAGGCTTTTTGTTTTTAACAAATTCCTGGTAAGTGGGGATAGAATAGGGCAAACACCAAAGCCATATGTCATTATTGATATTACAGAACTTTAAAAAGGCCAATATCAGAAGAAAGGTTTACTAGCCATCATTGGACTGAATAAGGCTTTTTCTTGGTGACATCTTCAGTGTCTCATGCTGTGGCCCTGTCTCTGAAAGTACCAAATCTTATCAATACAAAAGTACATAGTAAAGGGTTTTTACTAGTAATAAGTGTGTTGTGAAAATTGTTTGTGATAAGGCAGAGATTCAAATAATTACTTAGCTTCTATTCGGTAATTTTTTAATTTGTTTCTTAACATGTTGATAGATTTCGAAGTGCCATGATTTTTATCTATCATAGTGATTTGGCTATGATACCCAACTATAGTTTAGCGCACAGGATTAGATCTGTAGTGTAAAAGCAGCATCTAATGGCACAATCGCTCTCTATTCAAAGTGCTTACTAATAGAGCATCGGATGTACAGTTGAAAGGCACAGTAATGGCTTCCATTTTACAAGGGACCTAATGTTTAAGGTAACACAGCCCAGCAGCACTTCTCTGATGTTTCCTCTGTATCAGTGTGTCCTGGAGAAGCTAAAAGCACATGTGCCAGGGAACACTGTAGCTCAAAGGATGTGCTGTCCAGCACACGCTGTTCTTTTTTGCCCCAAAGCCTCTGCTGCTGTGCACTATCACCTCAGAGCCAGCCCTGGAAACTGGATTCAACCTCCATGCTCTCTTTTGAGGAGTTTCCATGATCCCCCTACAATCTGAATGTTTTTCCCCCTATTCTCCGACTGCTGTAGTTCTTTGTTGCTCTGTCTTTGATATTTTTTCATCCTCTGGCTTCGGGGGTTTTTTGTTTTGTTTTGTTTTTATTCACCTTGAACTTTGGATAGTGGCTTGTTATTTCCTTCCTTCCTTCCTTCCTACTGATCCTCAGTGTGTATGGTAGGATGAAGTAAGCATGACCTTTATGTTTAAAAATGTCACACTGCCCAACACATGTATTGTGTCAAATGTTTTTAGAATAATCAGGCTTATTAGCCAATTTATGATGGGTTTTTTGGCATATGCTTTACATGGTGTTTTGATTATTTAGATGCTTTATTTAGAATGTGTGGCTGTTTGTTTGAAATGAACTGACCACTCTCTATAGCCGTACCATCCTGAACAGAGCCCATCTTGTCTGACATTAACCATTGCGGCTTCCCTCATAGCACTGCTGAGCATATTGGTAGCTAAGGTAGTAAAGACAGAGATGCCTTAGTTTAAATTATATATTTTCTTTAATCAGGTTCTACTTATTTCTTTAAACACACACACACAATAGAAAGAGTTCTGTAAGTAGGGAGTTGGGCACTTCCCCAGCGCCGCGTGGGTTTGCCCTTCTGAAGGCAGCCTGACGTGGTGACTGGAGACTGCAGAAATTAGAACTGAGGTGAAACTAGCAGGCGAGAGCACTGTGGATTTTCAAAACGTCTCACTGGGAATGCTTTCTTACATTCTTAGTTTTACCTCAAAACCTTGTCTAATTCATCATCTTTTTTATTTGTGAGGTTCTGAGTTCTGAGAGATATTGAAGATTCAGGAAATCAAAGAGACTTGGTACCAAAGGGAATTAATGGGGGGAAACGTATCCGTGCATGTCATGTCTTGTGAAAGCGATTTTGCCAGTGGATAGTGGGTGTTCCGGGATCTGTATAAGTGGCTCCTAAAGACGAGACTAGATTTCCATCAGTTTCTAGGTGGAGGGCAGGGCGGCCATTGCAGCGACCCGGTCCCTGCCTGCCAGTTTTTCACAGAGGTGTTCTTCCTCCTCCTCCTTCTTGACTGCCCAGGCTCAAACCCAGGGCCCTGTGCCACAAAGCAGGCCCTAGCTGCTAAGCCTCATCCCCAAGCATTGGTCATTGGTCGCCGCCTGCCTAGTGGGACCACAGCAGCTCTTTTGAAGTCATTTGCACTAGACAGCCATCCCCTGGTGCTCAGGCACTGGGCTGTAAAGAAAGTCAGCCTGGCCAAGGAAGTCCATTGTCTGATGGCGGGGGTCACCTGATGCTGTGAGTTTTCTGGCTCCTGTTCTAGCCTCTTGCAGCCCTCTAAGGAGGTGCTTCCTTGCTAATGATGTAGGGTCAGTGTTGTTGCCACTTGACAGCGTCTCACTTTCACTTGAAGGTTTGCCCAGGAGGCAGAAGCTGTTGACACTGCACCAGATAAAGTACTGAGGAAGTAGAGGTGCGCCAGACGAGGGGGGAGGGGTGCCTACCACTCTCTCTGTTCCACAAATGCCCCAAATGCCAGTCAGTGAGAGCCAAGGACCCTCGAAGCCCCACTTCTCCAGGCCCCAAACTCAGAGGGAAAACCGGTCACCTTGTGGAGAGCCCTCCCTATCTTGACATGCAGTGAAGTTTCACTTCGCAGGGTCTTTATCTCAAGTGCTAACTGCAGCTGTTAACTTTCTGCCCTGGTGCCAGGAAACAGTAATGAGGAAATCACAGTCTGTTCATCTTGGACTTGAAGGTTATATGCAGAGAACCCTGTTCTTGAGCCAAAGGGCACTAAATAACCCGGAACGACTTGGGACACTTGGAAAGATGAGGCATTGAACGTGTCCTTGGAACTCTGTGTGGTCCTGTGTGCCTTTAATCCTAGCTCTTGGGAAGCAGAGGCAGCAGGGTCAGGAGTCCAAGGCCAGGCTTTGCAGCAATAGTGAGTTGGAGACCACTCTTGGCTACAAGAGCCTCTCTCAGAATTTAAAAGGGGGTAGCCTAGTACCTTACAGAAATCGGCATATAATTACAAAGTGAGATTTTAGAGCTTTCTTGGCTGTTCTTTAAAAGGATTGGACTTAATATTTTCCCTTTCTCCAAAATTAGGTAGCTATTTCCTATTCGAAGAAATTTAGTTGGTGTTACAGGTCTAATCCCTTCCTGTGTTATTTAAAGCAGTGCACTGCCTTGGTAAGTTTTCAGTGTTAACAAAATTGCAATGTAAACCTAGTGCAGGCCTGTGGATACATGTGGGGGTGTATAATTAAGTGGAGATATACATCTAAACATTTCATATCTACTAAATGCCTTCCTAGACACCCTGTGTGACCATTGATAAATTACCTAACTTTCGTTTCTTGCTTGTGAGGCACCGGCTGATAAGGCAGCCTATCACAGGGTACCATGAGGATCAAGTGAGCTAATTTATGCAGTGTGCACTCAGCCTGAAACAGTGATCAGTAGCATTAGTCATCAACACTGTTTCCATTATCCATTTTAAAGTTGCTGTGATAAACATTGTGACCAAGACCAACTTAGAGGAGTTTATTTCAGGTTACACTTTCAGGTCGCAATCCAAGATTGAAGGAAGTCTGGGTAGGACTAAAGCAGAAGTCAATAAGGGGTTCTGATTGCTGCCTCACTCCCTAGGTTCTGTTCCGCTTTCTTTCTTAAATAGCCAAGGACCCCTGCCTACGCATGGTACTGCCCACAGTGGACTGGGCCTCATAAACCAATTATCAATCAAGAAAATGCTCCAGGGATGTGCCTGCAGGCCCACCCGACCAAGGAAACCCCCCAGTCTCGACTCCCTCAGAGGATAGCTGTGAGCTGTGTCAAGTTGGCAGCTTGACAGTGACTAGAACTGCACAACTACACATGGTTTTACTTTTTCTTTTTCACTGGAATTTTTTTTTTAACTTTGGCAAAGAATATGAGAAATCTGTGAGCCTACTAAGTAAGGGCAATGACAAGTCGATAAAAAGCTAAAATTACCATCGTGGGAAGATGCTGAGGGAAGTAGAAGTGGCCTGCCTTTTGGAGGACAGAGGATACACACAAGGGAAGTCATCGATGTGCTTTTGGTTGTAATGCAAAATAAGCCTATGCCCAGATTACACTTCTCTCCAGGCAGTGAATGTAGGTTACACACCCGTTTCCTAGCCCACATGAAAAAACACAACAAAGTCAGAGAGCTCTGAAAAATACTGAGTTCCCATTCCAGTGGGACAACAAATGTCCAGCTAGGATATCTAACTCATTGCATCTTTTCCTCATATTCAGACTGCTATAGTCCGGTGAGAATGCCTACCTTCGTCCCATCGTTTATGCATTAGGCCTTTCCCTCATGGTGGTACAAGAGTGATGGGGACTGAACTGGTACTCACTGTCCCCAGGTCCATGGAAACAACTGGGCTGAATTGCCGACTAAAGATAGTGAACACTTTTCCTAAGCCACCCAAATTCTCCCATCCAAAGTGCGCTTTCTTCTACCAATTCATGTGTAACTCTTCCTTCAAATCTTCAACCAGAAGCTACACATCTCCCCAAGACTACGCTCTCTGGTCCCTTCCATTTTCCTCCTTAACATACTTTGCTACGTTTGCACATTTCCTCATGAGTGGATCTGCATTGCACCTTTTACTTCCTAGACCTATGAAGCTTCTCTGGCCTTGACTCTCTTTAGATACACTCAGATTCTAATGAAAACTGATACAAGAAAATTACTAGCTTGAAAATCCTCTAGTAAAACCTTATTTTTGTTTACATGAAAGTTCTCACGCATGTCTCTTTATAACTAAACCAATATACCCCTTATGTCTTGTCTTGTTTTTTGCTACATGCCAGCTTTTACTGTTCAGGCTGTTCATAATGAAATTCAAATGAATTTACTTAGTTACTTTTCTCAAAGTATACAGTAAGTTAAGATGCCAAAAAGATCTTGTTTAGCTAGAAGGTAACCTTCCACATGTCAGTAAATTAACTAAATGTCCTCCAGGTTTACTGTGATTCAGTGTTGTCTCTCTTGTGTCACTCTCTACTTCCTTTGGTCTAGTATGGAAGTCACAGTGCTGCACGCACTTTTTTTTTTTTTTTTTTGGTATGAGAATTTAATGCTAACTGCTTTGATGTGAGAACCGCGTCTGAGATCAAGGACTGCCCTTACCTCCCTTGTGGCATGAGCTATAATTGGAACTGGAATCGTGCGAGATGGCATACCAAGTGCATGTAGATGTCTCCAAAACGTGGTGTCACCGTCATTCAGCAGCATCTCTGGCACATTCCTTGTCACTCCAGTTGATCTCAGAGCAGAGACCACAGGGGACCAGAGGCAGAGCGGAGAGGCTTTCTCTAATGGGTGATGGTGACTGTGGAAGTCCATGGCTGCTTGGCTGAATGGGATTCTCAATGCAGAGGCTGCCAGCCAGATGTCGAGAAAGCAATCCCCCTGGGCATGAGCAGAGGTGAGAGGGCACTGCTGACCCACCTCACCTCCCTCGTGCTTTTCGTCCTGCTCCTGTGGTCCCACTCGTGTAATTCCTAGGTTTCCAAAGACGCAAGGCCGCTGTTCCATGGCGAGGTTTGATATGTCGAAGCCTCTTAGATAAATGCCAGAAACATAGTCAAGCACTGACTTGTAAATGTCCGTGGTACCTATGATTGATTGTATTTTTCCTGCATGCTCATCCATCGTGGTGTTTGTAAGTAGCAAAAAAAATGAGCCTGATTTGTTCTCCTTTGTAGAGCCAGGCCGAGGCCCACTACAAAGGAAGTAAACATGCCAAGAAGGTCAAAGCACTAGAGGCAACGAAAAATAAGCCCAAAATGGTTTCTTCCAAGGACAGCGCAAAGGCTAACCCCAGCTGCTCCATCAGGCCAGTCCCAGGCGACAGCTCTGACAAATCAGGTCAATGACACTTTTTGTTCTTTGGCGTTGTTGTGTCCCTCCTGCTCCCCTACCCCTACCCCATTTTCCTCCCCCTTGGATGTTGCATGTTACTCTCCATGGTTTATTTTTGTAATATGATATGTTTCCCTCACAGGAAGGAATATATGTTAGCACATAATGTAAACATTTGATATGTTGCCATTTCGTGTTGTAAAAAATATATATATTTAAATATATGTGTGTGTATATATAAGTATACATGTATCAAAATAAGCAAAGACTATTGGTCATGTGTTCAGGCAAAATTCAAGTAATGGATGTAAAACTGGTATTATTCCTTTCTGTACCTTTTGTTTGGTTTGTGTTACAGCTTTTTTTTTGGATAAGAGATTCTTAAACTTGTTTAAGATACATATATATATGTATGTATATATATATATATATATATATATATATATATATATATATATATATATATCTTTTAATCTCAGTGAAGAATTGTGGGTAAGGTTTTCTGAGAGAATGACAAAACAAATTTTGACTCTCTTACACTTTTATGAAGCTCTTCTCTGAATTACAGATAGACACAGATAATTTAAAGGAATTATTTACAGAGCCAGGAATCGCTTAACAGAAAGCCTTAATTATATAATTAGAAAACTGCTGTTGATGGAAGAGCCTCATAAGAAAATTCTTCAATCCAAACCTGTAATATCTGAATGAGTTCTTTGAGTGGGAAACAAAATTCTCTTGTCTCTTTCAGTGTGGAGACCATGAAATTGGATGTTGATAGGTTCCCTCTCACAGCTGCCCTCGGGACCCATAATGGATTTGTCATCCTGCTTTAGTGTCTAGCCAAGGAACAGTGTCTGTTAAAGGACACTGAGGGTACATGTCCCTTTCTTTATGTTTGACTCTGGCGTTAGAGACTTCAGTGTTGTGGGAAATATACACCAAACGTTCTCTCCCAATTGTCAAGAATCCCTGTAGCACTTGAGGAGGAGGCTGAAGAGTGCTCCCCCGTGACTGTGCTCCCCCATGACTGTGCTCCCCCGAGACTGTGCTCCCCCACGACTGCCCAGGGCCACAGCAGAGGAGCAAATCCATTACCTTAGGAGGGGAGTTCAGAAAGTCTCTTCAAATAAGAAAACTCCGTAGAAGGAAGCGGTAGTGCTTAAGCCCCCATAGATTCTGGCTCCAGAAACATGCATGGGAGCCAAGAATTAAGCCACAAGATTTAGTGTTAATAACAATGATTTGTTGCGCTTCCTATGATCCGGTCACCAAATTCTCTTATCAGAGAAACATGGTAAGTACCGGATTGTCACGTAGCACTGCTAACCTTGTAAAGAATAAACCCCCTGCATAGGCAACGAAAAACCTGATAGTTAACCTACGTCTACAGCAGCTATTAGTATAGAAGCCAAACACTGCTTTCGTGTGGGCACTATCACGGCCAGCGTCAATCTCCTGCTGAAGGCAACATCAAGACAGTGAGCTGCTGGCAGTTGCCCTGTGTTTGGAACAGCAAAATCCACCATCCCCTGACTTCCTGCCAGCTTTCATTTCCCACAGAATAGCATTGCCTTTATGAAACAATACCCTGCCAAAGGTTTTTATTACCTGCATCGAGGTCTTTGCCACCAGCAGAACTTACAAGTGAAAAGATAAAGTAAACGAAGGTTGGTGTCACCCCATTCCTTCAGTTTATTTCGTGGCGTGAGCTAATCAAATAGTCAGTGGGCTCTATAAATACTCCCAACATGGCACCCGAATGTGCTCAGCGTTCCACTCAAGCCCTGTAAGCATTGGGGAATTGTGTGTTTGCTCTAAGGACAGTAGCAGAAGTAATGAGCAGAAGTGAAATAGAAACTGTCAAAGACAAGAGGAGACAGAATCAAGGACAGAGCAGTGTAGACATAGAAAATGCATATGAAAGAAGCAAGGTTACAGTGTAGCCTCTGGTGCCTAGGGGGTGCCCAGTGGAGACTGTTGGAATACATTTCAGCAATTCAAGGTTTTTCTTCCAACATTTGAGTGGTGGCATTCATCAAGGACTGGTGTTCATGAAACAAAAGAGACCTCCTAGGCAGCCAGGTTTGCCTAGCGAGCTATTGGAACAGCGTAGGGTCAAGGATTCAAGTGATATTGACAAAGAGAGAGGACTAAGGTGCAGGAAAAAACCCCAGGGGATGAGAGTGGGGAGATGAAAGCAGAAATCTGAATGACCGCATTTCCAAGGCATATGTGAGGCGACCTTTAAACCTACGACCTCGGCTTCCCCATTACAGCACTGCAAGCGCCCTGCAGTCACTCAGTGTTTAAACATCTCACTGTGAGACTCTCCAGGCTCATACCAGGAATGAAGAAAATGCTTGTGTTTGGAGCACCTCCCTTTCAGTAACATCTTACTTAAAACTCTATTTATGTGCAAACACACTGGTTAGATTACTCAGGGTTTGTGTAAGTATTAACGGGAATGAAATAAGCTGTCTCTATGATAGCTAACGTAACAGCAACGTCAATGGGGGACAGTATTTTAAAAATAAACCGGGTGTGGTGGCGCACGCCTTTGATCCCAACACTCAGGAGGCAGAGGCAGGTGGATCAATGTGAGTTCAAGGCCAGCCTGGTCTACAAAGTGAATCCAAGATAGCTAAGGCAATACAGAGAGACCCTGTCTCAAGAAACCCCCTCCAAAAATAATAATAATAATAACAACTGAGCTGTACTTGTTAGATATATGATCTTCTGTCCCCTTTTGCTGAAACTAGTTTCTGCATAAGAATTCCTTTGTGTTTGATAGAATTTCCAAATGAGAGCACTAGAAGCTTTACCCATCTAGAGAACCTGATCTAAATAACCAAACTGAAGATGAATTGCCATTCACCTATTTCTAAGTCCTTGAACAGCTTTTTTTTTTTTTTTTTGGTCATTATCACAGATTCTAGTCAGTACCTCTCATTCATTTAAAAACCTGTTTGGGAAAACCAGAAGACACTTCTGTCCTGTAACTGGCCTGGGGGGAATGAGGTGGGAATGAGAACAGGAAGAGAATGGCAACTTGTGATACTGACTGACCAAAAGGCTTTCTGTCAGACCACGCTGCCTGCAAAGAGGCAGCCGGAAGTCAGTCCATCACAGGGACTCCACAGCTGGTTGTCCAATCCCATGAGGCCAAAATTCCCCAGCAATGGCCTTTTTCTTCTGAATAAAGTGGCTGTCAACTGGTTTTAGGCAGTATATGCCATACCTATGGTTTTGGATGAGGAGAAGTCAGCCACTTGATGCCCGAGCTTCCGGCTTTTAACAGTGTAGGCAACTACTGTATCCACAGAATTTGCTAGTCCAACAGTGTAGGCAACTACTATATCCACAGAATTTGCTAATCAAACTTCTTGTCTCATGTTTTGGTATCAACTTAGCGGCTGAAAGTTATTTAAGGGAAGCAAATTTCGAAGGAAAGGAAAGAATGAGGCGCTGAGCGAGGCAGCTTCCAGGAGAACAGCATTCTGGGACTCACTGAGTACCACTGAACATAAGATGAGGACTTTTAGTATCTGCTGAGGAACATGGAGGCCCCTGTGATCTTTCATGCTACCCAAGAGTAGACGCTGTTTACTCTAACGTGTGTATTTCCCATCCTGCAGGGGGTTGATGAGCCATCCTATCTGCTACCTTGATTCTTGCTACAACCATCTCTCTCCTTTATGCTATATTTGGAGATACAATTTGGTTCATGTTGAATCTGGGTCTGTACAATACAGAGAGATTTGTTATAATAGAGCCAACAGATATAAAAATGTCAGGATGACATGGCAAGCTCTCTGGGTCTTTCTTTCAGGTCAGTAAACAAAATAGGTTTAAACTACAATACCTGGTGTATCATTTGTAGGAAATTCCAAATGCATGATTTTTAAAGGCTAATGAAAGTTGAATAAAAATAGCTGCCCCGCTCTATTCTTAAGAATTGAGGTAGAATTAAAGGTAAAATACAGACAAATGGCTTTCTGGTCTCGCAGGATCTGCCCCAACTTTTAATGATGCTTCAGTGGATGTTGGGAACACAGTGAGAAGGCGGAGGAATGTGGTTGGGGAGAATTAGGGTCAGAACACAGCAAGCATTAGGCAGCTCCGGGAAGGCAGCCGGAACAGACAGGCTAGACACTGCACCTGAATCACTCCCTGGAGTAAAGGTGTCGCAGTGGTTTGAGCCACTGCCCATCCCTCCGACGATATGTCCCGCAGATCACGCTGAAGGCTCCCTTATGATAGCATTCCAGAACTGGTAACAAGTTCAAATTCACGGAGCCTTCAAAGGAAACCTTATTTCTTACAAATGACAAGTCATCAACACAATCATCCATATTCAACAGCCCTGTGCTTTATAGTAGGCCTTTAAAAAATTAATAAACTGATATAATGGAGAAAAACATTTCTAGTTTAGAGTAGAAAAAACATTTCTAGTTTAAAGTGACTTAAAGCTAAGCAGGCTTTTAAATGGTTGCTCTCTAAGTAAAGGAAGACATGAGAAATTATTTCAAATGTCCAGCTAAATTTACAAATGTGCTTAAGAGAAAAAATAAAGTCCCCAGCATGCTCACCTACAGGAACATGCTTGATTTACAAGATGCAGGCACATAAATGTTTTCATGTGGACCCTTCAGGAACCCGGCAACAAGTAGGGCTGACATCCGTACACACCTTTTCATCAATCATGTCCCGATCAGGATTTCCATGCAGTAGGTCATCCTCTATAACAGCAGCTCCCAGCCCACTTTGGGGGGTTGAGCAACCCTTTCACTGGGTTCGCCTAAGACCATCTTGAGTATCAGATACTTACTTTACGACTCGTAACAGTAGTAAAATCACAATCATGAAGTAGCAACAAAATAATTTTGTGGTCGGGGATGACCACCAACATAAGGGACTATATAAAAGGGTCACAGTATTAGGAAGGTTGAGAGCCACAGCTCCGTACTGTCGTATAATGTAGGTGTGTGTATGTGTGTCAGACTCAGGGGTGCAACAGGGAACATAAAGATATTTTCACCAGGCAGTGGTGGCATACACCTTTAAGCCCAGCAACTCAGGAGGCAGAGGCAGGTGGATCCCTGTGAGTTCAAGGCCAGCCTGGTCTACAATGTGAGTCCAGGACAGCCAACGCTACACAGAGAGACCCTGTCTCGAAAAACCAAAAAAAATAAAAATAAAATAAGATTATTTTCCTCCTATAAGGGCGTCTCAGTCTGACAACATTTAAAAATTAGACATTAGTGATATAAAAAGCAATATTGTATAGTCACCACCTTCATGTTGCTCCCAAGAGTACGGTAACAGTGAAGACCCTGGGGCTGGAAAAGTCGAGCATCTTGAGTGAAAGGCACTGCGTGACTCAAGTCCCAGTACAGTGAGGAATAACCAGGAGCTCAGGCCTCTTGTTCCGTATTCGTTTTGATCCCAGCCCCTCCTATGCTCCCTTGACTTTGAGGGACACATGTGAGAATGCCAGGGCACAAAGCTAGGTGCCACCAAAGAATTGTCTCCCAGAATTAGAAAGTAGGAGCATGCTTCGCTTTTCAGTGGCCACTGACACTTTAGGTAAGCCCAGTGACAGAGAGAGACCTCATACATTGATCTGTTGATGATCCTAAAGCCCCTGTGCAGCTGCTACCTTACAGCGTTTCCCTGCAAACAAGAAGAAGCTTTATTCTGGGAGTGGTGCATTTTTTATGTGAGGGAAAACTGAGAAATGTTTGTAAACAAATGTAGACTCCGCATGTCGAGAGACAAGAGAATGCTGGCTGAGATGAGGCCAACCTCAGAAAGGACACTTGGCAGCATGGCGCAAGCCTCACCCAGCCTCCAGAAGGGTACGCTCTGGTTACCTTCGGTGTTTGCCCACATTCCCAACGGAATTTAAAACTGTTTCATTGAAAATGCTGGCAGTGAGGGAATAAGGATTGTTCGCTTCGCACCCATGGCCTCTAGAGACTGTGAGATGGCAGCAGAGGTCTCAGGACGGGACAGTGCAGCTCATCTTAGTTGTCAGCGTGTGGTTGTTTTGCGTGGGAGCCGCTCCCTAGGTGTGAGCAGAGAGCTTGTTTCAACTCACACACAGTCCCGCATAGTCTTCCCAGGTAGGCTTGTCATTCGGTTCCTTATGTTTACCCTCTTGCCTTGTGAAAGAGCATCTTCAATTTTGTCAAAGAGCGCTTCTGGCAAAGACTCGTCCCTTTTATGGGTCCCCCTGTGTGTTTAGTAGGTTTTATGTGTTGTTATAAATGGAGCCAAGTTTTCCAAAAGGCACTTCTCATTTCCACTGACTGCCGCTGCATCCCATCTGTTAGCCAGCAAGGTCTTCCTAAGTGCATCTTTTCCCTTCCTGCATCCCAGCATCAGGACCTTGTGCTGTTAAACAGAAGAAAATAATAGTTTCTTGCTCTGACGGTACCTGTCATTTATAGACAAGTGCTGTCATAAATTTGGTATACATCTATCCAAATCCATGAAGCCAAGATTTAGCAACCCTCATAAAATAATAGATTAACTGTATTTATGACAAACATCTTAAGCCTGAAATTCTGGAGGTACAATCATGTCAACCATAAAAGATCCCTATCTGTCTGTAGAGAACAGACCATTATACCAAAGCTCATGTACTCGTGAAATGCTCATATATCATGAAGATTTCCAAAGGAAATTTCAAAAGTGAGACTGCCCCCATCTTTGCTCATGCTCCCTGAGAGTGACAAGGGCAACTGGCCAGGTGAGGGCAATGGCTCTTTAAACATTTGTCTCCACTTGAAGCTGACTTCTGGAGCTCCATCACCATTGCAGTAGCTCCAAGGAAAAGAATGCCAGGGTTTTACTGTCCTGCTTTCTGTCTTTAACAGCTGCTCCATGCTGTTGCCTTAAAAAAAAAAAAAAGTGAACCAGAAAAAAAAGTGAGACTGAAATATGATTGACCTGTTAACTTATGATTTACTGGGGTCATGTTGTAAACCACACCCCCACTCCATAAACAATGGCCTGAGCTTCATTAAGCTTATCACCTTTACAAACTTTTCTCATCCTCAGCCCTTTCCATTGCAACTTGTATTGATCTCCTTTGTCTACCTTTATTCACAACGTTTCTTCATTGAAAAGCTACTGGAATGTGAAAGACTTTGTGTATACACTGAATAATTTTGTATAACCGCAAATGCCCTTGAGATTTCAACAAAGGTTATTATTTATATTTTAATGGCATTCCTCTTATTCGCTTCAGGAAAAATTCTCTTGTGGCATATTTTTCTGACAAGGGTGACTGCTCACATAGAGCTACTCGATAAGCATTTTATATTCTGTGTGCAAGGCACGTATGGGAGACAGTTTTGTTTTTGTTTTTGTTTTTTTTTTAGGACTCTGAACCCAATCCTAATAACATCTAGTACCATGCAAAAGTCAAATGTTTGTTTGTTTGTTTGCTTGTTTGGTTTTTCTTTTTCTGGAACTTTTCAGAAGTAGATTCCTTACCCCCAGCCTAGCTCAAGTAGGCCCAGATGTAGTTTGACCCCCACTCCCCGCCACCCCATCTGCAGAGATCCAGAATGTTATGGACTCCACAGAGGCCGAGGTAGAGCTTTGTTACAGTGGCAGAGGCCCCAGTGTACCACTGCCACACTGTCCAGAGTAACTGTGGGGTCAGGGACACTGAAGGAAGCTCCTAATAGACATTGGCCTGTCTCGAGATGTCCAGATTGTATAGTTTCAGTGTGTCGTCCTGCGAGAATACAAACACGAAGGCTTGGTTTGAACCTGTGAGAGCTGCGGCTGGGGCAAGGAAAGCCATAACGACTTTCTTCTTGCCTCTTTTCTCCTTTTAGAGTGAAGATGTCTATGCCAGACCTGTTCCACTGTTACGTTTTGGAAATAGCTCTTTTAGATCCCACAGACTGAGGGCTACAGGGAACTGACCTTAGGCAGAACTGTGCCTTCAATTGCACTCACCTGACTTAGACGAGAACTCTGGGCTTTGGGCTTTGAGTCTGGGATAAGCTAAGGTTTCTGAAGCAACTGGAAGGGGATGAATACATTCTGCACGTGAGGAGATGAGGTCTGCAGGAAGCAGAGGTGGAATTCTGTGCTTTGAGTGTCCCCTCCAAAGCTCATGATGAACTCAGTTTCAGCTGAGGTAGTGCAAAGGCCTTTACCAGATAGCAGCGCAATATAGACACCAGGTGTTTTTAAAAAAATGCCTTGATTCTAGACTTCCTAGTCTCCAAAATTTTATAAAGTGCGAAATTCCCTGTTCATGGTATAATGTCACAGTAGCAGAGAAAATGGGCAGAGGCACAGCAATGCTAATGATAATTACCATGTGACTAGGGATGATTTTGTCCCCACATTGTGCTAAGTGTTTTATACCTACTTTCTTGCTTATGGGCTATGTGTCTTCTGATGGGTACGGGAAAGTGAGGCCTAGAGAAAGGGAGAAGCACTGTAGAGGATCTGTGCAGGTTGAGAGGAGCTTTAAGGCCAGGCTGTCACCCAGGCCATCTCCCAGCTGCTGTCCTATGGTGCACTAGCGTTTGGAAAAGCTTTGTGGACTGTACTTCTGTATGCTTTTTAAAAGGTTGTCCGGGAATGTTTTACTAAGTAACACTACTTGGATTCTCTCAAAAGATGCATTGTTCTTTTTCCTAGACTATTTTTCAGCTGGTTTTGTTGTTTTTGTTGTTGTTGTCATTGTCATTGTCATTGTTTTGTTTTTAATCAAGTTAAGCTGAGCATGGTGCCATATGCCTCTAATCCTAGTATTCGGGAGACAGAGCCAGCTAGGTCTCCGAGTCTTAGGTCAGCCTGGTCTATGTAGCAAGTTCTAACTCAGCCAGGACTATATAGTGAGACTTCAAATTCTGAATAGATTTGCATAATGATATGTTAATCAAGGTGTGATCTCTGGGTGCCACTTACCTGCATCACATCTATAGTATAGTGAAAGGAATATGAACTTAAAGTCAAAGCCATTAGTTCCTCCTCTCTTTGACTTGATATAATTCTGACTGAGTCATGCTCTCTGACCTATCGACTCATCCATAAGACAGGACTGTTAATACTACCTCCTAAGATTGTCAGGATTAATGAGCTAAAAAAAAAAAGCTGGGTGCTCAACGAAGTGCCCAGGAGGTAATAGGCACTCAATAAATGGTAGCAATAAAAAGCGACCATTGTTCACAGGTATTCAAGGCCCTGTCCCTGACTCTCCCATCACTTCCTTGCCATACTGACATGCAACAGCGACCTGCACGCAAACCCCGTTTATGTGCTTCCTTATTGTATCAGAGTAATTGTATGCACGTGTGTTTTCATTCCAGGACATTGCAGCTTGATGAGCCCAGTACCCTGTGAGACATTTAAAAATGTGCAAGAAAGCCTTTTTGGTCTTCCTCACATCTTTGCTCCTACCTCTGGCTTACGTGCCTTGCCCATTATGTCTTCTGTCCTTCCCAAGTTCCCTATTCTGCACACGGCAGTCGCATAGGTAGCTTGCATCATGTGCATCCGAACGAGAAGCATGGCCCTGCCCGGTGGCATTTGTGTCAACCCGTAAGAATTTTGTCAGCTCAATACATTTAACTTCCAACTCTTTATAAAACTTTATTGGCATATGGCATTTATTTGAGTATTTCTCCTGGGCTGTTAATAATGACTTAACCTCTAAGTACGCTTTTATCTCTCTTTTAAATGGGAAATAGCATGAATAAATGCTAGAGTTTCTTCTCACAATAGATGATATTATTCTTGTTTTTAGATAGTTGAATTTCTGTCTGAATTTTATAATTTTGACCCATTTAACTATAAAAATGGCTATTAAGTTAAAATAACTAATTAATTTTCCTAGCACATGATTGCTCCTAATTCTCTGTTAATCAATGATTTTACTCAGTACTGAGATGTACTGATGTGCAGGCATTTCCTTGGTGTCCACAAGGTCTGGTTCCAAGAGTATACAAAAATCTACAGATGTTCAAATTAATTACACAAAACAGCAAAGTGTCTGCACAGAACCTACAGGTAGCTGCCCTAATTCGTAAATCACCACAGAACATTTAGGGCTCTCACTACAGTGTAAATGCTGTAGAAAACTTGTTTTAATGTCTCTAGAGAATGATCATAAACAAACATAAACAAACAAAGAATACATGTGCATTACACATGCAGTTCTTACCTGAATATTTTTCATCCAAAGTTGGTTGAAATTATATGTGTAACCATGGATACGGAGACTGACTGTCCTGCATTTTTGATTTTAGGGGAAATTGTTTATTTCTTCCAGCCATAATTATACTCATCTTTTAGCTAATCCAAAACAAAAACAAAAACAAACCTAATACCTAGTTAAAAATATGGGATAAAGTGCTTGTTTCACAACCATGAATACACTAGTCAATGCCCAGAGCCCACATAAAAATGTGGGTCACTCTGGCATATACCAGTGATGGGGATGTGGAGACGGTTGGAAGCCTAGGGTTTACTGGCTAGTCAGCCTGGCCCACTTGGTGAGTTCTGACCAGTGAGAGTAGACGTTGCACCTAAGCAACAGGTCTCTGAGTGCTGCACACACACATCCACATACACATACATGAACAAGACCCACTCACACACGCATGCATGCATACATACATACTTGCTTGCATGCATGCATGCGTACAAGAATGTTTTTTCTAAGAACTGTGCTTTGAAAACTTGTCAGTACAGCTGTTTTATTAAGAGTGCTTCTGGTGGTTAAAATTGGGAGACTACATGTCAGGGAGGTGGCGCAGTTGGTAAAGTACTTACCAGGAAACACAAGGACTGAGTGCAGATCCCCACTCCCCACATAAGAAGCCAGGAACAGTGGCACCTGTCTGTAATCCCAGCACTGCAGAGGCAGAGGGACGGCCAGATGTCTGGGGCATGCTGGCCAGCCAGGCCAGCTGAATCAGCTTTAGTGAAGGATCCTGCCTCATACAATAAGGTGGGGAAGTAATTGAGGAAGACACTTAGTGTTGACCTTTGACCTCTCCATGCACATGCACACACCTCTACATACTTGTGGATATGTCCACACACAAAATATAAAGGATTCTTTCTGGAGTCCATAACATTATTCATGAAGGTGCACACTGGATTTGTAAAATGCAAACAAGATTATTAGTACCAGCGGAATTATTTAAATAAACTACTTGTATTATGCATCTTAAAAGTAAATAAAAGTAGTAACATGAAAATAATGAATAGTGGACTTTTAAGAGTTAGAGATTATTTTAAACTAAAATAACACAAAATGACATATATATATATATATATATATATATATATATATATATATATATACATACATACATACATGCCCGTGTCCCATCTCTCTCTCTCTCTCTCTCTCTCTCTCTCTCTCTCTCTCTCTCTCTCTCTCTCTCTCTCTCACACACACACACACACACACACACACACACACACACACACATTCCCTACTGAGTATTCAGCATTGTGGTAGGCAGTGGTGACTGAGGGGGGCCATATAGACCACAGAACTTAATACATAAACCACTACTCAGCTAAATATTTAAGACAATGAAAATATAGGAGGCAAGAAAGGAAGATGGAGCACTGCTAAAACAGTGCTTAGAAGGTGGGTATGGACAGAGATGCAGGCAGAGTGAAGCAGCACGCAGGGACATGCTAGCTAACCAACCATTCTGTGTGTCATGGAGTCCTATGGTCGACTGATGAGGCCTGTGGTTAGACTAATGCTCTGATGTCCGTGTGACAACAAATATAGAGGTAGTTTCTGTTATGTTATCCAAATATATCAATAATCTTCCAGATGTGCCCTAGCTGGGGGTCTAACATCTACCTTAATTTAAAGTGGTGGTAAACATGCACATGGTTCAAGTATTCTCTGACAATGCTAACGTCCCCTAAGACCACTTGGCATCCGTCAGGGGCAGAGCTAAAGGCACTGCTAAGTCTGCCGTGTTCGTTTCAACCAAAAGAAATGCTAAATTTAAATTAGAGATACATGAAAATAAAGATATATGTTTGCTAGCCAAAGCATGTATACCTTGAACTTTAGGTGCCTTGGAGTCCAGAGAGCTGTGGGGTTTTTTTTCTTCTCTCTCTCTCTAGTCTCATATGCCATCGTAATGCGTCCCTAAGCCCTGTTAAAGAGTACATGTGACAGACAGAGACAGACGGGACAGGAAGGGAACTTTCAGGCATGTTTGTGTTCTAGTTGTGAGGGTAACAGATGGCCATGCAATGCCATATCAACCTCTTGCTCAATTCTCATGCGGTCAACATACACTTCTGCCTAAGTTTAACCACAGACCTGAGTCCGAAACAAGCGACTTATAACAAGAAAAGGTTGATTTGGGGCTTCTGGTTTTGGAGCATTCCGTCTGTAATCTTTTGTCCCTGTCACTTTGGGGCCTGTGACGAGGCAATACATCATAACCTGGCGCTTGTGCCAAAGCAAAATGACTTCATTGCAAGGAAGCCAAATAAAAGAGATGGGGACGGATGGCTTGTTATTTGCTTGAAAGGAACCACCGCCCCCCCCCACACACACACAAGGGACCTAGAAACTTCCAAGCAGGCCCCCACTTTCTAAAAAGTTTCACCACCTTCCGGTTGCCCCCAAGCTAGGGACCAAGCCTCCCAGGCAGAGGATCAGAACTGTAGCAATTCCTGAGACCAGAGCAGGATAAGCAGCTCAAAACAAATTCCTCTGGAGACGACGCCTTTTAAATTAAAAGTGACTTCCCACGGCCAGCAGACTCTCCCCAGCATCTATAGGTCTTAAATATTAAGCTGGGTTTGACAACTTCATAAAGCCGCAGATTGAATTTAGAGACAAAAGTCGGGTGAGAGATAGGGAAGCATGGGGGGTGTTTAGCCATGCGCTCCTTTAAACATCCCCAGCTTAAATGCCTGGCCCTGGAATGTCTACCTGGGCTCCTGAGAGCAGACAGTACCTAGTTAAGTTCATAAAGCTTTGTGGGCTGGGGACCTGTCTGCCCGGCGCAGCCTGAGGCTATAAGCTTATATCCCGGCAGTAATTTTTTTGGCTCTGACTAGGTGAAGAAAGTGCCAGCAGTGTCCTCCCTGGCTCTCAGACTGACCTTTCCATCCTCGTGGCCACCTCCCCCTGCTTAGAGCATCAAAGCCTCTCCCTTTGCCAAGCTTGTAGCTAGGGAGGGGAAAGGTGGGCCTGAATTCAAACATGGGTTTTTGTCTTTTTTTTTTTTTTTTTTGGCTTGGGCTTTGTGAATCTAAAATTGTGTTCTCTGAAATAGGACCATACACTTAGAAAAGAAAAGAAAAAAAAAGAAAAAAGAACCCTGTTCCTCATTCTACCTTGAAAATTAGTTTTTTAATCTTTTCCCCAGCTTTTAAATCCCTACTCCCTAAGGGTCTTGATTTGAGTGACATGAGTTACTTATTCTATTTTCAATTTTTAAAAAAAAAGGTCCCTCAGAAATAACTGTTTCACATCTCTTGGTGACAAATCAGAAAAGGGGCAATTTCTCAACCTAAAGAAGTTGAAATATGATTTCTCTGTTGTGCAAGCCAAATGGCTAGAAAACTATACAAAACAGAAGAAAGGTTTTCATTAGATTCAAACTCCAGCAAACAATCCCTCTTTTGTGCTCACTCAGGAAAACTGACAATTTCACGAATATCTGTGCCAGTTCACTGATAGCAAGTTGGGGCTGCCAGCCTTCAGCATAGAGGTATTTGGTCATGCCTCTGCCTTATCTGAGTGTGAGACTGGCTGCTTGTGCTCCCTGAACAAGGCACAGTATTAGAAGGGACAAAGGCAGCCAGTGGCATGCAGTCAGACAAGGGGTCGGGGTTGGGGGGCCAGTATCTGACATCTCACTGAACCACAAACTCCTGCAAGACCAGGCCTGATAACCACAGCCTGACTGACAGAGGCTTTAAACTGGAAATGAGAGTAGCTTCCTAAGTCAGGACCTCTACCTGGCACAGTGGTTACAGAAGCCAGTATAGCACTGGGCCCATTTTGAACTTGCAGAAGTATTCGCTTCTGTGAGCCCTGTGATTTAAATAAATGGACCCTTTTTCTATTTTTGTTTCCTTAAAGGACATACGAAGTCTGACTCAGCAAAGAAGCACTTTAGATGATATTTAGCTCCTTTCAGAGTTAGTCTAAAGGCCACCATATGAAAATTAGCCATAAACATAGTTAATTAGGAATTAGCAAGCTTCACGGTGATCAGCCATGCTTGAAGATGCAGGGTTTCTGGAATTTAGCTAGAGACGTGGCACTACACATCCAGGGCCTGGCAGCCTCAGGGCAGAGTAGTGTTTTTGTACTCTGAGAATTCTACAAAACAGCTGGAACTCCTCTATTTCCCACGGCCACCTGGTACTTCTGGGCGGGTGACTGAGGCACTCTAGTCTGTTTTCCATAGCTGCTGTATATGGTCCCAGGTCGCAGGGTGTGTGGAGCTGACATCAGCTCTTTCCCAACAGGAAGCCCTCTGACTAGTAAAGCAAGTCAGCCACGTAGTAGGTGGAATCGAACTAGTCTACACCACTAGGCCCGGTGGACTTCAGGGACACTTGAAATAGACCCAATCTAAGCGGAGCATCTACTTGGAAAAAAAAATTCTAAACGGGTGACTAGAAGACCCTGTCCACTGAGTCACACTAGGCCACCGGGTATAAAGCTATGTGCCTTGAGGACTTCAGTTGTTGTGAGTGGTAATGTCTCTAAGCTACAAAGCCTCCAGAGTGGTCTTCAGTGATGATAGCCAAAAGGTATAGGAAATCAAATAATGACACAGTGTCCAGTACTTAGAATTTCTTCAGAATATTATTGTATAAAGAGATCAGCCACGTAATTGTCGCACGCACAAGTAACAGTAGTATGGTATAAGTTAATATTGGCAGCACAGAACATCCCTGAAGGGAGAGAGTTGCCAGGCATATATCGCTAATAAATCTCCAGAGAGAGCACAGATAGTTCCGTGGGAGGTAAACTTTGCCACAGGGCAGGGAGTCGCTTTTATCTGGTATCAGTCGTAGCTTTTATCTAGCATGGACGAGGTAAAAGCAGGAAACAAAACAGAGGTGTCCCCTGATATTTCCAGGCTGGAAGCGGCAGCCCCAACCTGCCATCGATGAACTTGTCAGTTTTCCTCCATGTGCACAAAAGAGTTTGCTTGCTAGGGTTTGGTGCCAATTAGCAGTCTCCTGCTTAGTGTAGTTTTCTATCGAACTAGCTCTTACTAGGAACGCAAAAGCCATAGGTCCAATCACTGCAACCACCAAAAAAGGGAAGGAACAAAAGAAAAACAAGTTGACAGAAAACAGGAGACACGTTTACTTGCAAAGAGGACTGGCTGCTACTCTTGGCTTTTTCCTTTTTCCGTGTTGCTTTAGATCTTCTGGGAGGGTACCGACAGGCAGACGTTCTTCTGTACCTGCAACCCTATCAACTACCAGCATTGTCTGTCTACAGGGATGCTATGCAGTGCTGCCAACAGAGAACGTGATGAAATATTCTGATTCATTCATTTTATCAAACTTTAAAACACCAAACCTGTCACAAATGCATTTTTTGTTGTCTTTATAGCTCTATCCTAACATAGCTCTAAGGGATCCACTGGTAAGGGAGAAGTGTCAACTTGAACTGACATTAACTATTGCAAATATGGAGGGCGGAAGGATGACTCGGAAGTTAAGAGCACTTGCTGCTCTCCGGAGGACCAGGGTTCAGTGCCCAGCATTCTCCTCAGGCAGCACACAACCACCTGTAACTGCAGCTCCAGGGGATCCCATGCCTCTGGCTTCAGTTAGCACACGCGCACATGCACACGCACACGCACGCGCGCGCGCGCACACTCACACACACACACATACACACACATAATTAATAACAATAACCTTACTAATAAAATGAACCCCAGCAAGTATTACAAACATGTAATATTAGCAAGAGTGACATAAGTATTTTACATAATCAGTTGAGAAATAAGTGGGGTTTTTTTTATGTTTCACTCACTACAATTCAGTGCTTACCACTGAATATTTAAAATTTTTATTTCTATAGCACTGTAGCTCAGTGGAATCATTGCCTATGGATGTTTTTCTGCACATTTGGCATAAAGATAGGTTAAGATGATCCCAGGGCTCAAGAATTTCCATCTTGACAATTTGTTGTAGGCACCAGTAAATAATTACGAGATAGTAGAACAACTCTCCGAAGAGGATTACAAAATCACAGTAGGGGAGAAGGGAAGACGTGATTCTGAGAACTCAGCAGCAAAATGAGTAGACATGTTTGTTTTCTGGTGATTCAGGGAGAGCAGAAGAGGGTGTGAACTGAGCAGCGACAGCATAGGCAGAAGCTGGAGAGATGTTAGCTGGCAAATGGTGAAGGGCTGATAGGGAAGATGCTGGAAAGATAGCATCGCAAACCTTAGTTGATGAAGTATTGGAAGTAAGATGGGGAGAGGACACAGGGGGCCTTGCTGACACAGCAGCTTAGTTGGCGTGAGGACAAGGAGACTACTTGGAATGGATCCTCAGTGGAGCAGTTCAGTCCATTTAGCATCAGTGAGGTTGAGTTTGAAGAGCCATAAAGCAGCCAGGCATGGTGGCGCATGCCTATAATCTCAGCACTCGGGAGGCAGAAGCAGCCAGATCTCTGAGTTCAAGGCCAGCCTGCTTTGCAAGGCAAGATCTAGGACAGCCAGGGCTATATGCATAGAAAATCCTGTCTTAGAAAGGCGGGAAGGGGAGGAGAGAAGGGGGCCGAGGGGAGAGACAGACAGACAGACAGACAGATCTAGACAGAGACATGAGGAAAGGGGATGACCTGTGAATTTAGGAATCTGAGTCAGCCTGGTAGAGGACATCACTAGAGCTAATTAGAGCATGTGTTGACATATTTTTAAGCTATTTTATTTGGATTTATGTATCTATCACCCTCTCCACCCCAATCCCTTCCAGCACCCCAATACCAGATAGGAGAGACAGAAGGCTAGTGGGGAGAGGGCACTGACATTGTTTTACTCCTTCCTGCTGATTAAGGCACTGAGTTCCTTGGACAAGTCTAATTTTTGTCTCATCAGGATATCTCCAACTTCTTCTTCTTGTCTTTTTTCTTAACCACTTGACAAACCAGCAGCAGGAGCAGGACCAGGAACCAACAGAAGGAGCAGCCAGCCTCCTCTCTTGGCGCTCTGGTCATTTTATACCCTCTCCAGAATCCCCAGAAGTAAACTGTCTTCAGCTGGCAGAATCACACCCCTGCCAGAGCGTACATGAAGTAAATCATCTGCTGCTGTAGAGGATTAAATAAAAAAAACATGTTTGTTTACAGAACATAACTACATTTTCTTTTTGTTTGTTTGTTTTTCAAGACAGGGTTTCTCTGTGTAGACTTGGCTGTCCTGGACTCACTTTGTAGACCAGGCTGGCCACAAACTCACAGCGACCCACCTGCCTCTGCCTCCCGAGTGCTGGGATTAAAGGCGTGCGCCACCACGCCCAGCCCCATAACTACATTTTCTAAGACACCGAAACTCTCACTACATTTCCTCCTTTTTGTTTTATGCCAATAATACTGTGTTTAGTAAGAAATTATAAAAACAGAGACATTATCAAGGAATTAAATGCTTTCCGAATCAGTGGTCTAGGATTATTTTTTTATAACCAGGGAATTCATGGTACTTTTGTGTGAAACTTTTTGCTACTGGCCTCCATTTCAATTTTCCAAGAGATTGCCTCGTAGGTCCCTCCTGGACCCACATTCGCTACTCTAGTGGCGGCCCTTACAAGGACATTTACAAACCTCAGGGAAACCTAGGCATTCTGTCTGAGGAGAACCCATTGCCGCCAGAAAGGCCTGTTCACTTCTCTGGCAGAAAATATGGTATTTCTCACAGTTACTGCACCAGACATTTTGAGATCTAAGTTCATTTGTCATTTGTTCATAGGAAGGCGACTGATTTTTGTGATAATTTTGTATTCAGCTACTTTGCTGAAAGTGTCAGCTGTAGGAGTTTCCCTGTGGAATTTCTAGAGTCACTTATGCATACTATCGTATCATCTTCAAATAAAGATACTTCTGCCTTTCCAATTTGTATCTCCTTGATCTCCTTCAGTTGTTTCATTGCTCTAGCTAAGACTTAAAATACTATATTGAATTCGTATGAAGACATTGGACAGTTTGTCTTGTCCCTGATTTGGGGGGGATCGCTTTGAGTGTCTTTCCATTTAATTTGATGTTAGCTTGTGGGGTTGCTATGAACTGCCTTTATTATGTTGAGATTTATCTCTTGTATCCCTAATCTCTCCAGGACTTTTGTCATAAAGGAGTGTTAAATTTTGTCAAAGGCTTTTTCTGCATCTAATGAGATGATCATGTGGGTTTTGTTTTTAATTTGTTTAGATGGTGGATTACATTTATCAGTTTACATATGGTGAACCATCTGGGATGGTTCATCTGAGAGGAAGTCTACTTGATCATGGTGGATGATCTTTGTGGTGTGTTCTTGGATGTGGTTTGCAAATGTTTTACTGAGAACTTTTGCATCTATGTTTATAAAGGAAATTGGTTTGTAATTCTCTTGTTTGTTGGGTCTTTATGTAGTTTGGATAACAGCGTAGCAGTGCCCTCATAAAAACAAACTGGGCAGTGTTCTTTCTGCTTGTATTTTGTGGAATAATTTGAGTATTGGCATTAACTCTTCTTTTAAAGTCTGTTAGAATTCTGTACTAAAACAATCTGGCCTTGGTTTTTTGGTTGGTTGGTTGGTTGGTTGGGTTTATTTGTTTGCTCATTTGTTTGTTTTGGCGGAGGGAGGACTTTTAATTCCTTTTCATTCGGTGTTATAGGTCTCTTTAAGTTGCTCATCTGATCTTGATTTAACTTTGGTAAATGGTGTGTTTGGAAAGTGTTAGCCATTTCTTTTAGATATTCTTCATCTGCCTTTTAGTTAATTTGGATAAGGGTTTGTCAATCTTACTGATTTTCTCAAAGAACCAATTCTTTGTTTCCTTGGTGCATTGTGTCCGTTTTTGTTGTTATTGTTTCTACTTTATTATAATAATTTGCCCATTGTCTCTTGATGCCTTCTCCTCTGGGGTATGATTTCTTTTTGTTCTAGAGCTTTTAGGTGTGTGGTTAAGTTACTAGTCTGAGATCTCCCTGGTTTGGTTTTGTTTTTCTTTTGATGTAGGCACATTGTACTATAAATATGCCTCTTAGAACTGCCTTCATTGTGTCCCATAAGTTTGTGTATGTTGTGTATTAAAATCCATTTGATTCTAGGAAGTCTTAAGTTCTTAATTTCTGTCTTGAGCCATTTTTTTTTCAGTAGATAGTTGCTCAGTTTTTATGAGTTTGGAAGCTTTTGTTTCTGTTGTTGATGTGTAGTTTTGATCCATGTTGGTGAGAGAGGATGCAGGGTTGTATTTAAATTTTCTTATAACTGCTGAGACTTGCTTTGTGTCTAAGTACATGGTCAGTTTTGGGGAAAGTTCCATGAGGTACTGAGAAGAAGGTATATCCTTTTGTGTTTGGGTGAAATGTTCTGCTAATATCTATTAGCTCCATTTGCTTTATAACATCAGTTAGCTACTACATTTCTCTGTTTAGTTGTTTGCCTGGATGATCTTTCCAGTGGTGAGAATTGGACACTCAGGTCTCCCACAGTCGATGTGTGAGGGAAGATATGTGACTTGAGCTGAGATAGTGTGTTTCTTTTACAAAAATGGGTGCCTTTCTGTTTGCTACATAGATGTTAAGATCTGCAATATGCTCTTGGTGGATTTTTCTTTGGTGATTATGTAGTGTTCTTCCCTATCTCTTCTGATTAAAGTCTATTTTGTCTGATACTAGAATTCCAGCTTTCTTTATAGGTCTGTTTGCTTAGATATTTTTTTTCATCCTTTATCCTGAGGTAATGTCTATCCTTGATGCTGTTAAGGTGTGTTTCTTGGATGCAAGAGAAAGATATATCCTGTTTTTGCATCTGTTCTGTTAGTCTCTATCTTTTTATTGGGGAATTGCAACCATTGATGTTAAGACATCAATGAGCAGTGTGTTGATTATTTTGTTGTTGTAGGGCGTTTCCCCTCTTTTGATTGGCTGGTCTGGGATTACTTATTCCCTGTGATTTCTTGGGTGTGGTTAACCTCTTTAGGTTGGAATTTTCTTTCTAGCACCTTCTATTGGGCTAGATTTGTAGATATGTATTGCTTAAATTTAATTTTATTATGGAATGTTTTATTTTCTCCATTGATGGTGATTGGAAGTTTTGCTTGGTACAGTAGTCTGGTCTGGCCTCTGTGGTCTCTTAGAGTCTATAGAACATCTTTCCAGGCCCCTATAGCTTTTACAGTCTCTATTGAGAAGTCAGGTGTTATTTGAATAGGTCTGCCTTAATATGTTACTTGGTATTTTTCCCCTTGCAGCTTTCAATATACTTTCTTTGTTCTGTATGTTCAGGTTTTTTTCTATTCTTATGTGACAAGGATTTTCTATTTGATGTTCTGTATGCTTCTTTTATGTTGATATGTATATCTTTCTTTAGGTTAGGGAAATTTTCTTCTATGATTTTTGTTGTTGTTGTTGTTGAAAATCTTTTCTATGCCTCTGACCTGGGTTCCTTCCTCTATTCCTATTATTTTAGACTTGGTCTTTTCATGGTGTCCCAGATTTCCTTGTATTTTATATGCCAAGATCTAACATTTTATTTGACCAAAGTATTCCTTTCTTTTATAGTATCTTCAATTCCTGAAATTCTCTTATATTCTGTTGGTGAGGCTTGCCTCTGTGTTTCCTGTTCAGGTTTTACATTTTCCGTTTCTGTACTTCCCTTAGTTTGGGTTTCCTTCGTTGATTCTTTCTCTCCATTTAAGTATTGATCTGTTTTATTCATTTTGTTCTACTTGCGTTTTCATAGATTTCTTAAGGGATTTTGTTAGCTTCCTCTTTCAGGATCATTATCCTATCCACAAAGGTTATTTTAAGTTCTTTGTCTTGTGCTTCAGCTACGTTGCAGTGCTCAGGCCTCCTGTGGTAGGCTGCTGGCTCTAGGGAGACATGTTGTCCTGGCTGTTGTTGTGTTTTTTCTGGCTTCTGGGCATCTAGGTTTTGGAAGATGCTTATTCTAGGTGCTGATATCTGTCTCCGTCTGGATTGGGTGGGTGTTTTGCTCCTTTTTTTCTGATGCACGCTCTGGTTCTTAGGAGAGTGTGATTGCTGTGTGTTGCCTATTAATAAGTTCTTCTGGGATTCTGATGGATATGCCACTGGAGGTTCCAGGTAAAAATGGTTTTTTTTCCCCTGGGTATGGGGAGCTGACACTTAAGACCAGGGATCGGCTAGGAAGGGGGCTGAGGGTGTCCACTAGGATCTGCTCAGTCCCCTGGGAATAGGGACCAAGCATGAGGAGAGGCCACAATAGGGCGTCTCCTACAGAGCTGAAGACAAGACTGGGTCCTTGGCTTTAGGGCAATGAAGATGAAGATCTGCAATTAACCCAACTGTATCCCTGGCCTGAGTGGCCTGTAGGTTCCAAGGCAGTGCCTCCTGGAATTGGGGCCTGGGATACAGCAGAAAACTTTGGAGGGGAAGGTCAGTGTGATCCCCTAGAGATGGAGGCGCAGAGGGCACGGGAGTAGCTGAAGGAGACGGTCTGCTATGGAGGTGAGGATGAGATCAGGAAACTGCAATTGGAGGAATGGAGGGCAAGGTGAAAGTCTAATGTTAAACTACCTGCTTCCCTGGCCAAACTGTGCATATTCTTAATTTAAATGACTCTAATCCTTAAGGTCAGAGGATATTAAAATAGTTGTTTATGGATACTGCATTGCCAAAAAAGTTATGGCTTCCAAAAAATCTTTTAAATGATGCCTTCAAATTACTGCATTTTCCATGATCTTTCTCTACATAACCTTTAGGAAAACAGCTGATAGAGCGCATTAAGGCGAACTGACTGCCATGCCTACAGTACTCTGCAAGGCTGGCCTTTTCTTCCTGTTCCTTCTGACAGCTCCTGTTTGTTATACTACAGATGAAGAACACTGTCTTTGTGCATGCAGCAACACACAATGCACTATACAAAAAGAAGATGATAGAGATGGTGCTCTAACATATGTGTATCTTTTATTACATATTGTTTTGCATCCCAGGTACCAGATCAGCCTGTTCATTTATTCATCTTACAGCTTGGATGCTGCCGCCGCCTCTGTATTTTGTGGAGGATTTTTTTCCCCTTCAAATCCATTACCTATCTTAATGGAATTCTACTTTAAACTTTAAAATATCTGTCATCAGCTAGTGTTCCTATCCCTCGTGCTATGTCAAATGTGTGGATAAGCCTGAGAGAGATGAGGCGAAGGCGTAAAGAGTCCTCACCAACACATCAGTTTACACACAAACAGGTTTGCAGTGGGTTCCTCCAGTCCCTGCCCCCTTGTCTGGTCTGGTGTGGAGCCCTCTGGGCTTTTTAACTTCATTTCTCACAAGACTGCACAGGGAAGTGAGTGTTCCAACTGACACCCATTTGTTTCTTACTACTCAGGAAAGTAGAAAGATAAAAAAAAAAAACAAAGAAAATGGTCTCAGAATTCCTCAAACTGAAATACTTTGGTCCTATAAGCCTTATGTAGCAAGTGGTCAGTGTTTTCTACAATGATGGGGACTTGTTGCTTGAGGTGTTGGTGGAAAAAGGAAGGAGACCGGCCTGGCATGCATTCCATTGATGCCTCCATGCCTAATCCTCTCCAGCAAAAGATTAAGTGTAAAAAGGGAAAACCACTCCCTGAATTAACTACCGTCCTCCTCCAGTGGCCTCAGAAAGCACAAATTCATGTTACAGTAAGCAAGGAGTGAGAGAATCAGGAGAGCAGACAGAGTCCCAAAAATGGAACTTTGGACTTCCACATGTTAACATTGAAGCAAGCAGTTCTCAAAGTGCTTGTCACTGCCCGGTTAAGAAATAAACTGAAAAATCAACTTGGGGCCTTAAGTTGACCAAAGTCTAAGCTCAAAGTAAACTAACAGAAATAAAGATGCTATCTATTACTCATTCTTGGCCCAAATCTAACAAAAACTAACAGGTGAACTCAGGGTAATGACCATGACTAGACTTCCTGTCTCACACGTTCATCCTGAGTCTGGGCCCCAGAGAATAGCCTTTCGGTGACTGCAAAGTAAAAACAAATGGTAACAGAACGTAGGTAATAATGTCTTCCTTGCTTGGCCCCAGGAGGCAGACTTTTCCTGGCTATGTGTCACATTTTCCCAGGAAGAGCACCATTTCACACGCACCCCAAAGCCTCGATGGACAAGGCTCAGTGTCACTGGTGCTTTGGTTTTTCCCGATTGCTTACCTTTGTTCATTCTTACAAGACACACTGGCCTTCCTTCACACTCTGGCTTCTTTCAACGTTTTCTTGCCTTTCTTCTGGTCTCCATTTGGGTCTTTTTCTGGGGAGGCCCTGTTGGAGAGGCGTCCATAACCTCAGGACTCCTCACCCAAGGACGAAGAGTATTTTCCAGTTCCTTAGAAATGATTTTTATTCTCTTAAAACCTTCCCATGTTGGGGTTTGCTTTGCTCTTCTGGAAGGGCTGTTTCATGAGGACATCAGTAGGTACCAATGAACAAGCCAAGAGTCTTAACAAATGACCAGTGACTATATAATAAGCAGAGAACAGTATGTCCTAATGATAAAGTAATGAGAAATGTAACGTGTAAGTGTATAAATAATCCTGCTTTCTCAAAATTATACTGCCTTGCATCCTATGGAAGTGACTTGGGATAGCCCTGTCGTGGTGACTTTCTTGATAGGACTAGACAGCATTTTTCCTTTTGGTTCTTAGCAGTAAATGACCCACAGCACCCTACTGTGCAGTAAAATCCATGACCTGAGAAGTGAGTGGCGGACAGCTACTCCTCAGGGCCATTACCGTTTCCTTGCCCCGCCCTCCAAGTCCTTGATTCTTCAGACCAGTAAGAAAAGTGTTTTGCATGTCTGAAGCATTAATTTGCCAATCACTTAAGTCTTGCGCAAGATTAATGTCAGTTGGGAATGCAACAACGAATAGTCAAGTTTTCCTAGCTATGAACCAGTAGGTTTTGTTAGCTCCCTAAGTACCATCACCTCCTTCTTCATAAATGGCACCACCATCATTTACCAAGTGTCCGTGCCAAAGCCGTAGACGTGATCCCTGACATTTCACATATAATCAGTAAGTCTTGATGGTTCTACACACACCAATATCCCCTAAGCCACTGCAGTTCTCTACTTCTTGGCTACCTTGTGGGCAACTGCACTGGTCCCCTAACTTCTCTCTGTGTGCAGTTTATTTTCTGATCATGTTGATAGATGCAGGCTGGACCACTCACATCTCAAAAGCAAGTTCTCTGGAGATGACATCTCTGAGTTGTAATGGGCTTTTTTATGGGGAAGAAAGGGAAGAGGAGTGAGACAGTGTGCCAGAGGCTGCATTTGAACAGGTCTGCGTTATCCACGGAGCTAGTCTTCTTTGGCTCCTTTCCCCTTGACAAGACATTGCATTTGACCTTACTTAATGACGCGTAGGGTAACTCACAAAAGAATGGCCATTGCTGTGACAGCAGTCAACATGACCATCTGAAAACATGAATCAGACAACCTCTTTCTCCTTCTCAGTAATCATAATTTGTGATTAATCTCAAATCCCTTTCATGCTTTACCGGACTATATGTGATCTGATCCTTGTTCAGACTTTTGCTGAAAATCTATTACCTGAAAATAGACAGACTAAGAGGAGAAGGAGGGCAGGTAAATTATTTAATATACACAGGGGCCAAAGTAAAGAAACTCAGAGTCAGCTCTGACCGTTGAATTTTAAAAGTCCTCTTCTTGGGAGGAAAGACTCTAAGTGCCTTGAGAGGGCTGGCAAGTGAGTCCCAAAATAGAGCAATGGCCTAGAATAAAATCCTCTCAGCTCCCGGGTAGTTGGCAGCCTCAGGTCACTGGAGGCTCAGGGACAGAACTTCGCTGTCGCCATGATTCCTCCTACAAGGCAGACACATCTCCCAGGTAATCTCTGATGGCTGCCCTCAGAAGACCAGGTGGAAAGTTGCCTAGGCATGGAGGCAAACATTAGTTTCTTCTCTAGCAGTTAATCTTTCCCCATTTATGAAATTCCCAGAGAAGGGGTTGGAGACAATTTTTTCATCTTTTAGGAGAAATTTCAGCCAGATCTTAAAAGTAAAATCCTTCAGAGCCTTTGTCAGTGCTGGTGGGGGAAAGGGTGGGACACAGATGATGAAGAAGGCCTGATTTCCATGCAGCTTCTGAGATCGTCCATTGTTTCCTGAGCCCCAACATCACACGCGCACACACACGCATGCACGCATGCACGCATGCACTCACACATACACACGTGCACACACGCACACACAGACACACACACACGCACTCACACATGCACACATGCACACACACACATGCACAGACATGTGCATGACACACACACACACACTCACTCACCTTATTTTCTGTCTCTCCACAGCTAGATACTTAGTTTTCATTAAGTCAAAGTCTTAGTCCTTTTTCTTCCAACTTTGCAGTTTATATATTATAGAAAATATGATAGGTATTCATTAAATGACTGTTCCATGGATAGATGGTTATTTCTTTATGCTAATTTACAGGCCTGCCAAATGCTATACATAATTTATAGTAAATATTTATGTATCCATCTATGTCTTGTGAGATGAAAGATATATGTCTTATGTGTCTTTCACCCCCCTCCTATTGTAATTTTTAAATCTTTAGCATTTCTCAGAGGTGGAGAACTCTTAATGGCTTTTAATTCATACAGACGTGGCAAATCAAGATATTAAAAACAACAATGCAAGAAAAATTTTCACTTAAGAAATCTGAGAATTTCGCTGGCATATGCATTATGTTTGAGAGATTAATCAGGAAGTAGAAAGCCACAGAAAAATAATCTAGGTAGATTTATGCATGAAACAAAGATTTTGGAGGGCTATTAACATTTGTTTCTCAGACTCATATACTAAGTTACTACTCCATATAGAGAAATAAAATAAGTTTCTCTCCTTCTGAGTCCCTGGTTGGAACTGATCCCAGTAATAAAATAAAACAAAGAGGAGAAAACATAGCATATATATCTTGTGGGTATCCATGGAAGCCGAGAGAAATGAGAGAGTATCCGAGAAAAGGCTTTGAATTCAGATTTAAGTACCATCTTCAAGTAAGTAAAGAAAGGCTTGGAGAGGCCAGTTACAGGAAGTGGCCAAGAAAAATGAGAGTAAATAAAGATAATGTGGAAACTCGCTTTCCCATTAAGAGCTTCTAGAGATTTAGAGTCCTTTTCTTCCTGGTACAAAGAAAGGGACACCCTTACAAGTAGGCTTTCTTTTGCAGGTGTATACTACCCTTAAAGCACAGCAATTTCTGCTAATTCTCTGAGCCTTTCCTCCGGCTGCTATTTCTCAAAATAATCCTTATGCCAAAGAGACACCTAAGATGAGGCCTTTCTGATCCTCCACGCATTTAAAGAAACAGCACGGAAGCAGACTTATTTTCCTGTTTCCTGACAGTTTTGAGTATAATATGTGATGCTTTTGGTGGCATCTTGTAACTTATGTACACAGAATGATGCCATCTACTTACTGTGTCAAACTTTCAAGAAAATAATCCTAACAGTGAGAGTTCTTAGCTTCACATCCTGCAAAATACTGGATATAAGTTAGCATTTATGTTTACAGAAGAATTTAAGGATGCTCAAAATAGGTCATGGTGGCACGCATCTTTAGTCCCAGCACTCAGGAGGCAGAGGCAGGCGGAGCTCTGAGTTTGAGGCCAGCCTGGTCTACAAAGTAAGTCCAGGGACAGCCTGGGCTACGTAGATAGATAGATACATACATACATACATACATACATACATACATACATACATACATACATAGTTACATAGATAGAAACATAGATATATATCGAAATGGACAAATGCGGCAAAACTGAAAGCATTGCAGATGTTTATCAGTATCGAAAAGATAAGCTATAGTGTAGTTGCATGTAGTGGGACATTACTCAACAGTGAGGAAAAAAAACTTTCTGTATGTAATAGCAAAAATGCACATTGTGTGATTTCCATGTATATGAAGTTTTAAAATAGTTACAGTATAAATTGATAAGGGCAGGAAAAATGGTCACCTTTAGAAGTTCTTAACTGATTTGGAGTTCAAACAATCCCTCTGGGATGGCGGGACCATTCTATATCTGCCTACACAAACATAGAGATGTATTAACGTAAAATATGTGCACTGTTGGTCTGTAGAGACAGCAAAGGAAACTCAGACTAACGGTAAAGGCATAGGTAGCATGGCGTCTCCCTCACTAGAATTTGTGTAAAACAAGTGATATACAACTTGATGTGAAATCATGGGTGGTTTTAATTTTTTAAATGTCATCTGACCTTAATTTTCTAAATTTTTATAGTGAACACATATTTGTTAATATAAAGACTCCGTATGTTATTCGAGCGTTGAAACATGGTTAGAAAAATTATCACACTAATAAAATCAAATTCAAGAGTAACTCTTGCAAATAGAATAATTTAAAAAATTGGTTGGGCTTTTAAAGTTCTAATACAAAATGTAAGACAAACACTGTAAATAAAGTTTTTTTTTTTTTCAATTATAACCATGTATATACAGGGTCTCCATCTACCAGGATCCATTTCTTAGCACTGTATCCAGAAAGTTCTGTCTTTTGTGTCAGTACAGTAGCCCTCTAAGGTACCATTTTTGAAATACAGTATTAACTTTGAACAAGGTGAACTTATTTGTGTGAAGTTTCTGGAGTGGAAAATAAGAATGACAAGTATTGATGACTGGCTTTCTTCGTGCGGTTCATCAACTGGATATAAACAGCAGTCCCCAGCGAAGCGTCTTTAAGTGTTTTGAGCTTTGGGAGGCGGGTGAGAGGTCCAGTAGCTTCGAACTCTTGCAGCATCAAGCCTTACAAGAAGTGTGTGACTAGACAGGAAATAATTACAACAGTCAGAGGACCTGCTAATTAACATTAGGCAGGGGAACACTTCAAAATGGAATTTACATTAACTCGAAGTTCCAGATGACACGCATCTTTATTAAAGGAAACAGAAGTAAACAGTACATTAATTAAACCTTCAAATCCATTTTAAAACTCAGGTTTTTAAAATGTCACTTAGCAAAGAGAAACCACATAGTAAATTGTGATATCAAGCCACTGAGAGTGGAAACAATACAATTGGGCCCTGCTGTTCATAAGTTCACGCATCCTGGGAGAATGCCACTACTTAAATATATAAGCGCAGCTGTGATTTTTCTTGATTTTAGAGTTTCCTTTATTGACCAGCAGGTATCAATCTAGTGACAGCATCCCTGGAATACGTTGAAATCGTTCCCTTTCCAAAGTCAAAATTGCTTCTTATGTTCCAAAATACTGAGACGCTAGCCTATCTCATGGAATGTAATAATTTATCTAAATCCTAGATCGCATTAAGGTTAAACGTACTATATATGTCAATCTGTTGTTAAAAGGCAAGTCTCTGCTCTCAGTGTATACGCAGTGGATTTGAGAGGCTCTGCCTCTGGGTGCAATTGGCCTGTTTGGTAGTGTTTTCCCCGAGCATCTGATGCCAGGCGTGTGCTCAGCACCAGGCCAAACCCTGAGGCTTTTAAACCCTACCCACGCCTCATGGCTTTGCTCATGCTGTCCGTCCTCCATTCCTTATTAAAACCTGACCTTCAAAACTTGAAAACGCCACTTCCTTGATGAAAAATACCCCTTTCTTCCCAAGCGGAAGTAATCGCTTCTGCTCTCTGCTCCCATGCCTCTTGCTGGTGTCTGCCATAAATTAGGACCCCTGCGTGGCTGTCTCCTCTCCCTGGCTCCTCTGTGACTTTCTTCAACTCTACACCTACTATTCTCTTCTGTGTCTAGCACCCTGTCAGCAATTAACATGATGTCAACATGCTAGTGAATAAATTAACAATTTAAAGTAGGAGATTAAAAAAGGAAAATGTGCTCAATTTTTTTCTTAAATTAGCATAGAAAGGAATATATATATATATTTGTATATCTTCTCACTGTAACCTGAAGCAGGTGATTATTGGACACAGTGTACAGTATCTTCACTTAAGACAAATAAATTCTCTCCCTCCCTCCCTCCCTCTCCCTGTCTCTCTTTCTGTCTGTGTGCCTCTGTGTGTGTGTGTGCGCGCACATGCATGTAAATAGTTAAAGACAAAAAGAGGTAGAAAATTATATAAATGCTGTACTCATATATGAAATTCTCAAATTTAAATTTAAAAAAGGAAAGTCTTAAAACTAATTTCAAAAAACAGCAGCTAGTTCATATGTAGGCTTTTATATTCATCTGTAATACTAATAGTGATATATTAAGTCACTTCCCCTCTTTGCAAAAAGATTAGTACACCGCGTGAAGACCAGGGAGATGTCACACTCATTTATGAAGTTCAGTTTTCTCACCTTAAAAAATAAGAAAAAAAATATTATTTTCCACCCTACCTTGCCCACAAGTTCATTATAATAGAATAAAGTGAGTAGTTACTTTGTTAGCCACGGAGCTTGACATAAACATCAAGGTACATGGGCAACATTAGCATAAGGAACCCAAGTTAGTCACATAGGAAGGGTGAGTGAGGAGGCCACTGGCAAGGCTGGGCTCTCTCAGGCCAGAGGTGGACAGAAAAGCAAATGAACTGCTGGGAGGTAGCCCGTGTGCAGTAGCGCGTCTCCCTCCCAAGAGCTGGGCAGCTCCTATTCTGCGACAGAAAGACTGCTGCGTTTTTCATGCTTAAGATTCTCCAAGCCTCAGTGTGAGAGATGATTACAGATGGAGTCCCAGTCTAAACGGTACCTCTCCATCTCCACATACTCCCAAACCTCGGGTCACTTTTATAAAATCTCCAGACTGTTTTCATTAAATTCCATCTTATCCTAAGTTCATAGATAGTGTCTGAAAGGGAATACAAAATGTGGAACCCACGGATACAGATCTCGGCTCCTCAGATCCGGGGCCTCAGATCTCTAGGGCACCCTTAACTTGTTCAGTCTTTGCATGGTAATCCTGACATGGGCCGAGCACAGGGGAAAGGTAGGAACTGGTGAATCCTAGGATCAGTGAAGCTTTTAAAATCATTATAGTAAGCGCATGCAGGATTTTATGAATAAACACAGAAACAGACACACTTGATGGCTACCCAAGCCGATGGTATGCCATCGTGAATTGCCAAGGACAATTAGCAAGTACATTTTCACATAGTCTCCCTTAATGGGAGTTAATTAACATACCGCTAGAGGTTTTCTCAGAGTGCTGTAGAATCAAACAAGAGATGGGTGTGCTGTTGCTTACTAGACTCCAGGTTTTCTTCCCAAGGGAATCACTGAACAATGCCTTAGATTCTGTCAAAGTCACTATGACCCCTCACGGCCTGCTCAGGGCTCTTCAGGATAATAAGCCTTCAGTAATTGCATGACTAGAAATGTCAAGATGTCTTTAAATTATTTGACTAATATTCATCTTGTGACAGCGGTTGATGAGATTATTGAGAACTTTTTATTTAGACTGGCATTAATTCATGAGTCTAAAGAAAGGAACTCAACGCCCCTGTGTTTTGGATAGAATGCACTGCCACTCAAAAAGCAGGGAAAACGTAGCTAAGCACAACCACAGTTGACCTGACTCTTCTCTTCCCTCTGCCCAGGCACCCAAGGGTAAAATTCTGACTTGGTATAAAAGTTAAATTTTTGTTTGTTTGTTTGTTTGTTTGTTTGAGACAGGGTGTCTCTGTGTAGCCTTGGCTGTCCTGGACTCCCTTTGTAGACCAGGCTGGCCTCGAACTCACAGTGATTCACCTGCCTCTGCCTCCTGAGGTGCTGGGATTAAAGGTGTATGCCACCTCGTCCGGCTGTAAAAGTTAAATTTGAACTTCATGCCGTAACTAAGTCACAAGTAGCCAGCTGAAGCAAACACAGGCTAATGACTTCCCTTGTGTTGCCATCTTGTCTTGTCATCGTACTGACGAGTAGATGGTTTTGTTCCAGTAAAGCATCCCTGGAGTGTGGCTTACAACTCAAGGATTTTGGAAAATCACCTACTCTTAAGTGGGAAACCAAAGTCATGCTTCGTAGAGCGCCATGGTGTTGAGGTGACCTGATAAGGAAGCCAGTGGGATGCAGTGGAAGTCTGCTGAAACCAAATGCTATGAGCTAAAATCTGTGCTAAACGTAAAAAGAACCTATGTTGGTTTTTCCATGTGGCCTGGAAATCAGATTCCTGCTTCTCAGTATGGTTTGAATGGTATAGGAAGCTTTAGTAACTGCTCTGTGTCTTCCTTAGAAGACAAAGGGAAACCAAAAGCCACCAGCTCTGGTCAGCCCTCAGGCTCGGAAGGAGGCTCCTTTCTCCTCAAGTCTGGCTCAGCACCCCTGCCACCTGGAGCCATCGCTTCTCCCTCCAAGAGCACAAACGGAGCTCCAGGGTCTGTCACTGAGTCGGAAGAAGAAAAAGCCAAAAAATTACTCTACTGCTCCCTATGCAAAGTGGCTGTGAACTCACTGTCACAGCTGGAAGCACACAATACAGGTTAGCTGCTCTCTTTATAGTCTAAATGATGTTAATAACTAACCCAGCCCTTCTCACCAGAGCACCGCTTCTGTACTTCACTCTTGTCTCTGTCTCTCTCTGTTTCTCTGTCTCTGTCTCTCTGTCTCTGTCTCTGTCTCTGTCTCTGTCTCTGTCTCTGTCTCTGTCTCTCTCTCTCTCTCTCTCTCTCTCTCTCTCTCTCTCTCTGTCTGTCTCTCTCTCTGACTCTCTCTCTCTCTCTCTCTCTCTCTCTCTCTCTCTCTCTCTCTCTCTGATTTTAGGAATGTTCATTATGACCAAAAAAAATGCAAAAAAAAAAAAGTATTGTGAAGACAAAATAAATTCTTGTCTTTATTTTATCTAACAGCATCCGATACCTACCAAAAATCATTTTGATGAAGGGACAGAGATACAGTCAAAGATTTATGCAGAGTGATCACTGCTACATACTCATGGGACAAAAAAAAAAAATATTGAAACGACATAAAAGGTCATCATAATGAAATTCTAAATACATTAGAATAGCCCAAATGTCAGAGAGTATACTACCAAACCACTAAAATGAGTGAAAAGAAACCATGTACGTAGGCTAGATGTCTTGGTGCATGCCCATAAGTCTAGCATTCAAGAGGCTCAGGCAGGAGAATCACAAGTTGGAGGCTAGGAAGGGCTGCGTGGTGAGTTCTACAGCCAAGCTGGGTTACACAGCAAGACCCTATCTTAAAACAAGGGAGGAAAAGAGGAACTAGGGCGGAGAGGGGGGAGGAGAGAGGAGGGATGGGGAACAGTGATGGAAAAGAAGAGAGGAAAGAAGGGAAGCAAAATAAAATGAAGGGCTTCTTATAGTTTGTGTTTGGTTTTTAGGTAGGGTCTCATGTAGCACAGGCTGGCTTTGGACTGCTGATAGCTGATAACCTTAAGCTTCAGCCTCTAACGTCCAGGCACTATAGGCGTACACCACCACAGCAAGACAATGAAGTGCTGGGGATCAATGCCAGGTCTTCATGCCAGGCGAACACTCCACCCACTCGCCCCACCCCACCCCACACACATTTCTTAAATACCTACTTAATATAATATACCTCTTTCATTTTAGGATCTAAACACAAGACCATGGTTGAGGCTCGTAACGGAGCTGGTCCAATTAAGTCCTACCCAAGACCTGGGTCAAGATTAAAGATGCAGAATGGCAGCAAGGGCTCAGGACTACAGAACAAAACATTTCACTGCGAAATCTGTGATGTTCATGTTAATTCAGAAATTCAACTCAAACAGGTAAGGCTGCCCAAATTACACGTGCCTGTTGTGTTAGGTCATCACTCACCTGTCTACGGCTCCTTGTCTGGAAATGGTTCTCTGTGTGGTCAGAGTTAGATTTGCTATGCATGCAAGTGCTATGCAGAAGAGAAGGTTATTACCTAATACCTGAGCCAGACATCCTACCTCTCAGCTTCTGGCCCAGTCTGTGCTAGAGGCAGACACATGTGCACAAAAGTTACCAATGTATCTGCACCCAAGGGTCAGGTGAAGCTTATCTCCTGAATACTTACAGTGTGGTCAAGGAAGACAGACTTGGTGGTGACCATGGCAACCCAGGGTGGATCTGATGAGACTATAGAGAACATTCGAGGGGCAAGGGCATTGGACTGGAGGAAAAGAAAGTCCTCTCCTCAGGGGATCAGAAAGATTTTTACCCAGACCATCTTGGAAAGTAGGCATGGAGGAATCAGCCATTCCTGTCTAGGAAACAAACCTATCATAGAATCAGCTAATGGGCCATATTTCTTTCAGCACATTTCAAGCCGAAGGCATAAAGATCGTGTGGCAGGAAAACCGCTGAAGCCAAAATACAGCCCCTACAACAAGCTCCAGAGGAGCCCAAGCATTTTAGCCGTAAGTTCCCTTTGCGCCCTGTTCTGTGGGGCAGCCTTGCTGGGTCAGATGGTGGTCCACACGAGAGCTTAGGGAAGGGTGCTCACCAGAGTTTGGGAATGATTAATTCATTAATATTTATTTCTTTATTTATTACTTATGTAATTGGCTGGGCTGAGGATCTAATCCAGAAACGCCTACCTCTTAAGTAAGAGTGCTACCAATCAGCTAAAGGTTGTGGGTTCACAAGAGAGAAGTGCTTAGTCCATGGTACATGTGTGGGGGAGTTGGTTCTCTCCTTTGACCTTCTCTCCCTTGACCTGGGGGTAGAATTTGGGTTGTGAGGCCTGGCCACAGGCGTGAGTACCCACTGAGCCATGCACATCAGGGCAGGTGGAAGGGGCCTTTACCCCTGAGCCTTCTATAAACAGGTCCAGAACAGTTAGAATGAAGTGCTGAATTCCCCCTTCAAGGCCCCTTGAAGAACTCTTCCTCAGAAGAGCAAAGGGTGTCCCTTCAAAAGCCAGTGTCTCAGACAGGCACTGATGGTGCACGCCTTTAATCCCAGCATTTGGGAGGCAGAGGCAGGCAGATCGCTGTGAGTTCGAGGCCAGCCTGGTCTACAAAGCGAGTCCAGGACAGTCGAGGCTACACAGAGAAACCTTGTCTCAACCCCCCCCCCAAAAAAAACCAAAAAACAAAAGCCAGTGTCTCAATGCTGCAGAGAAGACAAATTAAAAGGCTTTGCTGCATTTGCACGGGACCCAACTTTGGTTCCCACCACTCAGGAGAAGCAGCTCCCGGCAGCTCCAGAAGACCTAACATTCCTTCTAAACATCAAAGGCATCTGCGTACACACACACACACACACACACACACAAACACACACATACACACACAACCACACATACACACACAAAACCACACATAAACACACACACAAAACTACACACACAACACACGCACACAGCCATGCACACACACATACACACATGCATACATACACAAAATTAAAATAATTCTTTTTTTTTTTCTCTAAAGAGCTCTTGTCTTACTCTTTTACAAAAACCTTGTCAGAGATGACCTTCTGTAAGACATGAAGAAAACTAAAGGCCTAGAAAAAGAACAAGTGATACCTGGGGAATTCTGGAAAGTTTCAGACTGTGGAACCGTTTTTTATGGCAAAAGTCCATAAATTTAACATCTCCTCCTTTCCTGTTCTGTGTTTATGTACATATGGAAATGTTTTTATTGCACTAACTATTCACGTTGGTAATCAGCCCATCCCACCCGAGCTGGATATATTCTGATTCTGTCTCTTGCAAAACTACCTAGGGACATCCGCAACAGGTATATCATACAGGTACCCAGATGGATGGAGTCACAGTGTCTCTGGGGCTGAGCCTAACGTGGTGTTCAGGCTGAGGTAGAGGCAGCTGGAAGGGGTCTTAGATTACCTTCCAAGCAACCGGCGGAGGCTGCAAGCAGGTGGTACCAGCATTAAGCCATGCAGTTCGTGCAGCTCCCCCTAATTGCAGAAGACAGGAGTTTAGGATTGATTTCTTCTCAGGAAGCATCCACCCTGGGATTCCTCTTAAGTAGAGACAGTTTCTAGCCAACTTACAGTCACTGTCAAGCACAGGATTTGATTTAGCTAGAATTTTTTTCAGGGAATGCTCATCATGTGGACAGTACAGGAAGTGCAAATTGATTTTATTTTCTTAAGTCCTCATGGGTCCCTCATGTTCTACACCTCAATTACCTAACCTCAATAACAGTGGGTCTGAGAGAAGCGGGATAAAGCATTACACTTCTCAAACACAAAACTGAACATGTTGGATGCTGTGGTGCATCTGGAGGCCCAGACAAGTCCAAAGCCAGAGGAGACTACGTACCTCTCTAGGCCACATGATCTGAGTTTTGAGTTGAGCTGGTTGCCTAAGTGAGACCCTTCTACGTGTCTCTCCAGAGACCAAACCAGAGCTGAAGTGTCAAAGGTCAAGCCACACCCAGAGCCACTGAGCTCACTGACCAGCCCTCATTTCATGAGTTCTCAAAGTCCCTGGCTCTGTATTGTTTTACTAGTGAAAAATCTCTAGAATACTGTGACTTATAAACAGTATCCTCACCCCTTCCCTGTTCTTGCCCCCTCTTTAGGCAAAGCTTGCATTCCAGAAAGATCTGATGAAGCCTCTGGCCCCAACTTTTCTGTCTTCGCCCCTGGCAGCCGCAGCCGTGTCCTCTGCGCTGTCTCTGCCACCTCGGCCATCGGCCTCCCTGTTCCAGGCCACAGCCATCCCTCCTGCGCTGCTGAGGCCTGGCCATGGGCCCATCCGTGCCACACCTGCCTCCATCCTCTTTGCCCCTTACTAAACACTTGCAGCCCGCTACAGGCCAGGTCAGTGGGAAGGTGTAGAAGAAAAGCCCGAAGGACTCAGCAGTGTAAGCCCGGTGTGTGACTATAAATACCCAACCCACCCACTTCCAAAGTGCGGGCCACCGCCCAGTCCCACCAACACAAACAAATAGAGGCCGGGCTCAAGGGCGCTGTCTCTTCCTGTTACCCACCTCCATCCTACCCCCAGCTAATTGGTGTATCTGAGATACATAAGTTTCTTGAAAATATATTGATCAGAAAAAAAGAAAACCGCCCTGTGTATTCCCATGGGCTTGTTCTGGCTTAGAAACAAAATGGAGTCTCTTCCTGACAGACTTGAACAGTAGGCTCTTCCTCGGCTGTCTGTAAATAACTCCAGAATCCAAGCGGGCATATCCCTGCGTGGAACAAAAGTCCATCGCAAGTGCTTAATTTGTGGATACCATCTTCCCCACGGCTCATGGCGTTTTCTTTTTGGTGTACTAGTGTCCACGGGGATTGTGTACTGTTCTAGACCCGAGTACTGTTGTATCCCGTATAGTGCTACATTGTAACTTGTCGAATAAAACCCTTGTCACTTTTTGTCATTGCTGTGTAACTGTTAGGAAGCAAAGTAGCTTTGAAATTTTTTCTCTTTAAGAGAACAAAAGATAATGTATTTTCTTTATTTCATGGTTTATTTGGAGATATTTAAACAAAATAGAAAGCCATATAACATAGCTATAATTACTACCTGTTTGCTGTTTGTGTTCTAACTTATTTTTGTAGCATCCTCACTGGTTTGAGTTGCTAAGCAAATGTATACAAAAGCAAAGAGAGCTTCCTAAACTGCACATTTTTGAACCTTCTGTGCATCTGCAAGAAGACAATGAATCCGCGTATTTCTACAAAATATCTTCACTTTGAACTTTTGTTTTTCATTTGTAACAATGCTACATAACTCTGTGGCTCCCTGATGCAATAATGTACAGAAGATATATAATTTATAATCGAACAGTCTGTCTTTCTGTTCAGTGACTACGTCACAGGTCACGTGACCATGCTCCCCCTTTCACGGTCCCCCTCCCCCCTCCCAAAGCAAACTGATGCTAAAGAAGACTGGAATGTTTGTGATATCAGGGGCAAGAGGTATCATAAAACAACAACATAGAGTGAGCTCTTTTAGAGGGCCTATATCTGCAATCTGTAAATGGTAAAATGTCTGTGTATTTTTTTAAATGTACCTTTTCAATAAAAAGTATTAAAAAAAAAATAACCCACTGATGTTCTCTGTGGTGTTTTCTCTGGAGACTCCTGTAATTTCGCATCACCTGATGAGAGATGTCTAATAGGTAGGACTGTCTCTTAAATATCTCACACTTTGGCATACGTACTTGCTTGCCATGTTCATTCATTGCTGTTCACAGCATCTGCGTGAGTGCAGACTTTCCACCATTTTCCCCCTGACTTTTTCAGAAGCTGTGCCAAAGTTGTAAACGTTGCCCAAAATAGAAGCGGCCTGCTAAAACCCTGTGACCCTGACTTCTTAAAACTTTGTGCAGGTCCTTTAAATCTTTTATATCCCTGTCAGTGGCATTGTGTTTCATGCCCTTCCCTTGCCCCTCCCTCCAGTCAGGACATCCCATTCTATCGCTTTTTCAGTACAGTATTTAATGTGCCCCTATTTATTCTGAACTAAAACTTTGTAGCCTCAGATAACAACCAGTTTATTACATCAGGATTTCACAGGCTGATAATTCCAGAGGGGATTTGCCTGGGCTGTGCGCCTCTTCCCTCAGGTATTGTCAGCGTTCCCTTGGTCATGTTCTGGCTTGGGAGGCTCAGATAGCTTCCCTGGCCTGTCCACCCTGTGGAAATGATTAGCGTGGACTCTACTGAAACAGTCTACCAGAGTATGTATGTGCCCCTTCTCCCCCTCTCCACCTTTCCAGTTGAATCTGATACCTACAAGGTGAATTTTAAGAGACCTGGTTAAGGGTTAAAGGCTTCTTTATGAATTAGTCCAGAGAGTATTAGCATGTTGCTTATGCCTCAGTCTCCTGATCAAAAAAGACTAAACCCATCCAGATTGAAAGGAGGACTAAGACCTCAGTTTTTAAATATAAAAAAGAACAAAGAACATGCCACCATCTTTAATCTATCACACTGTTGTAGAATATGGAGGGAAAATGGTTAAAGAAAGATTATAGATCCTCTGTCTTCAGACCCTGAGCCCAAACCCTGTTATTCTTTAAAATGGAGGCTTGGGTTGGAGTGGGAAGCAAAGCCAGCTGATGGCAGCATCCCTGTGATGGATGCTCAGTAAGTGAGGTCAATGGCTTCTTCCATCAAAGAGCTTATCCAACTGTCAAAAAGATGCCCGGCCTTACATCATATGCTTACAAACAGGTTACTTTTAAAGTGTAATAGGTGTCTCGTTTGGCATTCAGAGTTTGGATTTTGTTTTGTTTTACTGTAAACCATTTGAATTCTATCTAACACTCATCAAACCTGTGCGATTTGACCTGGAGGCTGGGTTGATATATGCCACACTCTCTGAAGGAATTCTGGTTCCGTTTGACACTTCAGAGAACTTTTTAATGCTTTTATTTTCCTGGACTTCTGTGGCAGTTATACTTGATTTTCCTTGCCTTCTCCTATGTCTTGTTGAAGAGTATCGCAACCCTCAGAAATTTTCAGATGTCAGTATTTAAATAGACCTAGAGACTTATTGATTAGATTTAGAGTTGAGAGTTTTAAATCACCCAGAGGAGGAAGCACAAAAGAATAGCAATTCATTAGAATTCATGCCTCCAAAAGAGGCCGTGAGTGGCTTCAAGCTATGATTTATGAAGCACTATTAAGGGGGCCACATCTCACCATCTGCCCCGATACTGAAGTGTCAGACTTGGGCAGCCCCGGAAGAATACACGCATTTGAACTAATGCCTCCTCATATGTCATTTCTAAAGGGAAAAGATGACTATTGAACTCTGCCAACTATGCAAGTTTAAAACAAAACAAAACACGCGCTGCAGGGCACTTGAGAGGCTATGGCATGAGACTCAAAGGTCCGAGATAGTTCAAAGTCACATACCACTTCAGAGTCCCAGGCGGCCTGAACTACAAGTGACCCTGCCTCAAAAGACAGACCAAACCAAAAACCCCCTGTTCCCTCTGACCTAGTCCAACTACAACTGGTCTGCTGATAAAATATAAAATACTTAGGTAAATGTTAGTTTAAAATAAGATACAAGTAAAGCTAGTATAGAGTATCTACTTTAGTTTATAATTTCATATGCTGTTGCATACAGTGTGTTTATGTCCCATAAATAGGTATATATTGTTTGGGGCATCTACATACTGAAAGATTACCTGATATGTATCTGAAACCCCAGCTTATGGAGGCATCCCACGCGTTCCACATCTCACAGCCTTTCTCTCAGGAGCATCCCTTCTCACTACAAGTGCTATGGTGCTTCAGGCGAGAAGGCCCTCCTAGGTATTTAAAAACTCAACGATGAGTTTTCATAAAGCACATTGTGGAATATATTTGCAAACTGGCAGAAGAAGCAACCAGCATTAAGTAAATGGACAGTGCATAGGAACAACATGGAAGGAAACATAGATGTGCATGCCTTCTACTTTAAGCTACACTGATAATCAATTTGACAGTCTAAGAAAACACAAAATATTAATTTACATTTTGAATCAAACACATCACCTTGATTCTCCCCCTTTTTTTATCTTAAGAGAATTCTTATTTCCCCCAGGACGAACTAGACACAGCTATGCAGAATCTTTCTCTCAGGAAGTGCTTTACTTAATGTGTCCAAAGAACAAAGGAAAGGCAATGGTTTGCTGTATGCTCAGATTCACAAAGGAGTCAAGAGAATCGCTGAAGAGATTGTGTTTGTAAGAAGCAGACATCCACTGGGTGTAGAATCCTGAGGAATGGGGCTGGCCAGGATTTCTGAGAACTAGGTGCGGTAAACATCACGACATGTGCCGTACATAAGCAATGCTGTTCAGGAAATGCCCCGGAGGCTATCCCCTCACCTCTCTGGACCTGCTTCCGGTTTCCTGTCTTCATTGGAAAGCAATAGTCTCAGGTACCTCAGTGGGTGAGTTGTGTACTGCAGGAGCTGGCTCCACAAGGGATGCTCCTCTTTTCTGCTTCCTCCAAGTAATTGGCTCCGTCGGGAAATGCACCAGGACCATGACTGTGCAGGTTCTCGACCATGGAGTGTGACTAGGGAATCGCCCTCATTTCTTTGGCTGAAGTTTCTAAGGGCAGAATGACAATATAATGTTGTTCTTCACCCTGCTAAGTGCCCAACGTGTGTCAAACCGTGGCTTGTCGGGCTGAATTCCTCCTGTGGGTGCAGTGGGGGTGCCTTTGTGTCACTCACTGTCTACAGTTGAAGAAGTCGCTTTTAACATGACTGGACAAGTAAGTCCAGTAAGCACCTGTTCTTCATTATTTATGTAGTGAGATGGCAAAATGAGATAAAAGAGAGTTTTATCTACCAACAGCATAGAATATTTATGATACCTAAATTCAAATTCTGGTCACATCGTGCACATATTAGGTCTATGATTTTTAAATCACAAAGAGGTCTTATGTCATTTTCCTAAAGCCTGTTTTTTTTTTTTGTCTCACATAACCATGTGCTATTCAAACAAGATGGCTCTAATGAACAAATAAAATTAAGAGGGGAAAATGTTTTCATGAATTAATAATATACTTTATAAAATTTCATTACGAGTAAAATCAAATTTTCTCTATTTCTAAATTGTTGTTAAGGTTTTTCTCATGTTTTGTGTCTTTAGTGATGACTCGGACTCAGAGAAAAATACAGCAGTAATGGAAAAAGCAGATTCATTAGTTGTCATTTTTATGCTTCTATTCTCAAAGGTATAATTCAAATAGAGTTAACACTAGGTGGTAAATCAATATATCACAGGTAGCTTCTTAGAAAAAAAGGGGGGGTTAGGTTTATTATACCAGGATTCTGCATACTGTTTTCATTTTGCCTTTTGAGAAAAGGTCTCACTATCAGGCTTAGGCTCGCCTCAAATTCGGCTCATTCTGCCTCATTCCTAACAGGAGTGCTGAAGAGAGCAACCTTGAGGTTTGGGGTCTGAGGAGGTCCACATGCAAATAACCAGATGCTTTTCAGTAACCCAGAAGGGCTTGGAATGCCCTGGGAATCTATTTGGTATTGTCCCCTTTGAAAGTAAAATCCTGCCATAAGCCCTAGTTTAAAAGTAACAGAGAAAGACAGGAACAGTTTGCAATGGGGATGAAGACCTCATAAGTCATAAATAGAGAAAGCAGATTTTCTCTAAGAACTCAAGTAAGGGGATGTGATTTGGGCCTTTACAGACCTAGACCCATCCTTCTGCCACAGCTCTGGAAACATGGCCCTCTGAGTATGACTTTTAAGACAAGATCTTTTAAACTTATTTATAATTATTGCATATGAATAAAAGCATGATTTCCTATATAGAATCAATTTTATGATAATTCATAACTAAAAACATTAAAAGTGGTTTGTATGAATACTTATGAGAAGGAGAAAAAAAGGCTAAAAAAGTCAAAATCCCAACTAAATTTTAGTCCAAGAACTATATTCACTTGGCCTAAGACCTTGGGCAGATTTAAATTCAGTATCTTTTCTATTAGAAGTAATGATAATCCTTTTCCTGAATATATCAAAATGTATTACGGGGCTCAGAAAGAACAACTAAGTCAGTACTTAGCGAGTGTTCAGCAGTCCTAGTACTGGGCGTGTCAGACACTGCACATGTCTGAGAAACATGAGGCACATGGAAGTTAACGACTACAGATTTGTCCTAGGTGTCTCCAGGCCCCTCCGGCTCTCCCATGACTGCCGTCTGCTATCACAGCACTGGACTCTGAAGCCAGGCCCTGGGAGCCATTTGTAGCAACACAGAGCTGCTGAGCTACTTACCAGGCTTCCCGATGAGACCTGGTGTCTGGGCCATAAAAACTGGAAGGTAGAGGGGAAAGAGCTTTCTATCTTAGTCCCATTCAACAGTCACTGAATGCCAGCCGCTCATGGGACAGGAAATGGTCGAGAAGGGCAGCTTCAGATCCCGGAAACAGGACAGGAAGCAGAAGAATGCAGGAAATGCTGTGAAGGCAGACACAGGTAAAAGTCGGTTTAAGCTGGAGCAGTGGTTCTCAACCTGTGGGTGGCGGCCCACTTCACAGGGGGCACATATTAGATATTTCCATTACGATTCATAACAGCAAAATTACAGATAGGAAGTAGCAGGGGAAACAGTGTTATGGTTGGGGGGGCCGCCAGAACGTGAGGAACTGTCCTAAAGGGTGGCAGCATTAGGGACGTTGAGAACCACTGCCCTAGAGGAAGAACAAACACAAGACAAGCCCAACGGGTAGGGTCTGTTTTAAGCCATGTTTGAGAACCACTGGTTAAAGGGGTGTGCACTTTGCAAGGCAGTGAGTGGAATGCCACAGAGACTGACGGTGAGAAAACTTGTGGCAGGAGTCAAAACAGGTTATGACTGTTATGACTCCTGTTAGCCATGTGGTAAAGTCCCACAATGTACTTAAATACCAATATGTGACCTAGAAGCCATCAGCCTGAATTCAACAGTTGCCAACTCCAGATAGTGGTTTTTGGGGGAACAACCATATGCCCATAGATGTTGAGGCATGAAAATAATTTTTTAAAATGGTTCCAGCATCAGGTGTTGGTCATATTGTTCTGTGTCACCTGTGGAATTTTATATTTAGATAATTTTAGAAAATTAACTTCTAGAGTTTGTCGTCTTCTACCAGAGGTTTGGTAATAAATGACAAGGTTCTTCTCTGGGCTGTAGGGGCTGTCGGCACACATGGTCTAGAACACCACATGTGGGGGGAACTGGAGGACCCAAAGGAGAAAAGCGAGACCCATTTCATCAGATCGTCTCCCCCTCCTGCCGCTCCCACACCTAGGAAGCTGCTTTACCCCGCTCCACACCCCCGTGAGCCTGGGAGATGCCGTCTGCCCTCACACAGCATGCTTTTCACTTCTAACTCTCCCCGCTGTCACCTTTGGGTCCCTCTTCACCTCTAAGGAATCGGAGGCTGTTGGTTCTTTTGATGGCTATTACTGTGCTCAGAGACACCCGAGGAAGTGACATTTTGTCTTTGTGTCCGCGTCAGCTTCACCTTCTGAAATTCTGACTCAGCTGAGCTGACAGTAAGATGTGGCTTTTGTTTTTTGTTTTTTGTTTTTTTTTAATTCTAAGCACGTTGACTCTGCAAACCAGTTCACATCAAAGCAAATCAGAACAGTCATTTTGTGTTAAAACAAACAGGAAAATACACATTAAAAAATAATAAACCCACTTCACCAGTAACTGGCTTTGGTTTCTTTGAAGATCTTAGTTACAGCTTCAGGGCCAGATGCTTGTTTGTTTGTTTGTTTCTTATATTAGGAGAGTGATTCAGGACACAGTTCCAGAAATAATGTCTGTGACATCCTTCACCCACATATACTATGGAGCACCTGAAGCCAAGAAAGGGAAAAAATGTTGTTGAGCAGCTGAAACAGACATTAAAGGAGAATTAGAATGATTGGAGCTCAGCCAGCCACGGTGGCACACACCTTTAATCCCAGTGCTTCCGGAGGCAGAAGCAGACAGATCTCTGTGAGTTCAAGGCCACCCTGGTTCACAAAGCAAGTCCAGGACAGCCAAGGCTGCGCAGAGAAACAATGTCTAAGGGGAAAAACAAAACAAAACTGGAGCTATCCCTGAGCACCTTCCTGCCGCTCCACAATCTCCGCTCCATCCGGCTTTACACACATATTCCATAGTCTTGCATCTCTGGTTTCGCTATTCATAGAAACAGAGAGAGATGACTGCTTTGTTATTTGACACTAAGGAAAGTGATAGATGTAGAAAAGAAAACCAGAGCTCAGGACACCATGACCTGGGACTACTAAGGATTCAGATAACCATGATTAACTATGTGTGCCTGGTATACACATGCACTTATGAGGATTTATTGGGACAGGGTACCATTGGGACATGGTTGGAAGAGGTGAACTCTGGGAATTAAGGCTCTTCCTTGTAGCAGGCCCCAGGACTCTTAGTCCGGTAGATGCTCAAAGCCTAGAGCGACTGACGGTGCCACAGCAACTTGGCTTCCCAATGGTGGTCTTTGTTGTCCAAATCACTTTATTGCTCTTGTAGCTGTGATCCTAGGCCAGGCCATCCTTCTGCCTTGGCACTATCTCTAGTCTGATAAAAGGGTGTCATGCAGCCTTCTTTACCAGGAAGCTCTTCCTAGGCACAAAGTCCATCCTATCCCTACCAGCTCCGGCGGGTAACCCTGACGGCTGCATGCGGCTCTTCCCAGTGCCCCATGCGCTTTCCCTCGGCTCCTCTCGTCCTTCTAGCCTTCATTTTCATCTCTGACTTGCTATGAACCAGCACGCTGACTAGTTTATCCTCCAGGCCATCCTTACTCTTTGTGATAATACCGTTTCTTCTTGCCGCCGAGCCGCATGCAGTGAGGGCCTTGAGTCCAACTCCCAGCCCTCCTAAAAACACCTGTGTCCTCCAAAAATTCAAACGGCGAATCTTGAGCACAAGTAGGCTGCAGATCTCCCCCTGGTGTGTTTTAAAGCCAGGCTGGGTTGTTGATACTGGGAAAGGGGGGGGGGTTTCAGAGCAACTTCAGCTGGTCACCTCAGTTAAGCATAATTCGGAGTGCTAGGGTCCCAGACGAATTAACAGACACCAAAGCAACTCTGGGCTGCTTGGTGGCTTCCAGGTTCTCTGTGTCTTGAATCCAAAGGATGAATTCAAGGACAAAGGGACGGTGAGCTTAGAAGAGAGTTTTACTACAGGATTGCAAGTTGACTTAAGAGAAGATGGGGTTCCACCAAGCCCAGAAGCTTTTCTATAAGACGCATGGTGGAAACTGGGGCATAGGCACAGGGAGTGAGCTGGCTCGTCCAGTCGGCCCGCGCATGAGCCGTCCAGGTACCGCTGGCTGTGATCGCATCCTCATGTGTACTTTCCAAGCCAACGTCTTCATTTAGGGAGGGAGAGAACAAAGCCGCCTTCTCTACCAGCCTCTGGCAAGGACAGAGCTGCCCACAGAACCAAGGACACTTTCAGCTTCTAGCCAAGGACCAGAGTTTAAACGTTTGGAGTCCTTAACCCTAAAAATTGCCTGTCTGACTCAGTGTTTTATTATGAGAAGGCTACTGGAGCCTTGCAGGCTGAGCCCCTTCAGATGGCTTTTCTGCTCCATCGGTGCTAGTTTCTGACAGATTCTCCAGTCGCCCCGTGCTCCAGGCCTGTGACCAACAGAGCAGCACTGCCCGCTGTTCAGCTCTCGGGTGTGAGAGAGACACCGAGCCACATCATGGTTTCAGGTGGATGAAGAGTTCTCTAGTAGCGTCAGCCCTACAGCAGGGTTATAGAGGAGGGAGCCAGCGAGTGGGGAGGAGGGGAGGGAAATGCAGAGTAGTGGGTCAGGTTCCAGAAAGAGTTGACACCAAAGGTACTCTTCAAATGTGAGCCTTCTTAGGGGACAGGGCCTTGAGACTCCAGGGAGCCATGCTCGGACCTTGAGAAGAGATAGCATTAAAAAGGAACAGTACTGTTGTATCAGAGAGAACTCGGTGGATGCCCCTTCCCCTCCCACCCCCACCCCACCCCCACCACCCCATCCCCACCCCCCACCCCCGCCCCAATAGGAAGGAGAAGCTTCCCTTTAAAACTTGGAAAGGAGCTTTGTTAAAGAGACAGCGCCCATGGACACGGAGGCTTGAAGAAGAGCCTTCAGGGAAATCCCCGGAGCAAGAGTGTGTTGGGGAGATGCATGCCATGTGATTTGGTTCAACACAGCCTACATAACAAGAGGGATCAGGTGCCCAGTCAGACAGTAAGCTAGAAGCTGTAAAACCCCAGCACAGCTTTTCTAGAGAGAGATACAAGAGTTTTAAGGAGTGGTCGGGAGCGGGGAGAGTTGGCCTGATTTCTTCAGGTCTGAGAGGAACAGGCCTGTCTATTCTCTAACAACTTAGTCAGGAGCCCAGTGTGGCACAGCAAAGGCATACTTAGGAAGTTTCCTGATGCAGGGGGTGGGGGGGGTGGGGGGCGGGTGGCGGGGGGAATTCACACAGGAAGTAAGGAAATAAGCTTGGTTAATGTGTGATCCACTTTACCTGTCTGAGGAAGGGAAGCAAGGCACACAGGTGGGTGGCAGGTGGGTGCTGTGGGGCTGAGGGTAGTCCAGCCTTCTCTGCTTATGGTCTGGTTGCTTAGAAGGGCCTGGGTTCTCCAGCAGACGCTGATCTTAAGACAAAAGTGTAGCCGCATGAAGATTAGGCTCTCTGTCCCTATACCTTCATTGTGATGAAAGTATGGCCCCAAGCACTTAATAAATAACAATAATAAATGATGCTAAACAGTCATGCATGCTTCCAAGCCATCACATTACTCAACAGTCTCTAGCAGGTTATAAACGACCCATGAGTGTGAATTCCGCCAGCTTCTGTGCGGCAATGTCATCACATTGCCTTTCTGAGACCTCCAGTCATTAACATCAGATTCCACACAGAGCCACGGGCACCTCACACAGAGCAGCAGCAGTGACACTTAAGAAAGGAGAACAGAGCTGGGGAGGGGTCGACAAACTACCCCTTCTTTCTTATTCCTTCTTTTAAATTTTGTTCATCAGCTAAGTAATTAATATCTTGCCTCTGATGTATGTCAGAGCGCTGTATGATGACTCCCTCTTCCGCATCTGGTATTTTTAAAATACAGATCTGGAGACAAACATCACACAGGGCCTCACTAGGAACCCATTATACAGACTCCATGGTCACAAAGGTTGTGACCGAATTTGCCCCTGAAGACACAAGCCAAGAGGGAATAAACGAAAGAGCCCTGCCAGTGTTTTCATCCTCTCACACCCAGGAGCCAAGGTCATCTGTGAGTGGCCCCCTGTGGGGGAGGGGGAGCAGGGTTTAAGCCAGGAAAGCCCCTGTGAAGCGCCTAGGTGCCTTTGTAGGCTGATCTGCTGTGGGGAAGCTCCATAGAGCCTGCAGCTGGGGGCTGGGGGCGCTGGCTAGCCAGAGGTTGAGGCACTGAGATGCCCATCAGCCCGTGACCCCATGTGTCCCTGCTCAGTGCTAAATGCTGATTTTGCACAATCTGCTATGTCCACTGTCTGCAGAATTAGGTAACATAGCGTCCGTTAAAAGCAAATGCAGGCAGTAGTGGCGTTAAGTTATTTAGGCGAAGCTGGGACTCGATAATTTAGACTTAAGTCAAATCCTTAGGGTAAGACCAGCAAGGCATTTAGGAAGACCGGAGCCATTTTCACCCAGCAGGATGTGGACGCTGCTTGCTTTGCAAGGCTTCTGCTGCTGGGAGACCTGCCTTCCCACACAGCCCCCTCCTGAGGACAGCTCGGTCAATAAAGGGACCAGTCTGGAACAGTCACAAATGTTTGGCTCTAATTTAAAACCAGCGTGAAGGCTTGATCCAGGCTATGCCAGATGAAGCACGGGGTTTCCTACCCTTCTCCTAAGAGCAGACGGGAACCCTGGCAACCAAAGGAGCCAGAGGAAGAAGCAAGCCTGTGGGTTTTCAGCCCCTACAAGTAAACGGGGAGCAGTTTCCTGCTGTTCCCAAAGATGTTTGAAGTGAAATGGGGTGTTCTAGGAGACAAGGGGAAATAGGCAATTTAATTAGCCAAACCGCTTTGGAGCAAGAATTAGAAAAAAGCAGAACCTAGGAGCAATCAATAAAAGGGAGGTCCAAGGTGCCTTCGGCAGAGAATCCCTCCTGAATTTCACTGGGGTGGGGATGGGGCGCTCTCCCTCACTGTCCCTCATTGGGAAGTGATCTTCCTAGTCCAGGGCCTTCCCAGACTTCGCACCAGTGGCTACCTATCCCCTAAAGTTCATTTTCAGAGGGCTTGTGGAATGCTGTGTCTGAATCCCAAGACCTCACTACCTCAATTTCCTTTGCCTTATACAAGTGGCTTCCACAACTAAGTAAATTCCTGCAGCCTCGAATGTGGATCATGAAGATGAAATGGCACATCTTATTTGGTTATTTTACCTGCTCCCAGGCGATGCAGATAGGCAATAAAATGAATTAAATCAACACTCTCCATTACCACTTCGACTATGCACCCCCCCCCCGAAGAAGTTGTCATTCTCTCTAAGAAAAAGAATTTGTTTTCCCCAAGGCTGCTTTAAAATGGTAATACAACCTCTGCTACAAATGCAGGCGGGCTAGCAGTAAGATGTGCAAACTTGCATTTTTCTCTAATTAAACTCCTGTAGCAAGGGTATCTCTTGAAGCCATGGTCTTCTCCGGGGCTCAGGTGGACTTAGAGTCTATTTGTTGAACCTGGGGAGAAGGAGTAGCTTTGCAAGCATATGGGCTTCCCTCTCGTTCACTCCTGCTCCAAACCCCAGAGGCCTACAGAGCCTCCCAGCCAGTGAGAAGTGCTGAAGTCTGGGGTCCTTGTCCTGAGGAGAAAGCCTAGGTGGAAGGATAGGGTAGAGGTGGTTCCTTAAGAACCCACTGAAGTTTGGGGTTCTTGCTGCAGAAAAACGTCTGTAGCCCGTGTAGCATCTCATTTCTTAGCCATGCCAGGGACATCCTCAGAGAAGCCATCTGTAGGTCACCAGCTAAGGTACAAAGAAGCACTTCCAGACTGAAAATAATAGAGCAAAGCCTGGATACGAGGCTGGCTCCATGGAAGGAAGAGGACACTGTTCTCAATTCTGTAACACCCTAGATGGCCCATGTCCCTTCCCAATATCTGGACCTCATTTCAACAGGTAAACTTTAGTTTCACACGGTCCAGGCCAGGCACTTGCAGAGAGCCATCAGCACAGCACTGGGTAGCAGCGGTGCTCTGAAGGCGGATCACAAAAGAAACATCTGTGGGAAAGCCTGTCAAAAGCCTGGGAGCTGGAGGACCGAACCAGTGAAGATGTCACCCCACCTAAAACTGTGAGTACAAATGCGGCAGTAATCTTGTGTCATGTTGTAAGGTATTTTTTGTTTGTTTGTTTGTTTCTTTGTTCCTCTGGGCATAACATGATGCCATTTTGGACTTTCCCTCTAGTATCCATGGCAACCAAAACAGAACAACACAGTGGTAGCCAGGTCTGCGGTAATGGTATAAAGCTATTCACACTCCCAAGGAGAGTCAGGAAAAGCTCCCCTGAGATTCTTGCTGTTGTTCCTCCATCCCTCCTCCCGCTGTGAGTGATCTTGGGAGACGCTAGAGTATACAGGAAGTGGGGGGTTAATTGAAAGTGAGACTGCATAATGCAGCTTCCACAAGGTCATCATCCGTGATGGGGCAGGACTTTGTATTGATGCCTCTGTTTGGGTGGCCCCAACAATCCTGTATGTAACTCTTCGTGCTCTATAAAAAAGCCAAAGAAAATGCACTGGTCTCAGCAAGTTGAGCTTTGGTGAAGTGTCCCTTTGGGGTAAACAGATAGTTTGCTTGTTCTCTGGAGAAGTCAAAGCAGTATACAGCCTTCCTTACAGGTCAATGAGGCACAGGGCTGCTTAGATTAGAGCTAATAACTGTTAGCTGGTGTTGAGGTCAGACTATCTCCTGCGCTAAATCCACATCTTATAAAATTGATTTTTGAGGCTATATGACGCCCTAGGAGACTCCATTGCACAGGCAGTTTTGAAACCGTGCCCACACCAGGAACCAACCATCCAACAGAGATGGATGAATGACCTATTTCTGAGAGTAGAAGTGGAGCCTCCTTTCTTTGGTTTGTTGGAGTAAGCTGAGACAGTAGGAGCACATGGCCATGTTAAAATCATGTAAGGAAACCAGGCCCAAGAACTCATCAGACACACAAGACCAGAGTACAACCTTCTCACCTGACCCCTATGAAGTGATGAACACCCAACACTGCTGTGGCATGGCCCATTTGATATGTGGGGTGTGTGTGTGTGTGTGTGTGTGTGTGTGTGTGTGTGTGTGTGTGTGTGAAGGACCTAGGACTCTCAGGCTGTCCCTGAAGCCTTCGCTCATTCCCCACTGTTGGTGTAACCTACTCACTACCTGTCCATCCACCCATTCACCCCTCTGAATCTGACCTTCCATTTCCTGCTCTCAGACCCTCACTTGATGATTTCTACCTGGCGTGCTCTCAAGCCTGCTGCCATAGCTCCCTCTCAGCAGTGGGCTGGCTGGCCATCAGTGCCCACAGGTGAGATCTCTTGAGCCCTGCTACAACCTCTTTAACTTCTATTGTTATGTAAAACACACACTCTGCGTGTGTGTGTGTGTGTGTGTGTGTGTGTGTGATCAGAGTTAATATTAGTAATTAAGATTGGAATGAAAGAACCAGCCCAGGCCAGAATTCTAAGGTAGATAGAGATATGCCAAAATTCTGTGTCTACAGCTGCAGATTCTTGTGAACTTCCTGCTATTCAATAAGTTCTTGACATTGTGGAAAGAACCCAGTGGACGTGAGAATCCCTGTTTCTGGCCCAGTCTTCACAGGGCAGAGAAGCCACTGCTGGTGAGAGAGCTATCTACATGGGCCCCAGTGTAGCTGACAGGAAGGCCTGAGTCCAGAGGACGAGAAGATGTGTTTCTGCTTTTAACATTTTCAGAGCAGTTGGATGCTCTAAGATGGTAGATGGCTCTGCTCCAAGGACAACTTGAACGTGGGGCATTGGGACTTAGCCTAGCCCCAACTCAAAGCCAGGCACTGCAGAGATGGCAAGGACTGTTGGTTTGCACAGTCCGGCTCCTCCCGAGGCTAAGTGGGGATTGGAGCTTTAGGTCTCTCTTGTCTTGGGTTTGCCTCTTCCCCACCTGTGTATCTCACATAACGCACGGCGGAGGCACGTGAGCTGCAAGGGCGGGAGCACTGCCATGACCTCACAGTTAGCGCCGCCATGCAAAGCTGCAGTTTAGCCTAAGGGGCAGGACCATTTCTGGAGTATAGAAGGAACCTTGCAGTCCAGCGTTCCCAAGGGAACTCTTTCAAGTGTCTTTTCTTTTTAGACACAGTGGTTTTTAAATCAACACTGGAGACACCCTTGGAGTTGCTTCTCTCAAGGCATGTCTCAGAAGGCAGTGCAGGCTGGGTAGGTAACAGGCAGTTAATGTGGGACCCTAATGGGGAAAGATGGGGTGATGGGAGGCAGCAAAGATACGTACAGATGCTTGCCCAAGCCCATGTGTGAGAAAACCACACTCATCTACTGAATTTTTTAAAATAAATTGTACCACAAAATGCAGAGAATTGTTACCACTTACGTCTAGGTTCATTTCTGTAGCTTCTGCTCCAGGTTACCAGCATTTTCTGTATGAAGATACTGGCAAGAGTTTGTAGGGAGGGGCATTGGAAGGGCAATGTTTGTAATTAAAGACTACCCCCAATCCAAACTGCCACCATCTTCAGGAAATCTGCTGGGTCTGCCACAAAAGATCATCCACAGCTGGGTCTGTGACTATCTTCCTTCATAGAAGGTGCGGGCCGTAGGGTCCTGGGACCCTCATTAGAATGTCCAGTCACCTCTCCCAATGAGCTGTCTGCAATCCTGCCCTAAATGCACCTGCTCATCAAAAAGCAGCCAGAAGATACAGGGAAGGACGAGGGAAGGGATTTGAGCTACCCAGCCATGGGGTGGCCATATCCCCACTGGTGCATACCTTCCGGTTTGGTTCCTTGACAGTCCCCAGTGCTCCTGCCTGTAACTCTTACCTTCGGCTCTCTAAGTCGGTCTAACGCACTCACTGGTTCCTGTCTTAGGTTTTCTACTGCTGTGATAAAGCACAATGACCAAAACAGCCAGGGGAGGAAAAGCCTTATTTCACCTACACTTCCATCTCAGAGTTCCTCACCAAAGGAAGTCAAGGCAAGGACTCAGACAGAAGCTGAGCAGCCGCGATGGAGGGATGTTGCTTACCAGCTTGTTCCTCATGGCTTGCTCAGCCTGTTGGCTTTCTTTCTTTGTTTCTTTGTCTGTTTCTTTGTTTCTATCTTCTTCTCCTCCTCCTCCTTTTTTCTTTTATTGAAAATAGACTCTTTTCTCATATGCTATACCCTGCTTATAATCTCCCCTCTGTCTACTTCTCCCAGCTCCTCCTCACCCCTCCAGATCCACACCCTTTCTGTCTCTCATTAGAAAAAAACAGGCTTCCAAGAGATAACAACCAAAAATGACAAAATACAGTAAGATGAAGCAAAAACTATCATATGAAAGTTGGACATGGCCACCCAACAGGAGGAAAAGAGTCCCAAGAGCAGGCACAAGAGTCAAAGAGACACTCGTTTTTTTTAAAGTAACTTTAACTTGCCTGAGGTAATTGTCATCTTGCAGCCTCTGTCTGCTTAACCTAGGCCTAGTCCTGGAGGCATCAAGCCTCGATACAATTTTATCTAAGTCTAGAATGTTTTCAGCCTCTGAGACTTACTGCTGAGTAAGCTCACCCTTCCTAGCTCTCTATGAACTCTGGCTATTCTGCCTCAAATTCCTCTCCAAGCTGATTTATGAAACCTGGCTGCTCTCAGCTTCTCACTGAATACCTCTGCTTGGCCTCATGCTAATGCTAACAATTTCTTCTACTCTTCTGGGTCCTCATTCTCTGTTCATTCCACCTGTGTCTACTTGTTCTCTCTTTGTGCTCTCTCTGTAAAACTCCCCCGGCAAAACCAGCCTCTGAATTCCAGGAACTGAACTGCATGAACTCAACGCCACTGCACTGCCTCTCCACTCACTCTCAACCACACTGCCTGAATAGCACTGACTAGAACTCAAGAGATCTGCATGCCTCTGTGTCCTGTAGGCTGGGATTAAAGGCATGTACCACCACGCCTGGACCTAGGCGTTTCTTTACCTGAAACTTGCTCTATACCAGGCTGGCCTTGAACTCAGAGATCTGCTTGCCTCTGTCTTCTGGGATTAAAGGCATGTCTGTATTCTAGCCAAATCATACAGACCTAGAATGTCTTTGGATGTGCTCTCTTGCCGGGGCAGCCATGTTCTGAATTAGAATTCCTTTACACTCATTTTCATGGCTAGGAGCCCCATAAACATACTAAACTAAGAGCTATAATGCGTGTGCCGAGGACCTGGTACAGACCCGTGCAGGCCCTGTGCTTGCTGCTGCAGTCTCTGTGAGCTCATATGTACCTAGCTTAGTTGATTCAGAAGGCCGTGTTCTGGTGTCCTCCACCCCCTCTGGCTCTTACACTCTCTCCACCTGCTCTTTGTCAGGATTCCCTGAGCTCTGAGAGGAGAGCTTTGGTGGAGACCTTTCTTTTAGACTATCTCTACACATTGTGTCTGGCTGTGGGTCTGTGGGTCTCTGAATCTGTTCCCAGCTGCTGGAGGAAGCCACTGTGATGATGACTAGGTTAGGCACTGATCTATGAGTGTATCATTAGGAGTCATTTTATTGATCCTATGGGGTTTTTTGTTGTTGTTGTTTTTGTTTTTTGTTTATTTTTAGTCCAGTAGTGTTTTGTTTTACTCTAGGTCTCTGCACTGTCTAGTGTCTGTTTCTTGGTTATCCAAGCAGTGTCAAGCACGGGTTCTCTCTCCTGTAGTGAGCCTTAAGTCAAGTCAGATATCAGGTGGCTACTCCCACAAGTTCAGCCTGCTTTCTTGTAGAACCCAAGAACCTCATTCCTGGGGTAACCCCACTCACACTGGGCTGGGCCCTCCCCGATCGATCACGGGCTTGCCTACAGCCCAGTCATTTGGAGACATAGACGTGTTCTTATTTGAGGATCCTTTCTCTTAGATGACTCTAGCTTGTGTCAAGTGGACCTAAAATAGGCAGCGCAATTTCCCTAGGGTGAACCCTGTGGAACTACAGCTCAGTTTGTGGGGTTTTTTTTGTTAGGGCCTTTGGAGGAGGGGTAGCTTGTTTACATTTCTCCAGTGGGAGGAATTTTAGCAACACTACCTAAATAGAGCAGATCTGCATCTGTTGGCTCTCACCTATGAGCTGTACAGGTCAGGTGGCCTCTCCTGTTCTCACAGGTAGGAAATGAAGGGGTCAGTAATATTATCTCTAGTGCACCTTCTGCTAAAAAAGCAGCGACTAAGGATCAAACCATACACACAGCCATAGTGCCTTGTTTTGTGTGGCTCTTTGATTTTCAGGACTTTCTCTTATTTAGTCTAGGTTAAAACTGAGTGCAGGCTCTAAAGGCAAATTGCCTTTCTCACTTCAGCTCCTGGCTCTACCATATGCTGTATAACCATAATCAAAATAGAAACATCTCCATTTGTGCATTTAAAAAAAACCTACACAATGACCACAACGATTCTATCTCCATAGGTTTGCTATGAAGATTAAGAGAATAATGTTTGGCGCGTCTTGTGTAAACTGAAGACATGACCACTCCACGATATAGTTAAGGGGGAAGTTTTTATTGTAGATGTAAGAGAGAGAACTGCTAGAGGCATATGGAAGATTCCAGAGCAGAGAGAGAAAGAAGTAGACTGAATAAGGCCATCAGACTGTATGGGGCTAGGACTATCTGCAAGAGGGGGGCACAGCAGGGGATAGAGAAGAGTGAGAGAAGCAGCGACAGAGCATGTCAGACGCAGGGTGAGAATAGCGGGGTTATAAAGAGAATGAGTAGTTGGGGTGAGGAAAGCCCGTGAGCTGGAGTACTGGGGCAAGCGTGGGGTGGGAAGGGCTAGGCGCTAGCCTGGAGTTTGAAATGTAACAGGCATCTGTGATACTAAGGATGCCTGGAGGCCAGCATGCAGCAATTTGATATCCTGATAGGTGCCGTATGTCCTTTCCCCCAAAGATAAGAGGAGTGACTCCTTTTGGTAGAGAGAAATATATTTCACAGGTTCCTAGGGAATACTGGTTTGATCTAATCTTTAGAAATCCTCCTATGGTCCAGATGGGGCTCAATTCTGGATATTTGGACTGCCTTTTGGAGTTTGGGGAATTGGAGTTTCCTTTGGACTTAACCCATTATAACTACTAAATTAATATAAACTCTGTTTACTTTGAAATTGAATCCATATTGGGATGAGTGCCTCCTTTTAACTTTCTGTTTGATTTTTCTCCTTTGCTGTTTTTACATACGTCTTTTAGTTGTGTTGCCGCTTGTGGAATTAATGTGGTTAGCAAATTTGAGTTTGTGATGGCCAACTTCAGTACCTCCATTAGCTGTGGATGAGAGATACTGTTTGAAGTTTATGCCCATTGAGGGTATGATAATTAGACTACAGTTTTCTGTGGTTGATTTTGCTCATAAGTAGGATTCAGCCTATAGGTCAATTCATGCATGAAACAGAGCCTTTCCTCTACTGACTGACATGTAAGTTGACATTTGAAGGGTGTTAAGACCTGTGTGTTTCAAACAGCTTCTGCTATCCACTATATCCTCTTGCCAATATTATATATTCCATCCCCTATATGCTCTGTAGAACCCCTAGACTGCTGCAGTGGCCAGCTCTATCCACTGTGTAGGGCAGCTAGAAGGTACTACTTCCAGAAGATTGCCTGTGACCTGTAGAATTCATACACAGGAGTTCACCTTTCAAGACATTTTCATTTTAATTCTAATGTTTTCATGCACACTTTTGGGTCCAGGCAATGTTTTCACTATTTAGAGAGAAAAGGCGGGAGAGAGGGTAGAAGAATTGACATTCATCTTTTGCTGAACAACCAGGATGTAGGGTCTCCACAGGGAGCTCAACACAGGAGACACAAATGTAGAGACATTCACAATTTAGCTTTAGCTCACTTCTTCCCCCCCCCCCCCCCCCGCCCCCATCCCTTGGAGGCATAGAAATTGAGTTTAGAGTTTCTAGAGCACAGAGTGGATGTCACATGGACAAGGAGAGTGAGCCCCCCAGAGAAGTGAAGAAATGCGGAGCAGCTGAGCCTCAGAAAGGAAGTGAGATGGAAGAAGATAGCGCTGCCTGGTTTGAAGGACCAAAAAGTAGACTCTTCCATGCAGTTCCCAATCATGGTAATAAAGCCAACAAGGAAAGGCAGGCCCTGCAATGGGTGTGATGCCAGAGTGAACCCTAAAGGTGTGTCCCGCGGTGGGTGGGACAAGCCCTCACTGTCCCACAGTTCATGGTCCAGACCTGTCTCCCCACGCACTGAACTCTCTCCTCATTGTCATTGGACAGGCAGGCTTGCTGATTATCCAAAAACTGTTCCCTTCTGTTGTCTGTTCAATGATGAATAAGTTGTTCATTCATCTTAGATGGCAGAGGCAGGTAATCTCGTAGTTTGAGGCCAGCCTGGTCTACAGAACAAGTTCCAGGACAGCCAGGGCCACACAGAAAATCTGTCTCAAAAAAAATAATAATAGTAATAATAATAATAAAAAGAAAAAAATGAAGAAGGAAAAAAAGAAGGAGAGAAGAAGAAGAAGAAGAGAAAGAAGAGGAAGAAGAAGAAGAGGAAGAAGGAGAAGAAGAACTGGAAAAGCTATAGAGAGATGAGAGATTTAGTCTCACATCTTTCCAAAACTGGCAACTGATATTGCATCTTTATTAGCTATTTATTTTTCCGCTCCATTTTCCTTCATCCTACTCTGTCTAGAATGCTTGCCTCCCATCACACATTTCCTCAGGATGCTGTGTTGGCAGCACATCCTGCCCAGCCCCCATTTTCACAGCAAGTATATGCCACTGGGAATCTTCCCTCCTCCCTACCAGGTCTGTGAGGATGCCCACTCCATTTGCATCCTGAAGCACTATAGCTAGAGGTGGGCATGATGTCCCAGCCCAGATGGCTGCACTCTGGGACACGGACAAGATGAGAGCTCCTTTGCTGGGCAGCAGTGCTGTGCAAGGAATAAGGTCTTAGCCTCCAGCTCCTCACCTTTCCCAAGACCCAGTTAAACTGCTTGGATTCTCCAAGTGCCTGTGTTCCATCCCACCCTAAGTCCCCATTTTCCCTTATCTTATCCTGAGTCAGTTTCTGTTTGCAACCAAGGATTTCGTGATTGATAACGATGCTTCAGACATACCAGAGCAAAATAGCTGTTTTCCCTGTATTCATGAATCTCCGATGTTTTTTATTTTAAGGCCGTCTGTTGCACACTGAGGTAGGTGCCACACTAAGTAAAAACACAGGCTTTTCTTAGACCTCATCCTGGCTTCACCGACTTACTGTGAACTTGGGCATATTACTAAATTAGCTATCACTGGTCCTCCATGTTTCCATATGATTTTTAATAGCTTTTATGACCCAAATTTGAGAAAGATGTACAGTGAACAAGTATTTATCTTCCTGAGAATTTATGTAGAGTCTAGAACTTAATAAATTCTTCATGATGTTAGCCAGTATGTTCCATTATCTGATGAGTGCATATTAAGTCGGAATGAACAGCCTGGATGCTCAGAGTCGGAAGAACTCCCCACCAAGCCACTGCACCAACGTTGTGTGACTTCCATGGTGCTTCCATTTCTCGGCAATAAAATACAGCGAAACAGATGGATTGGGACTTAATGAGTATATAAAGCACTGTGGAACCCTTAGATAAAATGTGCCCCTGGGCATTTTTATCACATGACGAGCCATTGAGGGTTATTATAGGGCAGGTTTTGTATTTTTAATATATTTTAAATGCCTTTTTTTTGTCAGCAAGCAATGAGGCGGGGGGCAGGGGAGTGGTGTTTGAGCAGAACCCCATAAACAGTGTGATAATTGCCTTCTGGCTTGAACTGTCCTGCTGTATTCAACTCCTGGCACAAAGAATTTGAAAGATAAAAGTCCTCTTTTTTTTTTCTGAGGCTTGAATTTCAATACTCTCACTCTGATAAACAAGACTATGCCAAGCCTGTTTCTATGGCTAGGATGAGCTGGAGCCCTCATATGTGCATGGCTGGCAGAGCACTCATTTTAAAACAAGTACCAGCCAGAATCAACGCCTGATTTCAACTGGGTCGCTTTTAGAGTGTCTCAAACTCTGTGATATATCTGAGGTCACCAAGGTCATCTACTTACTCTATGCAAAGAGCATCTCTCTTTTTAGTCATTAAAGGGAACGTCACAAAAATAACCACAATTATGTGCAATGCATGATGGACACTTTCGGGAACAGCAGTTTAGAAATGTGCTTGGGTTTTATTTATGTTTCTGGTACTTATTAGCTATGTGGTCATGATAGGTTACTTTTTAGTAATGCAAAGTGATGCATAATTTACAAGCCACCACATAAAGAGTTTCTAACCCAGTCCTAGCATAAAATATCCATCTCCCCTCCTAGCTCCTTGATGGAGAAATTGTCTAATCTTCCTGTGATTCTAGAGCCCTCTAGTTTTCAGACCATTCTACTGGAGGTCAAATAAAATGTATAAGGTATGAAAGAGTTAACATTTTGCTCACTGTTGCTCAGGCCACTCAATAGAATGTAATAGGAACAAGTTTGCACTCCCACCAGTAATGGAGGAGTGTTCCCCTTTCTCCAAACCTCACTAGTATGTGCTGTCACTTGAGTTTTTGATCTTAGCCATTCTGATGGGTGTAAGGTGGAATCACAGGGTTGTTTTGATTTGCATTTCCCTGATGACTGAGGACTTTGAGCATTTCTTTAAGTGTTTCTTGGCCATTCAATATTCTGTTGAAAATTCTGTTTAGCTTTGTACTCCATTTTTAAATTGGATTATATGGTTTGGTGGTGTTTAATTTCTTGAGTTCTTATATATATTGGATATTAGCCCTCTGTCAGATGTAGGGTTGGTGAAGCTCTTGTCCCAATCTGTAGGCTGCTGTTTTGTTCTGTTGACAGTGCCCTTTGCCTTACAGATATTTTTCAGTTTCATGAGGTTTTATTTATTAACTGTTGACCTTAGCACCTGAGCTGTTGGTGTTTTGTTCAGGAAGTTGTCTCCTATGCCAATGAGTTCAAGGGTATTCCCCACTTTTTCTTCTGACAGATTTAGTATGTCTGGTTTTATGTTGAGGTCTTTAATCCACTTGGACTTTAGTTTTGTATAGGGTGATAAATATGGATCTATTTGCATTTTTCTACATGTAGCCTTTCAGTTAGACTAGCACCATTTGTTGACGATGCTGCCTTTTTTTTTTCATTGTATAGTTTTGACTTCTTCATCAAAAATCAAGTGTCCATAGGTGTGTGGGTTTATTTCTGAGTCTTTGATTCAATTCCATTGACCCACCTGTCTGCTTTCTATGCCAGTACCATGCAGTTTTTATTACTGTTGCCCTATAGTATGGCTTGAGCTTAGGGATGGAGATACCTCCAGAAGATCTTTTATTGTACAGGATTGTCTTACCTCAACACCTAGCTATATTACTCCTGAGACTATACCCAAAAAATGTTCCACCATGCAACCAGGACATTTGCTCAACTATGTTCATAGCAACCTTATTCATACTAGCCAGAATCTGGAAACAACCTAGATGTCCCTCAACTGAAGAATGGATCAAGAAATTGTGATACATTTATACAATGGAATACTACTCAGCTATTAAAAACAAGGAAATCTTTAAATTTGCAAGCAAATGAATGGGACTAGAAAAAAAAATCATCCCTAGTGAGGTAACCCAGACCTAGAAAGACACACATGGTGTATACTTACTTATAAGTGGATATTAGCCTTATAATACAGGACAGCCATACTACAATCCACAGACTTAAAGAAGCTAAATAACAAGGAGGCCTCTAGGGAGGATGCTTAATTCTCATTCAGAAGGGCAAACGGAACAGACACTGGCAGTGGCTGAAGAGAGAGAATAGGATGGGAGCCTACCATAGAGGTCCTCTGAAAGACTCCACCCAGCAGGGGACCACAGCAGATGCTGACACTCACAGCCAAACTTTAGAGCAGAGCACAGGGAGTCTTATGAAAGAGTTGGGGACAGTAGGACTTGGAGGGGACAGAAGCTCTACAAGGAGACGAACATAGCCAATAAATATGGAGCCAGGGGAGCCTGCAGAGACTGATGCATCAACCAAGGACCATGCATGGTGAGGACCTAGACCCTCTGCTCAGATGTAGTAGATAGGAAGATCAGTCTCCTTGTGAGTCCCATAATATGGGGAGTAGGGCCTACCTCTGACATGGACTCTGTGGCCCCCGCATTGACCACTTCCCTGTGGTGGGTTGGCCTTGCCAGGCCACAGAGGAAGAAGATGCAGGCAATCAAGATGAGACTTGATAGGCTGAGGTTAGGTGATAGGGGAGGAGGGCTCCCCCTTTCTGAGAACTATGGAAAGGGGGAGCCCGGGGGAGGAGGGGAGAGACCCGGAGGAGATGAAAGAGGGGCTACTATCCCGATATAAAGTGAATAAATTAAAAATAAATAATTTAATTAAAAATAAATAAACAGGAACTTCTAAACAGTTTCCGTACTCGAATCCTTCACTTAAGAAGCCCATGCTGTAATGAGAAATAATGAGACGGAAAACAGATCGCAAGAAAAGCTTGTTTCTCAATCTGCTGCTTCAAGGACTTCAAGTAGGAGGCAAACAACCCCCACAGCCTTCTGGTGCCCCCTGGAGGCTACCTAAGGCATGCCACCTTCTGGCCGGAGCTCATACAGAGGATATTGTGGGAAAGAGAAGCCCCAGCCTCACTCCTCCAAGTGTTGGGAGAAAACTTACCACCAGGTTCTGCCTACCAGATACAATGTACACATATATATTGAATTTTCTCATATAGAAGATTTGTCCAATTCATTAATGTTGATCGGCACCTGGAGGCCAGAGCCAGTTCCAGAATCCATATTAGATAACAGAACCAAGCAAAAAACTTGGGAAAACGTAGATCCGTACTACAGTTAATCCAGTCACCAGGTACAAACTGATACAAATGAAGCAGGACAGATACCATTTGTATTAGTCAGCTATGTACCACTGTAGCGAAACACCCGCGATAATCAATTTTAGAAGAGCAAAGTTTTGATTTGGCGCACATTTTTAGAGTCCACAGTCAGGCACCTTCATTGCCTGTGGGCTGTGATAAGGAAGCAGGCTGACCCTTAGCCAGGAAGGGATGCAGAAATGGGGGAGGGGAGGTGGGGTCCGACTTGCCCCTCCAAGGGCGTGTCTCCAAGAATCAGACGACTCCCCGGTAGACCCCACCAGTTAAAGGTTCCAGGACCTCTGAACAGCATTGAGCTGGGCACTGGGTTGGGTTTTTTTATTTTTCTTTTTAAAAATTTTTTTATTGAAATAGATTCTTCTGTCATACAATATATCTTTTATTCCAGTTTTTCTTTTTTTTACATATAAGTTAATATTATTACACACACATAAAATAAGCCACATAAGCAAGAAGAACCACAGAACAATCAGGAACTATATTCACGTTACATTCATAGTGTTTTGGCTGTTTGTAATTGGCAGTCTTGAAGAAAACATTTTCCTATCTTGGTGAGTCTAAAATTATGAATATAACTCAATATCTATCATATTTCATCTCTATCAACTTAAAATATCTACCTAGACATAAAAACATCTTAACCCTAAACAACTAAGCTTAATTGTGAAACTAAACTGTTTGGTCTTCAAATCTATCAGAGACTTGAGAAGGAGTAAAATTAATTACCTGAGTAAATATAAAGTGCAGGTTAGCAGCTTCTAAATTTTAAAAAAATGACAGAGACAGTTTGTTTCCTGGAGAGTCACCCATAACTCTCTAAAGCATTAGAGCATCTTCTTCAGCCTTCTGGCCCAGTATATCTGACTGACATATTTGTGAGGCAGGAACTATTAAGGACTTGCTTTCCCTATCTTGGCAGACTTTGGCTGTCAACTCTGGGTACTAGGCTTTTTAACATATTATCTTTGGAGGACATTTTGGGTTGAAACTATAGCAAAATGTGATGCTGTTTGTGGGGAAATTTTTAAATGCAAAAAAAATAGTTATAAATCACGGATAAAAATCCATGGACAGTCAACATAAAAGCCAGAACAGTAAAGATAAACACCAAATGCTTCTCTGGTATTAAGGGAAATGGAATAAAACAAGAAGGAGCATGCAGGTGCCTCTCAGTGTATACATGTGTGTGGTTTATTTCCTTTAAAAACCATGAATCAAAATGGACACATTAAGGCGGGCTGGAGAGATAGCCCAGCAGTTCAAAGGACTATCCCAGAGGACCCAGGTTCAATTGCCAGGTTCAACGCCCAGGTGGCAACTCATACAACTGTCTGTAACACCAGTTTCAGGGGATCCAACACCCTCACACAGACATACATGCAGGCGAAACACCAATTCACACAAAATAAAATTAAATTGTAAAAAAAAAAAAAGTTAAAATTTAGCAAACTTGGGGAGCAATACTTGTTTTAATATTGATTACTTCTGACTTTTAAAACTTACATATATGTGTGTGTGTATATGTACATATGTATACATATATATGTTTCTCCAAGATTACGTATCAGTGCAGCACAGCCTAGGGGACTCTTAAGGAAGGAATGTTTTTGGAGTCAGGAAAGAAGTCAGACCACTGTGCACAGGAAAACTAATGGGACACTGCATCGCTGCTGGGCAGTGGGGGTGCATAAGGGAGCCTGGGCTTACGACACAGCTAAATGCTGGTCTCCATACACTTGATCAATTGACGGTACCTGACACAAAGGCACGGGGTGGGATAGGATGGCCACTCACCATTATGGACTCCAGATGAGGAGAGTATTGTAAGCAGAGCAAAGAACTCAGGGGTGGACAGTTTGAGTCTGCAGTGCTGATTTACCAGGCATGGTGAGTAGGAGGGTTAGCTGGACAGAGTCAACGGTCATAGCAGAGGTGCTTGTTCTGGCCTCGGGCTGTAGTTATGTGACATTCAACAATGCTCCATGTTTGCACCTGACATGTGAAGAGCATCAAGTCGTGGTGTGTCTAAAGGAGACAAAGGTGGTCTTCACCACTCTGGCATCTCTGGATGGGGGTTTCTGGGAGAGATGAGGTATTCCTAACAGGATTATTGTCAAGATCCCAGACAACCTGTTCCACTGGCCTTTTCACCTCCATGCCCACGCTAAAGGCCAGCTGCAGGCCAGCTCTGAGAGCGAGTTACTTTTGGACTATAGTCCTCAACCTGGGCGGGTCATACAAACACTGCTTTCGGCATGACCCTGCTCTTGCTTAAGCGCTCTGGGCTTGCCAACTTTTCATTCTTACTAGTTTTACCTTTGCATTTGTATCTTGTAAGTAAAGTTCTGTGTTACAGTGAAGGATGCACACAACTCAAGGAGACACATAAGCACGTGGCATTTGTGCCTTGTGCTTCCTTAAGAATAACTGTTAGTGTAAAACTGTGGGGTTTTTTTCTTGAAATATATAAGAAATCTAGCTAAATGTAGATGACTGTCATGTGACAACAGCAGGTTCAAGTGTCCTTGGATGGCATGTTCTGCCATGCAGGAGTGAAGATAGCAATATTTTATAATTTTATAGCAATAATGGGCGTGGTCTATCAAGTACATTTAGCACTTTGGCAAGTACGTGAGGAAAATAGATGATAGTGAGGCACTTAACTATTTTCTCCAGGATTCAGATGTTTTAGTGTTCTTTGCCTTAGGGTCAATGGAGTCAAAAGGTGGCCAGTCTTAGCCATCCATTTCACGAGTCTTCCCTACCATAGAACAGCCACTGGGATGTCAGGCCAGACACAGAGGCAAAAGTAAATGGGCACTGAAGGGACGGAGGCTGCCCAGGATAATTTGACCTTTTATCCTGCAACACCCTCTTTCTCCACAGTGGCAACTTGTGAGCAGTTGATGTTTTTCCTACTCAGTTGAGCTTGAACCATCAACAGGAACTTTAACAGAGCTGCGGCTCCCGCAGAGAACTTCAGTCCTATGTGGCAGTGCTCAACAGCTCTCACGCTGTAACCGGCACTGCCTTTGTGTGTTGCTGGGGTCCCAGGTGTCCTGGGCCCACGAGAACTCTGTGCTCCTTTTGTACCCACTCATCTCAGAGTTACCCGCAACAGCAATGGTCTGCTCTTTGTATTTGAGCCAGATTGTTTAGAGCAAGAAAAACATTGCTGTGCTGAGAAACCCAAATAGCTAAAGAATCCCATCATGCCGCTTTCTTCTCCTATTTCTGCTCTATATTAGCTAAAAATTACAATAAATCTTGTGGCACAAAAGAGAGAGATTGATGGGATAATTCATATTTCCTCTTTCCTCTCATGCCTTTCTATCTCATTAATAAACCCAAAATAAAGAGTACTGGTAATATGTGTGTACAAGGAGAAGTGAACAAAAGCCTTTATTATTAAAAAAAAAAAAGCACATGTTTGTTATTTATATACATTTAAAGGAAAATGGATACATTTGTTCCTTTATTGGTATTTTTTGGGCTTTTTGAGCAAAAGGGCCACATCTTAATGGTTCTCTGACGCCCCCACATGCAGCCAGCCCTGGTAGGTTTCTTTTTCCTCTAACCACGATACAGTGCTCCTGTTATTTAAGCCACGCAGAGATTTTTGTCCTTCCACAATCACAGTCTACAACTGCTGCAACTAAATGGATGAAGAGGGTAGAGATGAAAACACCCATGGAAGGTGGGCACCAGAGCACAGGGCGATTCAGAGAGACTTAAACGTCATGCTGAGGCTTCTGCGATGAGCCGTAAATGCACTCTGACGTCACACCCACTGCACCCCGCAGACGGAAGTGAGAAATACTCCATCTCTGCACATTGGGAAACCCCGTCCATGCCCTTTCTCTTCCTGCCTGGCCTGAAACGCGATGTAGATTAACAGAAAACTGACCCTCACTCCTAGCCTGAGCCACCGCCACTCAGTCCATTACTAAATCTTCTTGGTTCTTTTTAGGGTCTGCCATTCTCCCGTCTGCTGTGTCATTCTCCTTCACGCCTTCACTCGCTGCTTAGCTGGGTTCCTCTCAAATACGGCTACCCCATCTCAGGCTACGATAGAAGAGACTTCCAGGGAGCAAGCAAGATCAGGTCTGACTCTGAGTACTGTCTGAAAACATGACTGATTGCCTTCCAGTATGACGTCATGTCATTTTTCACCACCATTGAGACTGGGAACTATTTGTACCTTTGATCTATGTGTGACCCTAAAATGCTTATTCAATCTATTCCAGCAGTGAGAGAGAGTTTGCAACAGCAATGAGCACCTTGTCTCAACTCCACTGCACTGGCAGTCGGGAGCTTCAGGGCTCCAAGAACCACACTAGCGCCCCCTGGTGGATGAGATAACTCAGCTACTTTCCCAGGTTTCCCCTTCCCCACCCCCACGCCCTCACCCCAATTTTGGACTCATGTTAATACAAGACAGTCACTTTTTGAATGAAAATTATAAGTTTTTACATATGTTCCTGAACACTATGCTCTGTGTTCTCTTTGGCCAATTGTAGGTGTTCATTTCTTTTTTGTTTGTTTGTTTTGTTTTGTTTTTTTGAGACAAGGTTTCTCTGTGTAGCCTTGGCTGTCCTGGATTTGCTTTGTAGACCAGGCTGGCCTCGAACTCACAGTGATCTGCCTGCTCTGCCTCCTGAGTGCTGGGATTAAAAGCGTGCGCCACCACACCTGGCTACTGTAGGTGTTCATTTCAATACAGTGTTCTAAGAAAATACACATTCCTTATATTTTTGGTTGTGAGCCTAGCCTTTAATGGCTGATCCATCTCTCAATGCCTTTAATCCCAGCACTCAGGTGGCAGAGGCAGGTGGATTGCTGTGAGTTTGAGGCCAGCCTGGTCTACAAAGCGAGTCCAGGACAGCCAAGGTAACCTAGTGAAACCCTGTCTTGAAACCCCTCCCCAAATATATATATATGTGTATATGTGTGTGTGTATATATCCATATATATGTGTGTGTATATATATATATACGTGTGTGTGTGTGTGTGTGTGTGTGTGTGTGTGTGTGTGTGTGTGTATTCCTTTGCTTTAAAAAAAATAGGCTGTCTTTGATACAAAGATTCTGGGCTCCATAGGTGCATGGGGAGCATGTGCTACTCCAGAACTCATGACAACCATGTGTTTCTGTGTAGGTGACAATCAGGTGTGCATTTTACTTGGAGAAGTTGTCACTCCCAGCAGATTCTGGAAGATCCATTATCTCTGCCTGGAAAAGAAGTTGCATGTGGGTGCAGACAGGGAGCAAGGGCCAAGATGGCTCCCTGGTTGTCTCTCTTTCAAAGAGACTTCATAGTCGCCTTGAATGGTCTGGCCTATTTCTTTAAGGAAGAACTAAAAACTACAACTAAGTCATCTCTCCAGGATTTAGCTTTATGGTCACTTAATTATAAGCCAGTAACCTTGCCTGCCTTATAAAGTCTTGCAAGGTAATGGCACAGATACATAAAATTTGTCAAACAATTGGGCATTTCTGTAAACTCATCAGATATAATTGGCTAACGTTATACTGAATGGCGAAACCATCAACTCCTTTATGTTTAATCAACATTACTTACTGTAATTGTTTAGATATCTCTATAGAGCTTCCAGAAAATTGTTCATTTTTATCAAAAGAGGAAAGAAGGAAGGGTTTCCAGAGTGATGTAACCACTCTTTCTGTATGATAGCAGTGGATACCCGCCATAAACGGGCAAACCCTAGAGTATGCACCATGATTGCCACATGTAGGGAGGTCCATCGGTTGCCATTCATGCATCGCTGCAGTGGGCAGTGCTGACCATAAGGGGGCTGAACATATGTGGGAGCAAGAGCTACGTAGGAGACCTCCCTGTCTTCTGTTCAACTCTGCAATGGGCTTGAAACTGCTTTTGAAAATAAGATCTAGAAAGGGAGGAGAAGGAAGGAAGAAAGGAAGGAAGGGAAAAGGGGAGGAAAGAAGGAAGGAAAGAAAAAGGGAAGGAAAGAAGGAAGGAAAGAAAAAGGGAAGGAAAGAAGGAAGGAGGGATTTTTAAACTTCAGCTGATTGCTAAGAGCATGCTTTTATGAATTTGTTATAAAGAATGCATTTATGAAGACCTAGCTAATCAGTTCCAGGAGCAGGAGGCTCGTAGCCACCCAAAGTCATGGTTAAATCTCCAAATTGATAGAGTAAACTGCTGACAACAGAAACGTTTGTATTGACCGAGCACTGTGGTTTGATTAAGTTTGCTCATTTATTTTATAAATCTGCTGTAAAACCATTAGAAGAGTTTTATTACTCAAATTATGAGGCCGAGTCAGAGTGGCCTTTAAAATCTATAAATTAATTAGAACTCTATTTCAAGAGCTCTGAGACTAGCCAGCCCTTTCATTTAATGAATATATTTCCTTTCTCTATTACAAATAAATTGTGATTTAGTTCACAATTCCCCTAGCTTGCCATCACTCACATGCATGGTACTTGCATAGATTAGCAAATATAATTACACATTTACTGTCCGTAGTCGATGAGAAGAGCTTATATAAGCATATTATAGAAGAGGCTGGCATCAATAAGAGCATTTTCTGCATTCGGTGTATGATTTAAACCATGCCCAAGCAAAGGTGGCATTCTGAGCTGTCTTTGCTCGGCGTTAAGTACTTTTTGCCTAATTTTAAACTTCACGGGAATGTATAAGTTCTCTAAGAGAGAACTTGTGACCACTTCCTAGGGGAAAAAATATATATATACTCGCTGTAGCATAGCCAAAGCAGTTGGCCAGCCCCTTAAAGAGAACTGAGTCCTTGCCCACCCCCACCCCTGCCCCCGCCAGAAGCTACCAACTGTAAAGAGCTACACCTCGGCATCCCTATCACAATTTATGAGAGTTTTCCTCAATGCCTTCCTGGGTAGACTGTTTCTTTCGAGGGGTGGCTGGAGGTGTGGAGGTAGGGGAGAGGTGGTCACAGAAGCCTTTTGTGTTGCTCTTGTTACGTTTTCATGCATGGCCTTCTAAACCAGTTTGGGTTCTGGCTCTTTTCTTACTGCGTACAAACCCGTATGTGCTGAGTGTCCAGCACTGCCTGCCTCTCTCCCTAGTTGTCAGTTGGTCCAGGGGTAGTAGGTCCAGGATCATGTTTGGTTTAAACTGGGAAATGAGTTTCTATCTTGGCACACAGGAAGAACCTGTGAGTGGCTGGCACTGTCACCACAGAGGGCAGGGTGAAGAACAAGAAGAGCTGGCCCCAGTGGCCTCTGGGGCACCTATAGCTTGTCACCATTCTCCAGGACCTTAATTTTCCTTCTTATAAAAGCAATTACTTACTAACTGAGCTACATTTGCTTTTCATAAAAGTCAGTCCTGGTTCCTGATTTTGTCCTAAAACTTTTTTTTTTTTTTGAATTATGGTATGAACATGTCTCCCAGAAGTTTATGTATTATAAACTTAATCCCCTAATTCATATCTCAACTCACAGGTAGGGCACTTGGGAAATGGTGAGAACTAGGGGAGCCTGTGAGGGCTGCAGCCTGCGACCAGCATCATGTTGCTGCATAAGGGTTAGACAGCCCTGCGCTAGCACACTTGATGCCTTGGTGTGCGTGCCCTCTGTCACACTGTGACACAGCAAGAACGCCCTCACCAGAGGTCGACACAGCCCAGTTGGCCATCTCAGTGCTCCCGACCATGGTTTCTTTATAAATTTCTCCCTATGGTATTAAATTCTAGTAACATAAACTAGAAAATTTAAGAGACAAGATATTCTTAGCAAAACCCCAAATACAACCTCATAAAACAACATTGTTGAGACGTATTAACTGATAAGAAGTAGAAACCAATTTCAGTCTTGTGTAATTTGAAAGAAATATTCACTCTTCTCTCACAGTTCCATAGGAAATGGAGACAAAGACAATTGGATCCCAGAACTAAAACATTATTATTTTTTTTAACACATTCTAGTTCTTCATTTCAGCTTGACGTCGTTGCCACAGGCTAACAGATCTTCTCCATTTGAAGATAACAAATCCACTGCCGGTTCCAAAATTGCATCCACAGCAACTTGCTATGATATTTACAGAAAAGACTGTACTTTCCCCCAGATTCATTTACCCTGGCTACCCCTTGCTGGCTCATGTTGCTAGGAGGACCTTTCTCCTTGGTTGAAGGAAATAACTCAGCCAAAAGACATAGTTTAGGCAGAAGTCCATTCAAAGGAAGAAAGTAAATTGATGCTATACTCCAGAGAGACTGGAGCAGGCTGACCCCAAAGTGTGGGAGCAGCCCAATGGGCTCTGCATTGTAGAGTTTAAACATGCTCTTAGGATCTTCATGAGCTAGATGGTGTATGGTGACATCTTTTTCTCCCAAATTGTGGTGGAACTGGTCTCCCCATTTCTTTCTATGATCCTTTTTAAAAGCTCACAAGAGGAGTTAAAGCCACAATGCAAATGAGATCAAAACAAAGTGTCTTTGGGGGATGTTGGTTCTTTGGGGGTGCAAATGTGGGGCAACCGTGTGCCTTGGTGCCTGGGTTGCTGATGTAGTGGGGACAGGTGTACTGCAGCTTCAAGGAGGTTGAGGCACAAAAGGGCGCTCTGGCTGTAGGGAGGCATAGGTACCAAAACATTACTGCAGTTTCCCATGTTGCCTCAAACTTAGTTCCCTACCTACTTGACCTCACCTTCGTCTGTGTGAGATGCCCATCTCTGTGACCAAGAGCTTGGCTCTTGTGGCTAACAGTCTCAGGAAAGCCACCCCCCAAGGAAGTGGGACAAGCAGAGGAGGAGGAGAAGCCATTTCCCTGATAGAAAAGCAAGTTTCTAAACTTGTAGTTAAGGGCCTCAGATTCACTGCCTGTGCTTATATCTCTGTCCCTTCCTAATAGCCCACTAAGATGGAGGGGTAAGCCTGTTAGTGGAGGAGAAAGCACATCATGGTCGTGGAAAGCTAACAACAAATGAACAGAAGCCTGGGGGGGGGCTCCTAATTGAAGGGGGGTTACCAAGTGCTGAACACACTGAGTAGGGAAAGAGCCATATTGATCCACAGCCACAGGAAGGAAGAAGATAGTTAAGAGGAATAAAGACAGGAGGTCACATTGAAAAGATAAGAAGCTGAGGACGGCATTGACTTTGGCTTATTCAGGGCCTTCGCAGATTAGCAGACAGTAGAGAGTAACCCCCTCACAGTGGCGGGGAGGGGGGTGTGTGTGAGTCTCATTTTCCCAGTACAGAACAAAGCTATGTTTATCAAAGTAGAATATTCGCCACAAAGACATGGGTGAGGTCACAAAAATTAGGAGTAAAATCAAGTACGGTGTGCAGGCCTGTCATCTAGCTGAGGCAGGAGGATTCCAAGTTCAAGGTCAGCCCACACTACATAGCGAGAGCCTGTTTAAGAAAAGAAAACTCATGATCAGGATGTAAAGTGAATAAATTTAAAAAGCAATTTAAATTAAAAAAAAAAAAAAGAAAAGGAAGGAAGGAAAAGAAAATTTGAAGCAAGGCTAGAAAGAAGAAAAAATAAGATCTGAAAGGAAGCAAAGCTAACCTTACACGCCAGCAAAAAGTGTTCCGGGAAGCTTGCTGCGTGGCACATATTGGAGTAAGACCTCTGAGACTCTGCCATCGAATGGCCTCAAACAATAACAACAAGAAGCCATTTATTAAGATAGCTGAATTTATGGAGCCTTTTGGTTTGAAGTAGGGCGAAGTGGGCGACTCATGGGTAGTGAATCCTGTTAAATGGAAATACTTAGCAAGGTAAAAACTGCCTACAAATGGGAAACATACCTAATTACATAACGTTAATAGATGTCGATTTGATTAAAGATTGAGATGTAGGCCAGGCCAGGCGTGGTGGTACATGCCTTTAATCCCAGCAGTAGGGAAACAGAGGCAGGCAGATTTCTGTAAGTTTAAGGCCAGCCTGGTCTACAAAGAGAGTTCCAGGATAGCCAGAGCTACACACAGAAACCCTGTCTGGAAAAAACAGAAACAAGATGAAAAAAATTGAGACATATACTACTGAAGAAAGAAGATTATAATTACACACAAACACACTATAAGGTGGTGACTCAGTTACTTTCCTATCGCTGTGACCAAGGCAACTTTTAAAAGAAAGCATTTATTTTGAGGCTTAGGGTTCCACAGGGTGGTAGAGTCTACAACCTTCAAGTTGCAAAGCATGGCAGCAGGCAGGCGGGAGGGCATCGGGGCAGTAGCTGAGAGCTCACATCTGATCCACAAGCAAAAGGCAGAGAGGGAGCTAACTGGGAATGGCTTGGGCTTTTGAAACTTCAAAGCCAACCCTCAGTGACACACCTCCTCCAACAAGGCCACACCCCCTAATCCTTCCCAAATGGTTCCACCAATGAGGACCAAGCGTATGAGCCTGTGGGGCCCATGCTCCTCCAAGTCACTATATGTGACATAAGAGAGATGCCTTGCATGGTAGCACACGCCTTTACTCCCAGCTCTCTGGAGGCAGGGGAAGGCAGATTTGTGAGTTCTAGGCAAGCCTGATCTATGTAGTGAGGTTCATGCTAGCCAGGGCTACATAGTAAGAGCCTATTGGGAGAAAGGAGGTAAGAATTGATTTTGAGTCTAGAGACCAGCAAGATAGCTCATCAGATAAAGGTACTTGTGGCTTGATGACATACACTGACTCCCAGGACCTACATGAGGGAAGGAAACAAATGGCTTTCAGTTTCTCCTCGGATAGCCGTATGTGCACATTCACACTTGAAAACTCTCTCTCTCTCTCTCTCTCTCTCTCTCTCTCTCTCTCTCTATCTATCTCACACACACACACACACACACACACACACACACACACACATTAAATTTAAAACAATAAGAGAGATGGAGCCTATTCTGTTATAAACCAGATATATCAAGTTAATAACATGAGAAAATGGGAATATAGGTTTTTGTTTAGAAATATGGACTTGAAAATAGAAGAATCTGGGTTTTTTTTATTTTAAGAAATCAATACTTGCATTTAAGGCCAGTGACTTATTTTTTTTCATTTTAGGATTATTGATATCTTTTAATTTTAAAACTAGTTCCATATATTCCTGACTCTTATTTCATGGGTATTTTTTAAAGCAACAAAGTTGAACATCAAAGTGATTAACCAAAACCAATCTTTTCCCAGTGGTTTTTCTCACCTGCACTAGACAGTAAGTCTCTGAAAATAAGCCATTCCCCAAAGACCTTTTGTTTTATGTTTATGTAGGCATAACTTAAAATATTAAAGGACAAATACTTTTGTTGATTCCAGCAGGCACACTTAATCCAATGTCTATGTCTGAAATCGCACCCAGTGCCACCTGATGCTCCTGTGTGGCTCAGTGCAGATTTGCACAACTGCTTACTCTTTGAGCAAAGCGCCAGGACACTTCACAGAGAAAGAAGCAGGGCCTGAGAAATTGCCCTCTTGAAATCTTGCGGATTTTTAACCACATAAATCCTGAGTTTAAGAAACTGTCCAAATAAGCCCCCAATAGACCAGGAACTTAGCTCAGAAAGTACTTCAAATCCTTCAGACAGAAGGAACTACAAATCCTTTACATTTTATTAGAGAGCCTAAAGAGAGAGGATGTCTTTAAATCTGTGAATTACACAGCAGAATTGGATCAGCTTGGGAAATTCTTCCCACCGTGCTAGTCCCAAGGGAGCTCATTCCTGCCGCTGATACTGTATCACTCGGAAAACATAGCAACTGGTCATTCTTTTCCACCCTGTCTCCTGCAGCCTCAGTCCCCAGAAGTCTCCAAAAATGCAAAGATACTGAAAATGCACGGTATCTCAAACAAGGAGGAATGGTTAGCCAGTGCAGTTTTTATGCCAAGTCTCTCGAGCTGGAAAATAAGGTTGGCACACAGTGCGGCTTGTGAAGCAGCACAGAGGGCCGAGGGCCAGTGTGCCATGGCACCACTGCCACTGTGCCGCCTCTTGTCTCCACATCCCCACCAAGATGTCTCCTAGTGTGGATCCTCTAAAATCAGATCAAGATTGGCAAACTCAGCTGGGCGGTGGTGGTGCACACCTTTAATCCCAGCACTTGGGAGGCAGAGGCAGGCTGATCTCTGTGAGTTCGAAGCCAGCCTGGTCTACAAAGTGAGTCCAGGACAGCCAAGGCTACACAGGGAAACCCTGTCTCAAAAAAACAAAACAAAACAACAACAACCACCAAAAAAAAGCCAAGCTGTGAGAGAGCTTGTCCGCCGTAACCAATCACGCGCCTCGCCCTCCGTGGTCTCTTACTCCACTCCTTTAGAGCCAAGAAGACAAAACGCTTAGTGCCTCACCTAACGCGTTTACATCAGGAGAGCCCACAGTTTGGAATCACGGGCGGAGGCTTCACTGCTGCTGCTTCTCAAGGGTCCACTGACTCATCAACAGCACCCTTCTTTGGCTTCATCCCCTCTTGACACTAGAACAGACAGACAAACAGATCTTCCTGTTAAAGTGGGATGCACACGCACACTTGCACACACACATGCACGTGCACACACATGCTTTACCTACTCAACAGGTTGCTCCCATTAAGTCCAGCTGTAAGATAGAGAAGCCAGTGTTTACACGAGTCAGTGGCTGCGTGGTGAGGATAGTTGGTTGACTTTTGAGTTTTTTGTCTGGTGATTTGCTTCTTCATATCGATCTCAATTGTTTTTTATGACTTTTCACACCCACACACACACACTCCAATATTTTTATAAACAGAAAATAGCTTAAAGGCATTTTATTAAATATTAAAAGAACAGAAATGAGGTAGCAAATGATAAAGTTAGAGGCATACTCCACTAAAGAGGGAAGGATGCTTTTCATAATCAAGGAATGTGTTACGTAACTCCTGAGGGGAGTTCTCATTCATATAAGAGCTGCTATTTGCATTAAGACTCAAAAGAGCCAAAAATTAAATTTAAACAATCAAAATAAGAGGCACTGGGGAAAGAAAGGAGTCATTCCAAGCAAAAAGAGCAAATGCAGAATTCCCAAGGGGGACTAGAACTTGCGTAACTATGGAGTAAAAAAGCTCGCAGTGGCTAGAGACCGCAGCAAGGAGGACACGGCCTAAACCCCAGAGCTAGCAGGGACCCAGCCATGCGGGCCTTATTGTCTACAGCAAGACACTCAGAGTGGGGGAAAGGCTCCGTGGATTCTGACTCCCAGAACCCACATAGATGCACTATGATTTCCAGCCTTGGGAAGCAGACACAAGATAGCCCCGCGCAAGCTGCCCATGGACCAGCCGCTATCGAGAGATCTGAATTTGATAGATTCTGCCTCAATAAGGTAGAGTGATGGAGGATGATTCCTGCTACCACGTGCAGCACGTGAACACACAAGCAGCATAAACTCCCACACACAGGTGTTGCCACACATGCAAATGTGCATATATATGCATGCAAACACACACACATACACACATGCTGGGAATTTTTTTTAAAGACTGCTCCAGGTTGTGAGAGCCCAGAGCCACCTTCACCCACAACAAAAAGACAACTTTGCTGCTCTGAGGATTTGGATGCTGCTCAGTGAAGGCATGACGTGTATTTGCACTAGACACCCGTGGGACCCAGGAGAAGTGACTATGTTTGGATAGATTTTGAAGCTATGTCTGCTAGCACTTGAAAAAGAGTGAGTTGTGGAGAGCCAGAGTAGCCTGAGATGATGCTGGGGTGTGTGTGTGTGTGTGTGTGTGTGTGTGTGTGTGTGTGTGTGTGTGTGTGTGTGTGTGTGTGTGTAAAACACTCTTTGGAGATGGGGAAACCTTCAGAAGTTGTCAGGTGCCTAGGGAGTCTGGTAGATGAGGCACTGGATAGCCAGGTCTAGAGCTGAGAAGACTGAGGTAGAGAGAGATGGCTATCTGCTTAGTAGGCACGGTATGAAATCACCCACTGAGAGACTCTAGAAAGAAAGCAGACCTATAGACAAGACCTGCTCATTCAACCTTTAAAACCAAGTAAGGAAAGGTTGGGTCAGCCTAGTCAACCTGATCCACCTCGAGGACTTTCATACATGGTGTCCTGGTTTTAATGTCAACTTGGGATGAGCTCGAGTCATCAGAGAGGAGGGTGCCTCAATTAACAAAATGCTTTCATAAGATCCAGCTCTCAGGCATTTCCTTAATTAGTGATTGATGGGGGAGGGCCCAGTCCATTGTGGACAGTGCCCTGCCTGGGCTGGTGGTTATGCATTCTATAAGAAAGCAGGCTAAGCAAGCCCTGGGGAGCAAGCCAGGAAGCAGCACTCCTCCATGGCCCCTGCATCAGCTCCTGCCTCCAGGTTCCTGCCCTGTGTGAATTCCTGCCTTCATTGCTTTTGACGGTGAACTGTTACATGAAACCATGAGAGAAATCAACCCTTTACTCCTCCAGTTACTTTTGTTGACAGTGTTTGATCACAGTAATAGAAACTGTAACTAAGACACGAGGCTATTCAATTTTGTGTGTGTGTGTGTGTGTGTGCGTGCATGCGTGCGTGCGTGTGCACATGTGAGTTAAACCCATTATATGTGCTTTAAGTAGTTAACTACCTGGATAAAAGTCCTCTAATGTCAAAAGTAGTCTTGCCTGCCACTTGATAGTTATGTGAGAACTAGTTCCAGGAAGTAAGGACACACAGTTTTCACAGCATCATATCCATGCCCGAAAACACCTCCTTTCCAAGAAATTTAGGCCAAATGAGCTGAAAGGGTGTTGCCCCTTAGCTAGTCTAATTAGAATCTCTAGGCTTTTAACTCAAAGATCTATGGATAGCACATAAATTTGTACATGCAAATGGTATATGGAAGGCAGCAGACATTTAACATGAGAAGCAGGCTGAGGCCAGGTAGCATGCTATATGACTATAATACAGTACACACACAACCACACACACACACACACACACACACAGTTTTTCAGGCAAACGATAGCAGACTTCACAGGAGAGTGATTTCTGAAAGAGAAAATCAATATGGTAAGCTCTGTACATGCAGAGCCCGAGCCCACTGTCTAAACTTCCCAGGAGGCAATGCAGAAGGGACCAAGCCAGGAAGAGGCTCACCAGCTCCTGAGTTGTGAAGAGAAGATTAGGGCTCTGTAGGGGGAGAGGCTGGGAGAGGAGAGAGGGCCCAGAAAACATATTCTGGAGACTGCCATAGCCTCTAATGACTGAGCTCGGCCACTGCTTGTGTATGAGAAAATGACCTGAAGTCTTGGAAAGAGCTACAAGAAGGGGATGGGAAAGTCATCGCTGGGGCATGTGCAAGGCAGCTGTGTTCTGTTTTGTTTCCCCCACAGGAGAAAAAAAAATGGTGTAATATAGGGGCTTCGAGTCACTCAGGTGTATCCTTAAACACACCAGGCACAGTTTAATCAACTGTATTATCCCAGCATTGACTCACTAGTGGGTAAATCAGGCGTAGAATAAAGGCTAATCTTGTGCTGGCTAATACAAGCACAGAAGCAAGTGTAGCCTGGCTTGTCCTGAGAAGAAGCATAGACACCCCTAACCACCCTCGATAGGACACTGACAGACCAAAGAAATGATCCCCTTCAAGGCCACCTTGGTGAACAAATAGCCTATTGCCACCATGTAGGCTTCCTTCTAGGACCACGGGTGACCCTCAGGCAGTTGCCTTACCCACCGCACCATGGCTGACGACTCACAGATGCTGCCTCCATGGAGCCCCAACTCCAGTAGAGCTTCCACATGCTCTCTATTCTAGTAGCCCCTCAAGACCGTGTGCAGCTGGGGAGGAATTCCGTGGGGATGGGTGAACGCTGCTAGGGGCCTTGTGACCTCCTGTTCCAGGAGACAAAGTTAAGAGGCTCCACTTTTTAGAGGTCTTGTGAGGGTCTCCTGCAGGGAGTCATTGTTCCTCTAAGTTTGACACAGCAGCCATATAAAGCCTGAATGACAGAGTTCCACCACAAGTCTAAGTGCTGAGAGTATAGTTCCATGGTAGAGTAGATTCTTCGTCACGAATGAGATCTTCAGTTCAGTTCAACCACCACCACCACATCATCATCATCATCATCATCATCATCATCATCATCTTCAACAACAACAACATTCACACACAGTGTCTCCCAAGAGATCAAACTGTTGAAAGTAATTTAAATATGTCCTAGACTAAAGCTAAAACTATTTTTAAGAACATGAATAGGCTAATCATGGTGGTACATGTCTTCAATCCTAGCACCCTAGAGGCAGTGGCAGGCAGGCCAGTTAAGGTTTCATAGTATGAGGCTATATAGTATATAAGGCTATATAGTCTCAAAGGACCAAACAACAACAAAACAAACCAACAAAGACATGAATAAGGGATGAGGATGTAGCTCATTTGGTAGGATGCTTGCTCTGCACACTTGAGGTCCTGTTTTGATCCCAAGTACCAGGTAAACCAGGCATGTTGGTACAGGCCTCCAATCCTAGCGCTTGCTGGGTGGATACAGGAGGATCAGAAGTTTGAAATCAGCCTGAACTACATGAGATACTATCAGTAAGTCAACAAAACAATCTCAATGTCTGGCACATAACCAAAAATTAATAGGCGTTCAAGCAAACAGGAAAATAAGGCCCTTAATAAGTAAAACTATCAATCAAAATAGAAACAGATGTAGAGCTTGCAAACAAACATTAAAGTAATTATCATTAGTCATTCCATATGTTCACAAATCTAGGGGAAAACAAGCACAAAGAGGAAAGAATGCGAAAGTGATCAACACTGGCTGTCCAGAAATCAACAACGCAATGTCAGAGACTAAAAAAAACGCATCAAAATAACCATAACCCAACGAAACTTGCCACGCCTCTGACATCAGTTTCCACCAGATGAGGCAGAGAACCACTTCAGCTCTGTTTCCTCATGGGTAGGTTGTAGATAGTAACAGCGTAGCACCCCAGCCTTTTTGTCACTATGACAAAACGCCTGACACAAACTCGAGGAAGGAAAGGTTAGTTTTGTTGCTGCGTCGCCTGGGTTTCAAGTGGTGAGGAGGGCATGCTGGAGCAGAGCGGACAAACTCCTAGAGACAGGAAGTGGTGAGGAGAGATGGGAGGAGAGGGAGAAACTTCTGGATTTGCTGGCCTTCTCGCTTCCTGACTTTACTCCTCCCAGGCCCCCAGCATGTGGGACTGTGCCACTCGCAGCACGGATAAGTGCTCCCAACCCCTGGTCAGTCTTCTCTGAAAACGTCCTTACCAACATGTTCAGCCTGGTGCTTCACTCAGTGGTTCTCAATCAGCTTAACAATCTAGTCGCTACCCAATATGCATCCGATTGGGATGTTGGGATTAAGCAAGCGAACATAGTCCCTGGCACCTAAAACAACTCATTACTATTAGGTTAAAAAACAATAGTATTTTGCTTCTTCACATGTCACAAACACTTGCTCTGCTCCATTCATTCTTGTTTTCCACTTGCCAACTGCTCCTTGCAACAACCAATTACCTAGGAGCATCGACGTTGGCAGAACTTCCTCTCATCATCGTCTGGTGGCTATGGTAATAGTCCCCAACCCTCCCCAAAGGCCAGCGTAATGTCCCCAACCCTCCCCAAAGGCCAGCGTAATGTCTGCCTCTTTTCCCACTTGGTTTATTCTGTCCTGCTGTTTATCAAATTCACTGTTCACTGTCTGACAACAGGGAACCTTGAAAGCCATCCAGTCCAATTGCTAAAACTCCACCTGTGATAGGCATTAGAAAGAGCTTATTGTATTTTCCTGTGTTAGAAGTTTCCTCCGGACAAAGATACAACATACACAAGCCAGTTTCATAAAGTGTTTATCGCCTAATTAGTGATTTTTTTTTTACTAAACCCTAGAATGTAAGCCATTATATCTTAGCTATTATCTACAATATATAAGCAGCACACCATAATAATAGATAAGATTAATATTATACTATGTAATACTATACCATTCTACCCTTTGTTGCTTATAAATGCTAATACAAAGTAATGAGCCAATTGCATCCATAACAGATATAATTTCTGAATATTTTACCTGCCAAGAAAGGCTTCCATATGCAAGCTTCTCCCATGATTACAACTCTTCTGGAACAGTTATGACTGATATGATGTCACGGAAGACATAGCTGAGCTTCAGAAACTTTAAGTGACTTGATATTCATGTTATTCCAAAGCGGGCGATTCTGTACTCCATTCCATGCCTCTCTAATTCAAAAACCCATGTTCCTACCTGTTCTGCTACACAGGACTAAACCGAGGTAAGAGCCATAAATAAAACCACCACCTTTATTCCACTTTGGCTACATACTTATTACTAAAGCATAAGACAGACAGATCTGCAATATTAAGGTTGAAAGGGCCCTGGTAATGTACACATAGGAGTAAACCCCAGAGAGAGAACAAGTACACTAGATAGTATACCTTGTATTGCCCATGAAGTCGAAACAAGTATGAAGTCCAACTGCAGTTAGAAATCAATTTTCTTTCTAGTTTTTCATAGCTTCTCTTTGCCTGCTCTTTAAACTATCCTAATCTGCTTTCCTGCTGTGACTTATTTCCAGTAATTTAGAGTCCAAATAACAGCATCCTCACACCTGGTGGGCCACGTCGCTGTGCATGCTGGGAATGGAAAGGACTGTGAGAAGTAGGGGAGGTATATTACAAGCCATCATCGCTTCAAGATGAAGACATGAGCTATGCTGACGGTGGGAACTGGCCAGAGGCGATGGCATCGACGCCGCAGGGCACCCTCACATGCAAAGGCACACTCAGCCAGGCCCGGATGGTGGGGCATTTTGATGTGAAATAACATGTTTTATTCAAGCAATAGCTTCCGTTTACTGGTTGTCTGCTCTTTAAACATAAAAATACACACTTGTTAATTTTTCTATAAATGTGCTCATTATCTGGTCAGGCGTCACGCTTTGTACAGAGAGTAACAAAAATAAATGATGAATAGCTCAAGGTCTCAAAACCTTTATTGTCTGTTGCAGACATCAAATATGCAAGGGCTTTAATGCCTACCAAGTGAACACCACCATGACTATACCTGTATATAAACAAAGCAGGGCCGATTGTTTACTGCAACAAGGATCAGTGGCCCCTAATGAATAAGAGGAAGTCTCAGAAGGTAGTGTGGGGAGGTTTGTAATGCAGTTTGGGTTTGTATTTAGATAATTTGGGGGAACGTTCAGAGAAACAATTTTCTGTGGATCAGATGCTGTCAGAACCTGAGTGTTCTTCCATTGGAGATCAGTAAGTTGTTGTTGTTGTTGTTGTTGCTGCTGTTGTTGTTGCTGCTGCTGCTGCTGCTGCTGTTGTTGTTTTAAGAAGGGGGTAATGGAACAGTGTTGCGTCTATAGTTTACAAAGCTGCACCAGTCCTTTTGATTTGGAAAAGATGAGTGAACGCTTTTGTGGCCAGCACCGTGTTCTTGGCGTTTATATGGGGAGTTCCTGGTTTTGTTGTGAACCCTAAAGTGGCCTAGCCGTGCTCACACATGAGTCTGTGATCCTATGCAAATATTTTACTGGGTTCTGCTTACTTTCTCCAGACTAAGTAACAGCGTGTCTCAGTAAGTACTGAGTTACAGGAACGCTCGTGCGTGTGCCAATGTGAACGTTCGCCAGCCAAATCCTGCTGCTGAATACATGTTCTCCAGGAAGGCAGTTTGTGGAAATGGTGTCCTGAAAAATACATAGAAATTTTATGGGCAAAGGAAAAGGACAAAGGTCATCTCTGTGCCAAAGCATAAAGTTTGAACACACACACATCAAGTGTAGGGTGAATGCTGACGTCATCGCATGGCATAAGCAAACATCATGGAGGAAGCGATGGAACTCACAAGACACAGTGGACATCGTCAGACATAAACACCTCAATATTTCAACTATTTCATAAAAGACAATAGAATGAGCACCTGAGTCCCCCAAACACTACTTTTTCTTCTTTTAAAAAAAAAGTATATTAGTAAGTGTCTTCTGAGATGAAAACTTTCTCAATGGATAAAACTTCTAGACTTGTTACTTATATTTGGTAGCTAAGAAGATAGAGCTGAAAACTAGAGTTTGGAAAAACAACATGCATGTGTGTGAAACAGCAATTTCTCCTGCCCATGCCAAAAGTCATGTAAGTTTATTGGGAGGGGAGGTATAATTGGCATACAATAAACTGCATGTTTTAAGGACATATAACTTGATGAGGTTTAAATACTTCTAAAATTAGTGTCATAATCAATACCGAGAATACAGCCAAGCGCAGGGCATAGTGGCACACGTTTCTTTTAATGCCAGCATGTGGGGCACAGAGAGAAGCCAAGGATCTCTGTAAGTTCAAGGCCAGCCTGGTCTCCATAGTGAGGCCCAGGCCAGCCAGGGTGAAACAGTAAGACTCTTTCTCAAACAGACAGACAGACAGACAGACAAACAACTAAAAGAATATATATCCAAGAAGTTCCAACAGTTTCCTTGTGCCCCTTAAAAGTCCTTCCCTCCTTCCTTGCATTGCTTGCCAAAGACAGTTCCACACAACTGCTGGCCACCTTTCCCTCAGTGTAGCTCATTGTATAGTTCTTAAGACAAAGTTTTACCTTGGGTCTTTCAGTCTGACGTCTTTAACAGTTATTCCCAGGTTCATCTGTATCAGATGCTGTGTGTGTTTTAGTCATAGAATATCCACAGATGTGAATAATATCTATATTCTCCTGCTGATGGACATTTAGGTTGTGTGGTGATTTTAATATGCATAGAAGTCCTTTACCACAGGCTCAGCAGCTTGTTTGTAATGACTAGAGTAAAGCAACAGTGACGGTGTGCAGTGTGTGAAGGTAGGTCATGTAAGGGCCGGGCTTTTCCCCTGCACTCTGTGAATTGATTCTCAAGGAAGTTAAGAACCGTAGTGTACAAAACCTTAAACTGGGCTGGGAGTGGTGACCTTTAATCTCAGCACTCACACTCCAGAGGCAGAGGCAAGAGGATCATTGTGAGTTCGAGGCCCGCCTAGTCTACAAAGTGAGTCCAGGACAGCCAAGGCTACGCAGAGAAACCCTGTCTCAAAACAAAACAAAACAAAACAAAACAAAACAAAATACCTCAAGCAATCCTGTGGAGAAGGCCAAGTGTTCTGGAGCAAGTTCCTCCACAATGAATTACCCCTTCCTGGAGAGAGGAAAACCTGTGGGATTCCAGGAGTAAGCAAGATCTCGCAAGCTCGGAAGCTCAAACTTACAGGATTCACAAGGCTTCACTCCAACCTTACAGAAGCAGTTAACAGCTGCCTAGGGAGGAGACTCAAGCCTCTTAAAGAGTCTCTCCACCCAGCCAACCTGCCAGGTTTAGAGCGTGTGGCCCACAGAGCTGCCTGCAGGCCACATGGAGAGCGCCTGAGTTGTGGCTTTCCTGGTCAATGCCCATGCTGGATGGACTTTTTTTTTTTTTCTCATTCAAATGCCTTTGAATTGACTCCTCATCTACTCCTGTAAATGATCCAAATGAAATCATTTGTTTGCCAAGTTGGCCTCTGGTATGTGGTTGGTTGTTCTCTGAGGAAGGTAGACATTGATTTGTCCACACCTTCCTCAGAAAACCTCTTACACAACAGCACATAATAATAATAAATGGACCCATCAGTCATCAATGAGTCCGTCCTATTGGAAGCAGATCCTTCAACTTCCTCCTAGATCTCAGATGACCACAACCGCTGGACAGCTCAGTTTCAATTCCATGGAAGACCCCAAACCAGAACCGCCTGGATAAGCTGCCCACAATGTCTGATCCACAGATATATGTGATAATATATATTGTTTTAAGTCATTAAATTTTAGGTTAGAGTGCTTCACAGCAACAGAAACCCGATACAAGTTTTTTCAGGCTTACTACAAATAAAATTGACAAGCATCCATATACAAGTCTTTGTGCGGCATGAGCATCTGTGTACATGTCTCTCTATGATATGTGTTTTTATTTTCTTGGTATTACTATCTATTTTGCCTCAATTTTTATTTTATCTTATATCATTTTCCATTCAAGAGTCAAGTTTGTTCAACAAGGTCGTAATCTTCAGATACTTAATATTCCACATGCTCAGCCCCATGTTAATTGTCTAGTGGGTGATCGATATTTTCAATTGAGATAAATTGAGAGCAATAACAAATGCTCAAGTGACTTTCAGTAGTAAGCACGGTTCTGAGAAGGAGATTGAATGTTGTTGCTAGATTCAGTAACTGACCTCCAGTACCCGCTTCCTCCAAAAATTGAATCGATCTGCTTTAGGTTCAGGGGAGAAATGTAGCTTGGAGTCCATAAAGGAGCCCTAATCTTCAGGTGACCGGAGTTCTAATTTAGACCTCCTGCATGATGGTGAGAATGAATCTACTTTCATGCCAGTGAAAATCTGAAGCAATGCAGGTCTCAAACTAGAAACAAAATGTAATTGATCACGTTGCCAAACCATGTCCTCCTCTTTCACCGCTCTTTCAACCAATTTCGGATGTGCTGAGGGGAACTTGCTGTGGCACTGAGTCTGAGGAAGGCTTCTCTTTCAGCTCTCAGGCACAGTTGGGAACAGCAGGTGAAAATAACAGAGGAACGAACGCCTTGTGTTTCAGAGGGCTTCTGATTTTCTTCCTTTATTGAGCGTGGGGAGCACTGAGCTTTTGAAAAGAGAAAATGTGTCTCAAAGAAACTTTCTAAGCAAAGAGGCTGCTACTGAGCTTAGGCACCAGGGACTGCATTTATGTCAAGTATAAGTAGATCTGCGTAGGAAGAAATCGCTCCATAGTGACTTCATGAGAGCTAAAAGTAACATGGTCTTATAGAAAATATTAATAATATTATCTATGTTGATTCTGCCAATAAATTTGAGTTAAGGTTTTTAAAATACAAATATAAACAGAAAAAGATTACTATTCAGCTTTTGATTTTCATAATAATATTTCTGTCTCTGTCTCTGTCTCTGTCTCTGTCTGTCTGTCTGTCTGTCTGTCTGTCTCTCTCTCTCTCTCTCTCTCTCTGTGTGTGTGTGTGCTCTGTGTGTGTGTGTGTGTGTGTGTGTGTGTGTGTGTGTGTGTGCACTTCTCTGGCCATCCTGGCCAACCAGTAAGCTCCGAAGATCCTATCTCTGCTTTCTCCTTCTCAGTGTTGGGGTTGCAGAGGGATGCCATCACAACCATCTCTTGTGTGGGTCCTGAGGACCCCAAATCAGGTCCTTACGTTTATGTAGCAAGCACTTTACCTACCAAGACATTCTCTCAGCCCATAGTTGACCCTTTATGTCTGTGTAACCTATAGCTTCCAAATCAATCACATCTAGATTGAAAATGCTCAATGGAAAAATGCATCTGTGTCAAATATGTCATTCCCTAAACAATATACAAAAACAACTATTTATATATCATTTGCACTGTATTGAGCAATATGCATGATCTGCGGACTATTTAAATTAAATATGGCCATGTGCATAGATTATATGCAAACACTATATCATTTTCTGCAAAGGGCTTAGGCATATGTGAAATTTGGTAACATGGTGGGGCTAGGATGGGGGCATTTTTGAACGAGTCCTCTACAGATGATAAAAGATTACTATAACTTTTGTTGGGGAAAAGAAAAAGAAAAAAAAAGGCTTTCTCAATGGTGTCAATCCTGCCCTTTAGACAATCATTATTGGTCACTTTAATGTGTTTTTTTTTTCATAAGATAGTTCTTATTCATACTGGGAGTCTAAGAGAGCACAGTCATTCTCTGCTTGGTTGGTTAGAAAGTTAAATGGGGCAGAAAGGAGCAGAGGCAGGGAGTTAAGGAGGCACCAGAACTGCTGACCAATTCTCTACCTCTAGAGCCCAGACTCAAAGCACCCAGAGCTGCAGAAACACCCGGAAGGATACGCTAGTGCCGAAGGATGCTATTGGTGTGCATCACACAGTGCAAGTCCCACAGTAGGTCTCTACCAACAACTTTCAGTATAAAGAGATAGAGTAGAGTGGTACTGCAAGCAAAGTATAGATTAGAAATGGGAGCCTGGCTCCCAGAGTCAGAATTCCAGAAAATTCTGCAGCCCATGGTAAAGAAGTTGAGAAGTCACAAGAGCATCTCCGAACCAAGAGAGCTCCGTGATTCAGGCATGAGGTCCAGAGCAAATAGCTAACACCACAGCTGTCAATACAGACGCCAAGGGGAAGGGGTATCAAGAATACACCCCCAGTGGTCCATGGGATGCTGAAGTCTAAGTGCACATATACAGAAGCTGCTATTCTCTCTGCATGAGAGTTGTGATAATGAGAATTTGCCATACAAGTTTATAGCTGTGTTCACTTGCTAGGGCTGCTGGGCCAGCTCCTTGGACCAGACTTGAAAGAACCATTGGTCCATTGTCTTGTGTCTTCACATGACTTCTTCCTCTGTGCATGTCCCTGTGTGTCCTCTTTCCCTCTTTTGATGAAGACACCAGTCATTAGGTGACTCTGTGGCCTCATTTAACCTTATTGAGTTAAATGTCCTCTCTCCAAAATAGCCACGTTCTGAGGTCCTGGGGTTAGGACTTCAGCTCACAAGTGTTGGGGGCAGGGTGACCGGAAAACACCCTTCAGCTCACAAGAGTAAATACACAGAAATTAGAGTTAGAACATTGTAATTCTTACCGTGTTTTCTTAATACGAATAGCACAGCATTGTGTCAAGAGTGTAATTTCAGAAGTTAACAGCTCTGCCTAAGACATCCCACTTCTTAGGGGAAAAAAAATTCTCTGCGTTATCCTAGCACTGATTATTTATTCCCTCTGGTTAATGAACCTTTTAAAGACAAATTCCCAGGCCAGCAAGATGGCTCAGCTAAGAAAGTCACTTGCCACCAAGCTCGATGACCTGAGTTCAGACGCCCAGGGTCCTACAAGGTTGAAGGAGAATACCAACTCCTGTAAATTGTCCTCTGATCTCTACATGCACTGTAACAGCCGTAGACATGTACATATATGCACATACACAATACATTTTGAAAAATGTGCCAAAAACAGATTCGCAAACACTATCTCTCTACTGAGTCTGCACTCAAGATGAGTTACTCTCTGTGATACCAAATAGCAAGAACTGTTTAGGGAAGACAGTAGGTTTTTCCCTGGCCTCGGCAGGGGTGCATCATTATTTTTTATTTATTGCTCTATCTTTTCATTCAGCTTCCTTTGGGAAATTACGGACTCCCTTCTGTGCCATAAGACGAGAATCTCTGTTGTTGTCTAGCCTGGAGGTACGCAGGAACCAAAGATGGCCCGTTAGCTAATTTCTCCCAAGACATTCCATTTTAAGTACAGAGAAGGAGCACACAGTTGGAGCAGCCTCCTGAGAACACTGTGTGGATGGTAGCAATGGCTTCCAGGAGGGAGTTCACTTGTGTTGTTCTCCAAGCCTCGTGCTTGGGCCTCTTAGTTCACATTAGCCAAAGTTGGTCCCTGTGCTTAACTGCATGATCTATGACTAGTACAAGCATTGGACAGTAATGGGGGCAGCAGCTTGGTTCAGTGAACTAGTACAGCCCAGGTTCAAGCATAAAATATGACACTTGTGGTTGTTATTATCCCTTAGTTGGAACTTTTCATAAGCTTCATAGAAATGGGAAGACATGAACTACAATTTATCATGAGACATAGCCTGGAGGAACTGTGCATGAGTTAGCAGACAGAACCCACTAGGAAAACACTTTTCTTTCTTTTAAAAACAGAAAAAGAAGAAAAAAAACAATTACCAGAATTCTGACTTGTTTTCTGCCTTTTAAAGGTCAACATCTGGACCTAAAGGCTGTCTTCAGATTTGCAATATTAGGCTTTAGCACTGAAGTGAGAAAATCCACAGGAAGAAGCAAAAAGTCTTTAAGAAACCCAAGTATAAATGACTGGAGTCTTTCTGTAGTTACTATAATATTAGGCTAACATCATGGCAGGTGGTATTCATGTTAGTTTTCTGTTACTCTGTCCATTTCTGTGACAACCCAAGATAGACACCTTAGACAATATAGGAAATATTTGTCTTTGGCTCATGTTTTCAGCCCATGATACCAGGTCACATTGCTTTGGATCTGTCATAACACACTGAATCATGACAGGAACATATTGTAGAGGAGGCTTCTTACCTTACAATAGCCATGATGGAGGGAGGGAGAGAGAGAGAGAGAGAGAGAGAGAGAGAGAGAGAGAGAGAGAGAGAGAGAGAACTCAAGTCCTATCCCAATACAATCTTCAATGATACACCTCCCAAAATATTGGCATCTTTCGGGTAAGCCCTGCCTCAAAGGTTAAGCCATCTTCCAATAGCAGGAACCTCCAATACACAAGTCTTTGGGGGACATTTTATATTCAAGCTATAGCATGTAACAAAAAAAATCTGAACTTTAAAAAAGAAGATTTATTTTATCTCACAGTTTTGGAGGTTCAGTCTGTAAGCTACTGGCCAAATTGATATGAGGACAGTGGCAAAGAAAGTGCGCAGTAAGCTGGGAGATGTCTCATCCCTTAAAGGCCTAGGCCTCACTCAACTTCTAAAGTACATCAGAAAGTACATCGTGTGAGAGCAAACTGCTCACCTCATAACTATCAAGAAGTAAACAATAGTCTGCTATACATACAGATATATTCATAGCCTTATCCAATCATCATCAGAGAGGCTTTCTCGGCCACTAGATGGGAGCAAGTGCAGAGGACCACAGCCAGACATCATGCAGAGAGAAAGAATCTACATTGGGGGTCTCCATCCCCTCCCTTCAGAGCAAGGTCGGGGAGGATGGAGGAAGACATGGCCCACCAAATCACCTAAGCCGATCTCACACTCACACTGCTATGGGAAAGCGGTAGCCCCAGGGGTTGGAAATTAGGATAAAGACCACCAAAGGATGCATGGAACTCTCAGCCAAGGTATGGAAGAGAAAGGTGCTGAGTTGAGGTTCTTTGGATATAACTTCAGAGAAAAAGAGAATATATCTCGGAGACAGCTCTACTCAGCTTCAGGAAATAAACTGTGCTTTTGTTTGGTAGCACAGAACAATTAGGAGTGCAGACAGACAGATAACCATGGAGGCTTTGGAAGATGTCATTGGAAAGCGTGCAATGGTGGTCATTTTACATCTCTAAGGGAAACAATTAGGGAAAAATAAACAGGCTCTCAGAATCTAACTTCTTCATGGTTCAGAGATTAAACTTATAGAAAACACAAACTACAAAAGTAAGCCTGACTTTGGCTGAGAAGAAAAAGGTTTAAGACAGATAAAAGACTTTAGGTCAGCGTTCAGTGTAGGAATAGGGGCTTTATTACTGTTGTGAAGAAAATGTTAGGCTAAAAACACAGGCTAAACTCAGGCAAATAAGTTTTGCTTCTGACATCTTCTGAAATCTGTTTCTGTTTACAACAATATGAGTTTTTCTTTCCCCTGAAATTCTATTTACAATGAAGGAGGTCCTTATGATAAGCAAGCCCAGAGTCATCCATGCTATTACAGGCCTTCAATTTTCCAGCGTTTTCCCTGTAGAGACACTAATAACTCCCCGTGGGCTTCAGAATATCTTAAGTACTTTAGTCATACAGTTTTCCATTTGAACTGGTATCACTTGTAAGCTTTTATGATTCAAAAAACCATACGGTGTGACATTTCCAAACAGCCCCAAAGACTATCATAACATTTCTGCAATCATTTAACCCAATCATGTAATTCTAACACCCAAGAAAATGCACCTGATTTCAAAAGCCATGTTTCCCCTGGCAAAACACTTGTTTCAGGGAAAAGCGAAAGCATCTCTCGGGCAGGACACTGAAGGCACAGGGCACTGTTAGCGTGGCTAGCACTAAACCAACACCAGATTCCTGCACCGCCCCCCCACCCGCCATGCCACCTTGGCAAGTGAGACCCAGGCTATTATAACCAACTAACCCTTAAATTAGTGCCCCACACATGAACTGCACATTGTGGTGACTTCCTGCTGAAAGATAAGAGCCAGGGAGTCTCCTTCGCATTCACTCCATCCATACATAGCAGTTTGTTCAAAAGGGTTTCTTGGAGTACCTCTGAGTCATCTGTAGCAAGGTAATCTGGGGTGCTTACTCCAACAGGCATTTTTCTTCTAGCCTCTTATACTGCTTGGATAAAAATCTGTGATTTGCTTCTTATCCATATTAGAATCTACCAGCCATGATTGCTGAAAAATCGTTTTTTTTTTCCATTGAACTCATTTTGTATATAAAAATCATACAGAAATGGGAATTTTAATGACTTTAAAAGTAATGAACATCTCAAGCTATGCCTGTGTGATGTGGCAGTTTTTATGTGAAATGTTCCCCATGGCCTTGTATGTTTGGACATGTCATCACAAGTGGGTGCGCTCTTGGAAAGTGGTAGAACCTTCCTGAGGTGGCACCTCACTGGAGGAAGTGAGTCACTGGGGGCGGGCCTTGAGACCTGCTTCCTGTCTGTCCTCTGAGTAGAGCTTCCTCACCCTGATACCACTGCATCTTCTCCCAGGATGTGTTGTACCCTCCCAGACTGTAACCAGAATAAGTCCTTATTCCCTTAAGTTGCTCCCACTGGGTATTTTCCACAGCAGTGAGAAAATGAACTGTTTCAGAATATCGACATTTAGGGGAGGGGACCCACCCACTGCCTCCATGCTTAAGAACTAAACTATTTCATGACATTTGTTGAAGTCAGTGAACCATCAAACTAAACATTAATTTTCTCAGTCCTTATCGTAGAAGGTTTAATGTGTTGATTCTCCAGGAGGAGTCTATTATTGATAAAAAAAAACTTCTGTTTAAGAGTTTCTTTTTAAATATTAAAGTTAGGATGTAATGTAGCTCAGGAAGGAAAGTTGACATAAAGCCAAAATAAGCCTAGGTAACAAATACCTTAAAAAGAATAAAGGATGCTTCACTGACAAGATATTTTTTCCAATCATATTACGTATTATATAAAATACGAGCTTTTACGTTCCATGCACTGTTAGGTCATTAGTAGACCCCAGAGTCCTCCAGTGTGTTACTGTACACTGGAAAGAAAGATGAGTAGGGAAAGGGACTGACATAGTCATGATGGAAGGCGTGATGGTGACCTCCCCTGCATCCTCTGTTCCCAGGTGGCCGTGGCTCACTGTTTTTGATGTAGATTCCCAGAAGGGCCGTTTATTGAATAGGCAGAGACCTCTGACTTCATGGAAATGTATTAAGCTACATTCTATTCCTCTGCCTGCTATTCTGTAGTCAAGATAATTGAGTGGGACATTATGACGAGCTACAGGGGAGCCAAACAAGCCTGCAACAGAGGAGCCATCACAAAGCCTCTGAAAGAGAGAGTTGGGCTTTCTCAAACTCCACTGGGTGTCCTACAGTCCCCGCGGTCTATAAATACCTACAAAAGTTCTCCCCTTTGCTTTGAGCTGAATTTAGTGGGCCTCTGTTCCCGCAGCCCCAAGGAACACCATGTTCTTCAGAGAATGCGATGTGAACATCTGTGAAAAACACTCGCAGTGGGGCTTTGCGCTTTCATTTGGCTTCAACCAAATTCCGGGTACCCCGAAACCACTTCTGTGTCTTAGAGCAGCATTTTTATGCGTATAGTGTGGGTAAGTCTTACAGATAGAAGTTGGTGCTTTGACCCAGTTCACACCATCATGGCTTTAATCAGCTGAAGTCCCTCCACGGAGTTAAAAACATTACTGAATGTGTTGTACTCAGGAATAGTCTCTATGGTGATTAACTTTTCACTTCCCAGCAATACGAAACTTAGGCTCAGATTTGCAAATAATCAAAATTATAGAGTTATGTAAGTTCACAAAGTGAAGCCGTTATACGGGATACTTCTTCACTGCAGTGTCAAGATGCCCGACACCAGGAAACCAAGGACAGAAAGAAGAGTTTGTGTTTGTACTGCAGTCTGAATGCAGGGAGGGCATGGTAGTGACATGCCAGGCAGCTGGTCACAGTGTTTCCACACTCAAGAGAGAGGAGGGAGGGCAGAAGAGGTTTGGGGATGGATGCTGGTACCCGGCTCGCTTTATCATTTTCACCCGGGACACACCCCGTATTTAGAATGGGTTGTCCTACCTCAGTCACCCTAGTTAGGAAAATCCTCACAGATGTGCAAGAGCTTTGTTTCCAGGATGGTTTTGTTTTTTTTTTAAATCCTGTGGAGTAAGCTATATCAACCATCATCCTTCCTGGTTTGGAACTGTCTCTACTTAGTGTCTCAAGATGGAATACTAATTGTGGTAGCTAAGACAGTCACAAATGGAGTACATTTTTTTTTAATTAATCATTTAAAATTAAACACTTAAATATATTTGTGAAAATAATTTGAATCCAGTTTGATTTTGTAAACATAGGAATATGATAGCGATGGCATATAGATATATAAAAAATGCTTGAATAAAAATTACTGAATTCTGGGAAAACTTCACTGTACCATTCAAATGAAATGACCAATAATACCATGAAAAAGTGCTCAGAAGTAATCCAGTGATCCTATTAAATTCAGAGTTTGTGTGTAAATGAGGGAGTTTTAGAAAGGGCTCATCAACCACAGCTTTCTATATCCATGTGATGCCAAAAATATCCACGTATAGAAGACATTATCCCATTGTCACATAATCTCCTTCTTGCTGATATTTAAAACATTAAAATATAAACTGTCCTCCCAAAGGCGCTTGTTGAAGGCTGGGTCCCCAATGCAGTGAAATTCAGAGGTGATGTATCAGGGATGCAAGTGGATAGTGAAGATCTAGAGTCGCCCGTAGCTCGACCCACTGTGGATTAATACATAGTTAAGAACTGAAAGGCAACGGGCACCTTAGGAGTTGATGCCCAGCTTAAGGAAAGGTGTATTGGGAGCACACATTTAAAGAATATGTTTTCTTCCTGATCCCTCCTTCTCTTCTTCTTTTATGCCTTTCCTCTATCCTTTCCCCTCTCTCTTCACTTTCCGACCATAGTGAAGTAGACATCTTTGTTCTGTCATGCTTGGCCTATCCTGATATTCTGTCTTGCTGGGAGCCCAAGGCAATGGAGCAAACACAGCCTTGAACTTCTGAAACCATGGACCAAGACAAACCTTTCTTCCCTTTGAGGTGATACCACTCAAATATTTTGTCCCAGTGACAGAAAGCTGATGATCACAATGCTAGCACATGCAGATTATCCTCGCTGAGTAACAACATAGATAAACAGTGTAAACTATCCAAATGCTTTTATCAAAAGCTGGAAGGATTTAAGCACACCCCCAGCATCTCTGTGGGTTTTGAGGAGGCTTTCTACATAATTGATTAATCAAGGCAGGATGATGATACAGTGAAAACCAGGGGCGTGCAGCCACTGAAGAAACAGAACAGTCCCTTTGTAAGGTACTATCTGGGTGTCATTTCTACAAGATAAACTGGCCATGGGAAAATAATTGAGAAGCCAAAACAACACACGACTCCATACAGGAACACTTGCAGCCAAGCTGGAACACCCTCTTCATGTTAAACCTGAAAATCTTCCAGACAGACATGCCCTTAGGAGGATTCTGACACTGTCTCGTCTCAGTTGCCTATGACCCACAAAAGGGGATGCGTCCACAGGTCTGGGTGATGAAGGCTCCCTAGCTCCAGTCTCCCAGCCCTTCCCTTTACCAACCAGGGTGATTTCCATGAGGCCTTGCACTGTTCTGAGTTTCTACTTCCTCTTTCAGATCCAATGGCCTAGCTGAGCAGATGGGAAGATAATCAGTTGTAAAGTGTTGCTCAGAGTCAGGCAGCGCTGTATCTTAACGTGTCCTCTTACAATGGTATAAGCTTGTCTTATTTCCTTCTGCATTTGAGATTGCCTATATTTCAGTTTCTTTGGTGTGTTTCCCTTTTTAACAGCATGGTGATTCTGGAACGCAGAATGATAACTAAGATGCAAAGGATGGAAGTGTATTTATAATGGGTAATAGGTGAGATCTGGCATAAAAGATAAATTTGCCTCAGTAGATTAGGTGGGCCATTGGATGGCTCAACCTAAGAAGAGGCACACACAAAACCTGCTCTTCTTAGATACTCATGAGGACGGTGCTTATTGTCATGTGCACTGAGCTACTGTAGTGAAACCTCAGCAGTGAGGAAGGCAGGAGGACAGGAGGACAGGAGGGCAGGAGGGCAGGAGGACAGGAGGACAGGAGGGCAGGAGGGCAAGAGGGCAGGAGGGCAGCAGGGCAAGAGGGCAGGAGGACAGGAGGACAGGAGGGCAGGAGGACAGGAGGACAGGAGGACAGGAGGACAGGAGGACAGGAGGGCAGGAGGGCAGGAGGGCAGGAGGACAGGAGGACAGGAGGGCAGGCCCCCCCCCCCCCCGCATCTGCTCACCTGGGAAGCACCACTGGTTCCAGAAGATTGATTTCTTTCTTTCACTGCCAACTTGCATCTTCCTGAGGTTGTAAAAAGCCCGTGTCTTCATTTTGTTTTCTAAAACCCAGGAAGTTTATCTTTGGGAAGTCACTTTAGGAGGGGTTTTAACCAACAGGCTTAATGAATGAGCCGGTGGCGCACTTCTGCCTGTGAAGGCAGGCTTATTTTCCCTGACGAAGTCCTTAGGAATACTTCTGCCTTCACTGGCAGATTCACTCCACTTCCGCCAAGGCACACGTTCTCCTGCAAAGGCACTCGATGCTCTGCTGGGGTTAGATGTCAAATACGACGATGACCGTTCCTGAACGCCATCGCTGTCCCAGGTAAGTTGTTGAGTTGCTTCAAGTGCTGTTACTCCAATTGCCTCTTCTTTCTCTGTAATATTCTTCTGTTCAAATATCTGGAAGAAAGGCTGCTTCTTGTTCCCTCTAGTGGCGACTGGGACGTTCTTCCTAAAACATACTTATTTCAGTCTTTGGCCTTTTATTGTCAATTTAATGCAATTTAAAAGCAGTTTATCCATCTTGCAGGAGATACAAAAGACAGCAGCATCGCCATGGTGTTGATAACTAGTTAAAATAGGGTCATAAGTGATCTCCTGTTTCCTTTGTGCTTTATTCACCCAAAGCTTATTGACTGTTAAAATTTTTAAATGTGATTTTCCCTTCTGATTTGAAATATTATCAGTAACTCTACGATTTCAAAAATATCATTTATATTTGAGTTCAGGGGTCTCTTTGCTCATGCTTAGTCATTGATGGCTGCCTCTCACTTTCTAGGAATTAACATTTCAAATGAAATAACTCACTCATGGGATTTCTGATTCTATAAGAACCAGAGTCTGGTGCAGTTGATTCTTTATGACGCAGCTATCTCTCCCTTTCTCCCTCCTTTCTCACTCTCCATCCCAAATGGGCATGGCTGATGATGGGGCTCTCATCCTGTCTCCTTTCTTCCCAGGTATAGAAGTTTAATGAAATATTTTTCTTCTAACGTGTTTGCTTCCAAATGCTAATGAGCTATATAGCTTGTGGCAGAGGGTGAGGAAAAACAGTTGAGAAAAACAAAGGAGATAATTAAGCAGAACAGGTGGCTCTCTACAAAAACTTGAAATTGGACTTTTCTTCACCTGAGAGCAATCAAGAGATAACTGTTAATTAAAATGGCTTTGATAAATAGATATGTAAAATGTCTTGTTCCTAGATGAAAAGACTCAGTATTTTAAGAAGTCAATTTCTCCAAATTAATCTAAATCCAATAACATCCCAATAGAATTGAATAAACTTTAGCAATTGTTCTTGAACTTAGTCTGAAAGAATATGCATGGAAAAACAGCTGAAAACAACAAAAAAAATTGATAAAGGTACTGGAGGGAAAGGCTATGGTTAATATGTTTTTAATGGGGTTATGAAGCCACAATAAAATACTGTATTATGAGATCAACAAAAGAGAGGTGTCCCAATAAAGCAGGGGGAAAAACAAGTAAAGAGGAGTGTGGTAGTTTAGTAAGGCTGATATTTGCAATTTAAATTAGTGAGGGAAAAGGGAGTAGACCAACCAATTAGCTGTTGGAAGAAAAGACCCTGCATCCAACTACTGTCCTCATACATGGAATCCCAGTAAGTCTGTGGATTATAATTTAAAACACTGACGACAAATAAGAATGAGGATGTTAATAAATGCCAAAATGAAGGGAGTGTTTATGAGTGTCATATAAAGCCCAGGTAAGCATCTATTAAAATACATACAGATTTGACCTTTGAAGTTTTTTTTTTTTAAAGTCACAATTATGGTCAGAAGACACAATTTTTAAAAACGAAAGAAAGGGAAAAAATGCCAAAGTATTTGTAAAGACAAAAATGATGATTTTGTGATTTGCACAAACCAAGTCATTAAGAAAAAAGACATCGCAGTGGGGAGGTGACAAAGGACACAAACAGCAAAGCCACAGGAGAACAATTACAAACAGCTACAAATGATAAAAGGCTCTCAGCCTCACTAATGGTGGAACCTAAACCAATCTGCAAAACCCAGAAATTCATCAAGCAGAATTTGTCAGCACGTGTTGAAGCAAGGACTTTCAGAACTATAAGAAGGAATGTGAATTAATATACTCTCATTTGAGGTAAATTTGGTAATATACATCAAATGTTTTTGATTGGGAAATTCCACTTCTAAGCTTTTGAAATTTTGTCCTACGGAAACAACTTACAAATGTGTGTGTGTGTGTGTGTGTGTGTGTGTGTCTACCAAAATACCACTATATAGCAATTCCTAAAAGTTACTACATAGAATTATAATATGATCCAGTAATCTAATGAGCTCATATCTCTAAAAACTGAAAGCAGAACTTGTAGTTTGCTTGTAAAATGTCCCCCATAGGCTCATGCGTTTGTTGTTCTCCCTCCCCCCCCACCCGCTTTCTCTCTCTCTCTCTCTCTCTCTCTCTCTCTCTCTCTCTCTCTCTCTCTCTCTCTCTCTCCCTGTCTCTCTGTCTCTCTCTCTCTGTCTCTCTGTCTGTCTCTCTGTCTCTGTCTCTCTGTCTGTCTCTCTGTCTCTATCTGTCTGTCTCTCTCTCTCTGTCTCTCTGTCTGTCTGTCTCTCTCTCTCTCTCTCTCTCTCTCTCTCTCTCTCTCTCTCTCTCTCTCCTTTATGCCACCTGGAACAATAATCCAAAATAAACCTTTCCCCCTCACAGTTGCTTTGTGTCAGGACATTCTATCATAACAACACACAAATGACTAACACGGGGCTCAAAAGGACACTGTGCCTCCATGTTCATGGCAGCACAGCATACGATAACCATCACCACTGTCTACGTTCAGAAAGTTTTCATCTTCTTCAGCTGAACTTCTGGACTCATTAAATGCTAGCTCAGCTCTCCTCCTGCACCCATCACTTGGAACCTATAGCTCTACCTTCCGGTGCTGTGACTTTGACTACTCCAGGAACCTCATATCAACAAATTCATTCAATACTCTTGTGAGTGGCTCCTGTTACGTAGCACATGATATCTGGAAGGTTGTCTGTCAATGTTGTTACTTGTATATTTCCTTCCTTTTAAGGCCAAGTAACAGTGTGGTTTTGTGTGGGCTACATTTTTTAAATTATGTATCTGTCAATAGATACATGGATTACTCACCTCCGTCTAGTTCAACAAATCCTCATTTTAAGTCCCAAGACAAGTATTGTATGACAACAGATGACCTCTGTCCCTTTACATTTTTACCTTTTAATTCAATCATGTATTAAGTTATTTTTCTGAGCTACTAAAAGTTAAGGCAACATCCTAGTAGCCTTCATCCATTATGGGCTTTCAGGTCAACAGTTAAGATGACAAAAGTATTCCCAACCTTTCATGTGACATAGATGATAGAAAAAGATATTCCCAATAGGGTAGGAGGTGACCCACTGCCAAAAAGTGTCTCTAAAGGAGTTATCCACGGCTTCCCTCCATTTTCTCCACTTTGTATGCTCAGTGGTTTTTGCATTTTTGCAAACAGAGTTTTATTGCTTTCCACAGGGACGTCAAAGATGAGGCAGACATGGTCTCTGCCTTTTGTGCACACATCATTCAGGGCTTATAGTCTAGCAGCCCAGCCAGCCATGGCTGGACAGTGGCTTACCCATGGGCACTGCAGACTTGAGATACCTCGCTGTATTGTCGAACCCTGCCTCTGAGCATAAAGGCCGGTACCATCTTAACCAGAGAAGCTATGACTGCCTGAAAGAAACTGTAATATCCCCTCATCGAAGGGAGGCATGTGGGGGAGGGGTGTCATCTTATCTCAGACACTCTCCAGTACTTCCCTTCTAACTGTTTGTATTTCTGTCCCAACCAAATGTGGTTTCCCAAAATTATTGTGGTGGGGGCCCTTTGGCCGAATCTGTCAGCCCTCTGAGACCTTGAAGACAAGACCAAGCCTGGCTCGAGTTTCAGCAACAGCCTCTGGTAAATACTTCCGCACAGGAATGACTCAGCATGGTCCAAGCCCTGCCTCCCAACAGCTACATAACACAAACCAATTGGTCCCACAATATCAGGCCACTTTATGCCCTGAGTGTAATAAACATGTCAGGGCTTGTTTCAAAGCCCAGTGTAGGACATGTCAGGGCTTGTTTCAAAGCCCAGCGTAGAAAATAGCTGACAGTCCAAGAAGCTGACGTGTGACCAGATGTGTGAGTGATAGATAAAACCTTAGTAGTAAGTTCTGACCTAGGAGCAGCCACGACTGCAAGTTGGTGATAAGAGTGCCGCAGAAAGCTAGATGTGTGAATTAGAGAGGGTAAGGCTAAAGTAAGTATAAAAACCCTGAGAAGAAGCAGCCAGCTCTCTTCGATCTCCTCTTCGCTCTCGTTCTCTCTCTCGCTGTCACCATGATTACCTAAAATGCTACCAGCCGACGGGCGCTCTCCCAGGACAGAGCAGACAGACATGCTGTCAGAAAACAACCCGAGAACTGGATCAAGTCGCAGCAGCGAACCTGTTCGACAGATCTTCGCGATATCAGGTCGTATACTCTAATGGCATAAGTTCCCAGAACATTGATATTATAAGATGCTAAATGCTACTCCTATTAGAATTAAGATAGTCTTAAGAGTGTAATGAAATGGTATTGGTGGCTTGGCCTTGGAGCCTTAGCCGCTGCCCTTTGCTGTAGTTGCCTTTGTATTGCTAATAAACCTCTCTTGCTAAATCGTACCACTTGCTCTTGGCCTGACTCTTTTGTTCCGGATTCTGAGTGTAAACTCTCTGCTCGCGACACTGAGAAACGTCATATCTCCTGACACCTTATGCCCTATACTCTATATAAGAGAAACCCGCCACAATAAAGTTGTGTAGGTGATCATAGGAGGAGGCTCACCATCCTGCTCAGCCTCCAGGGAGAGGAAACGGCAGGTCCGAATCCTCTTCCCTTCCAGCCCTACCTGCTGGATAAGAGGATCACCCATGCTCCAAAAGCAAGCCCAATAAACCCTGTGCTTCTCCAAGGTGGCCTCAGGAAGGACTGTAACTCTGGCCTGTCGTTGGTGCTGTATCTAAGCGGAGGGATACACTTGTGTTTGCATCTCCCCAAGAAAACTCCCCGCAGCTGCCTGCAATGTCTGTTCTGGTGGAACCGGTTTTCTGTATCTGTGACACGTTTTCTCTGTCGCAGCAGACCCATTTTATACCTCCCACAACCACACGGGTCGCCATCAGTTCATCATTTTGCTCTGTCTCCGTGAGTTCTGCATGACAAAAATCATCATTTGATTTTCCCCTTGCCGTTCACACTATAATCGGTCCTTTGTGAGGCTTTAATTGCAGCATCCGAACACTTCCTCTGGAGCTATGGCATCAAAGAGCCGGATACATACGGTGTCCGACATATTTCTTCCTTGCTCTGATAAGAACACCAGGGAGTTCTAATTCTACCAGGTTCCCCCACCCTAGATTTGGAGTTTAAATTTAGATCATTTAATTGTATTTATGAAATGAGATGAGTCGGTAGCAAGAGCAGTTCTCTGTGGCTAGCAGGCCACCTTTTATCTCTTGGTTAAAAAGTAGGGCAGTTCCCTTTAATAATATTAGCAGGTGCTATTTATAGCAGGATATACATTCCCAAGGAGAGACAGCCTAATTTTGACTTCTAAGCAAGAGGCAATAGTTAACTCATTCTTATTCTTAAATACATTGAGAATGCAACAGGCCAAATCAGAAAGAGAAACTGCGTTCTAACCACCTTTAGAAAAAGCAAAATGGAATTAAACTAAGTTGCCATGATGCTTTGAATCATGCTCCGGCTAGATTTATCACAGATTTATATTTTAGCCAAATATCACAGGTCTATGTGAAGGAGAGAGAAATATAAGCTTGACAGTAAAATATTTATGTTCTTGAGTTATTCATGCCGCCTTTATTTCTAGACCCTTCTTCATATATTTCCGCTACAAGTGGAAAACTAAAACTCTGGCAGATCTCTCTACACCTGACTCTTCTGGTGAGATTTAAATTGCCCAAGCACTAAGTTGAAGGCTTCTAAGAGAAATCACAGGGCATTTATAAATCTCATCATTTCAAAGGCAAGAGAATGATGTTTGTGCTCCTGGCTTGTTACTAACCGGAGGAGACCGTCGCCCTGGAGGCAACAAGATTGCCTAACAGCCTCCGGGTTTGCATGTATCAGAATAAACAACAATTTGGACATTAAATACGAAAGCAGATAGTTCACAGCAAGAGCTTCTTATTTTCTGCTGACCAAGTCCATCTGTCTCTGGGTGAAAACTATTTAGGAAAGCTCCTTCCTGCCATGCTCCTAAATGATTCTGAAGTGTTACAACATCATCCTCTGATGCTTAGGTAGAAGGAAAACATATTCCAATCAGAAAAGATGGGAAATAGTAGAACTCCTCAAACTAGACATTTCCGCATCTGACAACACACCAGAAACCAGTAGAAGCACGAAACACTCAGGAATTATATAAATGTTACATTCATAGTGTTTTGGCTGTTTGTATTTGGCAACCTTGTAGAAAATATCTTTCCTATCTTGGTGAGTCTAAAATTCTGGATGTAAATCAATATCTATCATATCTCATCTCTATCAACTTAAAACATCTATCTAGACCTAAAAACATCTTAACCCTTAAGATTGTTTTTTGGTTCTTCTTGCTGTATGTAGTGTATTTTATATATGTTTAATAATATAAATGTATGTGTAAAACAATAAAAATATTTACAATAAATTTTAAAAATACAGAGGAACCAGTCGACCAGTGTGCTCACAGCTTCCTCTTCCTAATGAAAGCTCTTCATTCTTCACTCTGCTTCCACAGAGGTGCTCCTTGCTGACCTTCTGACCTACCCTGAGGTAAACAGTCTCTTTAAGGGTGGTCAGAAATCTAGTGTGCAGGAGGTGCTTTCAGATGTATGTGTTTCCAAAACTCCACAGGTTTTTGAGCTTTTAAAAGTGTGGTGGTATTGTTGTTGCTGAATTATATGCATGTATATTGGTGACAATGTGCATGTAAGTGTGGTTTCCCAGGAGGCCAGAGACCTCAGATGGATGCCCTGTATCAGCAGTTACGGGTGGCGGTGAGTCATGTGATCTGGGAGCTAGGAACTTAATTCAGGTCCTCTGAGGAAACAGGAAACACTTCTAGCCGTTGAGCCATCTCTCCGTCCAGTTTGAGCTTTTTAGACTGGGGGTTTAATCAAGAAGGTTAGAGCTCAGCCAACTTTCAGACAATCTTCACAGACACCAAGAATTCAGCGCTGAATTACAATGTCGTTAGTTTGTTGCTTGCCAGTTCCTCCTGCAATGTCCCGTGCATGGAGACAGCCCATTCTTTTCCCAGGGACTCTCCTCAGTGTTTGCCTGTCAGTTTGGCTCCCAGTGTTTCTGGCCCCGCCCTACCTATTCTGGAGCTATGTCAGTCCTCTAGGTGAGCTCTTACTAGAATGTGCATTCCTTTCAGCCAATGAAATCTACAGCTGTACATTAGCTTATGTTGCATAATGTCCCTGGGGCGTACAGATAGAGCAATAACAGGCCAGTGAAAAGACTCTACCCAATCCAGCTTGGGGAACCAATGAGTTCATTGAGAGGATGTTTAAAACAAGCACCGTCCCCTCAGCTCTAGCAGAAAATAAGAAGGGTTTGGTTTGCCCCTTCCTGTGACAGTCATGTCCACCTCTTTCCAGAAAGGGAGCAGGCTCCGTCCTGGCCTTTTTCAGCACTAGAGTTGTTGATTTTCACAAGAAAATGTCAGTCTCGTCCCTGGCTCCACTGGTTGATGGATGTGTCCTTCGTCAGCATCAATGCTGATCTATTTCTGAGTTAGCCTCTGGGAACACAACCTTGAACTCTGCTCAAAGCAAATAAAAAGCCAATGGGTTGAGGAGGGCCCTGGTAAAACTCCAAGACGGCCCTATAGTCTAGTTCTTCCGTTGACTTGACATTACATTCCCAAATCATTTTTCTTCTATTAGCTTGTGGTGATGTGTCAAATAATGGGGTTTGTTGTGACATTTTCATACGTGTATATACTTTGATCATATTCCCCTCCATTCCCCTCACTGCCCCCCTCTGTCCCCGACTCCCCATCATTGTCCCTGACAGTCTTTCCTGCTCTTCCTCTCACTTCCATATTATCCCTTGCACCCCCAGATCTCAGATGTGAGAGAAAACGTATAAGACTTGACTTTCCATATCCACCTGCCCTACTTGAGATGGCTACATCCAGTGTCACCCATTTTCTTGAAAACAGCATGGCTTTGTGCAACTTCATGATTGTACACTCCTCCTGTGGGTGTGTGCACCATGCCTTTTTCCACCCATCCATTTTCCCCTTGGTGATTACTGACTCCACGAGATGGATGCTGTGAATAGTGCTGTCGCGAGCACAGGTGTGCCAATATCCGTTGTATACTGACTTTGATTCCTCCATGGTGTATCTGGGTAGCACAAGTTAAGATTTTAGCCTTTTGAGGACCTTTCATACTGATTGTCATAGTATCTGACCCGTTTGTATTCCCACCAGCAGCCAATCAGGGCTCATCTTTCTGCACATCCTTGCCCGCACTTGTCACGTGTTCTCTTGGGGAAAGGCATCTGACTGCTGGGAGCTGGAATGCCAAATGGAGTTTGGTTCACACTGCCTAGGTGGCTAAAGGAAAAATTTAAGATAGGTTTAGTTGTTATTTGTGTTTCTTCATTTGAAAAGGGTCTGTTCTGTTCCTTTGTCTGCTTGTTGATGACTGTCCTTGCAGTGTTTAGCTTTTTTGAGTTCTTGGTACATTCTGTTTAATAATCCCTTGTTGGGTGAACAGCTTGGGAGTCTTCTACAATTCTGAGGGCTTTGTCTGTAACTCCAGCATTTTTACCTTTTTCTGTATAGAAATTTTTAATTCCATAAAGCCCACTCATTATTATGGCTAGTGTGTCCAGAGCTATAAGGATGCTGTCTGGAAAGACACTGTCTATGCCTACACCGTCAAGACTTTCCCCCTTTTCTCCTAATACCTTTAGTTGCCCTGATCCAGTTACAGTTGATTGGTTGTTATTTTGGCGTTTAATTTTTTATACCCAGATATTAAGCTCTGTCCCACAACTGCATCACTGAGCTCCTTATAGAATTACTTTTAATGGGATGTATTTGAACATGTAACCACCAGTGAGCACTGAGAAGCCGAGTGTAGCACCCTGTGGTACCCACTGATGTACTGAGTGTTTAGATGCTGTAGCACCCTGTGGAACCCACTGATGTGCTGTATGTTTAGGTGTTGTAACACCCTGTGGTACCCACTGATGTGCTGTTGGTTTAGATGCTATAACATCCTGTGGAACCACTGATGTGCTGTGTGTTTAGCTGCTGTAACACCCTGTGGAACCCACTGATGTGCTGTACGTTTAGATGCTGTAACACCCTGTGGAACCCACTGATGTGCTGTACGTTTAGATGCTGTAACACCCTGTGGTACCCACTGATGTGCTGTGTGTTTAGCTGTTGTAACACCCTGTGGTACCCACTGATGTGCTGTGTGTTTAGCTGCTGTACACCCTGTGGTACCCACTGATGTGCTATGTTTAGATGCTGTAACACCCTGTGGAACCACTGATGTGCTGTATGTTTAGCTGCTGTAATACCCTGTGGAACCACTGATGTGCTGTGTGTTTAGCTGCTGTAACACCCTGTGGAACCACTGATGTGCTGTATGTTTAGATGCTGTAACACCCTGTGGAACCACTGATGTGCTGTGTGTTTAGCTGCTGTAACACCCTGTGGAATCACTGATGTGCTGTGTGTTTAGATGCTGTAACAGCCTGTGGAACCCACTGATGTGCTGTACGTTTAGATGCTGTGGGGAGTATTTTTACCCTCTTAGGAGGAAATCCCTCCCTGTCAACACCCAGCATTATTCTTCTAAACAATAAGCCCTCCCCCACAAAAAAAAAAACAAAAAACAAAAAACAAAAAAACAAAACCACCTCTATCTACACTGTATTTTACACTACTGACTCACAAACTATGTAGCAAATACAACCCCTTCTCTTAGCATCTGTGAGACTATAGGCAAGAATATGGCATCTCTCTCACAAGGGTCCAGGTGTGCGTGTGATGTGTTGGGCCCTGGGTCTCCCCTGAGACTATCCCTTGCAATATTTCTTTTCAATTTTATATGCTCCTGCAAAGTAGTCTAGAACAACTACAAAAAAAAAAAAAGAAAAGAAAGAAAGAAAGATGGGGAATTTTTAAAAACTAATTAGGAACAAAAGAAAGAAAGCAAGCAAGAAGGAAGAAAATAACACATGCAGGCAAGAAGGAAGGAAGAGAAGGAGGAATGAATTGGTAGAAACTCAAGGCTATGATTTCCTAGCAGTACAATATGGAAGTCGGTTTACTTCTCTATCTGTTTTTCTAGAACAATCCACCCTAATTTAAAGAAAGCTGGTGTGATGAAAACACACAACAAATAAAAGACAAATGAGAAAGCAAATATCTTCTCAGTGCTTGGTTTTGAGAAGTACTGTCAGAGTCCAGTTTTGAGATGACTTAGTGTGGGAGACTTATAGAACAAAACAACAGGGCTGATAGGCCATTAGACGTGTAGGGACAATGATGGCTTAGTAATGTTCTGTTGCCGTGAAGAGACACCATGACCAAGACAACTGGGGTCTGGCTTACAGTTTCAGAGGCTTAGCCCATTATCGTCATGGCAGAGAGCATGGCACCATGTGTTGCTGCCCCTGTCTACAAGCAGAGAGGGAGGAGACTCTGGGCCTTTTGAAACCTCAAAGCCTGCCTCTCGGTGACTCATTTCCTCCAACAAATCCATCCATGCTCCAACAAGGCCACACCTCCTAATCCTTCTCAAATAGCGCCACTCCCTGGTGACTAAGCATTCAAATATATGAGCCTGTGGGGACCATTCTTATCCGAACCACAAAAAGTGGGTTTGTTCTGTCTCTTTACCACTTTCAAGTTTATGTTCTATGCTATTTCTTTATACATACTTTATTTATAGACTCCCAAATGGGGAAAAGCAAAGATAGGCTACATATCAGAGCAACGGAGTGAGGGCTCTGCCAACCACCAACAGGTGACCGTGGGATTGAGACTACTTTGTTCATGGAATTTGTACATGGACTCTCAGAACCTGCCATGTGTTTACCTCAGGAGATCTCTGTTGTTTCCTCTACGTCTTCTCATCCTCCTGGATCCCCATCATCTGCTGTTTTCATTCAGTATTATGGTGTAGTGTCCATCATCTGCTGCCTTTTTTTTATTTTTATGGAGTGTTATGCTGTGGTGTCTTGACCTTCCCTGCAGGCAGGAGTTTGATCTCTTCCTTGCTTGTAAACAGCCTTGGGCTCTGTGCTAACTTTCCCTACAGAACAGTTTACATCTAAGCAGCTGACTCACCGAAGGGAGCAGAAGTTTGGGGCGCCATTGCACCAGCCAGGTGGGGAAACAGACTCATTAACTTAGGATTCATGGAAGGCTTCTTGCAAAAAGGGAGCAAATTCAGAAGGGTCAGGAAAGCAAGCAAGAAATCTGCACAGGGTGAAAGGCACAGAGTCCACTGACAGAGTTTGGGGAGGACCCGGTTTTCTGTTTGAGAGAGGAAGGCATTAAAAAAAAAAAAAGCCCTCAGTTAGCAGCAGGAAGATGGTTCCGATGCCTTAGTACAAAAGAACAGAGACAAAAGAAGGGAAGTTCTGAGCTTCTGGAAGCTTTTCTCTAGCTATTGATCTTTAAATATTTGCTGCTCAAACCAAAGTCTGGATGGATTTGAACTTTACATTTTATGTTTCTCAAAGGTCATTGAATTAAAAGTCAACTTTTTAAAGTAAAAGAATGAAGCATAACCGTATGTGCTGAAGAAAACCTGATCATTCAAACACTTTAAATTGTATGCCACCAGAGGTGGCAGCCTCTGGTGAATCAACAAGAATTTAAGTATAAAAATGGTTGGGAAACACGGTATTGATCATACCTAAACACAAGGAGGCGTCCTATGAAATAAGGCATGAGTATTGCATTACAAAAGCCTCCTCAAACTCAGCTTGAACTGCCAATCATCATGCTAGCTGCAATTCAAATAATACTGTCTGATTATAAATGCATTTTCTTACATACTCTGGTGAGAATCATGAGGGGGAAAAGATGTAATTGTCTCATATTTCAAATAGAAAAAGCGAGTGCCAGGGATGATAATTTCTCTAAGAATATACCACCGTAGTGAGAACAGCGGCCTAGTCTATTAGGATGCAAAGCCATTCCTAATGCTTTCCACAGCCTGACACAGTAGCAAATGCCTATAATCCAGGATATCACTTGGTAAATGATACAGGGTCCATAGCAAAAAACTGTACATCCGTTTCTCAAAACCACTTTCTGGGTGTTGGAGAAAGAGAATGCAAGAAGCCTTCCATGAACCCTAAGTTAATGAGTCTGTTTCCCCACCTGGCTGGTGCAACGACCCCCAGACTTCTGCTCCCTTCGGTGAGTCAGCTGCTTAGATGTAAACTGTTCTGTAGGGAAAGTTAGCACAGAGCCCAAGGCTGTTTACAAGCAAGGAAGAGAATAAGACGGAGGATGTGAGGAGGATGAGAGGGAGAAGGAAGTATGGGAGGAAGGGACACAAGGTTCAGATGAGTCTCTACAGTGATCGTCTTGTTCTCGGCTTCGGTGAAAGACTCGGGTATCTGATCTAGAGTCATAATCTCCACCACTCACTCGTTGCAGGCACAAAGATACCCTGAGCCTTAACTTTCCTTAGCTCTGGGGCTGGAGAGATGGCTCAGCAGTCTAGAGCACTGGTTGCTCCTCCAGAGGATCCGGGTTCAATTCCCAGCACTCACACGGCAGCTCCCAACCACCTGTAATTTCAATTCTGAGGGTGTCTGACTCCCTCTTCCGTCTTCTGTGGGCACGGCATACACAGAGTGCACAGACATGCAGACAAAGCACCCACATATATAAAATAAAAGTAAAAGGTAAAAAGGTACCTTAGATAACAACACCTATTTGCTCTGTTAGAACATTCATGAGTAATGTACATTAAAAAAAATGAGGATGATGCCTGGCCCATACTAGGCTGTTACTGAATATCAAAACATGGCTTTGCTGTTCCTTACATGTACTGACTTGCACTAATTCTTAGCTATTTGTTCATAAGTTCACTTATAGACAGGTTTCACCATGCAGTCGAGGCTGACCTGAGTCAGTCGCTGGAAGCTGGAATTTCAGAATTGACTGTATTCATCATTTAAAGGGAAGCAGAACCTCCATCTACTTCCATTTCAAACCTCTGTGCCTTCAGGCTCAGTTACTATGCCTGACTGTGTGGGTAAGGTTAAGCTTACCAGACGTGGGCATCCTGGATGCATCTGCAACATCTGGGCAATGAACCTGCCCAGAAACAAACCAGGGCTGCCTGATTTCAGAACTCACAACTCTGCACGTTCCCTGGCCCACCTTGGACCATCCTATTTTGGCACTAATTGCCTTAGATCCCTAAAAATCACTTCTCAAGTACAGATGGCACAGGCAGAGGAAAAAATCAAAGCGCTTAATGTTATCACCTGCGGCAGGTCCCTCAATAGATTGCTTAAGCCCTGCATACCCGCTGCATTAAGTAACAGTGAAAGCACTCTCCAATCCTCCTGATACCCGTCCAGGCAAAAGCCAGTTTACTGCCGAGTCTTTAGCACTCTAACACCAGCTAATCTCCCCGTAACAATTACAGAGTGAGTCTGAGGTTTTAGAGCTCTGAAGGGCAGCTGTCTGAACTTTCGCACACTGGTGTGTCTTCTTTTCATTTAAGTTTACATTTGCCTTGCATCTTTGATAAGCAGTGTTGGTCTTCCCATTTGAATTCCCTTTAAAAAACAAGTCTAGTTAAGGGAAAGAGAGATGGTTAAGTTGGAGAAGAGAGTGTGCCTGGATATACTGAGAATTATGACAGTAATATAGATCACTACGTGCATACAGTGAGAATGTGAGAGTGTGATGAGGACACTAGCTTTAAAAAGTACTTATCTGGGATAATCAGAGAGCAGTTTTTAGTTGAGAATCCCGAAGCTAGTACAGAGGGCAATTATTCTAGGAGCCACCAGAGGGCAGTGTGTCAGCAACTATAAAACTGAAGCAGAGTCCGGCTGCCCTTACTTAGGCCCGCATTAGCCCAAGAGTGGTCAGCAGAGGGCAGTATCAACACTAGGGTGACTAAGAAGTGGACTCTAGGGTCCCAAACCTCTTAGGTTGGGAATCCGCTTTCCGAGGAGAGTTCCTAGGTAACTCAAACGCTTTGTAGGTTGGAAACACTGAGGCCAACTGAGCTTCAGGAAGCTGAACTCTTCCCTCTTTGGGAATAGGGTTGACATGTCTATGCATTGGGAGAAGCGTAGGTGCCTGTGGATTCTCTACAACCAGGCTGCTTGGATTTAAATCCAGCTTCCTTCTGTGACAACATCACTTGCGCAATAAGTGGGATTTCCAACACCCAGGAAGTGCTTTTGAGAAACAGATGTACAGTAAATGGCTGCTTAAACGAATCATTTGGATGCAGGGAAGCCATTTGCTGAGTCACTGTGTCTTCTCTGCTCTTTACTTTGGTAGCTTTGGTGACTCATACATTCACAGGTGAGATCATCGCTGCTATAGTCAGTGAGCTTGGGTCTGTCCCCATAGACTGGTGTCTGCTGTGTATGCACAATGGAGAAACAGCTCACCAGTGTGAGCAAAAAGGATTTCACATTCTAAACCTTTCTATTGACTTCAGGGCACAAAAGATACACACACACACACACACACACACACACACACACACACACCAATCGAAGTGCAAGGGACAAAGCATAGCCTGTCCCTATGCCCTAAAACATCAATATCCTGTTTCAGCCAAACATTAAAAATGACTCGAATACTTTGAGATGTGGCATTACCACCCCCAAAGAGTTCTCCAATATTTTCCCATTTAGTAGGTACAAGAACCTATTAAACGAAAAAGGAGTAGAATTCTCCAAAGAGTGTAGCATGCTTTGGTTCTCCACCATTCACTTCAGTTGGATTTGCAGCTGACTGGTTTCCCTCTGAGTGCGTGAGAGCAGTGAAGAGAGAGGGGTCTAGGGCTGGGTGGGTCTCTGGGGTCCCACGCTTAAAACTTTACAGGGCAACTGACGGCGTGAAACCAAGATTTCCTTGTCACTCGGTTGTAAGCTGGGATATCCCTTCCTCTTTCAAACACGCACTCTTCCTGGTCTTGTTCTCATTTTTAACACTGTTCTCTCTTCTCATTCAATCAGTACATATTTTTGAGAACCTTCTAGATCACTGGTTCTGAACCTGTGGGTCACAAGCCCTTTTGGGGTGGATGGACCCTTTCACAGGGATACCCATGGCCATAAAAAAAAAACACACAGATGTTTTCATTTTGATTCATAATAGTAGCAAAATTATACACAAAGTATGTAGCTTATGTACATATGAGGTAGCAACAAACATAATGTCATGTTTGGGGGCCACCATCACATAAGGAACTGTACGACAGGGTCGCAGCTTTAGGCAGGTTGAGGACCACTGTTCCAGCAGCAAAGGCTGTAGAAGGACAAACAGCCATGCTCTGGAAGAAAGGATTCCTAAAATGTGAGTGAGGATACAGACAAATAAAGCCAAACAGAGATGATTTCAAAGTCCCAGAAAAAGAAAAGATAATATAGTTGTGAGGGAGGAAAACAGACAGCATAGAGGCTGTAGTCAAAGACTCCTGGGAAAGCTAAAGATGTAACATTTCCTCCAAGCCTCACAGGGGAAAAACAAAAACAAAAACAACCTCCCCAAAAACCTAAAAAACTTCTAATCGGAGGACAGCTAAGGAAAAAACCCTAGGCAAGATGGAGTTTTGTACATTTGAAGGTCAAGCACTAGTGTGCCTGTAGGGAGCTATAGTGCAGATAGAGAATAGGGTGTAAAAAACACACTGCCAAGGAGTCGGTGCATGTCCAAGGCGTGGGCACATGGAGATGTGAGCCCCGAGGCTTCAGGGCGTGCTGTGATGCCTCTTGTTGAAGTACCAATGAGTAAACCAGATGCTGTTGGCAAAGGAAGCTGAAGGGGTTTCTGGTGCTCAGAACTGTGCCTCTTTAAATGACCTCTACCATGACTAGAAACAGGCTGAGTCTACTCCCTATGCCGAATGTCCCACCGTGAGTTATTTTTGGATGCCCACTCATGGTGGCTCTTGAAGAGAACATTACAGCGCAGAAACCAAACCCACTCACAAGAGTGTCAGATATTAAAATGTTAGGCCCAGCAGCACCTGTTATAATTACCTTCAGTTGTAAATCTGTTTTTCTCTCAAAGCATCATCATTCTTCATAATGAGTTCTATAATTTCCCCATAGACTATGACCCATTTCGGCTGAAGTGCTGAAACCAACCGCCAGCAGTTGATCACTGTCTGTAATTTGCATTGCTCTTTATCCAAGAAAATATTCGTTCTTATTAGCCAGATTGAGACCTATTATGAATGTCAATGTAACTTAATTAAAGCATAATATTGATCATAATACCACTCTGCAGACTCAAATGCCCTCCCCAGTGATGCTCACTAACCTACACCTCCACGGATGAAGTAGGAAAATAAATGAGATAAAGGCATTTTTGATGGGTTAGGGAGATTTAACCAAAGTCTTTCTTAATGAATAAAATAATAGAAAATATGAGAAGAATTGTATCTGCTAAATCATACACACAAAAAGGCTTCTACAAAATAAAAATTGAGCTTTGCTACCTTCCTATCTGAATACCACGCAATGTTCTTTAACTCCCAAGTACTCAATCCACTGTGTGCTGTAAATGTCAGCCCACACAATGAGTTCATACTCTGTTAGTTTTCCCGAATCCTATTTATTATAATTTAAAGTGAACAAAGCATTAGAAAATGTTTTTACAACCTCCCATTTATGGCTTAGTATTTACGTAGGCAGCGGTGCACAGGAAACGGAAGTGACCTCCTTAACCATGGAGATCGATTTATGGTTTGACAGAAAAGGTCCCAGACATGGTTGGTGTGTGGGGAATGTGGGGCGATGGGAGGCGAACGTTAAGAAAATGAGGTGTCAGTGTTCTTTTCCATCTAAGGCTTTCTTCTGTAGAGAATGTTGAAGTTTACTTGGAGATTCTTGGTTGGGGTTGTATGCAGTTGTTCCAGAAGTGACTGAGTTGTCATCCTGGAGCTAAACATAGGAAGAGAGAGATGACTCAAGATCCATACAAGGGTGGCCTGAGCCATAAAAGAAAAGGTGATGACAGGCAAGAAGCCCAGGCCCAGCTTGGGGATTCGGAGAGCACGTAGACAGATGCCGTACTTGCCACAGTCTCTGGAACAAGGGTCTAAACTGATGGCCTCAATGCAAAGGTGCCCTGAGCTATGGGAAGCTTCGTGGACACTCAGCTTGTACTTCAATAAAGCTTGTGAGTGCAGATAGCAAAAACAACCCACACTATATTAAGTAGTAGCGGTGGATTTGAGGCTGAAAATGCTAAGACCGTGGGTGAGGACAGAAAGAGACGGCTTCGATCCTGAGTGGCTCGACTGTAGTTCTGGGTTCATCCGGGCTAGGTATAAAAGTCAGGGAGACCGTGAGGAAGTAGTGAAGACCTTGCTGAAGATAATGTTGAAGACTGTTATAAAAACCTAGCTACACTGACTTCCCGGCTCCTGCAGCACGGACAGCGCGCAGGACGCGGGCTGGGTGGCAGCGGGGCTGGTCCTTGGTACAGGGCACCTAGTACTGCATCAACAGGCAGACTGGGGCCCCCGCCGTCAGGCAGGCGCCAACCTGTGCCCTTCGCAGTCCACAGAAGACTTAACAGATGGCTCCTATGATGATGTCTTAAATGCTGAACAACGGATGGAGAGATGGCTCAGAGGTTAAGGGCACTGACCGCTCTTCTGAAGGTCCTGAGTTCAATTCCCAGCAACCACATGGTGGCTCACAGCCATCTATAATGTGATCTGATGCCCTCTTCTGGAATGCAGGTGTACAGGCAGACAGAACACTGTATACATAATAATAAATAAATCTTTCAAAAAATTGTTTAAAAAAGTGCTGAACTGGAGTCATCTGACGGGCCTATAATTATTGAAAAAGCCTTGGTCACCTTGGGAAACAATGCAGCCTTCCCAGGCAACCAAGCCATTATTCGTGAGTTGGGCGGCATCCCAGTTGCTGGAAACAAAATCAACCCTCTGAACCTCAGTATTAGAGAGAAAGCTTTAAACGCTCTAAAGAACCTGAGTGTGAATGTCGAAAGTCAAGCTAAGAAACAGATGCATGTCCGTCATGTCTGCGAGGATCCTGGTCTTTGCTGATCCCTGGGACTCCACTGTGCAGCTGGCTGGACTGAGGCTCTTAACAAACGTGACGTCACCAATGATCACCAGCACCTGCTCAGCAGCTACATCGACGGCCTGCTCCACCTGCTGCTTGTTGGGAACGGGAGCACCAGGGTGGATTCTTCATTTCTTTCCCTTCATGATAGCCATACAGCAAATGAGATTCTTCTTCGGGCATTTACAGCATTTCAGAATGTAAACACTTGCCTCAAAGTGGAAGGCCAGTTAGCTAATCAGCTTCCTTTGGCTAAAGGGTCGTTGTTTTTCCTGTTGTATGAGGATGGCTGTGCCAGAGAAGATGAGAGCTCTAGCTTGTCGTCACAATGTGGATGTGAAAGAGAAGGGTTTAGCAATAAACCCTTTAGCAAGCAAAATTCTGATTGGCTTGCTCCATTTTTTTTTCAAAGAGTAATGCAGTCTTAAAGTCAGCACACAGCAACTCTTTTCTGCCTTCCTTTAAAAGGGTTGTCTCAGCGGGCGGAGTCAAACAATGTAAGCCGAATGCATCTTTAACACAGGTCAGCGTGGCCAGCTGTAGTCCAACGTGGTGTTCATCATCAGCTCCGGGGATCAGGTACAATCTGAACCACTGAGAGGATGTGAGTCACTTCTCGTAGGATCCTAGACTGGCTTGCCGTGCTCTGTGGGTCTATTTTGAATGGTCCGACTGCCACTGAATGAATATGAGGGGCTGTACTGAAGATATTTATGGAGATATTTAATGTTTTCCTCACACGGTGTGAGTGACCTTTTCCTCATCACGGTGTGAGTGATCATTTTCTCTGTACAATCCTAACTCACAGAAGTGATTTGCAGTTGATCACGAGACAGCGTTAGGTGCCGAGTTGGAGACTAGCGCTGCTGCCACACTAAGGACCTCGTGCCTCAGTGCAGTGAGACCCCATAGGTTTTTTGTTGTTTTTTTATTGAATTTTTTATTAGTTCATTCATACCTCATCTTAATAGTTATCCCATCCCTTGGATCCTCCCATTCCTCCCTCCCCCCCCCCAACTTTCCCCTTACTCCCCTCCCCTATGACTGTGACTGAGGGGACCTACTCCCCCTGTATATGCTCATAGGGTATCAAGTCTCTTCTTGGTAGCCTGCTATCCTTCCTCTGAGTGCCACCAGGCCTCCCCATCCAGGGGACATAGAGACCTTATAGTTTTTAATTATTTACATTATTATCAGTACTTCAGTATGTCTACCACATTGGGCGCCACTTGTTGTTTTTTAATTATATATATTACCTGTATTATCAGTATGCTTGGCTAGCAATCAAGTAAGACACTGACACTTGTTATATTTTAAAATAGCCTTAGTTAACCTGGGGCAGGGCAAATATCAATCCTCTAAACTACTCCCGTAGTGAGGCAGGTATGTGATACCAGTTCCAATCCCATGCCATCTGCTTCTAATAACTTCTATCAAGCTACTGCCCATCCATAATCCCAAAAACTTTCTAATGTTCTTCATCTGGGCCAAATCTCCATCCACGCCTCCAGCCACGTGCTTCTCCTCCATCTAACCCATGGCAGTCTCCTTCCCTTCCCTCTCCTCGGTCGGTCTCTCCTCTTCTTCTTCTTCTTCTTCTTCTTCTTCTTCTTCTTCTTCTTCTTCTTCTTCTTCTTTTTCTTCTTCTTCTTCTTCTTCCCAGGATTCCTCCCTTTCTCTCAGCCTGGGAACCTTAGCCACACCTCTATCTCCTCTGCCCTGCCCAGGCGGGATGGCTTTTTATTAATCAAAAGTTGGGGCACAGAGACAGCAAGCGGTAATTAGCATCAAAAAACATTAGCCCATCTCCCAACAAGACCCCAAGCTCCAGTCCACCCACCAACCCCACCATACTGCTTGCAAGTCTGTGTTTATCATTTCTGATCAGTAAAGCTGTACTTCCATTTACAGGGAAGATGTCCTCTTAGTACCCACCCCAGTGCAGAAGGTACTGGTGAGCAGGCCAGGTTTCCACCCACAGGAAGGTGGGCAGCTGCTCTTTAAAAAAGACTGGCTTGATTGGTCTGGCTGGACGCATAGAGAAATACACCCATGAAATGGTTGTTTTTAAAAAGCATGTTGTAAAACAATGTATTAGGGTCCTGTGTTTTTTCTTCTTTTTTTTTAAACAATAATAAATAACATTTATACATGGACAGAATATGTCTACAGTGATAAATAAAACTTCTGGCTGTGGGACTGAGGTGGGTACATGGATTTTCTTTGTGTACCCATTTCTACTGTTTGAATTTTTTACTGAGCATAACTTGGTAATTTTTTAATAAAAAAGAAAAAATGAAAAACAAAAACAAAACAACAACAACAAAAACTCTAGCTACATCTTGGAATTCAAACATCAGAAACAGTTTAAAGTCTAGAAAAACTATTTCTTAAAAAGAACCAAATTTTAATTTTCTTTCTATAGTTACTATATAATAGAATTATTTTCAACTTAACCATATCATTTTCTCAGAGCTAAGAGTTAGTCAGACCCACTTAATCTGTATCAATAGTTCTGTATTGTTGCTGAGAAGTAAGTTCTCCTTAAGTAGCCCAGCCTAGCCCAGAATTTAGACAGCCTTGGCCACAGCCTACTGACAGCACTTCTGAATGAAGCTAGCCACAGTAAGGACGGAACGTTGTTGATCTGACTGCACTTTGAAAGCCTTGCAGATATAACGGACTCATGAATTCTCATCAACACGGAAGGCAGAGACCTGAAGAAGAATCTGGAAGTCTTTCAGTAACAGGGGCTTGGTCTTGACCTTTCATCGCCATCAGAATCTAAGGCCCACTGTCCAAACATGATGCCAGCCTTGCAGCTGTGAAACTCCAAAGGGTTTTCCAGGCCTCCCTCTGGGCATCCTTGCACCATTTATGCAGGGCTCTCCCAGTAAATACCAAAAGTCTGAGTAGCGGGGAACGCCTGCCAGGAGCTCACAGTTGGAACCGAGCTGCAGCCAGCGATGTTTTCCAGATGTACAGATGTACAGTGAGCTGGGAGACCCACTTAGAGCAGGGTAGATGTTTATCCTGCTGAGGAGGGCGTGCGGGTGTGCGGCAGGCGCCCCTCTGGATCGGAGTGAAGGGATTCTCTTGAATTTGTTTAAGGTGGTGATAAACTGGTGAAGAAAGTACTAGAGGGTTTTTTTTTTTTTTTCTTTTAGAAAGCAGGAGACCTTGGGTTTGGCACCACGTTGTTTTACAGACTGTCCCTCCCTTCTAGGTCAGTTTGCGGGAGAGTTAGGAAGACACTGCTGCGTGTTTATATGGCACTTTGAAAGACCCTGGAGTTCCGGTCTGTGAAGATGTGGGAGTGCTTTTCCTTTTGATTTCCCTTTGGCTTCTGCTGAGATTTCCCAGCATGCCGCCTCCCTTCTAAAGCTCGCCTGGACCACACCTGGTAGAACCTTCTCTATTGTCAAGTTTATAAGGCCTTTAAAGACTGAAAACACGGACATTTGCATTTTAAAGAATGCTAACTGCCTTGATTATGAACTGAGGCCAGAAAACAAGAGAAAAGTCGGGTGGAATATGCATTATTTATGTGGGTTTGCTTTTAATTGATTGATTTGAATAATCTCAGAGCTCCGGGGCAGATTGACAGATAGCATATGCTGTTTGGTAGCTGCTGCAGCAGACAGGCTTTTCTAACCGAGGCCAGGTTTTCATCTGGGAATGCTGACCTTGGGCTGAAGAATGGAGTGTGGTGTATACTCGCCTCTGCTGTTACAAACATTCTCTATTTAAAAATAAAAATAAAAATAAATAAAATCTGCCTTGCAGGTGTTGAAATCCCTACCATGTACCTTCCTGCTTAGAATTCATGAGCAGGAGCCTCCTCCTGAAATGTAAATATTATTCAGGAAAGGCCGGTATTTAGCCACTCACATCTGGTTTACACAGAATGTCTCCTTGAGTTTATTTCTTTGTCCTAAGCTTTCTGGTTGGAGGCAGATTTCTTTACCCACACCCTCTGAATTCCTTATATTAGGGTTACTCCTCAGTCCAATTGACTCAGTAAAATTATAGCACATTGGCTAATCGCTGAAGTATGTGGCACAAGGCACCATTCTATACTGAGGATGATGCTGCGGATGTCATTATAACCCCACTGGTAATTGTCATGCATCTTAGTCCTCTTGAGCTCCGTGGTGAACCCTAGTCTCACTATTCTGATTGGCCATTTCCTAAGAAAAAAGAAATGCTTCCCAGTTGCTAGGAAACTCGGCGGTATTGTCTGTGCCCTCTACTTTCTGCATTCTTCTGGCTTCCTTCTCCCAGGCTAATTATAATTGTTTTCCTTCTGAAGGCTCTCTTCCCCGTTCATGGCTGCCATTGTCATCCGATAACTGTCAGTGTTATTGTCACTATTGAATTCAGTGATGAGAAGCTACAATTTGCTCATCCTTCAACAGAATAGGAAACTGACGCATCCTTATAAGGCATCTTCATGCTGTCAGAGAATCCATTTTCTCTCAGAGGTCACATCTCCAAAGAAGGTCTTCAGTACTTGGCATCCCCCTGCCTCTCACATCCCTCGTCTCTCTGACTCCTGCTATATAACCCCTTTCCTTGAAGATGTGGGCTTGTGTCTGTATTATGGTTATGGTTTGTGTATGATGATAAAATTCTGACAGAAAATAAAGAGATGAAATCCACCGAGCCTATGAAAACAAAACAGCACACACAACAAACAGCACAAAATGGCAGGAACCACATTTAACTGTGGACCCATTGTGTGCTGGCATTGATCAGTGATTCACATTGCATTGATCAGCGTTATCTTGTTCATTCTTCCTAAAAAGCTATAAGGGGTTATCACTCCCAGTGATGACTAAGGAAGCTGAGAGGAGTCTCGGAGCCAGGACTCTGTAAGCAAGTGTAGTAGGCAGATGGCAGGACTAAAATGTCTTCCCTTAAGATGTCATTGAATCCTAGAAGTAGCAGCAGCTTAATAATAACTGTACAGTAAATGTAAGATAAAGTTTGAATTTAGAAAATACCAAAATACAGGAAAGCGTGAACCTTCCACTGAATGCTGAGCCTCTGGCTTAGCCTTTGGAATTGTTCTCTAATGTCTGTCCTGGAGAAGTGGTGGAGCCCAACCCATGGCTTTATACTCTGGTATTTGTCCCGACACGTTCCAACCTCTACCCCCCCCCCCACTGGCATTTAGTGGCACTCTACCCAGCGCAGACATGGCTACTGCAAATATTCTTTAACCTAAAGTCAGAGTTCGCCTTTGTCACCTGCCAGAAAAACTATCCTGAGCAAAATGTATTTGTCTCACTAACTTCATTATCTGGTTATATTTGCTTTATGTTATCTTATTTTCCATTGCACAGATTTGTTAAAACAAAACAAAACAAAACTGCCCAAGCCCCTACCCCCAGTAGCCTGTGGTTTCCTGAGTGGTAAATTCTATCACTGTTTTTCCTGGCGGTGTTGCTTCAGTGCCTTGCTCATACTGAGCTGGATGAACAAGTAGGTGTTCAGTCACACTTGTTAACACAGAGTTTTCAGCTGGTCAGCTACAGTGTTCTGGCCTCCTGGGAGCTAACGCTGCTATGGCAAAGAGAGAATCTCCCCATCTTCCTCCAGGAAGAACCATCTCGAGGTTGAGTTTTCACCTGCCCCATGCTTTGAAAAGCCCAAGAGTCCGCTCTTTCCTTCAGACTATAAAACTTCTCCAGAGTAAATTTGTGCCTGACGTTCATTTAAAGAAGACGTGCATGAATGGTGTGGATGCTAGGCCCAGAGTCGGTTTTACTGGGCTCAGAGAGTAGAACAAACTGTGTGCTGTTACAGATGGTTAGGAGCTTGATTTCTACAAGGATGCTGTAGCGTGAACTCCTGTGGCCTGCCCCTCCTGAGAAAGAGCAACTCCAGAAGCAGAAACTAGCCAGGGCACGGCCACTGCTTAAACACGTTGACGCATGGAGCTATGAAGCAGAGGACGCTTAGCTGAGTTTGTCTTCACAAACACATAGGTGTTCATTCAACCTGTGAAAGTAGGGAGAGAGAGGAGATAAGCATTTAATTTAACCAGGGGGGTTATTTATTTCATTTCCTTTGTTTTTTTTTTCCTGTTATACCTCATCTGGGAATTGTTTATAAAGGGAACAAAATGAGAGAGAGAGAGAGAGAGAGAGAGAGAAAATCTACCCGGAATCAACATAAAAATTGAAAATGGAAAAATGGAAAGAGGATAATGAACATTCTCTGTTTAAAAATCTAACTTTGTATATTGGGTTTTGTTCAAGGTTTTGGACTTTGAACTGCATGGAATGAATCGGGGTTTGGTTGGCATATCTCTAGGCAGAAAGGACAGGCATTCTTCCGTCTTTAGTTGTCAATTTGCTGTTACTTATTTGGTGAGTAGGCTCTTACATCATCCTCTTTCAACTATTTGGAGTTCACAAATTCCCAGCGGTAGCAGGTGAAGCATCCGTTTCAGGGACAACTACTTCTGCCCTGCTCTGTCCAGAGCTCTGTGTTATCTATGAGTACTGGATGATTGGGCTTCCTTTGTGTCCCCTGGATGTGCTTAAACTTTACTTTCCAGACTTCTGTTTGGCCTCTCAGGAATACTGTTAGACTCAGATCAGCTCGCAGCCTATGTGAGTGGTACTCTCTCCCACTGGACACCAAGGCATGAGCCTCCTTACACTTGGTCTACATCTCAGTACCACATCTCAGACCTCCACAACTAATGCAGGCTCACTTAGCAGAAAACTTTTTTGCCAATATGTGCTGGAGATTAAGCTATCCCTTCCATTCTCTTGAATTACCGCAAAGACTATATTGTTAACCAGATTGTTCCAGGATTGCCTTTCCACATGATGAGATGTTCCATTTAGCGATTTTTTTTTTTTAGTTATAAATTGATGTTCATTCACTGTGACTAGGAGGGTTATTTCATGAAGGAAAAGGCCCTCTCAGTAGGAATTCTAGTCTCGGGCTTATGTTAGACCTCATCTGACAGAAATGAACAAAAATTTAATCTAGGAACTTTATAAATCAAGATGTGAAATCAGAAATCACAAGGAAACCGTGTAGGCTTTGGCTTTTGTTAACTATTGTATGCACCTCTTTCATGAATTCTTTGAGCATTTTTAAAAAAAATAAATGGAATCAGAAAGGCAGTATTTGTTATCTTTGATGCCCAGAATGTATGTTCCTTTACCCATGGTGCTTAAAATAGATGCTGCCTGTCATAAGTGATCAACTCCTAGAAGCAAAATATAAATTGTGGTTCTTATAATAGCACAGACTGATCCCTCCGGTACTGTTTCTTAGTGTGTTCATTTGCCTAAGGTTAGAATGTGGAAACTTTTAGGTCTGTTGACAACAATGTAGGGAATGATAATCTCTATGCACAGTGACTCCTCATTGAGGGACAAGGCATGGTCCTCACATTTAATTAATACAGTATTCCTCTTACTGGACCTCAACACTAGACAAAGAACGACAGGTAACTGAGGAATTCTGAGAGTGAGAGAAATAGTTTTTCCCAGAGGAAGGCCCTCACTTGGTTTCCCATTACCAGGTGGTCAGCCCTGGAATCATATACAAACAATTAATGCTACACGGATCGAGCAGGCTGTACTCAATTATATAGGAATATATGTGTGTGTATATGTCAATAATTTTTTTAATGAGGCCCTGAATTTGTGAAAAAGCTACAGAGGTATACGTGGAACAGGATGAAGAGAAGAAAAAGGAACAAGGAAATGATCTAATTAGATTTTAATTTTAAAAAATAAAAATATATTTAAAGAGTGCACCCACCCACACACACACACACACACACACACACACCACCCCCCCACACACATACACACACACAAAGAATGATACCCTTGTGTGCCATTTTTCTTTGTGTCAGTTTTACCAAAGATATCATTTTAGCTTAGGAAAAGTTAAAGGGCCTCACTGGGTTACTGGAAGTAGGAAACACAGCACCCAACGTCAGTCATACCTTGACAGTGTTCACTTCGTCACTGGGTATCCACTAATTACTCTCATGGCGATGATGGAAGACCATTTCTCTAGGCAAATCTCAGTAATTTGCAGCAGTAAGTGCTTGTCCCATCACCAGGTGGCAATCTCTCTTAAAAGCACATCCATCAAGTCACCAATGTAACTGAAGCACAGATAAAATCCAGGAACCAAAGATAAAGAATATTTTATCTTGATATCCCTGCTTGAAATACAGATCCTATACATATCTATATAAAGATGGGGGATGGCAGTGGCTTCCTATATAGAGAAATCTAAACATTGGGAAACACAAAGGATGGAGCATCAGACTAAACCCTTTCTTAGGCCCACATAAGTTCAGTGGAGGAGTCTAAGAAAGGTCGGCAGGAGAGGGGAGCCAATGGTAACAGAAAGCATGAGAGAGAACGAGGGTCCTGAGTGGAGGGAGAAGGTCTGCTCATCAAAGCTTTTTGTTTTTAGTGGAAAATTCAATTAAAGCTGGTTCAGCCTGAGGTGCAGAAGAGAGAAGCATCGAGTTAAGGGAAAGGAAGTACTATTGGTTGTTTGTTTTATTTTTATTTAAGGATGGGTCTCGCCAGCTAATGCTGGCTGGCCTGGAACACGCTATGTAGACCAGGCTAGCCGCAAACTCATGGAGATCTGCCTACCTCTGTTTTCCAAGTGTTGGGATTAAAAGTGTGTGCTCAAAAGGAAGTGGAGAGACAGAGTTTGTGTGTCTCTGCCGGGTTTAGCCATCCATAAACTGCCCTTGCTCCTGTGAGTTACCCCAGTTAAGCTCATTTGTTCACCAAATACACTTGGGTGAATCATTATGCTGTTGTCAGTGTCATGTCTCCAGTGAATAGATGCTTGTTCATCTCTCACTACAATTTCTCACAACAGAGGGTACTCAGAGCCCAAGTGGGGCTAGAAAATAGAAATAATAAGGGTCCCAAGCTGTGAAGGAGCTTGGAAAGATTAGCATGAACTCATCCTCACGTGCAAGATAAAATTCTCCATCAGAAACTACAGGTGACCAAGTCATATGTAGCAGCCTTTTAAAAAATATCAAGAATTCAATATAATTTAAGATGACACCAGTGACCTGTGCCATGTGGCTCTGCTGATAACAATGTAACTAGAGTCTGGTCATCTGTTTTTCACTTTTCTGGAATTGAGCCCGTGTATTTGTAAGCTGGAACACCTGAGCAGAGACATGTTCTCCTTGAGCTGATTACAGATTGTTTCCAGTGATCTCTAATTTGTTTATTTTATGAATATGTTTGTTTTCCCTGCATGTGTGTCTATGCACCAGGTACATGCAATGCCCATGGAGGCCAGAAAAGGGTGTCAGATCACCTCTGACTGGAGTTAAAGATAGTTGTAAGCTGAGATGTTGGTTCTGGGGATCAAATTTGGGTCCTCTGGAAGAGCAGCCAGTGTCCTTAACTGCTAAGCCCTCTCTCCTACCTTCCAGTGTTCTCTTTAGATAGTTGACTTTGGCACACTGGCATCTGTCCTAGCTTGCTTTTTATTGCTGTGGTAAACACCACAACACAAAGAAACTTGGGAAGGAAAGGACTTTCTTCATTATCTTATGGCTTACAGACCATCATGAAGGGAAGTCAGGGCGGGAACTCAACGTGGGAACATGAAGGCAGGAACAGAAGGATTCTGCTTACTGGCTTATTTCTCATGCCTTGCTCTTCCGGCTTTTTTTTTTTTTTAAATACAACCGAGGCCTACCTGCCCAGGGTTGGCATTGTCCACAGTGAACTGGGGCCTTTCACATTCATCATTATTTAAGAAAAATGCCCCCACAGATTTGCCTAAAGGCCAATCTGATGGAGATATTTCCTCAGTTGAGATTCGCCCTTCTCAAAAGACACTTGCTTGTGTCACATGGACAAAAATTGAGCCAGCACAGCATCTTAAGAGAAGTGGGTGTTTATAGAGAGCACTGCAGATCTGGCACCTGAGAGAGGTGAGGCCTGGAGATGTACTTTTGGAAGTTAAGGGACAAATGACACCATCTCTGGACAGAGATCACCGCTATGCAAGACGTAGGTTGCAAGTGAAGAAGGTGGGAGAGAGGCCAGAGCTACAAAGTCACCAGTGAGGCAGGAAGAAATAGGACAGCAGGGCACACAGACACGAGGAGAAACAAGGGGACCCTGGGTGTGCTGGCCTGTGGGGAGAAGGAGGAATCAAGAATCCCTAGGTTTGGGAATGAAGAGAGCATTATGGCTTGAGAACAACCATTTCAGTAGAGTAAGGAGAAAAGCCCAATGGCAGAAGGATGAAGAAGTTGGCAAGAAAATGTCTCCTTTTGGACCATTTGCTGTGAATTTGCATTGAGGCAGAGAGTGTACAGCCACAAGTTCTATCCTGTTAGGATGTACGAACCCTCCAAACCCAATTCAAACATTTTGTTGTTGTTTGTTTGTTTGTTTTGTTTTGTTTTGTTTTAAATATTTATTTATTATTGTTATGTATTGAGTGTTCTTCCTGCATGTACACCTGTAGGCCAGATCACATTACAGATGGTTGTGAGCCACTATGTGGTTGCTGGGAATTAAACTCAAGATCTTTGGAAGAGCAGGCAGCGCTCTTAACCACTGAGCCATCTCTCCAGCCCCTTGTTTTGTTTTTTTGAAACAGGGTTTCTCTGTGTAGCCCTGGCTGTCCTGGACTTGCTTTGTAGACAAGGTTGGCCTTGAATGCCCAGAGATCTGCCTACATCTGCCTCCCCAAGTGCTGGGATTACTGGGTTGCGCCACTGTTCCTGGATTTTAGACAAGTTTTTATGAGCTATTTCTGCCTGACTCCAAGACTTTAAAACAGTCTTCACTTATATGTTGTTTTCCTTTCTTCCTGCTTAAAGTTTCTTGGTCACTGTAGCCACAGAAACTCCAATTGTCTAATTCAGGTCAGTTCCAGATTACAATAAAACAGTGTCCTCTCCCTTTTAAATTTCTAAATCATATCAAATTGTATTCTGGACTGGATTTTTAAGACGTGACCTGAGTATCTCATGCTGTTAATGGGGTATACTGAGGCATGCTTCAGTATGGATCCCAGAATATAATTCAGCAATCAATGGGTTTTTTATTTTATTTTTTATCAATTTCTTCAAGACATGGTTTCTCTGTGTCGCCTTGGCTGTCCTGAACTCACTTTGTAGACCAGGCTGGTCTTAACTCAGAGAGATCCATGTGCCTCTGCCTCCCTGAGTGCTGAGATTAAAGGCATGCGCCACCATGCCCATCTCCATTAGTGTCACTCAATGTCTCAACAAATTTCTTGTCCCATTGGTAGCCCCTGGTATGTATGAATCCAGTAGTGTTAAGAGTTAAGAATAAGCAGCTGGAGAGATGGCTCAGTGCTTAAGAGCACTGTCTGCTCTTCCAAAGGTCCTGAGTTCAATTCCCAGCAATCACATGGTGGCTCCCAACCATCTATACTGGGATCTGATGCAATGTACATGCAGATAGAACATTCATGTACATAAAATAAATAAATAAATCTTTTTTTAAAAAAAGATTAAGAATAAGCACTAAGGACTAGATATTAAGCCATTTCACACCATAGCCAAAGAGACTTCTGCGAACAGTGAATGTACCTTTGCCAATATATTTAACAAATCTCTTGACAAGTTAAGTCAAGCAATGAGAAGTTTTTCATTACAGATGGTAGAGAGTGCTTTTTTTTTTCTTATAGATTAGGAGCCCCTCCCACAAAAATTCCAAGATCTCAGAGAGCATGAGTCTGACCTAGAATTTCAGAGTGCAACACGTTCTGAGTAGTTGACCACAACATTCTTGCTGATTGGCAGAAAGACTGAATGGAGCAGCAGGTGCGTGCTTTACACTTTCCCTAATCCTGATGTGTCTTCTGATTTACTCACTCATCTCCATGCTGCACTGGCCACTTCTGAGTGAAACAGTTTCCTTTCTTCCCTTAGAATGGACAAGTCTGGGTACACTATATTGTCTTCTCTGGTCCCTGAAAGCCTCAATATCATCTGTCAACTTAGCCTCTTATTACCCTGTTGATGCCCTTAGAAGCACAGAGATTACGTGCCCATGGAGTGCCCAGTTATAAATGGGGCATCTAGACTGCCTCCTCCAAGACTAGAAGAACATTGCAGGGGAAGGGTTATACAGAATGCAAGAGCCAGGCATGGTGGTGCATGCCTTTAATCCCAGCACTCAAGAGGCAAAGGCAGGTGGATCCCTGTGAAAGTCCAGGACAGCCAGCACTGCACAGAGAAACCATGTCACAAAAATAGAATGTTAGGACCATAGAAAGGAACGCTGACCTCTGCGTGTGACGTGGCTCTTCCACTCTCAAATTCACAACAGTTATAATTAACTTTACAAGACAGGGCCAATAAGCATGCTGTCCTGGGTAGGGGGTCATTAATGTTGGTGAGGGAGTGTAACCGATAATCTTGCTTGCCCACTTGACTGTATTCAGAATTCAGCTAAGAACCAAGGTACTGGGGTGTTCCAGGGAAGGATTTTATTGATCAGATTATTTGAAGCAAGAAGACCCACCCTAAATCTACGCCTCATGTTCTCGTGGCAGCCTGGATAAAAGGACACAGAAGAAGGTTCTTTTCCTTGTGCCTGCTTATTTTCATTCTTCCTGGCAAGTCCATCTGTCCTGTTGCTGTAGCAGTCCTGCACTGATATCAGAACCTACCTCAGTATTCCAATGTAGGCTGAAGACTAGAATCTCTCCAGGACTCTCCCTGGACATTAGTGTTTGAGGCAGCGGAGCCATCCAGCCTCGTGGACTGAGCAACTAACAGATTCCTGGTCCTCCCAGTGTGAGACAGACCTTGTTGGACTTCCGAGACTGGAAACATCTTAAGCCAATCTAATAAATCTGCTTTTAATACACCAATTTATTTTATCAGATCTGTTTCTTTACAAAACCCTAACACAGGGAGGGAGGAAGAGATATTTTTGTCAGTGGTGTAAGCCACTGGCATGGTTACCCTATTCTTGTAAACAAACTCTTACCGATGCTCCTATGAACAACCCCAGTGAAGCTCATGGATTAAAAAGGAAGAAAGGCAGGAAGGAAGACAGACAGACAGACATAAAAATAAAAGAGAGCTACTTGGGAAGAGGAAGAGAGGAAATTACTGTGAATGGAAGGGGGGACAAAAGAATAAAAGAAGCGAATATGGTATAAATACATACGTACACAGATGCAAATGCCACAACAAAAACTATTATGTATAATTACTACATGTTAATAGAAAAAAATTAAAAGAAGTCTCCATACCAAATGCATTTATGAATTTATAAATATGCATAGGATGTTAAAACTGAGAGTTTACCCCTTCTAGTAGACATTACGGGAACATATGAAAGTATTCATTCAAAGGAAACATCATTTCATAAGTAGAATTCTATGTGCTTTACAAAGAGTGCATGCTTCAAAGGGCGAAGTCTTAGATCTAAAGAGAACTGACTTCATCAAAACCTGCTTCTGGAGTTTACTCTAGAGAAGTCACCCCATTTGGAAAATGAAAAGATGGTTCCTGTTGAATAGCTGATGCCACAGTGAGCCTGTCCAAAATCCCTCTAAAATATTGTTTGAAATAGAAGATGGGAGAAATGTCATATTCCAATTATAGGAGCTATATTTAGAAGGCTGCTTTACATTTTAAGGTAGAAAGTGGAAATTCAGTGTGAAAATTCAGGAGGGAAAAATTGTGTCCTTTCCAGCTATGCATTTTGAAAAGTTCTATAATGTCTAGACAGATGTGTCTTGGCCATAAAAATTTCTGTTTAACATCCACAGTTCAAGATGGCGTTTAAAACCCAAGATGGGGAGTAACTCAAAGAATATAAATAAAATCTTGAAATTCACAGAACACGCACTTTCCTGACAACTGTTAGGAAAATCACTTCATTTGCTTGTGGTATTTTCCACATCTGTAAAATAGTTTGCCAGGGAGGACATTAATAAGGGCGAGTCTTACTGTCAGATAAAGTGCTTTGTGACAAGCAATGGAAATCTGGTATTTTAAAATCTAATTTTCCCTTAGAAGGTAAATTAACGTCTCTCTTGAGACTGGATCAGTTTTATGTTGGCATAATCTAGTTATAGCTAAGTCAGAAATAAAGGGTCAGACCAGTAGGCCAGATACAAAATATTCCATTGGAAATGCTTCCAACTGCAACATCGAAGACATTTGTAAAGCTTGAGATTTTTTTTCCACAAGAATAATAAGAGCCTTGAGGTATGTGGCAGAATTTGAGTTCAAAACCACCAAGTCACACCTACTGGCTCTTCCAACGTCTAGACTCCAGACCAAATTTCAGACTAATCCTCCTATGTGCACAGATGGCTGGAGTTCCCTTGTCACAGTTCCTGTGAGAGCTGTGGAGAGGAAGCACAGATGTTTACCCTTCAGTGAGGAAGTACCTGCTTCCCAGGGGGAGCTTGCCAGTGGGAACATGTGGTGTCCAGTGGCCGCAGGAAACCTGCTTCCAGAGGCAAAGCAAGAACTTCCTGGTTGGGTGCTTCAGATCTTACTCAAAAGATGTTTAAATTATGGCTGCTATGCAGTTTGGGAAAGGCTGGTCAAGAAGACAGAGTTAGGGCCCAGGATGCATAAGGCCCTGGATATCTGATCCATGCTACAACAACAACAAACAAGAAGAAAGAAAAGGTGAAGGGGGAGGCTTCTTCCTCTTCCTGCTCCTGGTTAGGAGGAGGAAAGAAAGGAGAGGGGGGGGGGGGAGAGAGAGAGAGAGAGAGAGAGAGAGAGAGAGAGAGAGAAGGGAGGAGCAAGGAAAAAAGGGAGGGAAAGAGAGAAAAGAAAGAAGAAAGGCAGACATAGCAACGGATGAAAAAGTTTATTTATTTTTTAACATTCTGGAATCTTCTATGAGAAGCAATGCCCATGTAAAAATTAACCCTGTTTCATCTATTTCAAATGGTTTCTGGGACGAGCAGGGAAAACGTTCTAGGTGACCTTCCAGAGTCTGCAGAGGCAGCAGGCCTTCCAGGGTCTGCCGAGCATTTTGAAGAACGAGCCAGATAAACAGTCCTTTGGACTTTAATTTGCGCTTTTCAGGATGCGTGGCAGAGAGTGGGCGGGTGACATTTTATGGCTATTTCTGTATCGTTTTACAGTTTTCCACTTTAAAATGAGAGATGAATTTGAGAAAGTTGTATGTAACCCAAAGAGGACAAGCAAGTGTCTCTTGCTATGAGCCTCAGCGGAGACCCTGAATGTCTCACTAGGTCTGACTAGAGCCAGGGCCACATACTTATTACTGTTGATATTTATGTAGCAATTTCACTGTTCATGCAAGGTGAACTTGCTAACTACTTCCCTCAATTTCTCTTTGAGGGTGAGTTACTCCCATCATTAATCCAATGTTATTTCTATGTATGATTAACTGAGCCAGCCACGGACTCAAAGGGAAACTAGTCATTAACTTCCAGTCCTGCTGATGCAGGGTGTTAGGACGTATAATTAGGTGACTTCAAAACCAGCACAGGTTACCTGAAAAACTGGATTTCTGGCATTGGTCACATTGTGATGTTCAGTCTTTACCAGAAAAGTAAGTGCAAGTGTCATACAGAAAATGTTTAGAGTTTGTGTGAGTCCACCATAATACTACCCACAGCTCTAATTTGGCTGCTTTCATTTCTGTGGCCTACAAACATAGCTTTTTCATTCTGACATGGTTGAAAAATTCAAGAGAAGAATAACATTTTGTGATGTTTTTTTAATTATATGAAATTTTGTGTCCATAAAGTTCTAATAGGATAGTCATATTCCTTCATTTATATAACCTATAGTTTCTTTTGTATTACAAAAGCAGCAATGAATGGTTTTGATTGAAACTGTATGACTCATATTTAAAGTATTTACTATCTGGCTTTTTACAAAAAGATTGCTGACATTTTGTATTTAACATATGAGCTGGTATGTGTCCTGGCAATAGAGCCTAGCATTGAAAAATAATATTCATATTTGACTTAAGTGAAATACAAAAATATCATGAAGTTAGTGGATATCCAAAAAATGTATACATTTTATAAACATATAAGTTATAATAGTACAAATGGAAACTGGTCATATCAAGGTGAAAAATACATAAATGATTTTTAATGTATTTACTTATTTTATTTAAGAACTTTTTCATGTATTTTATCATATTATTTTCTTTCTCTCTTATATCTTCTCTACCTTCATACCCACCCCTTTTTCTCTAACAGCAACAACAAACAACTGAACAAACAAATAAGACAATACAAAACAAAACAAAAAATACACAAGAAATATGGAGTCTCTTTGGGGCTGCCAGCTACTCCTGGAGTGTGGATGATATACCCCGGGACATTCCACTGAAGAGAACTAATTTCCCTTTTTTTATCAAGTATCAGTTGTAAATAGCTTCTTGGTGAAGGGTGGGGATTTGTGTTAACTTCCCCTCGCAGTGCTGAGATTCTGTCTGGTTTGAACCTGTGCAGGCCTTGTGTGTGCTGTCATAGTCTCTCAGTGTTCGTATGTGTGCCAGTCCTGCTGTGTTTGGGAAACACTGTTTGCTTGGAGTCATTCACCCTCACTGGTGCCTGTTGTCTCCTCTTCCTCATAGATCCCTAAGAGTGGGGAGGGCTTTGATAAAGACATCCCCATCCCATGTAGGCCTGGTTTCTCCAAGGTCCCTCACCCTCTGCACATTGCCCAGTTGTGCATCTTTGTGTTGATTCCCATCTACTGCAAGAATAAGCTTCTGTGATGAGAGATGACACACTGATGTATGGATGTAGCACTGTGTTATTAGGAGTCATTTTATAGCAAGAGTCCTTTACCGTAATAATAGTACTAGGTTTTCTCCTGGTCCTCTGACCTAGCCAGTCTCAGGTTCCCACCATTTTAACAGTGTCAGTTAAGGGTTCCATTTCATGGTTGGAGCCTTCAGTCAAAAAATTTAAAGTTACTGGTTGTCCCCTTAACATTTATACCAACATTGCACCCATGTATACATGTTGTACATCACAGGGTTTGTAGCCGGGTGATATTGATGATTGCTTTTCTCCTCTGGTAGCATGCAAAGTTCTTTCCAGCACTGTGCATGCTAATCAGGAGGGGTAAAGCATTTAGTTGGGTGCTAGCTCGATTTTTTCATGGTCCGTGATACAAGTAAGTGTTCTCTTCAGTAATAAGGCCTTACCACCAGGGTTAACCCATAGCCTTTGCAATATCTGTGATGTTTTGGGGGTGAGGAAGTCCTCTGTGACTCTTTTGGCCAATGACACAACAAGGTGTAACCCATTCCTGGCATTAGAGGTTCTGCATAAAGCGATCTTAAAATGAACTTACATTGTTGTGTCAGAGAAAAAAGAAATGCTAATTACCAATAGAGGTGGAAGTGAGCCGAACATCATTTTCATTTCAGAGCGCTTAGGTTTATGTTGTAAACCAGTATCCTCCAAATTGAAATATGCCCAGGGAAAGGGGTACTTACAAGGCTCAGAGACCAAACAATTTCACATGTCTGGGAAAGCTAAAACTTGACAGTTTCATGAGAGATCCTTGCCTGGGTTGTACAAGCAGTAAGTAAATAGAGAGGGAGAAGACTGACCAGCAAAGGGTCCAGGAGGAGATTCCTGGACCTGTCCAGGTAACTGTGGCCCTGCTGTAGGGAGGCAGCTACCATGTGATATGACCCGTGGTGGGGTGGGCTTTTCAGTGACACAGCTGCATTTGAGTCATCCTTGGTTCTTTGAGCAGCCTCTCACCCATAGTCTTGCTAGTAACCCCCAAAGTCTCATTGTTCCAAGATCTATGACTTTACTATGAGGCCTTAACCCTACACAAAGAACTACAGAAAACTAAAGGATGCTAAGAGTGAGGGAAAATTTGTCTTCCCCAGGAAGAGTGCACCAATTGGCTGTCCAATACCAAATAGTAAGCTCCGAGAACGTATGAGTAATATTATACAAATAATATTACACAGTATAATATTACATACACTTATGTATGTAATTACTTGTATGTAATATAATACTGAGCATGGTTTATTTATGTATTGGGAGGATGTATATATGTACATATATGTGTGTGTATAGATAGATAGATAGATAGATAGATAGATAGATAGATCAAAAATTAATTAAAAATAAGCCAGATAAGAAAGAAAGAGTATTTGGGATGGTTTGGAGAGAGAAAAGGAATATGGGAAATGATGTAATCACATTACAAAAGAAATAATTTAGAAAAAAAGAATATCAGGAAACCTGGGAAAGGGGAGGGGTCTCCTTGCTTCACTGAATTGGACTTCGGTACAATTGTTACTTGATCGGTCATGGTCCTTTTCTCTTTCTTGATAATGCCTTTATTGGACCGCACAATGGCTCTAATTACCTTCACAACACCTTCCATAGGTGGCTCAGCTCACCTTCACATCTACCTCTTTCAGCCATGCTGCTCTCCGTAGACTGTTCTAGGCCCAGGTACTTATGGTACTTATTGGTCCAGACAACTATGACATGGAGAAGATGGAGACCAACGACCTCAATGACCTCTAGGCTACTCTCCCTGAGCTCAAGGTTAGAGGAAGGTCAGTTTTCCCCAACTATAGTTGAAGGGGAAGCTGAACGCAATGAGTAATTGGTATAATGCTGGCGCCATGACTTGCCTGTCAGCTGAGTTATTTTTGCCTTGCAGAGAATGGGTCCTGTTTGGACCAACACAAGAATTCATCATAGGAAAGACAAGCGTCTCAGCGGTTAGTGGACCCTGACTAAGGGCGCATCCCTCAGGGACCCAGGCACAAAGCTGTTCTAACACTTCATCCTTTTTCCTCCTCCCTCCCCTCCCCCTCCTCTTCTCCCTCTTTTTTGCCCCTTATTGCCCATTTTTTCCTCCCTACTGTACTTTGAATAGTACTTTGATTGTGTCTTATTTAAAGAATTTTGTATACTTTTATATCCCCCTTCTTATAGTTATCAAGCTTTGTTTATAACTTTTTTTTTAAACTGTTGGGCAATATTTCTTTCTTTTTGTTCTTTTTTTGGGGGGGAGGTTTCTAACTACACTCCTCCCCTGCCCACCCCGCCACCAGTTTTTTGAGACAGGGTTTCTTTGTGTAGTCTTGGCTGTTCTGGAACTCTGTAGACCAGGAAATCCACATGGCTCTGCCTCCCAAGTGGTGGAATTCAAAGCGTGTCCCACCACTACCTGGCTCTCATCTGTTTTGTTTTGTTTCTTAAATAAGTCTTGTCTCTTCTTTTTTTCCTTTTATTATTTTATTAACCCTGCTTCATATCTGTTCCCCTCTTTCCCTTTCCCCTTTCTGTGATCTCATTCATTCATTTTCTGTTTTTCATTGAATATGGATAATTTTTAACTTCATGTAACATGTTAAATTTGACATCTTCTGGTCTGTAGTTATTGATGATGTGGGATTTATTTAATTTTAAATGTGTTTCTATATCTTGTCTGACTTGGTGGTTGTGTTACTAGAGCAATTCGTCTTCTCTTTTTGACTGGTATTGTGGGTTGAGTCCTCAAGTGTAGGCTGCTCATTAGGAAGATCCCCAGATAAAACTGGAAGGGATACCCAGGACAACAGATATTCAAATTGCAAAGGCAAAACCACAGAAACCATGAAAAGGCTAGGTCACTATGAGTTCTCCAAATAATCAGAGCTCTTTGGCTACTGAATTCAAAGATACCAGTTCAGAGATGGATAAGTTGTTTGGAGGGAGATTTCCTTGGAGTAACCTTGGAGCCTTCAGTATTATAAGCCAGCAGATGATGATGTACAGAAGTCAATCTAGGATCCAAAGAGAATGCCAGCAACACAGATGAAAAATATGTAGCAAACAATAACAATAACAATAACAACAAAGATGGAAAAGTCTTAAAAAAAAAAAAGGTTGGATAATGGGCTCGTAAACGCAACCAAAATTGAATCAAAAAGACATTGAAAAACTTAAATAGAACCAGAATAAACAAGATTTAAACAGTGACAAAAAGACTCCAAACAAACAAAGTCCCAGAACATATTCATTGCCAAATTATTTCAGACCTTTAAAGAAGAGATACCATCAATGTTCCTCAGATTATTCCACAAAATAGAATCCTATAAAGCCAGTATGACGTTGATACCTGTATTAGTCAGGTTCTCTAGAATAACAGAATTTATAAAATTACTCTCTCTCTCTCTGTGTCTCTCTGTGTCTCTGTCTCTGTCTCTCTGTCTCTCTGTCTCTCTGTCTCTGTCTCTGTGTCTCTCTGTGTCTCTGTCTCTGTCTCTCTCTGTCTCTGTCTCTCTGTCTGTCTGTCTGTCTCTCTCTCTCTCTGTCTCTCTCTCTGTCTCTCTCTGTCTCTCTCTGTCTCTCTCTCTCTCTCTCTCTCTCTCTCTCTCTCTCTCTCTCTCTCTCCATCTCCCCTGCTTCCAACAGTTGGCTCTAGAAGGGATGGACTTACCAGCAAGGTGAGGGCACGCAAGCTAAGAGCAAAAGGTTCCTTTTTCCATGTATATAGGCCTCTAGCAGAAGGTGTTCTCCAGATTAGATCTAGATTAAACACCCAGATTAAAGGTGTGTCTTCCTGCCTCAAAGATCTGGATTAGAAGGAGATCTCCCCTACTTCAAAGTAAGCAGAAATCCCTCACAGGTGTATCTCTATTTTAAGGTTTTACTTAATTCCAGATGCAGTAAAGTTGACGATCAAGAACAGCCATCACAGGATACAAACCAGGTAAGTGCACAACAACAAAACCGTAGGTCAAGTTCCCTGTTGAATATAGATGCAAAAACAGCCAATAAAAGACTCAAGTGGAACTTACCAATAGAGTCAGATCATACATCATAACCAAGTTGGTTTATTCTGTGAATATAAGGATGAGTCAGGGTATGCACATCAATAAATATGACGTAGAACAGAAACACACCCAGCACTGGAAAAGACAATTGTCTCAATAGATTTGGAAAAGAAAAGCAACAAAGCTCCAGGGAATTGAGTGATAGAACGAATATACCTCCACATAATAGTTTGTATGTGACATTCCTACAGACAGCACTATTCTACGTGGAGAGAAAACAGAAATGATTTCCTCTAAAACAAAAACACAAGAAGGGCATTCACTCATTCTTACCCAAGAGAAATGAAGGAAGAGGAAGAAAAGAAGAAAATCCAGCCCTTTGTGTGGGTAACATGATGCTATTCAGAAAAGACCCTGAAGACTCCAGTAGAAAATTCCTAGATCCGATAAACTCAGCAGACTAGCAGGCCATAAAACTAACACGCAAGAGTCAGTAGCTTTCCCTTACACCAATGTCGAACTCACTAGAAAGAGATCATCTGAAACAACAGCAAACACCTTGAGAGTAAGCCTAACCGAGGAGAGCAAAGATATTTGCATTGAAATCTTTAAAACTCAAAGAAATGGAAATAAATATTAGAAGATGGAGATACCTCCTGTGCTCATATACAGTAATTGCTACAGAAATCAGGGTAGAGATTCAAAGAGAAAGAAAAAAGAGGAAAGAAAGAGGGGGAAAAGGAAAAAAAGAAAATGCAAAACCAAACACCTAAAATATGGTACAGCTAATACCCAGATATTTGCATATCCATCTCTGTTGTTGCTCTGTTCACAATAGCCAAGATAAGGACCCATCATAGGCGTCCATGAACAGAAAATACATAAAGAAAATATGGTATATTTACCATTTGAGGAGTTTTGCTTGGCTGTAACTAAGAGTAAAAGAACATTTACAGGGAAATGGATGAAATTGGAGATCATGTTTGGCAAAATGAGCTAAAATAAGATGGATAAATATTACCTATTTTCTCATATGCAGAGTTTATACTTGAAAATGTATTTATATATTTGTGTATAATGCACAGAAGTATAAGTAGAGTGCAGAAAGAAAAGATCTAAAGAGAACAGAAGGGAAATAAGAGAAGGGAATGGGAATAAAAAGACAAAATATCATGTATTTTCACATATGAAAAAAAACACATATGCTGCACAGGGCCTAGAGGGGTCTGTACCATCTGCTGTGTGCTTTTATTATAGCTTCCAGTTTGGTGTTTTTATGCAGTTCCTGAGCATGAGAATGAGTGGGTCTTTGATTCTTATGAATTCTCTTAGGCTACTTTTCTTCTCTTGGTTTGTCTTGTCCATCTTCAATGTGATAGTTTTTGTTTTATCTATTACATTTTATTTTTGTTTTATATATATATATATATATATATATATATATATATTTTTTTTTTTTTTTTTTTTTAATGAACAAATGAATGAGTACTTAGCCACTAAGGTAAAGGCTAACAACTGAGCTGCCATTTATACCTGCTGGGAGAGGGGAAATCAATTTTCTCCAATGGAGTGCCATTGGGTGTATCAACTACTGCAGGGCAGGCCTTGTGTTCAGGAGTAATTAACCAACTCCTGCAGGGTTTGTGTGTGTGTGTGTGTGTGTGTGTGTGTGTGTGCGCGCTTTTATTTTGTGTGTTTTCTTTGGGGGAGGTGGTGTTTTATTTTTATTTTTTTCTTGTTTTGGGGAAGTTGTTGTTGTATTGGGTTTTTGTTTTGCTTTGTTTTGTCTTTTTGAGAAAGAATACGAAGTTGGGTGAGTAGGGAGGGGAGATGATCTGACTTGGGGGATTAAATATATTTAAGTTTAAATATAATCTTAAATAATAAAAATACAATAAAAAATAAAGGATACATATGCATACACACACACTTGAGATTGGTACCAAAAAGATGGCTAGGAATTGGAGAGAGCATTGGTGTGTAAAAATATGAGCAATGGTATATGAGTACAAAAACTGCATTGATGGAATACATTAATTTGTATTCAGAGAGAATCTATTTTAGAATAGAAAAATAAAATAAAGAATAGTTATCTTCCTTTGGTTTATTTTCTTCCAACATGTGTGCATGTATGTATGTATGTATGTATATATATATTTCTTTTTCATTATATTTTTATTATTAACAAATATAATTACATATTTAATATTTAATTAAATATTTAATATAATAAAATGTGCACATTGTGGATGCCTAGGTATATACATGTTCACATGTGTGTGGGTGCATATAAATGCAACTGCATGTAGAAGTTTATGGTTTATTTTGGGAGTCTTCCATTATTCTCCATATTATCCTTGGCATCAGCATGTCTCAGCTGAACCCAGATCTCACTGATAGGACTATGGTAGCTAGGCAGCTTGCTCTGGGGTACAGGTTTTACACTAGGACTACTGTACCCCTGGAATTTTGGAGCTCTGACCTCCAGTCCTCATGTCTGCATGGCCAGTGCTTTACCCACTAAGCCACCTCCCCAGACCTCTCTTGGTTTCTCCGTGTAGTTGTAAAGTGAGGACAATAATCCTCAAGATTTCTCCTTTTTGTGGTGATAAGGCCCCGGTTTAAGCTGTATAAATGATTACACAATTAGAGAGGGGGAGACTGACGTCCTCGTCCTCTGTCGCAGCTAGACGTGGCTGCTCTGGCTGGTTTCAGTTCAGAGGAAATCCAAGCAGAAGGGTCATGTGTCATCTCTGGGAATCTCTCCTCCAATGTAACACTCGCACACTTGGCGTTTGTCCTTCATCTCTGTTCATGCTGTTCGTGAAGCCCAAAACAGCTTCTGGAATCATCTCTGCGGCTGAGTCTCTCCAGCATCCAACACTGAAGTGTATATAAAGTCTGTTTTGTTACTGCTCCAGCCCTGAACCGCCAAGTGGATCTATGCCTGACAGCGAGGTAAACTTCTACCTTCTAACACTGCTATTTAGAAGAGCCCTCCCCCCGCCACATATTTGAACTTCATCTTAGTTATATAGGCTTGTTAATTTTACTATAGTTCAGCCTTTTTGCTTAACACAATATCATCTTTTATCGCTAAATAATCACTGTAGCCATAATTGTAATGACTTCATCTCACAAATATGTTTCAATGTATAAAACAACTTCTCATCATTTAATGTTTTACTTAATATTACTTTATTTATTTATCTTTAAAAGCTTTATATATTCAATGTGCCTATTACTACTTGAAAAAGTATATCAAGATAATTAATATTTTTGTCTATCCACTTATGAGGATACCATTCAATAAGCTTTGTAACTCTCTCCCTCTCTCTCCCTCTCTCTCTCTCTCTCTCTTTCTTTTTTCTTTTTCTTTTTCTTTTTTTTTTTTGCATCCCTTTCTAATGCTGACTTAAAATTCTTATAGAGTTGATTTATGAGTAACTTTTGGTCTCAATTAACTTACCTATTATTATAACACTACTCAATTTATTTTACTTATGATACCTATGAAATGACCTAAGGGCAAATAATTAAAATACTTATAACTCTTTAGATTTATACCAATCTATTTTTACCCATGTATTTTATAACTACAGGTTTCTTTCTAGAGTTGGGTCTGTCTTTTGAAAGCAATAGCCAAAACAATGATGCACTGCTTTCTAACTGCTATTTATGTCAAAGCCCCATCAAATTCATTGTTTCATTTGAGGCCTGAATTGTGCTATTATGACACCATTCAGATTAGCCACATCCAGCTTCTTAGTCTCCTCACACTGAAAACCAGGGCCTTTTAAAAAAAAGAATTTAGACTTCGCTTCACAGAAATTGTTCTGCGGTGCTCCTGAAGAGACAGCTGTCAGCTCCGTTGGCTACAGCCCCAGTGCTGGCTTGCGATTATGGACAGGGTTCTGCAGTCAGGTCAGAGCTCTTAGCCTCACGCTAACTGTGGTTGCAGCTGTCTTCAGTCACGCTGAGCGTGGTCCAGCACCACCATCCATCAGAGCCCTGTGCCATGCCTGCCTCAAAAGCAAATCCCTGTAAAGTAGGACAAGTCGTTGAAGCTTTGCAGTCTTTCAGCATGGGGCGTCAACTCTCATCTCAACTCAATGGGATGTGCTTGGGAGAGAGGCGAGAAGTGCCTGTAGGAATAATAAATCCCGGGCGAGACATTCTACGCAGTTGTAGCTTTTGCTCCTGGCAACAGAGTGATATACCACCCTCAGCGTTCAGTGGGCTTCTCGGAACGGAAGTTCTTCTGCCCTTCGAGTGATTTCTCTACCAATAAGGTGCGGATCAAGTGTGAGTGGACAAAAACACAAGCCATTTCTAAGATAATGACGTGCTTTTTCCAGGGAAGCTTAAGTGCCAACTAGACCAGCTGGAGGTTTTCTAGAAATTGTGTTTGTACAAATGTGCTGTATAATGCTATAAAGAGGATGCGAAATGGAAGTCTCTTAAGGTTAGGTATATAGATAGCCTTTATAAATTCCATACAAGTGAACTTTTATGTCACTGCAATGTAAGATAGAGAAGGGAACTTAAGGGGGAAATTGACAGGATCGGAAGGAAGTCATCAAGGGCATTTGCTAACCCTGACACACAGCCCCAGCTTAAGTCAAGCTGCTCATACAAGGCATTTCATGGAGAAAACAGTTAAGCCACACAGCAGGAAGGTCAGCGAAAATGACTTCCCCAGTTTGGTGCCATCAGAACACATTGCCACAAACACAGACACATGTGCTTAGAAACATCATTCCCACGCTCCTTGGTTAGAGAGATGCTGGAAGGTGCATGTCCACACTGTGGGGTGTCCCTGAGCCTTCGGGGAACAAATAGATTCGTCAGCTCCAAGGCAGGCTTCAGGAAGCAGCAGCTTCTCAAACATATTTGGCACCTGGTGGGAGAAACCTTTTTCTATCTCCTAGAATACAGAGGATATAGAAGGTATGATATATAATCTACACATAAATATAGAATATATAAAAATATGAAATATAGAGTTTATAATTTTGGAGATCCAGGAAGAGCACAAAGTTATTTTGGCTTCAAGGGTAGGGTAGGATGAGCGCGGGGAGGGCAAAGGGAAGGTTTCTGCACTGGTGTAGCTCAGGCAAGATGTTTAGGTCAGACTCCCGGAGACTCTAACTGCTTATGAGGAACTGCAGTAGCCTTTTAACATCCACAGAGAAAAACTCATCTGGAAACGGAGGAAGAGAACTGAGAATTCCATTATGAAGTTGTTAATTCGTTCCATTTGTAAAACCGTAGCATTTCAAACCTGAGAAAGATCTTAAAAGAACCCCACTTCCACCAGTTCTCAGACTTTCTAATGAGGAAATTGAGTGGTTTGGCCAAGGTCATCCAATCAGAAGTCTAACATGAGACAAGACCTAGTGGTGATAACGGTCCTATCATGTTCTTATAAGCACTGCACAGCAGGCCAGTTGGTTTAAAAAAAAAAAACAGATAAAAGGAAAAGATGAAACTTCCTTCACTTCCCCTCTCCCCTCACATTCCCCTTAGAGATGACAGCTGAATGTTGCTTTTGACTTTGTGAGTAAATGTGCACTATTCAAATTTTGTTCAACACTCCACTTCTTCTTTATCAATCTAGTAAGTAGTCAGTGTGCACGGCCTGTGTGTTGCTATTGCAATCCGAGTCTGCTCTCAAAGTGCCCAGTTGGTGAGGGAGGCTGAGTCTGTGACGGGTACCATGTCATAAACTGGTTAAGAAACTCAGGAGGCACAAGGCATGAATCAAGGGGATGTGTGTGTGTGTGTGTGTGTGTGTGTGTGTGTGTGTGTGTGTGTGTTGAGAGGCTGTGTTTCCTAGAAGGCATGAAATTTTGAATAAGAGACTGTTTGATAAACATTTATTTCTATTGATCTGTGTGTGTCTGTGTGAGTGCACACCACTTGTGTGCCCCCTAAAAGGGGAAGAAGAGGGGGGTCCAATACCCTGAAGCTAGAGTTCCAGGTGATCGTGACTAGCCTGTGGGGGGCTGGAAACCAAACTTCACGTCCTCTAGAAGAGCAGCAAGTGCTCTTAACCACTGGGCCACCTCTCTGGATCCTTAAATAAAAATCTTAAACTAAAGAAGCAAAAGCAGACAAATAGCGAGACATGGTTGTACGAACAGCAAGGCAAAGCTTAGAGCCATGAAGTGCGGTAGAGAGCAAGGCATGGAGACATCTTTAAAGACCCAGAGGCACCCGCTTTAGTGTGCCTCGCTGTAGGTGTGAGTCCACACCTAGTTATAAACACTCACACTAGATGCGATATGGTGATAGGAGGCCAGCTGTAGTGCCACACACACCCTTAATCCCAGCACTCGAGAGGCAGAGGCAGGTGGATCTCTGTGAGTTCGAGGCCAGCCTGGTCTACAAAGGAGCTCCAGGACAGCCAAGGCTACACACCGAGAAACCTGTCTCAAGAAAACAAAACACAAACAAAAAACAAAGAAGAAAAGAAAGAAGAGAGGCTATAAGAATGGTGCGGGGAGCATATGGCGAGAACCTGAAACAAAAACGGGGCATGGAAATGTCCTGAACATCATGAGCTGGCAAGAATGGAAGGAAGTGGCCTCTCCTTCAAAGGCAGATGACTTCATCCCAGCACAGGCGATGAAAGTAAAAATTGAGACTAGATTGGCTGGAGGCACATTTTGGAGTCGATTTTTATAGGGATTGCTATAGAGCAGGGGGTATAGGCATAGACAAGGTGAAGAACTGCTGACGACTTCAGATTGCTGAGTACATATTGGTACCCTGTGCTGAGCTATGGAGACAGGGGAGGAGACACACAAGCAGCAGGAAAAATGTTTCACACACGTCAAGTGTGACATTCAAGAGAATGGTAAGTTGACCGTTGGAGATACAAGCGTCAAGAGCAGAGAGATTAGAGATGCAAATGTTACTGTGGAAAGCCTCAGCACATAGCACAGCTACTATATTTAAGGCATGGAACACCCATGCTGTCCTCTGTAAAGGATACACAGAAGGGGCTGGAGAGATGGCTCAGCAGTTAAGAGCACTGTCTGCTCTTCCAGAGGTCCTGAGTTCAGTTCCCAGCAACCACATGGTGGCTCACAACCATCTATACTGGGATCTGATGCCCTCTTATGGCATTCAGGTGTATGTGGATATAGAGCATTCATCTACATAAATAAGTAAATCTTTAAAAAATAGATTTAAAAAAAAAAAAGAAGACACAAGGGGGAAAAAAAAGAAGCTCAAAATACATGCCTTGAAGTTGGGAAAGAAAGACAGCCACCAAGGAGACACAAGCATGGGCCAAGCTGTGGACTTAAAATGAGAGCTGAAAGGTCTGCTGAATGTATGGCCTAGTAACTTGGGGATAAGAAAGATACTGGGGATGAAAGAAAATGGAGATTAGAAAATATAGAAGGAAGAAGTACACTGGGGGAGACTAGTGGTGGGTTAAACTAGGCAAGAGGGGGAGGAAGCTGAGAACTTTTCCTCCCCAAAAGCCTATGCTTTCCTGGAGTGTAAGGTTTCTGTTGAGTGGTCCAGCATGTTTGCCTTTGTAAGTCAGTTGACCTCAGAGTGCTTGCACACTGTGGCTTGGCTTTCTTCCTCTACTTTCTTGGAGTCTGAACATTGTTGTCTTCTTCCAATCTTCCGCCCAAGATAGTTTTCTTCTGTTTGGTTAATCTAGTGGTGACGTTTTCCAGTCTGTTTTTCACTTCCATTTGGTTTTTTTTTTTTTTCAGGATCTCAATTTTTTGCCAGAATTTTCATCAACGTTGCTCACTGCTCATCTGTGAGGCTGACTTCCTTATGTATGTCCTGAAGTTATTTCCTTACTTCGTTCATCAACTTGTTGACTGTGGTTGAGTATTTTTAGTAGTGGCATTTGAACTCTGTCATTTCAACCATTTCAGGATTTTGGATTCAGTACTTGAAGAGTTATGAGCTCTTAGAAGCAGCATGCTGTGTGTTTCTTATCGTTGTGCGCTGTGAGCAGCACACTGCAGTTTTGATATCTAGTCAGGACTTTATTGGAGATCTTAGTGAGCAGCAAACTCTTGAAGGCTCTGTCCCTAGTGTCGCTCTAAAAGGAGAAAAGCAACCACAGTAATAACAACAAATAGAATGAGATATAAAAATAGACACAAAAATTAGAGATAATGAATGTGTCATTGGTGCCTACAGCACAACAACAAAGAAAACCAATTTAGAGTATTGTAATGGTTATTCTTGTGTGGCAACTGGACTACATCTGAACTTAACTAAAACCCAAGCAGCTGGCTACACCTGTGTGGGATTTTTTTTTTCCTGGATAAATCATTGTAAGTCGGAAGACCCACTTTTAATGTAGACTTCCTGAGGTAAAAAGACCCACCTTTAATGTGGGCCACACCTTCTGCTGGCAATCTGCATAAAGAATGTGGAAGAAGGAAGCGTGCACTCTCTGTCTGCTTGCTCTCCATCTCTCTGTCGAGCCTACCCCGCCACTGGCATTAGAGCCTACCCCATCACTGGCATTAGAGCCTACTCCATCACTGGCATTAGAGCCCGCCCCGTCACTGGCATTAGAGCCTACCCCGTCACTGGCATTAGAGCCTACCCCATCACTGGCATTAGAGCCTACCCCGTCACTGGCATTAGAGCCTACCCCGTCACTGGCATTAGAGCCCACTCCATCACTGGCATTAGAGCCCACCCGTCACTGGCATTAGAGCCCACCCCGTCACTGGCATTAGAGCCCACCCCGTCACTGGCATTAAAGCCCACCCCGTCACTGGCATTAGAGCCTACCCCGTCACTGGCATTAGAGCCTACCCCGTCACTGGCATTAGAGCCCACCCCGTCACTGGCATTAGAGCCCACCCCGTCACTGGCATTAGAGCCTACCCCATCACTGGCATTAGAGCCTACCCCGTCACTGGCATTAGAGCCTACCCCGTCACTGGCATTAGAGCCCACCCTTCACTGGCATTAGAGCCTACCCCGTCACTGGCATTAGAGCCCACCCCGTCACTGGCATTAGAGCCCACCCCGTCACTGGCATTAGAGCCCACTCCATCACTGGCATTAGAGCCCACCCCGTCACTGGCATTAGAGCCCACCTCTTCAGGGTTCTGATGTAGACTGAAGACCAGCTGAGACCTCCATCCTTGTGGACTAAACAACTATTGGCTTCCTAGACTTTTCATCATTCGACAACCACTGTTGAGCTTGCAGCATCACAGCCCATAAGCTACTCTAATAAATCCCATATATTTTCTCTGTTCTAGACAATCATGACTATGAAATTTAAAAATTAGTTAAAAATATTAAGTGGATAAAATAAAGAGTGCATACAAAAAAGACCAAGGTTAAGTAAAAGGAAGGAAAGAGAAAGAAGAAGTGAAAAAGAATGTCATGAAGCAGTAAAGACACTTAGGAACCTGATTGTCCTATAAAGGAAAATGTGTAATGTTATTAAATAGATAAATTAACTAGATAAATGTAAGAAACAGAATTTTAAAATCAAAACATAAAATCATTTTTATAAGAATGGTTTTCTTTAGGAGGGTGGCTCAGTCCAGTGCATGGTCCTATACCCAGGGATATACGTGCACCACAAATCAGAATCTGTGGGTTAATTAAAAACGAGAGCAAAATAAATACAAAGTTGGGGTGGGGTAGGAATCAGGGAGGAGTTTGGCTAAATATGATCAGCATACATTGTATGAAATTCCCAAAGAATTAATTAAAATATTATAAAATAGTAATGACAAAAATACTATTGCATGTAGTAGTAAGAGGAGACATGTAGAGATATAAACAAAAGACAAATAAGGAGAATCAAATTTGACAGTTTCTTTCTGGGTTCTCTACACCTGGCTCTGGCATATAGGGCAGGGCTGGGATGTTAGGTGAGGTTAGGGACTTCCTTTTCTTATATTCAGCTAGAACTGATTTCTCTGATGTCCAACAGAGCTTAGTCTTCAGTTCAATAGCTTCTCTTCTCTGCATTCCAGGATCCACTGCTGGCCACGCTCAGCTCTGCAGCCCCAGACTCCACTGACATGCTCACACGTCTGCAAACCCTGAGATGACTCATGTGTAAACAGCAGGGTACTTCCTGGATGAGTTGCCTGTAATGGTAGATGAGTCTTCATCTTTAAAAACCAAGTTGGGATAGAGGAAGAAGCTGTGGAAGTCATATATTCAGATGGAGCTCTGTAGTTCTCAGCCCTGCCCCAGTGGACTTTGCAGCTGGTAAGTGTTTGCAGAGACTGGGCTGCCTGTTGACCTCAGGCTCCATGCTCTCAGACTCAACTCTTATCCTCAGCTCATGGGCTCAGCTCCTACCAGTAAAGACAGAAATGTCACCTACATTACCCAGATGAACTTCTGCATATCATCTCTCTCCTTTCCCATGTCCACCTTCCACGTCTGTCTTTCACTTGGAGACTGGCAATTTGACCTCAGGCTCAATGACTTGATTCGCTCAGCATTAAATAATACACACACACACTCTCTTTCATGATAGCTTTGTGACAGCCCCCTGAGTCATAAGAAATATAAATATATGTTCTCTCCACTGATGACACATCATGGCAGAGGAGTCACTAAAACCCCAGACTGGATTTGAGTCTTGCAAGGACTATGTACTGTGTGTGGCTCTGCTGGTCTTTCAGTTGTCTTCTGGATAGACTACTGTGTGCCACTCTCTCCCCACTAATCTCCAATGCCCCTGTAGTTATCCATGACTCAGTCTGTATCTGCTTAGTCCTTTCCCTGTCTCCACACTCTTCAGTTGGCCTGTGATCTCTGATGTTCCTTCAATCCTTGCTCTCTTTGGATCAGAGACAATTCTCTGTTATTTTGATTTTTTTTTTATTCACTACGTGACAGAGTCAATTTCTAATTGCTATTTCGCCTCATAACCCAGCAGTACAATTTATTGATGGGTTTACTACTAGCAATATGGTCTTGAAGAGCAACAGTGACTGAAATTTGTATCAGAAGTGTGTGTGTGTGTGTGTGTGTGTGTGTGTGTGTGTGTGTGTGTTTCCATCCTAACCAGAATCTATCTTAATATCTTTTTGATATTCCTGACCCAAGAGTCTAGCTGTAAGTTTCACATATCACTGTAATGGTTTTATCTATTTATAGTTTGCTGGGAAACCAAGTGGGAAAAGCTGACTAGGGTTATTCTGGTGCAGTTATGGCAGTTGTGGTATTTGCAACTCAAGATGTCTGGAGTCATGTCAAGCTAAACCCAAGGAAGCTCATATTAGAGAAATACATTAAAGGGAATGCCTTGTACAGAGATCTAAAAATGGGAAATTATTATATGTGTTTGAGGCACATCAAGGGCCGGGGTGGAATGGGTGAGTTGTGATTAAAAAAAAACAGATTACAAAGAGCCATGCAGGCCATTGTATTCAAAATCTTGATATGCACCTAGTGAAATGGACAGCAATGGTCATGTGCCATTTTTTTTTAAAGAGTCAATGCTGCTGTGTAGATACATGTACAGAAACATGGGGATGGAGACAGTAATCCTCCCTCATGAGCTAGAAAAAACAAGATTAAGCTCAGACCAGAGCCACAGTTCTAAGGACAAAGAGAAGTAAAAACTGTCAGGGTATCTCCTGGTGTCATAGATTCATCAATCAAACATGTATGGAGTGCCTACTATTTGCCAAGTTGTATTATAATTTCTAATAGGTAGAAATGGTTAGTGTCATGACCACATTATGCCAGCAATATAAATGGACATTTTTATGTTTCTCCACAGTCAGAATTTATTGGTCAATAATAAATCTACAAGCTATGTCAACTTCATGGGCTTTAGTTCACTAAGTACTGGTTTCGCTTGGTAGATGTAGCCATTGACAATCACAGGTTCTTTTATCCCTATTGTAGGCACTGCTTTTAACTATTATATCTGCATACACATTGTGTTGTGTGGCTTTTCCTAGGGGGCTGTGAACAAATGTCTCTTCACCCCAAATATAGCACAGAGAGGGATTTAAGAAACTATTCCATATATCTTAGTTACTGTTCTATTGCTGTGAAGACACGGCACAACCCATAACTCTTATAAAAAGAAAGCATTTAATTGGAGGTTTGCTTACAGTTTCAGAGGGTTAGTCCATTATCATCATGGTGAGAAGCAGAAAGGCATGGTGCTGAAGCAGTAACTGAGAGCTTTACATCCTGACCCACAGGCAGAGAGAAAGACACTAGGTGTAGCCTGGACTTCTGAGACCTCAAAACCCAGCTTGAGCAACACACCTCTTCCAACAAGGCCACGCCTACCTTAACAAGGCCACACCCACTGTAACAAAGCCACACCTACCCTACGAAGGCCACACCCATTCTAGCAAGGCTACACCTCCTAGTTCTTCCAAATAGTTCATCAACTGGGACCTAAGCAGTCAAATACATGAGCCTGTGTGGGACAGTCTCATTCAAACCACCACACCACACAAGTCTAACTTTGTAAACTAGTAAGGTTATTGGGGTCACCAAAAGCCCACCCCAGAATGGGTGATCACTCATGAAGGCATTCCTGGAGCTTCCAACATGGTGTGTGTGTGTGTGTGCGTGTGTATGTGTGTGTGTGTGTTATGACCTCAACTTGGTCAGCCAGAAAGCTTTTCCCCACACCAACAATTTTACTTCTTCTTCTTCTTCTTCTTCTTCTTCTTCTTCTTCTTCTTCTTCTTCTTCTTCTTCTTCTTCTTCTTCTTTTTTGTTTTTTTTTTTTTTTTTTTGGTTTTTTGAGACAGGGTTTCTCTGTGTAGCCTTGGCTGTCCTGGACTCACTTTGTAGACCAGGCTGGCCTCGAACTCACAGAGATCCACCTGCCTCTGCCTCCCGAGTGCTGGGATTATAGGCGCGCGCCACCACGCCCGACTTAATTTTACTTCTTATATAGCCTCACAGGAAGGGTGGGGCTTTGTGACTCCTGTAACTTTTCGTAGCATCCTGGGCCTCGTAAATTTTGTTTTATTTCCTGCACCCTGTATTTTCTTTACTCCAGGAGCCTAATGACCCTCCCACCTCCCTTTAGATGAAACTGTCTCGACTGGGAGGCTTGGGTTTTTTAGCGGACAGAGCTCAGTCTTCATTCAGTTCGGTAGTGTGCCTTGGTTGCATTCCAGGGTCCTCGGCTGATCACACTTAGCTCTGCAGCCTCAAACTCCATTAGCACGCCCCTAAGTTTGCAAATCCCGGAGTGACCCATGTTCCAACAGAAGGATGCCTCCTAACATGGAACCTCACAGAACACGCAAATATGTGTGCGCACATATATGTTACATAGTGGGAACAAACATGTTCAAGAGGCTGACGACTTAGTGACGGCCAGAGCAAGCAGACAGCTGATTCTGATGGAGCACACTAGGGTGTCTTTGAAAGTGACAGAGCCTTTCTCTGCTCTTAGTGAGCTTGGTTTGGCGATGGGGTGAGACTAAGGTCCCAGGGAAACTCAACAGTCCCCCAAAGCAGCCCTAGGGACAGTGGCTTTCGGGTTTGGGGGAATTCGAAATATGAAGTTCATGGACCACAAGAAGAGGGGCTCTAGAGAAAAGTTTATTACACATGGTGGGGAAGAGGAGAGAAAGAAAGAGAGATTGGGGGGGAGGAGAAGGAAGAAGGGAGGGGGAGGGATTGAGGGAAGGGTGAAAACCTGTATAGCATCAGGGGTCCTAGGACGTAGGGCACCTTCAAGCAGCTTGTCTAAGGACATTTTAGAGGATTTGTGGCAGAAACCAGTGCAAGACATGAGAAGGGGATGAACTATCGAGTCCAGCTGTTCAGGCGCCTGCTTCAGTCCATCTGTGTTCTCACACACAGCCCTCAGAGACAAGAGATGTCAAAGGAGCAGAAACCAGAACTCTCTTCTGGCTCTCCTGACTCTAGAAGAGACACCCACACAACTGTTGGTTTGGGGAACCCTACCTTATCTGACCACTTTCTGTCTCCTGTTCTTATCAAGACAAATGCAGAGACTCACTGTAGCTGGCAAGGCAAGATGGAAAACCAAGAAGCCAATGGGAGCTTCTGGAAGCATATAAAGCTCATTGAACTAAAGTACAGGGCTGGCAAAGTAAAGCAGCGCAGACAAAGGGCGATTCCCATGAGGGCACCATACTGAGGTACTTACAGCTCAGGCTACGTAGTTTGAGAATTGGTTGCCTGTCAGTTCTGTGATACATGCATGCATTGGGCATGCTGGTAGAGGGCCAGTGGGTAGCACCATAAGTCAATATAAGGGGCCCCTTTGTGTGAATGATATGGGGGTGTCACACCACTATCTTGTGTATTCAATAAGTTCATGGGCAAAACAGTTTTTCAGGTATGTGTTTGACAGGCCCAAACACCCATGCATTCCCAGCTTGCCTTCGTAAGCTCATATAGTACTTTTGTTGCATGAGAAAGTTAGTTACCCATCTGTGTAGCGGTTTGTGGGGAGCCGTTTGTGGTGGTTCTTTATTTGCAAAAATAAGATTTAGCATCATTTTTTTCATAAACATTTTCATCTAAAATTGTTAGGGCGCAGGCAATTCTGCTGACCTGTATTCAGGGACCTAGAAACTTCTTATGTCTTTACCTGCCACTTCCAGGCGGGGACTGCCAGATAAAAGAACCCCCCACACAACCTCAGCTCACTCTGTTCCTGCTCTCTCTGTCTCTGTCTCTCTGTCTCTGTCTCTGTCTCTGTCTCTGTCTCTGTCTCTTTCTCTGTCTCTGTCTCTGTCTCTGTCTCTCTGTCTCTGTCTCTGTCTCTCTGTCTCTGTCTCTTTGTCTCTGTCTCTCTGTCTTTCTGTCTCTCTGTCTCTCTGTCTTTGTCTCTCTGTCTCTGTCTCTGCCTCTGTCTCTCTGTCTTTGTCTCTCTGTCCCTGTCTTTGTCTCTCTCTTTTTCTATCTATCTCTGTTCTCAGTACCTCCTTTTCTTCCCCTCTCTGCCCTTCCCCACCCTTCTCCGGGCTCTCCTCTCCCTTCCCCCAATAAACCTCCTTACATCAGATCTGGAAGGGGCATACCTTGGCCTGGGCCCACCATGCCATTTATATTTCATAACAAAAATGTAGCAAATAGTTGCTCTGTCAAACAGAGTCGTCAAAGCAAGGCATTGTTAGAAAGTTTATGTTTATGCACACAGAGCACAGTTCAAACACTTAACACAATAGGAGTAATTTAGAGTGGAGCATATTCTCCACAGGTAAGATCTTAGATAGGAAAGCTTATTCTAAAACAATGGATATAGAAATAGAAATGAGAAAAATGTATTTGCAAGGAGGAGAAAATAAGAAAGATGTATACAAAGGTGGTGAAATGTAAGATTCTCAAATGGTGAGAAGTTGTGTTAACTGGAAGTCTGTTTAAATAAGTGCGTTGATGAGGCAAGAAGGATTGTCATTCTCTTCAGGAAAGAAGGTACCACCTCGTCCCACTTAGCACTCAACATCATCTTTCTATTTCCAGGAAACCAGCATGCCCTCTCCCCATTTCCTATCCCTAAGACTTATGGTGGCATCATGGGGTCATTTCAAAACCGCTGGGAAGGGAAGTGCTGGCAAGGGATGAAGGGAGGATACGAAGAGAGAGACGAAGAGAGAGATGTGTAAAGAAGGAAGGAAGATCAAGGATGCTCACAGACACACCCCCGTGCAGACACCAGGCCGGCATGCACAAAACAGCAAACAAAAATGGAACTGCATTTCAATCAGGGACTAAAAAAGAAGTGGCATATCTGTTATAATGAAAACTTTTAAACGCACATAGCATCACTCTGCCCAGGCTGCCATAGCAACGTACCATAGGGCAGTGGCTTAAACACCAGTTCTTCCTACAGCTCCGGAGGCCAGAAGTGAAGCCAGAAGCAGGTATCATAGAGCTAAATTTCTCCTGAGGCCTCTCTTGGCTTTGAGGGAGGCTGCTTGCTCACCATGTCCTTAGTTCCCTCTCTGCAGAGTCCCTGGGCTTACTACACACTAGATTAGTGTCTTCCCTACCATCTTGGTTAATCTAACGACTCCCTTAGAGCACTCTGTCTTTAAATACTGCCAAATCCTGAGAACGTCAAGATCTGAGTGAGAAGAGAGTAGACAGCCATTGGACAGCCCGTGTGGTATCCAGAAAAACTATGGGAATGTTACCTGAAAGTTTGGAGCATCCCACCGGAAAAATCTCTACATGTTACCTGTTACCCGGGAAGTCAGGTCCTTTTTTGGGGCTCTTACTCTTGTCAATGTAAGAACTTGATGGTGAACTTAAAAGGAAGCTTGAAGACAATTTCATTAGCGTTTAAAAGGAAAAAAAATGTCAAACAGGCAAGCTCTAAATCCCAGCAGCTTCTGGAGGAGGGACAGAGAGGAGCAGGAGCAGGCACCATACCCTTTGGTCTAGGCAGACATGGAGGTCAGCAACGGCAGACAAGCAGCCTCAGAGCCGAGAAGAGAGAAGCCCAAAGTGAGAAGAGAAAGACAGACACGGTGGTGCACACATTTAATCCCAGCTCTGGGAGGCAGAGGCAAGTGGATCTCTGTGAGTTCGAGGTTAATCCAGTCTGCATACCAAGTTCCAGGACTACACAGTGAGACCCTGTATTACATAGACACACAGGCACGCAGACACACATACACACACACACACGCACACATATACACAGAGAGAGACAGAGACACAGACAGACAGACAGACAGACAGACAGACAGACAGTGCGCATCCCCCGTGATCAGCTCTTGCTGGTGGTCAGTGCGAGGAGAAGTCAAGAATCTAGAAAAACTAGTTACTTCAGCTCTGGCGATAAAGTTACTTAACAAGAAAACCTAACAAAATGGCGTGACCATGCTAATAATACCTAAACAATTTATTTATTTTGTGTGCATACATGTATGGGTGTGTGTGCACATATGTGTGTAAGCCACAGCCTGTGTGGCGTTCAGAGTCCAACCTGTGGAAGTCAGCGTTCTCCTTCCAGCATGTGGGTTCTAGTGGGTCAAAGTTAGGTTGTCCGGATCCAGGGTCCATGACAAATGCTTTCCCCCTCTAAGCCAAACTCTCTGGCCCTAATAATTCCAGCACTTGGGAAGCAGGGAAGGCAGATCTCTCTGTGTTTGATGCCAGCCTGGTCTAAAGGTCTAATTTCAGGACAGTCAGGGCTACATAGAGAAACCTTGTCTTAAAAAACAAAGAAGGAAACCGAACAAAAATCTTCCTAGAGTCTTTTAGTCCATGTAGGAGTTTAACTTACAATTTTAAAAATAACGTAAGCCAACCAGCGGGGCACAAAAAGCGAAATGACGCCATTTTAATAAAACTGCAACAAAGCTACAATACACTTTTGAGCCACTGCCTTTTAAATACTAGGAAGCAAAATATGACCGGGACAGTGAGCCCCATTGGGCCTCGCACTGCAACCATAGGCTTTTCAGGTAAAGCCCTTGGGTTTTATAAACAGAGCAAAGACACAGTTAGAATCTAGGCTCTGTCACATTGTACAGGAATCTATGGATAAATCACGGGAAGACGATGCATAATTTCTCTCAGGATGCAAATGTGCTCATGCATGCTAAGCACAAACTCCATGGCTGAGCTATTCCCAGCACTAGTGCATGCTCACTCGCTCTCTCTTTCTCTCTCTCTCTCTCTCTCTCTCTCTCTCTCTCTCTCTCTCTCTCTCTCTTTGTCTCTGTCTCTCTCTCTGTCTCTCTCTCTCTGTTTCTCTCTCTCTTCCTCCCTCTCTCCAAGATAAATCATTTCAGAAATCAAAGGAAAGGAACCTTTTCTATATCTTTGATTTACATTTTCCCCCCACAGTTTTTAGAACAGTTTCTGTACATATTAAAGACTGCTGGTGAAAGGGACTGGAAGGCACTGATTGTCAACAGAACCTCAAAGCACCAAAGTGCAGTTAACATGCCGGAAGAGACACTCACATTTCTTATCAAACTACTCACTGCAGAGCACATGGACCTCAGTTTGGGCTGAGTTCTTAGGAAAAGGAGTCAAACGCCTATGACATCTCATGGGAAGGACTTTCTAAAAGCCTTTCTTTCATGTACAAATAAATGTTTAGCTCTCCAAAATAATACCTTTCTGCTCCTCTGCCCTTATTGAAGGAAACGTGGACCACTGAGGATGATGGAAATCTCAGGCCCAGGCTTCACACCTTTCAGAATTCCCATCTCATTGCTGTCATCTGCTGCTGCTTACTATTTAGGTTGTGATGTTATCATGTATTAATTTCATGGCGGGCTGTGCTGTCAATCAATGAGATTACCCCATTTTCTTCTCAAGGTGTGCATTCTGAGTAAGAAATTTGCTATTTCACATACTTTAAAGACGACTGCAAAGTAGAATGACTTCATTTTAAATCCCTTCCGCATCAGATGCAACACACTGAGGAGCTGAGGGTCTTTTGTTTGTAAGCAAACGGAGATGTGAGTCATGTGACCTTTGGCAGGCATAATTGCCAATTAATTAACAGCCAGCATATATTTTTTTTTACTCACCATCGACTGTGTCTGCGCTACAACACGTCAGAGATGCATATTTAGGGCTGGAGAGCCGGCTCTGTGGTTTAAAGCACTTGTGACTCTTGCAAGGGACCTGGGTTCAGCTTTGAGCACCCACATGATGGCTCAGAACCATCCGTAACTCCAATTCCAGGGAGTCCAGTGCTCTCTTCTGGCCTCTGTGCACACCACACACACATATACATGGAGGTAAAGCATTCATACAGCTAAAATAAAAACTTTGAAAAAATAGACATGCTTATTTACTTTATCCCTTTAACACATACGAACCTTCGGTTTAGTATTTACCAAAAACTGTCATCATGGGATTTGCATCCCTAACTGAAATAAAGCAAAGATGTAATATGAATTAATAGAAGATGTTACCTACTATGGAAAATAATAAAACTAAGAAATGATGTCGAAGATATGTGGGCAAGAGGGTGTAATTTTTAAGAGGATGGTCAAGGAAGATGACATCTAAGCAAGTATTGAAGGAGGTGGGAGTGAAATACGAATTTCTGGACAGAAATCAGATTAAGATGCCAAGTATTTTAGTGTGTTTGGGGCCCTGGGGAGTTTTCCAGAATGAAAGACTTTCAGTGCTTAACCCAAGCAGGCCAGGCCAGATAGATGATCACTTTAGGAGCATTTATGAGAGGAGACCCAAGGAACAAAGGGCCTGAGTTAGGAGCCTGGGGTCAGGAACTAGGAAGGAAGCCGGTGGCTCTAGAGGGGTGAGGTCAGGGCCTGCAGGAGGAGTCACATTGTGCATGCCTTTTAGGTCATGTGATGCAAGTCCACCTGGATCCTGTCCTGAGACTGATGCAGACAGCCACCACAAAGCGCCTTTCAGTGGTACTTGTCCTTGGCTGGGGAACTTCCTCCTTCAGGGTACATCTCTCCCCAGAAACAGCCGTGACCAACGACTGCCTAATGCGGAACTGCAAAGGCCTGGTCCCCACCCTCAATTTGCTTTGCTTACAACTGATTGAGGCCTCGTTTGTAACTGGCTGTACTTCAGTGTTTCCCTCTGCAGCACTGTTTCATTGGCGGATCTCCCGAGAGCTCTCCCTGGTCCAGATGCAGCCTTCCATCTTACTCTCCATGTCTAGGGAACTCAGCAAAGATGGCCTTAAACAGATTTTGAGAGAGATGATATATCAGATCTTTCATGAGTTGCGAAGACACTGGACCCTGAAACATATTTTTCCTCTCCTAAGAGAATACATATGTTTTATCATAGCCTGTTTCAGGGTACCCTTCTGAGCCTCTCTACAATTACTTTACAGGAAGAAAGACCTTGGCAGCACCTGGCTGGAAACTTTAAGTCTGTGGAACTGTTGGCAGTTTCCCTTATGCCTGAAAATGTGGGCAGGTAGACAAAGTGCTCAGCTGGGGCAGCCAAGTTGTGGTGTTCCCAGATGGATTGCATCACACATCAGATTCCTTTGTGTTTCTGGGGCTTCAGTTGTTTTCAATCAAGTAGTTACATCAAACAACAGCAAGCAAGACGGATTCTGTTCTTCTCTGAGAGCCATCCTACTGAAAACATTCCATCATAAATGGCTTGCCCTGGCCGACGTCAGAGCCTCATCTCCTGTAGAAGCAGCATCTGTTGGGAGTGGCTGGTGAGGGGCCTGAAGACATTCCAAGTGAGAAAACAGCCATCTAGTGCTTTCTGGTCTCATATATGCCAACTCAAATATCCAACTGTCCTGGAAATATATCAGCTGAATTGACTATGTCAAAAAATTTTAATATCTGGGGCAGACAGTAGACTCCAAATTCATGATTCCTGGGAAGGGAATGAATAGGGAAGCATGAAGGGAGTGGCTGCTCCCACTTCCTGTGTGCACCAGAAAGCTGCCCCCCCCCCTCTGGTTCCTATGGCAAAGCCTCAGGGCGTAAAAGCTTCTCCGATATGAAGGTTAGTTTTCCAAGTACATAGGAATTTTTATATGGTGAAAATGTTCTAGAAATTAGAGGTTAATTGTTCCTATTGTCTGTGTGTACAATATTAGCTGGGCAGATTTAGAAAAAAAAAAGAGTCCTCGTACTTTATAATGTATTTTATGAAGTTGTGAAAAGTATGCTGTAGGCAGACAGACCTGAATCTATTTTCAATTCTAAAGCCGAGCCCTGTGGTCTCAGACCCTGGAAGGAGTCAGCCCTCTAACATAATGGGATTCCGGAAGAGAAACTGATTTGAAAGTTTTCCTCCAACTTGATTTTTGTAAATGCACAGTGGTGTGGACCCGACTCTGGGACTTCGCTAAATAGCTTCATCTATTTTAATAAGTAAGCCCATCTTAACAGCACTGACTTCTTTGTCTATTAGATGGCATGGGAGCCGAGCTGTCTCTCAGAACTGCTCACATGCATTAGTGGGGTTGAGGCTGACTTGAGAACTACAAGGAACAAGAGGCTACTCCTCCCTTAGTTTTAAGTGGAAATACCCTCTGTACACGTTCAGACAGAGTTTTGAAATACTAAACTGATGCAATATGTATGTAAAGGGCTCTCCTTCTTTATACATTCAAACACAGCCACACACTCACAAACACATCAGCTAACGGACTCTGTGGCCTGCAGAGCTTAGCATATTTGGGAGGTTCGGTTTTCACCACTGAATGAGTAATGCTGAATGAATGAATGAATGAATGAATGAAGTTGAAAGCAACAGAGGTTTATCTTCTGCTGCCACATATCAAAGAAGTTTAACCACACTGAAGCCCACAATGATGAGCAGGCGTGCATTTCTATCACCATAGTTACATTCCACGTGCCCGCAATTTTACAAAAGAAATCTGAACTCGGTAAGTGACTTCAACCAAGTCAGATATTACTTAAATGGCGATGCTTTTTCCTTAAAATGAAAATCAAAAGAATCGCTAAGTGCTAGAGTTTCACATTATTTTGTCAAAACAAAACAGCTGGGTGGAGTGGTGCGTACCTGAGTCCCACACACTCAGGAGGCAGAGGTAGCTGCATCTCTATGAATTTGAGGATAGCCTGGTCTACACGGTGTGTTCCTATACAGCCAGGGCTGTGTACATCGACCATGCCTAAAAACATGAGAGGGTGGGGGAGGGAGGCGCGGGCAGGGGGGCTAATGATGAAGTTTGTCACTTTCCCTCTATTTCAGAAATTAAGATATTCTTTTTTCTATGAAAACCAGATGTCTCTTCATCCATTGCCTCCTCTATCTGGGCTATCATTAGACAGGTTCCGTTTTATCTTCCTTATATGGACACTTTTCAATCAACAGTTCGCCATTTCTTTTTTTTTTTCTTTTTTGAAATTAGAAAGTTTTATTAGTGTTTCTTTACTGAAATAGTTGTTAATGAACCATGCCACACACCACATGCACCAACATAACCAACATGCATATGTATAAGTGCACAATGAACCAACTTAACCCTCACCAAAGTCTTGGGAGGTACCTATAATTAACATCCTTCTTAAACGGCTAAGAACATGAGACAAGGAAGTAGAAAATCTTGCTTAAGCTTGCTGGTCCACCAGCCTCTCCTGGTCAGTGAGTCCCTACATCCGGTGAATGATTCTGTCTCAAAAAACATGGAGGATGGTTACTAAAGTACGACACCTGCACGTGACCTCTGGCCTCCACACGCATGCATACACAGGTTTCTACATGCTCATGCACATATGCATGCCTGCACAATACACATACAAACACACAAATCTTGCATGTCTATTAACATATACACATATATTAATAAATATACATATATTACACAAAATATTTTTACATTAAGAGCATACATATTTAAAAGTTCTTAAGCACTTGCATAGACCCAGTCTCAGAGTGTAAACACACTGACCTAAAAGGACCAAAGACTGTGACTATTAGGAGGAATAAGTATTAGCTCAACACCACAGAGTAATGGACTGGGGACCAGAAACAGAACAAAGCAGGGTCACTACCATCCAAAGAGACAAGTTTTGAGAGGCAAAGCAAGGGATCCCCAGCCCAGAAATGACGACATTCAGCTATAGAGCAGCATAAAGCTTCCCATACCAGCATCTGCAAGAGCATGGCTGACAAAAAAAGTCAATATTCTTGGTATGTAGGGAGCTAATACCCCTCAAGGGAAAAACTAGAAAAACTATCAACGCACTGACTGAAAAGACATTAAGAAAATAAAATACAAGTAAAAATGTCAATAAATGCATTAATTTATAATTTAGAAAATGCAAATTTGGAGGAAGAAATCTTTGCCTATTCACTTAGAAAAGATTTTTTTTTCAAATACAGTTGTAACTGCTAATGAGAATTTCAGCTGGAGCAAAGTACTTATAATGTATTTTGTGCACATAAAGAAACTTGATAGCTGTCCTTAAATTTGACATGTAATCTCACCTCTAAGAGTGTTTATTCCTGCATAACCAGAACTACATAGTAGTAAATGCAATGTGTTCACTACAGCATAATTTCTGATATAAAAATGAGTCAATTGCAATATTCACCAATATTTAAAATTGCAGTTCATTTATAAAACACTGTATATCCATTAGAATGTACATCCAAAGATTATTTGTAGGTAGAATAGTGTTCTTGGCACACAATCAAATGTTAAAAGCAAGGTACAACATTTTATACAAAGGATGAGACAATTATCTAAAAATGGGTCTATATTCACAGCTCCTGGTTTGTTTGTTTTTTTTTTTTTACATATCTGCATAATGAGATTCCTGGTGAATTTTATTCTTTATATTTAGAATGTCTTTGTAATCATCTGCAATGAAAAGCTAAGTATCTTATAGTGATGATCAATATTCTAAAAAGCAACAAGAGTAAGAGCATCAAAAGAAATGCATGGTCATCAGTTGGAGTCCACACTTCTGTGCATAGCCGCCCTGCCCTTCCTGCCCATCCTCCTCATCTCTGAAAGCTCCTACTGACCTGCTTCCTTTGCCTGCTCTTCCACTCGCCTTCTCATAGGGCTGTCATCTCTCTTCACCATCTTTCATACCCAGAGGCCCTCTTCTTAGTTTACCTCACTTTTTCCTTTTTAATTCAAACCCCAAAGTTGCCTACGTGGTCTTCTTCCTTCAGTGGTACCTCAAACTCAGTCTCTGCCTTCTTACTAGAGTGCTGTTTCCAACCAGGCATGGTGACTCGTGTCTGTAATTCTAGCACGCAGGTGACTGAGGCAGGGGGATTTGTGACTGGAAGCCAGTCTGATCCACGTAAGTCATTCAAGGTCAGCTTTTGGTATATCCCTCAAAATAAGGGGTGTTTATTTCTAAACGTGAAACATATTCCTAAGAAGAAGAGATAGAAGGAGGTGACATCTTGTTTTGTGCTTGTCGTGGTTAGTTAACCTGATGGCATCTAGAGTCACCAGGAGACAGCGCCCAGGCATGCCTCTGAAAGCTTACCTAGAGTGGGTTAGCTGAGATACCATGTCCCACCCATTATGGGACATATCACTCTCTGGACTGGGGCTCTAGAGTGAATATCACAGTGAAAGAAAACTAAGAACAGGCATCCATACTCCTCGGTCTCTCTGCTTCCTGACTACAGATGCAACGTGACCGTGTAACCTCCCGCCTCTGCCTCCATGCCATCCCCACCACCATGGAATGTGTATACTCAAACCGTGAGACAACTGCTTCTTGTCAGGTATTTTGCCCAGCATTGAAAACTGTAACTGATACAGTGCTGGGGAGATAAAAATCCAAGCCCCTTGAAAAGAGACGACAAGGGTTCCATGCTTTCACTTTGTCTTTCATTCTAGCTTCAGTGGCCATCTTGGTTCTGTCCCGGGCTTATGGAAATGTCCCCGGGTATGGGTCCTCACCATACCTGATGTGGTTTTCCACTCTGATCATATCCTCCTCTGTCTCAAATGATGTCATCACTCACTTCATCCAGTGGGTCAACACACAGCCTCTCTCCAGGCAAACTCAAGTACAAGAGCTTTGTACAAGTGATGGCTGCTGAGTCCCCATAGTGTTCTGGTCCCTAGTGGTACACACGTCTTCATTGATGAGTCAAGTACAAACCTCTTGAGCTCAGTGAATGTAGTTTAGCTTTTGATCTCCACTTACTTTAGAGAATAATAAAAGTCTAATAAATGTTTGTTGGTTATGAGAATAAAAGAACAAATGGTACCTTAATTTGCCTGCTATTGCTGTGATAAGACACCATGACCAAAGCTATTTGAGGATGAAGGGTTTGTTTGGCTTATGGATCACAGTCCACCATCAGTGGAAGTGGAATCAGGAACTCAAGGCAGGAACCTGGACAGAGGACCAGAAGCAGAGACCATGGATGAGTGCTGCTTCCTGGCTTGCTCAGCCTGCTTTCTTATACTGCCACAGACCAATACCTGCTCAGGGGATGCTCTGCTTCCAGTGAGCTGGGCTCCTCCAGCACCAATTATTAAATAAGAAAATGTCCTGCAGACATGATACAGGCCAATCTGATGGAGGCATTTTCTCAACTGAGGTCTCTTCTCCGATGACCCCAGTTTTGGTCAAATTCACACACACACACACACACACACACACACACACACACACCACTAGCACAATGACTAGCAATATCAAATACTATAAACTGAGAGGAGAGGAAGAAACATCATTGCCTGTCATAATTAAATAGTCTTTGATATTATTTAAAAGAACCACTTCAGTTGAGGTAGCAGGAGTAGGTGGTTGGAGAACCAGCGCTCGTTTCCAGTTAGGGATACCTCTCCGCTCCAGCATAAGAAATCTGCCACTGAGTAGGAGGAGAAAAGAACACCTCAGCCCCAGAAGCCAAATATGCTTGTAAACACAGAGAAACAATGCACCTGAGAGACAGTTTTAGTGTCATATGGTTAAGACTGGCTTGTGAGTGATTTTAGTCCTTTGCAAGTCACAGACATTTCAGGGGTATCTTGCCTTACACATTACATGAATGCTGTTAACTAAGAGCTCTCACTGGCTCTGCCATTTTTTCCAGCCCTCTTCTTTGTGTCCCTTAAAGAAGAAAATAGTTATCAGAATAATCTAAGACCAGCCTCAAGGTCAGCATGCGGGAGCCCAGGAGTTTATCCTGTGCTTTTGTGATGAGCATTAGCCATGTGTAGCAAATGGCCTTTCCCAGGCCCATCTGACTATCTTCCATGACCTCTTCAGTATTTCTTGATTTTTACATATGTTTTTATCTGCTTATTTTGTGTTGCATATTGTGAAATTTCATCTGCTCTGTTCTCCAATTTGTTGATATTTATGTTTAGCTGTTCCCAGTCAATTTTTTAAAATCTGTACACTTCTAAATTTTAGTTTCTAAAAGCTTCCCCTAGAGTGCTTTCCAATGTGTCCCATCTTAGAGAGATGCCTTATTCGTTGCTTATTTTTGTGTTTCTATCTTTTGTTTCTCTCAATGTTTTGTAAGAGTTACTTCACATTCTTTGGCCAATAACTCCAATATTTGAAATTCCTGTTGGCCTAGATCTGATATTTGTGTTCCTTGCTGACTATAAACCACGGTTAGCTGATTTTGGCCTGTAGAAAGCCTGGATACCTGAACTGAGGATGTGCTTTTGCAACTCTTTCCCTGTAGGGGGAGATAAACCTAATTTTGTTTTGATCTCAAGAGTGGGCTGAGGAAGAGAGCAGGATGTTTACCACTTAGAAGTCAAACCACTTTGTGGGGGGCTTGGTTGTTGCCACCTGAATAACATCCCTGAACAGACTGAGAGGATATATATATGAGCCCCAAAACAGGAGGCAGAGCTTTTTGTTGGGACTTGGTTTTTGGCTGTTCATCCCTGCACTTGGACAGGCTCCTGAAGAGAAGTGCTCCAAGGAAAGCTTCAGAGGCTTTGAGCTCTGCTGAGGTTCTGGTTGTTTCAGGTCCCAGCAGCAAGTTTGGTGGGTCTGCTGAAATCCTGCTGACTATGCCAAGAGAATCGTCCCTCAGAACTGACACCCAGGTTTCCTTCCTGTTTTCCTTAATCTCCTTTCCCTCTTATTTAGGCCAGTCGGGTTCTAAGGGAGGTAGGCTCGTTTAATAAGTTCATAATAAAATATAATTGTTAAGAAAATTGAGCCTATACTTCCCTCTGTGTGGAGAGATGCTCTCTCACCCTACTGTGACCTGTTTTAATCTGAGGCTTTGTGGGGTAGCTGTTTGCCATCAGTCCTCTCCAAGCTCTTTTGTGGATGCTGCTGCCTTGATAGCTTGTGGCCCCTGTTAAGCTTTCCCCACAACCCTTATGAGCCTAAAAGCATATCAAATTTTTTGTTTCGGAGCAAAAGTGACTTTCTTCCTGCTTTCTTGTATTCCCCTTCCAAGCCTACTTTCTACTCTATCATTTCATAATTTTGCTTCCTATAATCGCTAATAATGTTCCATCTCAGTCTCAAAAAGCTTAGTGCTATGCTTAACTCTTATCTTTCTATCATCTATTTATCTATTTAAGTTTATTTTTGAGACAAGGTCATTCCACATAGCCCTGGCTGACCTGGAACTCCCTATATAGATCAGGCTGTCCTCTACCTCACAGGATCCACTTGCCTCTGCTTTGTTATGTCCTGGGATTAAAGGCAAGTACCATCATGCCTGCTGGGGATGGTTATTTTAGAGCATCAAACTTGCCTGGCTTGTGGTTGCCAGCTATTTAGTCAGGTTTTTTTTCCTAGCTGTTTCTACAAGAGTAAACTTTGAGTAAAGCAGATTGGGTGGGCTTCACCTAATCAACTGAAGACTTGGATGGCTTGGTGGTGGTGGCCTTTAATCCCAGCACTTGGGAGGCAGAGACAGGTGGATCACTGTGAGTTCAAGGCCAGCCTGGTCAACAAATTGAGTCCAGGGCAGTCAAGGCTACACAGAGAAACCCTGTCTTGAAAAACCAAAAGTCTGTCTGTCTGCTTTTAAGCAAGAAAGAATTTAAAAGACTTTAACTCACATTAGACTCTTCATGGCTGCCTGGCTGGCTCCTCTACTTGTGTTGGTCTTCTCAGCCTCCATATTTACATTAGCCAATCCTTAAAATCAACCTTTCTGTTTCTCTGGAAAGCCCTGACTAACTGCTGACTGTGTTAGCAGTGTGTCACAGCATTGGTCACCTCTTCTTTTGGAAGGTACTTTCTTTTATGGTTTTCCCGTGAGTGTTCTCCAACCTCATTGGCTGCTGCTTCTCAGTCTGGCTTTCTTGCATCCTCATCTTCTCAATCACCTTGTCCCAGAGCTGAGTGCTACGGCCATTCTCAGCACGTGGTGCTGAATGTTAGCATTGTTCTGGCCCCAACCTCTTTGCACACACACACCTCTTCACGCACGCACGCACGCACGCACGCACGCACATGTGAGCTAGCATTTCTGAAACAAAGCCACCTCTGAATGTCCTCACCATCTTCTCCATAGAAAGATGGATATTGCCATTCTAAATGCCTAGGTCCCAAGCATCACCCTTCTCTCTAGATTTTCTTTTTCTTTTCTTTCTTTCTTTTTTTTTTCTCTTTTGTTCACACCCCATACACAGCATGTCAAAAAATCCTGATGCCTTCTCTTTGACATAAAGCAAGAACCCTATCACTTCCTGCCGCCTTGTTGCTACTGCATAGGCTGAAGGCACACTCAAGCTCGACTTGAGGGGTAGCTCTCACTTCTCATCTTTACCCTCTTCCCAGGCTTCTGCTCCAGTGACATTTATCCTGGCTGTGCGCACAGTCTGTAAAAGGATAAACCCCATCCACTTTTTGTTTGTTTGTTTGTTTGTTTTTCAAAATTGGGTTTCTCTGTGTAGCCCTCACTGTCTAGGAAACTCGCTTTGTAGAACGGGTTGGCCTCGAACTCAGCCTGCCTCTGCCTCCTGAGTGCCGGGGCTAAAGGTGCACACCATCAGCTAGTCAAAGTTCTTGCCCCGCTGAGAGGTGACGACTCTTTCTTGAGAGGTGACGACTCTTTCTTGAGAGGTGACGACTCTTTCTTTACAGTTGTCTAAAAGACCCTTTCCTGTCTCTTTCCCCTCCTCCCATTTCCTCTACCTGCTGCCCTGGGGCTGTGTTCTCTTCACTCAGGTCTTCTGGTTGTGGCTATAGCTGTATCCTCTGCTGAAGTCTTATTCCCACAGATGAGTGGTCTTACTGAACAGCTCTCATTTTCCTCGTCTTTGTTCAAAGCCTCCTTTTTAGGGGGAACCTTCTAGATCATACTATCTTAGCTCCCATTCCCCATCTGGTCCTCCTATGTTTTCTTCCATATCATTTATCTTATACTTGGCTATCTGATTTTTTTAAACTATATTTTCCATCTTCCCCTCACCACAGCGCAAGTTCCAAGGTATAGCATTTTTATTTCAGTTTCTGTGGAAAGACAATTCCGAGTGCCATTCACCAATCATGAGCACTGCATAAATACATGTTGGAGAAATGCAAAAGGATGGCTGGAATATTCATCAGGAGAATAGAGCAGAGTAAGGAAAGAGACCTTCTCTCTGATCGTTCGGGGGCTACAATTTGTGCAATAGACTGAGAGACTGCATGTCCTCCCACATGCCAGCGGCCTGTCATTCACAGCATGTGCATTTAGTCCCTAAATCCACATTGATTTCAGTCATTTGAATAACATTCCTGGGGTCTGCAGGTTGTTCTCAACCCAGGAGCAAAAGCACTTCACATTTTTATCACACCCGTCAGTGTCCCTCATTCAGCCATAGTAAGAATACGCAACGCTCCCCTTGAGATGCGACATTTGTCACTGCTTCCCAGCCTCTACATTCACTCTTTTCTTCTCTCGGGTCTATGTGGCTCTGACTCCTTCTTCTATATTCAGCTGAAGCTCGAAGCCACTGCAAACTTTTCACCAGACACCTGGCGGTGACTCATGTCTGGGTCCTGGGAACTGGTTGTGTGGAGTTCAGTTACAACGTTTGTATGTATCCTGTTGCACGATCTGTGCTGCCTCTCAATTACACAGAGCAAAGTCGCGACAACCTCATTTTTGTTCCCAGGATTCCAGAGCACTGGAGTTCTCTATTTTGGTCACACGAACAAAGACATCTTTGAGTTTATTTTCCTTAGGCGTCTTTCTTACTCCCATTCTTTTCAGGTAAAATGTTTAAGAAGTTGTTCCTAAGACATTAGCGCCATGCCTTTTCCACAGTGCCGGCAGCTTGACCTGGATACAGGTCTTGGAATGTCTGCAGATATCCTTGGAAGAGAACTCTTCCTCTGGTTGCTAGGCGAAGCAGCAGCAACAGTTCTCGTCCTAAGTCGGATGCTGTAGTTTACATGGAGAAGTCTAGATAAGGAAAATACATTTTTAAATTGTGCACCGTGGTCTGCAGTCCCAGCTGTAGTGAGGCCGAGGCAGAAAAATTACCACACGTTTAAGGGGCAGATATGCTATATAATAAGACCCTGTCTTAAAAATATATTTCTCTTCACCATGGTGAATGATGATAATACATACTGTTGGGTTTTTTTTTTTTAAGGTTTTCATATAAAAATTAGGAGTTAGAATAACGTGGTTAAGCAGTGTGCTGCTGTTGTTTATGTCCCCAGAGAAAAGCACTCTTTCTTCTTTCTTTCCTCAAGTTGAACACAACGTCCATAAGGCATGAACCCAATTTGTGTTTTGATTACACTGCTGCGCAGTCCCGGAATCAAGTAACCCCACACCCTACGAAGTGGCTCTAACCCAGGATGACACAGTCTGCATTTGTCCCATTGCCAATTTAAAAAAGCAAGCAATTGCTTAAAGGCCCTTTGTTACATAATAATGTTGTATTCAGGAGGAGAGGGAAAGTTAGATTAACACAAAAGGCAATTCTTTCCCTCTTCCATTTCCCCCAACCAACCACACCAGTTCTTTGCCTCGGTATTGACAGCGCTTCCTGAGACTTTTACTCCACGCCACGGAACTTCCCCGTGGGCTGCCGCCATTCAGCTACTGGCCACTGTTTCATGCACCTCTCCGGGGCAGCTGGAAAGAGTGACACGTGGGAAGGAGCCTGCTGCTAACGGGTGGAGATTATTTCCAAATGTGGTTTGTCCCTGTTTTGCTCAAAAAAACTTCACAGAATTCTAAGGGGGCAGGGCGGGGCGGGGGGGAGGGGTGGGTGGGGTGGGGTGGTGGTGGTTGCGAGGTACATAAACAGCAGAGCCATTTCTGACCACTTCAGGCTCCAGCCTCAGGCCTTCCCAGTCAGTCCAGAGCAGAACACAAGGCTTAATCTCTGCAGTAAATATTCTTGACCTTTCTATGCAGGCTGATGGCTGCAAACTGAGTAACGTGGACTAACCTCCTTGTTAACATTCTTTTCTCGTTGACTGATGTCTCAGAGAGGCCCCACACTGAGACAGCATGTGAGGGACCTGGCTCTGCACCTTACAGAACACTTTTTTTTTTTTTTTGGTTTTTCGAGATAGGGTTTCTCTGTGTAGCCTTGACTGTCCTGGACTCACTTTGTAGACCAGGCTAGCCTTGAACTCACAGCGATCCACCTGCCTCTGCCTCCCGAGTGCTCAGAACGCTTTTTCAATGAGACGAGCATCTCACTGGGCAGCTTGAGCTGGACAGCCAAGCCTTTTATACTCTCAGTAGTGAATAAAATGTATTTGGACTTAAAATTTCTAGACAGATTTCAAGCAATAGCTAGAAGCAGTCTGATGAAAGTAAGACAAACGGTGTTTTTGTACGATTATCTTGAGCAAGATAAAAGGAATTTTCTGGGACAGGGTTTTAAGAGGGCATCAGCAGATCAGAAAATGAGTAATTTAGCATAAGACCTTAATGTAAAATCATGAGACCAGGAAATGATGTACATGGTAAATCTAGTAGTAGATTGATCATACAACATATTTCACAAAATCCCTCTCCTAATGATGTGTGATTAGAGAGGCCCATATCCAGCCAGGGGAGGGAACTTGCCTGCTGCCCCTCTCTCTAGGGCAATAAGCCCAGCGTCTGACAGACACCTTGTGTGAGTGCAGATGCTTTCTCCACACCTGCCAGCCCTTTATGTTCTATCCAGCCACAGTGTTTGACCCTTCACGAAATCAAAATATCAGTAATGCCGAGGATGGGCAGCCATTGGTCCTCGGGGCTCAGGCCCTGTGTCCTAACACAGGCCGCTTCGGTGGTGGACAGGCATCTGAGAAGGGCAGGCTTGACAGGAGAAGCAATAGCAGGCATGCGTGCTAACTCCTCCTCCCCCCTCCCCCTCCTCCCCCTCCTCCTCCCCCCTCCTTCTTTTTGTTTTTTTAAGACAGGGTTTCTCTGTGTAGCCTTGGCCGTCCTAGACTCACTTTGTAGACCAGGCTGGCCTTGAACTCACAGCAGTCCGCCTGCCTCTGCCTCCCGAGTGCTGGGATTAAAGGCGTGCGCCACCACGGCGCGGCTGATTTTTCTTGAGTCTCTGAGGTTGGCAGGACTCCCTTAGGGCTCTGAGTTGCCTGAGGATTACCGTAGAGTTTCTTCATCCTTCTATTTAAACCCAATGTGAATTCCTTTGTCGCTTGTGGAGTTTGAACCGAGAGACAGCCATTTCAACATACTCTGGACCCACACCAACTGACTAGTGGGAGAAATCGTACTGGAGATGACGGTGTGTGACCACTGGCCTCATTAGTTTGCTGTTGCCTCCTATTCATATTGACGTATTGTGTATTGTCAGAAGTATCTGTAACAACTTGCTCCAACATTCAGCTCATCATTTGGTATCCTTTGCTAATGTATAGCTAAAGCTTATATTAATTAAGAGTGAAGGAAATTATTCATTGAAATTAGAGATTTCTGCCCTGATTGAAGTTTTATATCAGCTCCCAATACCTTTAAAGTACTGCTGATGTTTAAGGGGGGAGGGATGCTTTGTGTTACGCCCAAGTTATACACTTCTGTTTACACACGTATAGGCGATAACACAAATATCTCACGCCAACTAGTAAACAGGTCTGGATTCTACTCTGTGATACCTCACTAGCTTTGAAGTTGGTTTTGTTGCTTTGACTTCTCTGTGTTCCACGAAAAAGGGGACGTTGGAATAGAGGAAGAGGGAGTTTCCAGCTTAAAAAAAAATCCTATGACCTCATGACTAGAAAAATAAGTCAGTTTTGCTTTACAAGGGTTTTATGATTAACAGCAACAATCAGACATTGCTTTTCACTGTTCCATTTGGCTTGTTTATTAAGAAGGAAAGACGGAAAGAAAGACAGACCATTTTGTGAATTGGGAAACAGAGCCAGGCTTGGGAACACTTGTGTGGGGTGAGGCACTGCAAGGCACTGGCTTACATGGTGAAGCAGCAAAAGAAACAAACAACCTAAAAGCTGCACTGGCGGCATTTCTGAATCATGGAAGGATATTTAAAAAGACGACCCAATTTTTATACCTGTCTTATTACGTGAGAGAAAATTCGATCTGGAAATTAAAATGTCAAATATAAACATGATAAAATTAGACACTCCATCATTTTTGCAAAATTGTTAAACTTTTTTTCTTAAAAACATTAATGATATATTAAGTGTGCATTATTAAAAATTAATGCCATATAGTTTGGCAATTTTCTTTTCTTTTCCTTTTTTCCTCCTACAACTGGGGAAATGAATCTTGGAGTAGACTCCTGCCCAGTGCTACTTTGACAATTTTCTTTTCTTTTCTTTCTTTCTTCCTTTCTTTTTCTTTCTTTCTTCCTTCTTTCTTTCTTTCTTTCTTTCTTTCTTTTCTTTTCTTTTCTTTTTTTTTTTTTTTGAAACAGGGTTTCTTTGTGTAGCCCTGGCTGTCCTGGATGTCTTGGACTTACTTTGGAAACCAGGCTATCCTGGAATCACAGAGATCCACCTGCCTCTGCCTCCCCAAGTGCTAGGATTAAAGGTGTGTACCAATGACAATTTTCAAATTTTGATTTTGAAACATTAAAAGGTTCCTAACTTTCTGGATTTTGTTGTTGTTTTGTTTTGTCCCTAAAGGCCAGTTATAGGAATACGGCCTCAAGTCCAGTGCTATAATTCAGCCATCCCTCACAGCTTCTTTGGTTTGTGTGAGGAAGGTTCAGAGGCATGCTTTGAATGCTCAGTCCTTGTTTTCTGACAGCCACTCCCATGGCATGTGCCCCATGAGGACTCCCTAACTGCCTGGCTCCCTTTGCTTCCATGTCTTTGTTTGTTTGTTTGTTTGTTTTTGGTTTTTGGTTTTTCAAGACAGGCTTTCTCTGTGTAGCCTTGGCTGTCCTGGACTCACTTTGTAGACCAGGCTGGCCTCGAACTCACAGCCAAACCGCCTGCCTCTGCCTCCCGAGTGCTGGGATTAAAGGCGTGCACCGCCACCACTGGCTCTGCTTCCGTGTTTTATCTTAGCCCCAGGCCCACTGTGTCTCACCCTAGAGGGGCCCTTCTCGGTGAGTTCTTCCCCAGCCCAGTTCTAACAACTGTACTCCTCTCTTTGTTCTTCCTGTTGGCTACATTGTTTTATCCAGTGTGCCCGGCCTCCTGACATGTCATGTGCTTTTCTTACTGTGCTTATTATAAGTCTGTTTCCTCCCACTGGAATACATAATCCGCAAAAACAAACTTTTTGTCATGTCTGTTCTGTAACCCCTACATCTAAGGCGAAGTGGAACCTAAGAAATAGTTGTATAGATGAGTGAGTAAATGTGAGAACAGATGCTCTCTGCTTAGTCATGGTGTGGCTGGCCTTCACTTCTGTCCACTGGTGCTGTGTGTGCTGTATCACCGCTCTTCTCAGTCCTGGCTACCTCTGTACCTCCTTTTCCGTTAGGTTTCCCCCCAGCTGGTTGCTTGATTGGACTTATTTAGAGTAAACGTTTTCCCCTATGGCCATTTTTTTAAAAAAGTTTGACCCTTCCTGCTCATCGTACCCAGTAGAAAGCAGTAACAGCTAGAGACCACACACATAGTCCAAGAACACTTCCTGGGGACACTCCTTCAGTACGAGCTATGGGAACTGTAATCTCTCCAAGAAGCCAACTTTAAACTGCCTATTTCTCCAAAGCTCCATTAAAAAGACATTAACAAAAGGTCTACCTTACCTTGGTGAGTTATTCAGAGGCCCAACCATACCAAGTATGGAATATTCTCCTAAAAAGTGGTTTTCAGTGTTAGTTTGTCAGAAAAAGAAAACAAGATGGGTGTAAGAATTCACACCATTTAAAATGATATTTAAATGTGGCTTTAAGGAGCCCAAAAGAAATTGTGTGGGAAAACATGACATTTAGAAAAAGTGTCTCTTGGGGTCTTTGCTCCTAACCTTGAAAGTCCATCTCCTTGTACACTGCCATTGAGTTAGTAGGGGCTCTTAGTGCTTCTAACACTTAGTGGGGACTCTTAGTGCTTCTAACACTTAGTGGGGGCTCTTAGTGCTTCTAGCACTTAGTGGGGGCTCTTAGTGTGTCTAACACTTAGTGGGGACTCTTAGTGCGTCTAACACTTAGTGGGGACTCTTAGTGCTTCTAACACTTAGTGGGGGGGCCTCTTAGTGCGTCTAACACTTAGTGGGGCCTCTTAGTGCGTCTAACACTTAGTGGGGACTCAGTGCGTCTAACACTTAGTGGGGACTCTTAGTGTGTCTAACACTTAGTGGGGACTCTTAGTGCGTCTAACACTTAGTGGGGGCTCTTAGTGCCTCTAACACGCATTAGAGAGGCACAATGGAAAAATATCCTAAGGGCTGCAAAGCATAGTTTAACGAAGATACGTTTTTACTTCTCTGTCCATGGTAAAGACTTAAAAAGTTTTGGGGGTAACTGTGTTTGTTATTAGTCAATGATACCTT